>NC_092872.1:665203212-665859998 GCF_028372415.1 Notamacropus eugenii
TCTAAGTCTGAGTTTCCTCTTTCCTACTTATTGTGTGACTCTAGACATATCACCGAACTTCTTTCCATATGCTATATAGTTCAGCTAACCTGACCTTGTTACCATTTCTACCATATGAAATGTGATCTCCTGCCCTTGCGATGACTGTCCTCCATGCCTACAATATACAAGCTCATCTCCTTTTCTGCTTTGAATTCCTTGTTTCCGTCAAGACTCAGCTCAAGCAATATCTTTCTACATGAAGCTTTTAGAATATAAGGTCCTTGAGAATAGACAATGTTCCACTTTTGTCTCTGTATCCCCCAGCTCTTGGCACAAAATAGGGACTTTAAAAACACTTACTAATTGGTTAATTACAGCAAAAGTACAGGACTAGATGATCTTTATGACTAATTTTATAAGGAATGCAGAAGGCCACCAAATATTAATTACCTCTCCCTTAGCTTTCATTATCTCATACTTAGAACTATAAAGAAATGATGTACATCTTTTATCACTAATTAATATTTACTGAGTGCCCATAGGGTGCATGGCAATG
The DNA here is from genome assembly GCF_028372415.1 of Notamacropus eugenii. Lineage (NCBI taxonomy): Eukaryota > Metazoa > Chordata > Mammalia > Diprotodontia > Macropodidae > Notamacropus > Notamacropus eugenii. Next base: position 665,203,751 of record NC_092872.1, read on the forward strand.
TACCAGATATCTACACAGGTAGGATCTGAACCATGTATTAGCTATAAGTGAAAAGCACTGTCTGAATGTTAAATATAAATGAAATTTGACTGCATTTTCTCCACAGAACTAGTTCTTTGAGTGTAGTTATATAATAAAGTAGAGTGAGTGTTTCTTTGACTCAGTAGGGAATGTTTACCTTTACCCTCACTCATGAGACAGCAGCTCTTCTTCTCTTCAAGTATTGACTACACTGTGCAAAACTGGAAAAACACAACTGCTGGAAACAATTTATTGTTATAAGATAGTAAGGGATCAATTCACTTAGAGAGCCCTGTTCTATTCAGCAAGAAAAGAACAACAATTCTGGTTAAATTAACAGTCAAAAGTCTCGATCAGTCATTAGAAAAGATGGTATAAAAGTATATTGAGGACTTTAAAAAGGTACCTGGAAACGTTTTAGTGTTGAAAATGTTATTAAATTGGTCATGGCCCAAGGTAAGCCTGTATTCTTAAATAGAGTGGAAAAAATAACAGAATAAAAAAAAAAAGTAACTGAATTATTCTGTGGTTTGTAGTATCATAGAGTAACTAACATAATGGAAAAAGACAATCTGTTGAAGATATGTGAATATAGATGAAGGGAATGAGTTCCAATGAGTAGAATGGAACTACATCTACACAAGTTCAGCCCAATAAGACAAATAAATATTTGGTCAAGCTATTTCACCACAGATTTTCCAGTGGGGCAGATCATGTGTGAAGGGATTCAGAATCACCCATGCTACTCACTATTCATGATGCATTGAGAGAATTGTTGAAGAATTCAACTAACTAAAGAATACAGTACAACTACATTTTATCTTTAGTTCATGTAGATCCCAGTCATAGATTATCATGGTGAACCTGTACTCAATTGTGGCCATTTATCACCAATGTTATTAACATGATAGCCTATTTTTAAAGCATTGCAGAATCTATTTGCAAAACTCAAATGACAAGAGCTATAGGGGCAATGAGCTAAACTACTCTTGGCTATAAAATATCTATCTTTTAAAAATGAATTCATAAATTACAAAGTTTTTAATTATCAAACTCAAATTTTAAAAATAATATTGTAATCATCAGGTACCTTCTGCCCCATTTTCATAAACAATCCCAATCCTTATGTGAAGAAATTAGAGGTGTTTATTTTCTTAGTAAAAGTAGCAAGACAAATTCCAATCCTAAAGACTGTTCATTAAAATTGTGTGTAACCCTAATTCATCATCATTTAAGATTAAATCTCTGCAGCTTGGATCTGACTAAATTTAAAGTGAGGGCTTCCCCTAAACTTTGGGGAAAGGGCTAGTAACCTTTATGGTACCTAGGGCTTACACTCAAAGCATCATTATTTTAGGCAACTTTCATCCATATCCCTTTAAAGAAAACCATATTCTGTTGGCAAAAAAAAAGAAAACAAATGTAAAAAACCATCTTTTGTTTTGTATCTTTTGCACAAAACCTCTTTACTTTTCTCCTGTACGTGATTGTTTTCAAACCTTCATGAAAGACTTCACTAGGGGAGATGGCTTTCTGTTATTCCTGGGTATCTTATTATGTGATCCTCTTCAATCATTTCAAGTATAGAAGAGAGACAAACAGGGATTGTAGAAATTGTGGCCAACTGGCCACTCAGGTTACCCTTTTCAGGTTACCCTTTTCAGACAGCCAGCAGCTGACTGAATAATCATCTAAGAAATGTGTGGTGCAGAATACTGAAGGACATGTCAGGTTTCAATTTCTTAAAAATAATCTCAGAGAAAGCATCACATAGAAACACACAAGATTCTAGTAGACTACCCCCTAGCACAACTAAACTTGTTGTTGGAACTATACAACTCCAACCAAGTTTCTGTTGATGTTCACTAACACACCATTAATTGACAGAAGTTAGGAGGATTATGGGACAATTCATTGAATCAAAGAGACTTCAGAAGCCACTGAATCCAACTCCACTCCACTTTTTACAGGTAGGGAAACTGAGGTGAAAGGAGAGGTGAAAGGACTCATCCAAGGTCACACAGCTGGTATCTAAAGCAGTATTTGAACCCAAGTTCTGATTCCAGGTCTATCATAACTGCCACATAATCAGCTATCCTTTCTAATGCACTTTTTAGGGTTTATTTGATCAAATCAATTGCTAATTAGAGCAAGCAAAAGCAAAAAGATGTACCATTTTAATTGAAATGTACCATTTTAATTGAAATGCAAGAGTGTCAACATAATGATTTTGCCTGTGGCAGCTCTTATCATACTCCTCTCTGTCTTCTGAACTCCTAGAGTACTTACTGTGTACTTCACTCATTTGGGAATTTAATCACAAGCTCTTTCCCTACCATATCTAGCCATTTCAAATACACATGTGTTTGCATATAGAATCTCTCCCCTAGTAAAAGTTTCTCAAAGGCAGGAACCATAATTTAAATTCCTCCCAGAATGTGCTCTAACACTGAGTACACAGCAGCCATTCAATAAGTAGCGGTTGAACTATAAAATAAAGTTATATATTTAGTATTTTGACACAGAGTTTTTCTTTCCAAAAGTTAAAGATATTACACAACAGAGAACTTTTAGCAGGAGACATATACAGAGACACATGGATGGATCACTCATCTCATCATGTGGCTGTGTATTCCTTCTTGATATCTTCTGATCCCCTTTATGGTAACTTAGACCCTATCACTTCTTGATGGTCTATTATACTAGCCTGATAACTGGTGTAGCTGTCTCCCAGTTTCTCCCCTCTCCATTCCATACTGCAGAGGGTGCCTATGATAAGAGGCACATCTATTTTAGAAATTGTAAAGGTCCTTTCAGAGGGTAAGGAACTCCCAAAGGAGCAAAGGCAGTTGAAGATGAATCAAAGTCTATAAATTTTACCTAGCCCTTCTTGCTAACCAGGGCCAATATTATGTGGATTCTCCAGAAGGAGTTAAATAGTGTCCTTTTAACTGATTTTTTGATTATTTTTAAACTGATTTTTTAAATTCTTATTTTGAAAAATTGGTTTTGATTATCTTTCCTGCTAGATGAATGCTCACTGAATTTTAAAGTTGGATCCTGCTTGAGTCTTAGCCCACAGATAGCTGCTGAAGTGATATTCTTAAAGAGAAAGTCTGAAAAAAAGGGGAAAAAAGGAACAAGTCTGACAATGTCACTCCTCTCCTCAATAAACTCCCTATTGCCTCCAAGATCACATACAAACTACTTGCTCTTAAAACTCTTCACAAATTTAGCCCTGGCCTATCTTTCTGGGTTTACTCTACATTACTCTCCTTTAAACGCTTTATAATGCAGACAAACTATCTTTTTTACTGGTCCTCTCACAACATTCTATTTCCTATCTCCATGCCTATGCACATATTTTCTCCAGGGCTGGAAATGCACTCCTTCATCATCATTGCCTCTTAGAGTCCTGGTCCAGGATTTACCTTGTATTTAATTTTTATGTATTACTATATATACATATAGTCCCCCTGATGGAATGTAAGATCCTTGAGGGCAGGGGCTGCTTCATTTTATTCTTTTCTCTTTTGGTGATTCTTTACAATGACTGATATAAAAGAATAGGTGCCTAATGTATTAAGTGATTCTATGGATTTTTGTCCCCATCTTTTTATAACTTTTCTTGAATGGATATACTTTTTTGAAATAGTATTTTTCCCAATTACATGTAAAGACAATTTTTGACATTCATTTTTTATAAATTTGTGAGTTCTAGATTTTTTTCCATCTTTATCAACTCTCCCCCCCTCCCTAAGACAGTAAGCAATTTGATACAGGTTACATATCATGTAAAATCTATTTCCATATTAGACATGCTGTAAAAGGAGAAACAGTTTGCAAAACAATTTCAGTTTGCACAAGGAAAATAACCATAAAATATAAATTAAAATTATATGCATCAATCTGTATTCAGACTCTATCAGTGCTTTCTCTGGACATGGATAGCATTTTCCATCATAAGTCTTCTGGCATTGTCTTGGATCACTGTATTGGTGAGAAGAGTTAAATCATAGTTGATCATCACACAATGTTACTGTTACTATGTACAATGTTCTCCTGGTTCTGTTCACTTCACTTTGTATCAGTTGATGTAAATCTTTACAGGTTTTTCCAAAATTTGCCTGCTTGTCATTGCTTACAGAGTGATAATATTCCATTACATTCATATACCACAGTTTGTTCAGCCATTCCCCAATTGATGAGCATCCCCTCAATTTCCAATTCTTTGCCACCAAAAAAAAAAAGAGCTGCTACAAATATTTTGCACATGTAGGTCCTTTTTGCTTTTTTTGTGATCTCTTTGGGACACAGACCTACTAGTGGTATTGTGGGATCAAAAGGTGTGCACAATTTGATTGTCCTTTTGTCAAAGTTCCAAATTGCTCTCTAGAATCTTTGGATCAGTTCACAACTCCACCAACAGAAAATTGGTGTCCCAATTTTCCCACATCCTCTCCAAAGTGCTGGAACTCTTCCAGTTCTAGTTCTTCCAACAATTTCTAGGAAGTCAAATGTAAGACTCCAACTATCTCCTGCTACCTCTCATTCCTGTTATCAGACAAGCTACCTCTTTTTCAAATGGGATGTGTCCTTGATGATGCCTTCTGTTCAACTTCTTGAGGACATCAAACTTAATATTGTAATGCCAGCCTGCTTATATCTGTCATGTATCTTTTTGTTGTCTTTTGGGTTACTTGTAAATTTAATTATTAGGAGATAATGATATCTTGTGATTCACACTCATATTGCATTACCATAAGAATACAGATATTAAAGAAATGGTCTTGAGCAGCCACAAGCAGTTTGGGTTCATGGAAGCAATGTAATTATTTCCTAAATTCAAGCCAGTCCAATTTCTTTTTCTTGTTTAGCATGAGCCCAACTCATTATTAATCTGCAATGCCTATTGAAAATAGATGGACTAACTCAACTCCATCTAATTGCATGCTATAGTCTGAGGAAAATGTGTTTTTTATCCACTTTTTCTAATATGAATGGTTAGAGTAATCCCTTTTAAATAACTGTAGATATAACTGAGATGTTGTAGTTTCTTGAGATTAGGTGTAATCAGTATAATATCATCCTTAAGAAGAGTATTTAGAATACCTCCCAACTTTTGGTTGAATAGAACACCATCCTCAACACTCGTTAAAAAAAAAAACAAAAACCTGAATGATTATGTTTTTTCCTGGTTTTTAGTCATAGTAAAAGAAGGGAAGCATGGAAGATGGAAATGGAGATAATAAGATTCTTGATAAAGGCATAGCACAGTATCTTCAAATCCTAAAGAATACTTGAGTTACAATGAACCTGAATGAAGTATTTTATTATTAATAATAACTAGCATTTATACAGTGCTTCGATGCTTGCAAAGTAGTTCATATATTGTCTCATTTGATATTTTATAGGTGAGAGGGTCGACTGATATTGGATATCATGATCAATGACTACAATTAAGAACTTTCAATGTGTATGCAAAAAAAGGACAGCAGAAATAGACCTTTCATGTGCACCACAATACCTTAAAATTTAGCCGTCAATCACTTCCAGTAATAAAGACTCTTTATCATGAAATCAGCAAATTTTACAACTGAAAGAACATTAGGAATTTTTCAATTCAGAACACTGATTTTATAATTAAGAAGAATAAGGTCTGAGATAAAATAATTTATTTTATAAAATACATATTTGTATTAGAGAATACATATAATTAATGATAGAGTGAGGACTTCTACTTCAGTGTCCCTTTTTAACTGCACAACTTTAAACAACCACCACAAAAAAGAGCTCTCACCTTAGTTGTCACCAGGTGGTCACAGAGACTTTAACTGGCCTATCTTGCACTGGTATCCAGGTTTCATTTATATCAGCTGCAATGAAACCAAATTCTTCAACCAGATCTGAGAAAACATTTCTGCTTGCTATTGTGGTCATGTTTATAATATTTTTCTAATCATTACCCTTTGGCACATCTAATATTTAGCCTCAATGAAACCATTCCCCCTGGATTAGGTTGCACATGTTTTAGAGATTTGTATAAAAATGTGGGGAGTGGCATCAGTGTAGTTTTCCAAAGAAAGACAAAGGGGTTAGGGGTGGAGACATACATAAAGCTTCTCTCTTGCCCATCTAACCACCAAAAAGTACCTGAATACAACTCAAGATTTCTAGGTAACACAATTCAAAGGACAATAATCCACTTCTATGACCTAACCTTGTGTACTGCACCTCCTGTTCATGACTGCTGACATCCATGGGCAAACCCTAAGGGAGTTGTTTTGAGTGAGGGTTTCTGTATGTCTCTTTGAACAGGAATACAAAGTGACAGAAAAATAACTCAAAATTGCTATAAAATGAATGGTATTTCCAAATGCGCAAGCAAACAACATGTACTTTAATGTAACACATTTCTTCTTATTTGGCAGTAAGTTAAAACATATGTTTTTTGAAGTTTATATAAAATGGATGAAAAGGTGTTATTTGTGTTAAAAATGAAACCAAATAACTAAGTGGCTTAAAATCTATGGCTTTTATTACTCAAATGTAGCCAGTTAAAAGTAATGTCACATGAAGTGTAAAAATAAATTAGGGTTAACAGTTACTGATTTGCTTATTTCTTGATGGAAGAAATAAACAAGGTTAAAAACCTTTAAAATGCACTTAGTCATTACAATTTCACAATTTTCTTTAGTAGAACCCAAAAAACAAACTACAAAAAAATTTAGCCTCATTTTAAAGCTGAATGCATTTCTCATGAAGTCCTTTGTTATCTGAATTATGAAAGAGAAGGCCACCAAAAACTTTAGTCACATGTCAGAAAGCAAAAGCCTATTACAAGCAGCTAAAATTACGATGTGGCCAAAATCTTTCTTAAAGTACAGAAAAAATAATTATTATTTAATAATTTTATGCCAAATTATTCTAATTGGTAGGATGGCCAAGTAGGAGTGGGTTATGATCTACGTTACTGGAGGGTATTCTTGTATCAATGAAATCACTGAGACATCACAATGTATTTCATTTATAAACCCGAGGCAGAACCCACTTTATAAGGAGGGAGACCAGGAGGCGAAAATGAAGTTGAGCAAGGAACTGTGGGTTTTGCTTTTACTTTTGTTTTTAAGAAAAATGCAGAATTTTCACATCTGATATCTAAAAAGCATTTATTTCTGTTGCTTCAGTGAAAGACCTCTGAAAGAGAGTGATAAAAAAGCCAGAATTCAGACTTCCCTTGGTACTCAACATAAAAAGTATCTTTCTATGTTTCATGCTTGAAGATAATGTGTATACCTTAATAAGATAAACTACTTTTATAATGAAAGCTGAAACCAAAAAAAAAAGAGTGTTCTTTTATAATAAATTCTCAAGTTCCTGGTTTGGATGAGGTAACAACTACGTTTTTATAGGCTCTCTCCAATATTTCATAGAACATGGAGATTAAATAAATTAGAAATCTTTTTTTTTTTTAAGAAATTTCTGGCATTAACTAGAGAAAGATGGGATGTAAAATTTCATTTTAAACATGAGGTCAACATAATGATTTTGTGACCCTGAAAATAAGGTGTTGATTATCCAGGAGGCTTGAACATGATTCTGAAGACTTGGATTAGTCTTACTAATTCAGAGCAAACCTCTCAAGGAGCAAGAATAGAGAGAAAAAGCCAGAGGAAAATATACTTGGAAGATAAGCTAAGAATTCACCAGCTCATCTAGGTAAGAAAGGATCAATATGAGCTGAACGAAAAAAAAAGAATGATAAATGAAAGAACGAAAAAGCATTTATTAAGTGGTTACAATGTGCCAGGCACTGTGCTAAATACTACAGATATAAATGCAAAATGCTTTTAGTGGAAATATTAGAAAATCCTGGGTTTAAAATAGTAAAGAAGAAATTATCCTGGTGGGCAAGAGAGGAGACCATTAGTAACTAAGGTACAGCTATCCCAAAACTTACTTACATATTTTATAATTAGGGATTGCTGCTTTTGCTCAAATCTGCTTATTAGAAGTTACATTTTTATAAATGGGTAATTAATGTTTATATTCTTAGAGCTTAAAAGGGATATAGCAGCATTTTCAGTCTCAAAATAAAGGAGTGATACAAGTTTATGTCAGGACTTTCTAAGTTTAAATATTGCCCAGATAGAATGTAATAGTGAACATCTAACTATTCAATCTATCTATCTATAAGCATTTATTAAGGGCCAGCTATCAGTCAAACCCTGAGAGAGCACTGATAAAGGGAAAGACAAAAATGAAACAGTGGCTTCCCTCAAGGAGTTTCCATTCTACAGGGGAGATTACATATACATAAAAAGCATATATAAGATATATGGAGAAAAAGCTATTTCCAAGGGGATGATACTAGAAGATGGAGGGAATCATGAAAGTTTTCACATAGCAAATGTGAAAGCTGAGTTTTGAAGAAAACAAGGAATTTAAGATGGAACCCAATAGGGAGTTCATTCCAAAGATGAGGAACAGTCTGGAGATGTCCATCATCTGAGTAAGGCAGACAGAGGAAAGCATGGTCAAGAAAATATGATTTCAAAGAATAATAGGTTATAACATCGGATATAATGATAAAGGCTAGAAATGCTTATGACAGGTCATCTCAATTTTAAAAAGGGAATATTTTCAAACTTTCAAATAATCTATTAGAAAAGTATGTCACATATAAGCTCCCAAAGAAACAACTTAAGTGCTAATATTTTATGTCTAAACCAAATGGGACCCTATTAAAATTGAATAGACTATCTTGTAATTAATAATATCACTCTCTGTGTACCTACAATCTCATGCAAAGTCCATTAATTCAACAGACATTCACTGAACACCTAGTATGAGCAAGGGAGTGCTTGAGGCCACAAAATTACAAGAGCATATGGAGAAGAGAAATCATATTCTGTTTGCATTTAACATATGTCCTTGGCCATACGCTGCTTTATATTTGTATCAGTATAAATGGCAGGTTTCTCAAATTAGCAAATACACAAAGCAAGAAAGAGTAGCTTATATACTTTATCAAAGCCAGGACCCAAAAAAGATCTCTAGGCTAGAAGGCTGGGTCAAATCTAATAAGATGAAATTGTAATCAATCATTAAAAAAATATTTATTATATGCTTACTATGTACTAGACAGAATGGAAAGTGCTGGGGTATCAAATTATATTCCAGTGGAGGAGATAATGTCAAATAACTAGATATATAGATGATACATTCAGAGAAAACAGGAGATAATCTATACAGGGAAGGAGCTAAGAAGCTGGGGGACCGAGAGAGCCCTCCCACTGAAGGTAGGATATGAGCTGAGTATTAAAGTAATCCAAGGATTCAAAGAGGTAGTAGGGAAGGAGAACAATGTTCCATGTACAGGACATAGCAAGTAGAAAGGCATGGAAGCCAGTGGCGTCAGAACTAGCCTTCAGGATGGAGGCAGGTATCAGGAAATACTAGAATTGTAGAATATCTGGAGAAAACAAGAAAGGCAAAAAAGGGCCAGGATAGATAGAGTTTCAAATGCGCCAAAGAGGACTTTCTATTAGAGATTATAGGCAAGGATACAAGGAAGCACTGGAGAGTGACATGGGCAGACCTGCTCTTTAGGAAGAATCATTTGGGTGGCTGAGGGGAGGATGGACTGGAATAGGAAGAGTCTTGAGACAAAGAAACAGCTTAGAAGACTACAGCAAGAGTTCAGCCAAAAGGCAATGAGGACCTGAAACATGAATGAATGCCCAGAGAGAAAGGGACACATAAACACGAAGGGAGAAACAACAATGGCTGGGAATGGATTGGAGGTGTGCGGGAAGAGTTAGATGTTAAAGACGATGCAAGCCTGAGTAAGCAGAAGGATAGTGGTGCTTTCAAAAGTAACAGAGAAGCTCAGAAAAAGGAGGTATTGGGGTCAAGATAATGTATTCCAATGTGGATATGCTGAGGTTAAAATACTCTGCGTTATTCAGTTCAAAATTTTCACAAGACAATTAGTGTTGTGGGATTGCAGAGTGTGAGTACGTCTGTAGATAGAGATCTGGTAATCAATCACCTCTATAGAGATGACAAATGAACCCATGGGATTTCAACAGATCTCTAAGTGTGATAATATAGATCAAAAAGATGATTGGGAAGTGGGTTCAGGAAAGACCTTGGTGTGATACAGTCAGCATAACAAGGATAAGGAACCACCAAAGGAGACTGAGAGGTGGAATAACAAAACAGCTCAAGAGTAGAATGATGACCTTGTTGCAATGAGGGTCTAGTTGAGATTAGATAACATACATGAGTAGTGTATTCAACCAGCCTATTTTCATGATTTTCCCCCCACCTCAGTTCAGCGAATATCAATGGAAACAAAATAGATAAATGGTAAAAGTACCCCAGGTTTGACATTTGGTAAGGCAAGATCAGTGAAAGGGAAAAGAGGCAAAGCATTTAAAAGTAGAAAACATTGTGTGGATCTAAATGGATTCACCAAGAAGCTCTAGGGGCAGCTAGGTGGTGCAGTGGATAAAGCACCAGTGCAAGAGTCAGGAGGACATGAGTTCAAATCTCACCTCAGACACTTGACACTCACTAGCTGTGTGACCTTGGGCAAGTCACTTAACCCCAATTGCCTCATCCTGGGCCACCTCCAGTCATCCTGATGAATATCTGATCACTGATGGCTGTGGAGGAGAAAGTGAGGTTGGTAATCTGCACAGCCCTCTCTCACTCAAAACAAAGTCAAGTGCAAGTCATGTCATCATCTCTCTGATGGCATGGTCTTCTTTGGCAATGAAGGACGAACACACACACGCCAAGAAGTTGTGATAGCAATATAAAGAGAGTGTAACCAGTGCTGGGCAAAGCCTGGGTAAAGAATCGAAGGGTAGAATGAATGATGGATATCGTGGTTTGGACAAAGAATAGGTTTAAAAAGGGTAAGGCACAGAGAAAGCTAAAATGATAAAAGGTTATGATCAGATGAAGGAACACTTTTAGGTGATGGAAAAATCAAGAGTATGTGTTTCTAGCTAGGGTAAAGTAAAGTAAGTTATATAAATGAATAAAAGGAGGAACTGGAAAGGTAGACTATTTGAGGGAGTAAAGATACGTAAAGATGAAGTTCCTTAACCCAAAGGTAGGAATTGAAGACAGTTAGCCAGGTACTGAACTCATAAGGGAAAAAAAATGTTCTAGCAGTTTAATAGCTAACAGCCCCAAGGATTTGAAACTGGACCATAAATGTTGATAGCATAAATGTCAAAGGAAGAGAGGTTGACAAGTGACTGTAGTAGAGATAGAATCTGGAAGTGAGAAAGGAGTTATCAGGACTTGGACACAGCAACTAGTGAGTTGGGGGTTGAGTGAAAGAGTAACAAATATTAGAAAAGGTATCAGATGAAGCAGTGTCATCAAGAAGGGTTGAAAAAAATGATAAAATTGAAACAACTTTAGCCAAGCTAATTAAAAAAGAGTACAGAAAATCAAATCAACAAAAATAAAAATTAATAAGGTCACTAGGATGGATGCCAGCATCAAAAAGTGTCAGAAGATGGGAGGAGTAAGAAAGGAAGTTTAAAATTAAAGAAAGGTTGTTCAGTATGGATAAGGCATTCCAAAGGGCAGAATGGGAGAGCCAGGCAGATCTGGAGTGGACAATTGTATGTGAGGTGGGGAAAGGGGGTTTAGATAGAAAGGGAGAGTTTAGAAAGGGAGGGACCAATTATGAATCACCAGAATTGGGAGTTTATAAGGGGATAGGAGTTTGCTAACCACTGAGGTTACCACTGTAATTATCAGTGCTTTGAGTGAGAAACATTGAGGGAGGAATGTGATCATGGACGATGGCAGTGATGTGTCCTATGAGGCCCACCTCACAAAAGGCTGAAGGAAAATAATATGCAGAAGCCTATTTGGGGAAGACAGTGATAGAAAACATGGTGAAGAGAAGGTATATGATGTGAAAGGAACCTTATCCTTGGAGAGACCAACAATAGGGAGGCCTGGGAAGGAAGAAAAGCCAGGAGGTAGGCTGTTGGGTTTTGACAAAGATGGATGTCTTGGCCAAGGCCTACCATGGAAGAATGGATGAAAGAGGGAGACAGCAGGGGGAATTTAGGATGGATGTAAGGGGAAACTTGCTCACAATTAGAAATGTGCAAAATGGAATGGGCTACTTACAGACTATGTACTGTTAGGGTCACTTATGGAGGAGATTCTTATCATGTACGGGTTGAACTAGACTTTCTGAGATCTAACACAGACTCAGATTCAGTTTCAGCATGCTAATATGGGTCACAGAAATCTCAACAGAGTTATGGCCCATTAGAATCAGAAACAACCATAATTGCCATGGATTGCTATGGTATACGGTCATACTAAATTGTAAGCAAGTGGAATCTGACTGTACTCCATATACACACTACCAAATTTACTTGGTTAATTAGTACTGTACTCATTCAGCAAGAAAAAAGTAAATCCAAAGCCTTTGGAATGAGTGATATGTAAAATCATTGCAAAGGCTGTGAGATGGGCAGTTACTGAAACTAGGATTTAAGTTCAAAGGCCTTCATGCATGGTCTAACTATGATCCGTGGTAATATGATGTGACTCCATAAAATGATGAAATTCCTCATCACCTCACTCCTGAAGTCCTGCAAAAATCTGATGACTGGCCTTCCTACTTCAACTTCCTCATTCCAATCCATCCTACGCTCAACTGTCAAATTAATCTTTCTAAAGTAAAGATCTAATCATTGCACCTCCCTTTTCAACAACTAGAGGTTCCCTGTAACCTCCAGCATCAAATATAAAACCATTATTTAGCATTCAAAGCTTTTCACAGCCTGACCCCTTCTTACCTTTTCAGACTTCTTATATCTTACTCCACCCCATACTCTATGTAATGCTGAATCGAGTAACACTGCTCACCTCACTGCTCCTCACACACTTTCTCTGTCTCTCCTCTCTCTCTTTCAGGAATTTTTAATGACTGTCCCTTATGCCTGGAACATTCTCCCTCCTCCTCTCTATCTCTTGGCCTGCATGGTTTCATTCGAGTATCAGCTAAAATTCTACCTTCCATGAGAAGCTTTTCCGGACGCCCCCCCCCCCTTAATGCTAATGCCTTTCCTCTCTTGATTACTTCGATTTATCCTGCCTCTATCCTGTTTGTACATAGCTGTTTGCAAGTTGTCTCTCCCTAGACTGTGACAACAGTCGTTGGCAACAAGGACTGTGTTTTGCCTTTCCTTGTATCTCTAGACACTTAGTACAAAGTGTCTGGTACGTAGTAGGTGATTAATAAGTGCTTACCCAGTGACTGACTTGCTTTCATCATGTAATTCAATCTCCACAGGACACACCCTTTTTAACTGTGTTGAGCAAAACACAAGGTTTACATTATTAACTGTCTATATGATATTAACAGAATAATTTTTAGAATCACAACATCAGAATTTGAGAGATGGAAGGGATGTTAGCGATCACCCAGTCTGACATTCTTTTAATAAATGAGGAAACTAAGGCACAGAGGTAAATGACTTCCAAGATCACAAAAACAGGCAATGGTAAAATATTAAATATCAATTTGTCACCTTAATTTACTGGTTACCATTTAACTCAATTCTTTATTCTCCTGGTACAATGGGGACATCAGCACTGAGAATCCCATTTTTTTAAAAATCCATTTTAAAAGGAGAAAAACTGACAGAAAAAAGTACAAGTAATAAAAATATAAAATTTTAGCCTGGGGGATTATTTTTTCTTTGACTATAAAAACTAATTTTGTTCATACTTTACCCTTGGGTGCCAAATCAAATATTAACTTGGATAATTCATTAAAATGCTATTTATAATGAAATGTTTACTAAATTATTCATAGTAGATGTTTCACTGGTCTTATAGCTATTTCATCTGTAAAATCAGCACCTCCTCAACCTCCTACCACCACACATGCCTGGACACACACCATTACCCCCTGCTGCCTTCCATCCCATCAGAGAAATCAGTATCTATTCAGGGCTCCATCAACCCATGACCCAGGAGGGAGGGAGGGCATCACTGACTATCAGAGAGAGTCGCCATTGTTACTGCTCTTATGCTGCCTGAGCCCATCAAAGCAATTGAGATTGGAGGCTTTCTTACCACACATGCCCATCCACAGCTCATCGTCTTTCACCACCACTACCCCAACCTGGCACTGATCCCTCCCAAAAACTGTGATGGAACACAGAAGAGTAAAATGACTGTTGCTGCTACAGGCTACCCCCAAACTAACGCTATATAACCTTCCAGTCTGCCATAGTTATTGTCCTCTTATCCTGTGCTCTAATAAGATACGGACTCCAACTACTTTTCCTTTTGTACAGCTAGTAAACTCTGGGCTCCTAATCTCTGTGATTCCTTCATCTGCCCTTTTTTATTCCCCTCATTTTCACTCCCAGACAGTTTAGCTTCATTCTTTCCCATTCCCCATCTGCCTTTGCCCATTCTTTTAAAAAGGCACTCTGGAATGTCTGTTCAATGCTTAGCAAATTCTTCTTCATCCAAGATCCCTTGCTTTTTCCATCTTCTCTCATTCACAGAAACCTGGCTATCTATGGAAGACAACTTACCCTTAGTTATCAATGCTGGTTGCTTCTTATTTCAGGCCTCTAATACACAAGGCTAGGAAGAGAAATAGATCTATTTATTGCTACACACTGCTGCTTCTAGGTCCCCATCCCACTTTCCAACACTTCTTGGGGTACTCTCCTTTGTTTCTTTTCATTAATAATATTTTTCCCCATTACATGCAAAAACAATCTTAACATTCATTTTTTTAAAATTGTGAGTTCCAAATTCTCTCCCTTCTCCCCTCCCCCAGACAGTAAGCAATTTGATACAGGTTATATACGTATATCACATTTCTTGATCATACACCAGATCACTGAGGATTTTTTCTTTTTAATTGGGACAAAAACTATTCTGAAGAAACCCGACTCTACACAACATTTCAGTATACTAAAAGGAGAATTCAAAAATAAAACAAATACTAAAATTAGTTGTTTTTCATCGGTAACTAGATTCTCAGCACTTAGCACAGTGCCTAGCACACAGTCAGTGCTTAATGAATGACTTGACATGACACGGCTTGATATGACATTATGCCACCACATTACTTGAAGTACATGATATTGTTCTTTCCATAACTAATTTGTTGTTGTTGTTCATAGTCCTGTTCTACATCCAAGCTCTGTTTTCATCTTTGGGGACTTCAATATGCCCATTCCTGCTTTGGAATTCATTAATGTCAATTCCTCTTTCAACTCCTATACTCCACTATCCTAAATTCCATCCTATCTCTGACCACAATCACCAGTATTTCCATCTGTCCCTGGTTTTGGCCTGTCTCCTCTTCGCCTTCTAGAATCTATAGCTAACCTTTTGAACCAAGGCACCATCCCTTACCTTTGTCTAGCTCAATTCCTTGTCCTTCATACTCTGGCAATCCTCAACCCTGGGTCACCCTCACCATCTGACTTCTCCATGCTATTCTCAAGGCAGTGAAAAAAATTTGCAGTTAGTTCACTATGTTATTTGATCTTACCTGGACCCTTACTCCTACATGACAGTCCTTTTTTTCTTCTCTGATTACACTCTCCCCCCACCCCAGGACCATTTTAATCTTCTTTACTTGATGCTACCCCACCTCTCACTCTCTCCATAGATACTCTGGTTTCCTACTTGAGAAAATTGAGGCCATGGTTTATCTATTTAAATTAAATCCCACTGGTTTAATTGCCATCTCTATGCTGATTATTCTAAAAATCTATCTATCTTGCCCTAACCTCTCTACTGATCTCCAATCTCCAACTGGCTTTCAGATATCTCAAACTGAATGTCCAGTAGACATCTTAAACTCAACACTCTTTTTCCCCCCTAAAATCTCCCCCTTGCTAACTTTCATATTATATTGCTGTCAAAAGCAACACCAACCTCCCACTCCCTTAGGCTTTGTGTTCCTCAGTTCCTCACTACCTTCTACCTCCACCCCCATATCCAATCTGTTGCCAGGGTCTATGGATTTCACCTTTGTGATATCTCTCAAAAATACCCCATTCTCTCACCTGACAAGCTAACAGCTGACATGCTAACAACATGAGGCAAGCCCTCATCAACTCAGGCTTGGATTAATTCAATAGCTGCTGGCGGGCCCGCCTTCCTCAAGTCTCTACACAATACCTCACACTCAACAGGTGCTTAATAAATGTTGGATAGACTGATTACATCTTAAAACCTCTTTGTTTGTTCACTTGTTCCTGCTCCATCTCTGAGGATGTGCTTATCTTTCTCCTTACCCCCTACTATTCTATCTGCCTTCCATTCACTCAAGAGTAAATGTAGCTTGCCCAGTCTTACCTGAGCTATACCGAGCTGTGTGATCATGAACAGGTTACTTAACTTCTCAGAATTTCATGTATACGTCTATAAAATTGGGATGATGATGATGATGATGATGATGATGATGATGATGATAACTCTTCCTATTTTCTTTTATCTAATCCTTTCCTCATTGCCTTTAAACATACTGAGGTTTAAATTCATCTTTTAAAAATCTTCACCATTCTCTCAGTTCTTCATCCTATATATTTCTTCCTTTTCACTATCAAAATTTTAGAAACAATCATTTATTCTCACTGGTTCCACTTCCTCACCAGGCACTCCTTCTTTAATCTTTTGCAATTTCCTTTCCAACCCCATCTTTCCACTGAAACTATGTTCAAAGATTACCTACAAACTCTTAATTACTTACTTGACCCAGTCTTTATGTAGGTTTTGAAAATATCACTGACTCCCCCACTTTTCAGGACATTCTCTCCTCTCTTGGTTTCTGTGACCCTGCTTCTTCCCCAAGTCTCTTACCCATCATAACTGTTCTTTTTAAACAAGTAGTTGGTGTAGTGGATAGGGACATTGAGTCAGTACAACACTATGCAACACCATATAACACAACAGAATATAGATTTATTAAGCTTCCACTGTATCCCATTGTGCAGAGTATTGAAGATACAAATAAGAAAAGGAAAGAAGCCCCCTGCCCTCAAGGAGCTTGTAATTTAATGGAAGAAGACTACAACTATGCTCAAAAAGCTATAAAAAAAAGTGGTAGGGGAAGGATAATGCACATGGGCATGTTGGTAGGGAAAGGGAATCTAAGGAGTGCAACTGATGGGAAATGAAGAGTGCATGAAGAGGAATAATGTTGGGTGGTTGTCCTTCATTCTCAGAGAGGACCAAAATGACATCACTACGATAAAGTCAAGTTTCAATGAGTCCAACTGTGGCTGACCAGACCAACACGAGCACAGAATGCTCTACTACACGTAGGGCACAAATAGTCCGTGTGAACATTTGGGCTAAATACTCTCAATTTGTGCACCCTGTATTTCCTTTGAACTGTTTCCATTCTACTTTGCTCATAGAGCACAGCACCTTCTCTTATGTGGGTATGCCATGCTGAGCGGTCCTGTGCCAGAGTCTCCCATATCACACAATCAATTCCAGAGTTCTTGAGCATGTCCTTGTATCATTTCTTCTGACCACCATGTGACTGTTTGCCCTGTGTGAGTTCTCCATAAAACAGTCTTTTTGGCAAGCTTACGTTTTACATTCAAACAATGTGGCCATCCCATCAGAGTTGCTCTGTGAAGCAAAGTTTGAATGCACGAAGAGGAATAATGTATAGTAAAGCTAAAACAGGTAGGCTGAAGCCCTGTTGGAAGGATTTTAAATGTTCAACAAAGACATTTATGTTTGATCCTCAAGGCATTAGGGAGCCATGGGAGGTCACTGAGTAGAGAATGATATGGTCAGACCTATGTTCAAGAAAATCATTTTGCCAGCTGGATGGATGCATGGAACAAGAGGGGAAACCAATTATTAGAAACTTACTGAAGTAGTAGAAGTAAGAGGTGAGTAGAGGTGAATAAACTAGGATGCTACCTCAGGTTATTAGCTCAGGTGTTGTCTCTTTCATGAGGATTTCTCTGATTTCCACCACCCTGTATTCTCTTCTCAAATTTTCCTAAAGCACTTTGATCTTTCCTGATCCATTTTTCCCTTACCTTGTATTATAGTAATCTGTATACTCCCTGTATGAATTCCTTCAGGAAAATAAGTATTTCATTTTTGGTTTTGTATGCCTAATGCCTAGAACAGTACCTTATATTGAAGGTGTTTAAGAGTATTTTCTGAATTGAGTTGAATGAAATTAGATCAGATTATAGCAATAATTTCAAAATAGTTTTCAACTTTATAAATCAGGAAATAATTGGATTTCAAACTTTCAAAGATTAATTTATCACTTCTGAAGAACATACAAAAAGAATAATCTTGAGATCACCTCTATTGGAGCCAATCTTCCATATTACTTTTTAAAAATATTTAAATCTTTGAAGAATGACTTAAAGTTCCAACTCAAAACTTAGTGCTTGTAATTTTTAGTATAACAACATCATGAGCAACTGAAGAACTCTGCAACCAAAGCCACAATTTACCAATGTGCCACTGAAACCTCAGTTTCCATTAAGTGCCAGGGTCCAAAGGTTCTGCAAACTAACTTTTAGCATCTGCCATTTTTGCAGAAAATCGTTATATAAAAAGTCTGACACCTACAAAGTCTCAGAATGTTTTATTAATAACTAGATAATCAAATTCCTGACCTCCAAATCTCTTTGTATCCACTTTAGGCTGTTTCTTCTCTGTTTGACTCCTGCCACCACTATAGAATCCCTGGGTTACCAATTACTCTTAATGCTTTCTTTCCTTCCTTCAACTCCCCATAAGCCCAGAACCTGTGACATTGCTCATTGCTTTATCTACTTTGCCCCTACTTTCGTTTGCCTACTGCCATCTTGTTGGCATGAGAGACAGCTGTTGGCACATGTACTTCCTGTAGAACTTCTGGCTTTTCAAAAGCAAGCCAAGAATTCATCACTTGAGAAAATGATAGAGTAGATGTGTGCTCTCCTTTAGAGAATAATTAATGATAATTGTATACATTTGGAGGCAAACAAGAAAAATGCTGCAGGAAAGGACAGGCTCTAGAAGGACTGAAGAGCAACTAAGTGGCCCAATGGATAGAGCGCCGGCCCTGGAGTCAAGAGGCCACAAGTTCAAATGTGGCCTCAGACACTAACTAGCACTAAAGCCAGTCGAGTCACTTGACCTCTCTCTGTCTAGATTTACTCAGCTATAAAATGGTGACAGTAATAACAACATACCTCCCAACGTTGTTCTGAAAACCAAATGAGGGAATATTTATAAAAGGAAAAAAATAGGTGCTCAATAAATGCTGCCCTCCTTGCTGAGGTCCCTTCCAACTTTCAAATCCTGTGATTCTTTGATAAGGGTAAGATGATAACATTTATACCTATCATTTTCAGTTATAAGAAGGTGTCAAAGATATATCTTTGTTGCTGGGAGGACAAATAAGGTTATTTACTATGTCTAAAGGGGAAAATATTAGCAATATGAACCTCACTATGGCTTTGTACACAGTGCCTTGACACATAGTAGATACATGCGTTGATCTGATTGAAAGTATCTTTAGCCCTCTCATAGGTGAAAAGTGGAGCCATTCAAAAGACAGCCAACACAAACCTACCTTCGGGCAACTATGATTCAGAGATCTGCTCAGAGTAGGAGACCTTCCCTAGAAATTTGGAGAGATTTTCCTGATAACAGAAGCTCATGGTATACAAATGTGTGTCCTGGGAACATGTGGCTCAGAACTGTTCTACACAATCAATAGGCAATTTTTTAGCAACTGTGATGGGTATGATCACCTTTCCAAAGAATCATTACACATACTCCCCAAATCACTCCTAAAGTATTTGGGACTTATGAAAGGAAAAAAGGTGGACTGTGCAGTTCTTTTTAGCATCCAGGGTTGAAGAAAGACCCCTTTGAAAAAAAACCATGCCTGGTTTCTCTGTTTTAAACTTAGTCATTAAAGGGAATTGGGGTATTGTGGAGAAAGTAAGGAAAATAGTGCTGGATTGTCAAAGCACTATGAACCTCAAAGAGGAATTAATGAATATTTTCAAATATCCAGATGTTTGGTGTTACCTATCAAAAACATTTGAGGAGTAATTACAATAAACTCCCACTTATACGATAACCCAAACAATCAGAAAGTTCAAATAAGGATTTTTTTTCTGCTAACAGGATCTTAATAATTACTTCATAATAAGCCTGAGACAATGAAGGATCCGACAGAACCTTCTAAGTCATCATGGAAAGATTATCTTAACTTTTTTTAATTCCACCACTTCATTGTTAAGTGTGTTTAAATGTATTCTAAGTCACTGAATGTCCATATATGACATATATGGTAATTATCAGATATCTGGTCATTCAGTCTGCATTAGGCATTAGGAATTCTGAGTCTTGTTCTTTGCCCTGAGATGGAATTCTTATCTGTGTTATCTCTCCCAATTAGAGTAGTAGCTCCTTGAAAGCAGGAACTGTCACATTTTTTCCCAACCTTACCCTACTGCTTTGTACATAGTGTGCACTTAATAAATGCCTTTTCATTCATTTGTTCGTTCATTCGTTTATTCATTCATTCTTGAATCAATCTGAAGAAATCTTCTCAAGGTCAGAATCATAAACCCCTGTGTTTCCCCCCCCCCCCCAGTTTATCCCTCCATTTCTCAAGCCCCAAGACTCCTTAGAAGTTGTATTATTGGTTTGTCTCTCATCCCTACAAACACCTGTAAATATAGTTTTCATAAAGAACACATTTTAGCAAGGTTTCAGTATGTCACATTGAGCATGAAAAAAAATCAACTTATTGAAAGGATGGTAATTTTACAACAGGGTAGCAGGAATTTTTGCAATTAACTATAGGTAGTTACATAAAGGAAAAAATAAAAATTTAGGCTTATGTAAGGCAAAAGTTAAATATTTTAGTCCTGGCTAGAAATCTCATTTCTTTTTTGCATTTTAATTAAGGTTAAAATTTTTTTCTTTGATCATAAAACTTATACACATTTCAATTACTAAGGAAACAACTCAAAACATATGCCTTCCTAAATAATATCATCATGATAATAAATACTACATGACAAAGCACAGCAAGGGGCCTTTTCTTTGCTTTTTGTTGACATTTCTTAAAAACTCTTCAAAATTAAAACTTAGTTGACCATTTTTAACACTCCAGATAATTATTATGAATAATAATATCAATTCTCTAAGTTGCCATATGTTATACTATCAACAATTATGAATTAACATTAAAATGATCAACTATGTTACTATAATTTGGCTAAAATTAAACATGTATTATTCGTTGTGTTTTAATGAAAGAAATGGAAAGAAAATTGAAAACCTCAGAGCATTTTGTTTCCTGGCATCTTGGCATTCAGCTAACTAAAATGTTTTTAAAGAGAATATACAATGCTTCAGACCTCCTGATTCAGAAAGCCCTGCCTTAAATGACTAATTATTGCTTTCAGCCATTCTGAATTTTCTAGGGAAAAATAGTGTAGCCTTAAGAACATATAATTGACAAAGTCTATTTTTATTACACTATCAAAAGTTGATTTTCATCATTAAAGTATTAAAATTAAAATTGTTAAAATTGAATTAATTTGCATTTTAGCTGCTACTTCACTGCTTTAATAACAGATCTGTTCAATAGCAGATATTACACAATATAACTATGAAGATGACAGAGAATACTTGGTATATGCCTTTTAACTTTCATTCCTTTCATGAGTATTAGGCTATGGCAGTATGAGTACCTTCTATCATCTTTTATAAGTATATTTTAAAAAATAAGTGAATTAACAATTTTACAGTACTCATGATAAAAAGGTACACATATGCATTGGGTATATCCATAAATTGAATGTCTAAAGAAAAGATGTCAAAATCTCAGTGTGTGCATAGCACACTCATGTTTTTATCATTATAAAAGACAATGTATTTGCCTAAGAAAACTAAAGTCAGAATATATTTTATTTATTCTCTTAATATTACATTAGGATGCTTAGTTTGCTTGATGCCGTTATTACAAGTGATATTCTGGACAAAGGGATTTTGCTGCGTTTTTTAAATGTGAGTAGGTCTTCATATCAGTTTTAAGTAAATCATGGTTTTCAAGTGTTTGGGATGACTAATTTCAACAGTAAGGAAAGGACCATCACATTTCCTAGAAAAATGAACATTTCTAAAGGTAAAGTAAGAACTATTTAGAACTAAGACAAAATAAAGGAGCTGATTGAGAAGCTTTCAGCCCAGTGAACTTTTCAACATCTATTGGTTTAAAAAAAAAAACAAAACCAATGTTTAAAATAAAATACTTTCTCAACCCTAAATCCACATATGCCATAAATGATTTATTTCAGAGGAATTTAACTTCCTCCCCCTTTGGTTTGGAAAGGACAAGTGACCAGCAGCATTAACACTGACAACTGCTCCCCTTTTCCCTGGAGACAAGAGGTGATTGAGTGAGTCAGAGAGGGTTTTCTCAGTCCTTACCCTACCAGCAGAAAACTGTAGCTTTATTCAAAATGTCTTTTTATTAGACACAGGTACCGAATCGTTCTTTTATTATGTGCTAC
This sequence comes from Notamacropus eugenii, assembly GCF_028372415.1. Classification (NCBI taxonomy): domain Eukaryota; kingdom Metazoa; phylum Chordata; class Mammalia; order Diprotodontia; family Macropodidae; genus Notamacropus; species Notamacropus eugenii. Next base: position 665,226,376 of record NC_092872.1, read on the forward strand.
AATTTTGGTTCAAAGCCTCCTAGAAATTGAACGGTAATGTTCAAACCATTAACCACTCAGCCTCCTAAACGGGAAGAAAATTATGCTTGTATAGCAACCAGGATTTCCTTCCCAAGATTGCACCAGCAGTCAAAATTAACAATGGATTAGTGTTGTAATTGGAAGGGGGGAGGAAAGTTTCAATCATGTCTTTCCTTCAGATTACCTAAAGATTTATACTTCATAATGTGACACCATAAAATTATGGCCCTTTTAATTCTTGTTTGGGGACACGACTTAAAATATAAAATGGAACTTAAAAGAAAGATAAGCTACTTAAATCTTAAAAGGGAAACTAAAAACTAATGGTAATTTTCTCATGTATCACATTTCAAAGAAGAGCCCTTACTGTATAAAGATCCCATCAGTTCATGACAGCTTTATTCTCCTACCCACAAACCATGCCATTGTTGTGGTCTGAAATTGTAGGAACTGCTGCCACCTAGCGGATCTGAGCAGTTGCGGCCCATGTTTTACTCAGCAGTGCCCACAATTGGGGACAGAGGCAGTGCTGAACTTGTAAGCATTTTTCTTAACAGCAGGTGTCCTCACTTTTGCTTCAGATTCTACCTCAAAGACATTAGTTTAAAAGCTTTTTCATGTTTTGTAAAACAAACTCCAACTTCTGACTGAATCTAAAGTAGGAAGGTCATATGGGACAGGAGAACAGCAACCCCTGAACTATGCTAATTCAGCTCAAAAAATGCAATTTCACTTAAGAGTAAAGAGTCCCCAGGTACTAATTTAATGCCATTTAGTGCTATGTCATAATAACAAGACCAAAGACTGAAAAAGATATTCAATTCAGAATAAATTCAATGGGTGGGGCAGGGGAAAAATAAAAAAATCATTTAAGGGACAGAACTTTATCGCAGGTCATAATCCCCATGATTCACAGCAAGTGAGTGGCCATTTTTTCCCTCATCATTAATAAATACGTTAGACAACATAAAAATAGATGGGAAAAAAGTTTTTTAAAATATTTACTTCATAAACAAACTTCTTTTTGGAAAGGGATAAGACCTGTGATTTCATTGATACTGAGAACTCTCTACCAGGGCAGGTCAGATTTTCTCTGCATCTTAAAGTCTTAGAAAATTATTTAATTCTCTAAGACAGGTTACACAACTTGCCCGGGGCCACACAGTCAGGCTGTGCCAGAGAGGACTTGAACCCAAATCTACCTGGCTTTTTCTACCACCCCAAGGTGCCATCATGGTTAGCACAGTCCCTGGCACACATTAGGCACTTAATAAATGTTTATTGACTGATTGACTCTGTGATGGTGACATATAGTGAATGTCAGTATAATTTTCTTTGAAAAGTATAAAGGAAACAAAGTCAATTTTCATATTCATTTCTTGGTAAGTAGAAATTCACAAAATACTTAATTTTTCTTTCCTTTTTACTTCTACCCATACTTGCTCATTAAAATAGCTATTGACATTTTTACTGTCCAAAATGAGATAATTTCAAACGTTAAGAATAATACATATTCTAACTGAGGGCAGAATTAAGAGTGCTAGTACAGTCAGAAGCCACAGGAGGTAGGTAAAGAGAACCTGGTAACAGAAAACTATCTGTAAGAGACAAGTAGTATTCTTACTATAAAAATAAATAAACATCGCACAATGCATTGCTGCAAAACTGGCATTAACTGAAATATCTGAATTCAACAACAGGATATTTTAAATGCTATACCCCAAATCTACATGTATAACTACAGCAAACAGCAAACAGCTACAATGACAAATTAGGGAAACCAAAAATATTCACTCCAGTGGATACAAAAAAAAAAAAAACATGTGAAGCTACCTTTGGTTGCTTGTAAAGCAACAGTGAAGAATTCAGTCAAGTATTTAGATGTTTCCAAATATCCAAATGTTTGCCATCATATAAACAAAAAGTATAGATGGTTGGATTTTTCCTTTTGCATCTCTATTTTGTCAGGTAACCATAAATTACCAGGAAATATTTACTATGTAAATGTTTTTATTTTAATGTGTTATATCCACTATATGGATTTTAAAATACAAAATTGACCACTGCTGCCCATGTATTTAAGAGCTTAGACACATGTTGAGCTAAATTTTCTTTCTATAAAGTAACATAAATTCTGCAGGTAATAAACATTTATATAGCACCTACTATATGCTTTTTACAATTACTATCTCATTAGATCATTTGTCACTGACATCATAACTAATATCGTATCACTAGTATCAAATTATTGACAAAGGTAGTTGAAGTATTTGTACCTCAACTAATCTGTGAGAGCCTGTAGTCCTGAATTTGGACCGATGCTTTTATTTTTTATGTATGATATGGACTTCCAACTTCTTTTTCAATTGACTGTTCTGTACTTGTGACAAAAGCTTTGATGGTATTTCAATGCCCTGTTTATTTAGGAAAGCTAGGCAGAGTGGCGGGATAGAATAATTTGAATGTGATCAATCATAATTTCATCAGCACCTAATTGACACTGCTGGATAACTAAACTACAGATCTAGGCTTTTTCTTAAGTCTATACTTTGAAGTTTCTTCCAAGCTGTTTTTTTCAGATCCCACATAAGTTATTTGTACCACTAGCTCCCCTTACCCACTCCCATTTAAAAACAACTAGTGAAATACCTTACAAGAGCATGCTTTCAAGCTCAGGTCCCGAAAAGAATAAAATCAGTTCTGTATCACTTTTTAAATAAACGTTTGTAAGTAATGGCTTGAAGCAGACGGTGTGTTTTAGAACCGGTGACTAAATATCACCATTTATTGACCTTGCTCAGTCTCTATTTCCCATGCCTGTTGCCAGGTACTTGCAAGAAGGAAAAGCAAGCATTCAAACTGAGGATTCAGTTACAGGTGATGCTGCTCCCGTGTTTTAAGGGCAGCAGCAGATAACTACGTATCCTGAGACTCTTGCACAGGACCTTTTTTCTTATATTGAATCAGAAAAGAGAAGGAGAATAAGATGCCCCTGTCATCTTATAAGGCAGAGTTTTCTATCAGTCTCAGGTCAGCCAGTCAGTGACAGTATAACAATTTATTTAAACCACTGGCTGGCCTAATGCACATCTCAATCAGTAACACTGCTGTGTTCTAGAACTAGTTCTCTGTGTTAACTTAAAAAACCCTCCCATAAAGGGCACTAACTTTAAGTCAGTTTATCTGATATGTACTTATACATATTAACACTATTGTGTAGTAATTGATAACATCAGTTAACACTGTACCAAGAGCAAACCAGTATCAATGAAGTTCTCCTAGCTCGAGAACTGTTTTTTAAGTTGAAGCCTAAATATGCATGAATAGAATATTATCTTTTTTCACAAAGAGAAGTCAAAACTTGTGACAGTTTTACAACTTTTTATATAGGGATTAGATATATTAATAGATGACTTTGCCAAAATCAGATTTTATGTGGGTTAAAATAAATGCATATTCTTTCCCCCCCATCACTCACAATTTTTAAATTTTTATTTACCTAATTTTAAATTAAGCTGAAACATATTTTATACACACATATATATAACTGACTGAAGTAAAATTACCTTAAAACAAGATTCTTTTGACATTACAGTAACAAAGATTTTGAATGGGATCTAAGAAACAGTCACCTCATAATCCCATTCTTTGGAGAGTAGTACTATAATGAGGTTGTAGTATATTGTGACTATAACTTATTTTACAAAAGTCAATCAGTCAGTCACCTGAAATACTTTAAAATGCTTATAATATCACAAATTCTGAATATGTAAAATGCAAAAAAAAATTTCAATTAATTCCATTACGAATAGTAATGTACACAATTCCCCAAGTAGAATGAGTGGCAAGCATTTGATAGCCAAGGATGGATTCAGTAGTTAGATAATAGGAGACTTAGCATCATTGTCTATCCCTATTTAAATCATGGTATAAATATGCAGACCTGTATAAGGATCACATATTGAAAACTGTAGGGATCATTTGAACTTGCAAGATACCTACCTGAAATACTTTAAAATTTTTATAATATCACAAATCCTGAATATGTAAAATACAAAAAAATTCCAATTACTTCCTTTATGAACAGTAATATACCAATTCCACAAGTAGAATGAATGGCAAGCATTCAAAAGCCAAGGATGGATTCAGTAGTTACATAATAGGAGACTTGGCATCATTGTCTATTCCCATTTAAGTCATGCTATAAATATGCAGACCTGTAAAAGGACCACATATTGATAATAATAGGGATCATTTGAACTTGCAAGATTCTTGACCTTAAAGGAATTAAGAATCTCCTACTTGAGTTTTTTTTTCAACAACATACTTCTACCATTTCTGTAGTGTCTTCATTTTGAAAGCACTTGGTATAAACAGTCTAAAAACTGTAATTTTCTTTGTAGGTGCAGTGTTAAATTATAATATCAACTCAAACACCACAGAATTCTAGAGATACACTGAGGACAGAATGCATTTAAAATGTCTTAAATATATCAATGAGAAGTTATTCTTTACATCATCAAATCCTGTAAGCTTAGTTTTTCATTAAATGATGTAAGCACCAACATTTGGGACATCCTCTTCCTTGGTAACTACATAGTCCAAAAAAGATACAAAAGATTTAGAAAGAATTGAAAGACCTTGAACAAGTCACCTTTCTTCTCCAAACCTCAGTTCTATCACCTATAAAAAGCGCTGTTTGGATTAGATAATAATAAGTATGTATTTATGTAGAAATTTAAGTTTATCAAGCACTTTCCTCACAATCCTGTGAAACAGGTAATACAAGTATTATTATCTCCATTTTATAGGGGGAAAAACTGAGATGTAGGCACTGAAGTGATTTGCCCAAGGTCATATATCTATTAAGGAGGAAGCTAAGTGGTGCAGAAGAGAGAGTGCCAGTCCTAGCTAGAGTCAGGAAGACTCATCTTCCAGGGTTCAAATACAGCCTCAGATACTTACTAGCTGTGTGACCCTGGGCAATCACTTATCCCTGTTTGCCTCAGTTTCCTCATCTGTAAAATGAGCTGGAGAAAGGAATTGTGAACCACTCCAATGTCTTTGTCAAGAAAACCTCAAATGGGATCATGAAGAGTTGGACATGACTGAAAAATGACTGAACAAAATATATCCATTATATGTCAAAAGTTGGAATTCACACCCAGGTCTGAGGATTCCAAGACAAGTGCTACTACCTGTATATGATGCTGCTTTTCCAAGCCCCCTTCTAGTTCAAAACCTTAGTTCTAACATTTAAACTTGGAATGAGAGCTTACAAGATGGACTTGTTGGATACTACGTTATTCAATCAATTCAATGACAAATATTTATTATGCATTTATTATACACAATAAACAAAAGTAATGGTGCATATTATATTGAGAAGTCCTGAAGCAAATGTTTCTACTAGATTAAAATATTGAAAATATGGCTGTTCATTAGTAGTAGTGTGTCAAGGCATGGAGGAGCTTGCATGGAAGACAGACCTGGTTTAAGTACATGGTAACAGTGATCACTGACCATATGTTTAACCTCTAAGTGTACGCAGGCAACTCTCTAGAATTGGAAGATGCAGGTAAATCATAGGATCATAGAATAAGAGCTAGAAGGGCCCTACAAGATCATCATTTCACAAATTAGGTTAAATGTAGACCCAAAGGTCACATGGCTAATAACTATGTGAGGCAGGATTTGAACCCATGTTTGCCAAGTTCAATTCTCTATCTACTGTGCCATGCTGCCTCTCAAAACTATAAATTCAAGAAAAGTTACAATATTCATTAAGAAAGTTCCCATACCAAGAGTTCCCTACACAGATGAAGTCACAGGTCCAAAGGAAAGGGGTAGTCAAAGAGTTTTCAAAAACCAAACAACAGAATTTCTATCTAATGTGACTGCTTGAATGGAGGCAGGCAGTCCAGCTCTGGTATACCTAACCCAGGGGAAAAAAACTAAAAATATTACCAGACCAAATAATGATCAAGAAACTCAGTAAGAAGTACCAACTTAGGCAAACAAGACTAAAGTTTCCCAGCATGACCAGAGACAAGTCAGACATCTATAGCCTGTAAGATTATTTAGCCCTGTAAATGGAGAGAGCTCTCAGCAGAAAGCTCCAGGGCAATCTGAAGCCCACAGTGTGCATCTTAGAAATGCGTGGTAGCTGTAGGAATGGCAGTGCTCACACCAGGGCACCCCAAAACCAGGGACTCTGAGATCCACAGTACTTTATCCTGAGATACAGAAGACCTGAAAGATTTAATGTTAAACATCAAAGATCCAGAAGTGTTTAAAATAACTACCATTCTTAACATAGACATACCTCTGGAAGTAGAGGTGGGACATACAACAGGGACCCAGGTCACCACGGTTGAAACCAAGCAGGGCCAACTACTTTAGTCAAAAGCAAAGCAGAGGGTGAAACCCAAACCTGCTTCAAAACACCATTTTGAGAATCTGAATGGTGATATGAATCAACACAAGAAAACACTGACTACCATAAAGAATTATATCCAGAAAGCTCCCAAATTCAAAATCTAAGAGAGTAATTCCACAAAAACTGTAATCAAATATACAAAGGGAAAAAAATGAATTTTTCACAAACACTATATGAATACCTGAAAGAAATTAAACAAGAGATTTAAAATGAAATAAAAGATCTGGAAGAAAGAATTAGAAGAAAAACAAATAGCTTTAAAGTGCTAAACTTTACCCAAGAAATGTACTCCTAGGGGAAAATAGATTAAAGAAATTAATGACGGCATGAGACAAGAAATATTAGAACAAAATCAGAAGATTAAAAGGAGGGAAGAAAATGTAAGATACTTTATATTAAAAACAAACAACCTGGAAAATAGATCAAAGAGAAATAGTTTAAGAAAAGTCAGACTTCTTGAAAATCACTAAGAAAAAAGCCTGGACATTATATTTCAAGAAATCTTAAAGAAAAACTGCTCAGATTTATTAGAACCAGAAGGCAAAACAAAAATAGAAAGAATTCACCAATCACTTCCTGAAAGAAACCACTACAAGACCTGGCAATTTCTACTATAAACAAGCAAAGATCCTGAAATATTCCAAAAAGTAAAATAATAGACTTATTAACAAGAATAACTTACTCCTGCAAAACCAAATGTAAATATGATGATGGGGGTAATGAACTTTTAATGCAATAGAAGGCATTCAAACACTCCTGATAAAAAGAACAAAGGTGTTTAGAAACTCTGAAATGCAAACATAAGAATAAAAATAAACCTAGATAAGTAAATTTGCTTGAGTAATTAGAAGAGGCATTACTATGATGAAACGCTAACTTTCTAATGGTGGAGAAGAAACAAGCATCCCTACAAGACCTCATGTCTTCAAAGGGCATGGAGAGAGATGAATAAGACAAACAGGGAGAGAACAAGGTCTGTCCTGATTGTTTTAAGGTAAGAAAGAAAAAAAAGTAAAAGGAACTATCCCAGAGAAGAAAGGAAGAAGGGGGCAGGCTCATGGTGGGGAGACAGCAAGAAGTGCTGCGGTGGCCTGGTTCCTAGCTAAATAAAGCAAAAAACTCACATGGAAAGGTGGGGGGAGAGGAGGCAAGAGTGGGAAACAAGCATTTCTTTTATTATTTTTTTATTTTTCATTTTTAACGCGGTTCATATCACATAACACAATTCCAACTTTTGGTCAGGTGATATTTCTTTTAAAGCACTTACAATATAGACCACAAATGGATTTTTTTTAACATTAACCAACTGAGACATAAATAATAACTATGTGTGCGAACTTCACAAGCCCTTGACCTATTTGTCTCCACACTATTACTAAGAATTAAAGGACCCTAACTTATTGTTGCTGGTCTAAAGTCCTAAACCTAATAGCTTAATTTTAGACTTAACCTTGGATGTTCCCCTACCAATAATCTATAATTTAACGGATATGGTATTAAGCTTACCAACCTTTTGACTGTAGGAAATTGCCACTAAGAATAGGGACATTTCAGGGAAACAATATCTCCCCAACTCCATGTCAATTTCAGGCAGGAGTAGATTGTCAACTTGCATTCAGTCAGGCTTAAAGTCTGCCAGGTGTCAGTGAGGAAATTGAGTCAGGAGAATCCTACCTCAGCCCAGGCTGAACAGCCGCTTTTCCACCCTTCCCATGAGATCACCTTATTCAGTTCATACCGGCGTCTCACAGACTTACTGGCATCATGGACTGGAGGCTCAGACCACCTTTGTTGCTATCCACACTTGGAGTTAGATTCAGAAGAACAGTCACTTAATAGTCCCATAGCATCTTAAAATAGCAAGTTCCAATAACCAGGTTTCATATATGACTATAATTTCACATTGACTAAGGAACATCTTTTGAGGCAAGTCTTAAGTGGCTTACATGCCTTTCTATACCTGTTCTAGTTCCTGCTTAAATAACAATCATAAAATCAAATTTACCATTAAAACCTTAACTTTTCCATCAATGCCAAATTTTACCTGAGGTTACCTGCCTTTAGGAGACTCAGACTAAAATTCATTTCCCCAAACTAAAGATGTCTCTGGTTTAGTCTCAGTAGTTAATTCAGTCAATTGTTGTAATACTAATTGCTTTTACATCACTTTGTAACATGTCCAATTTTTCTCCCCATCTCTCCCCTCCCCCCACCCCATAACACCTTGTATTCTGATCACCCCTTCCCTCAATGTGCCCTCCCTTCTATCACACCCCACCCTTCCCTTATCCCCATCTTCTCTCTTTTCTCGTAGGGCAAGATAAATTTCTATACTTATGTTTCTTATTTCTCAGTTATATGCAATAATAATTCTCAACATTCGTTTCTAATACTTTGAATTCCACCTTCTTTCCCTCCCTCCCTCCATCCCCATTCCTACTGAGAAGGCAATCAGGGTATATATGTGTCATTTTGCAAAAGACTTCCATAATAATCACGTTGTGTAATACTAACTATATTGCCCTCTATCCTACTCTATCTCCCCTTTTTTTTATTCCCTCATTTGACCTTGTCCCTTCCCAAAAGTGTTTATTTCTAGTTACTCCCTTCTCCCATTTTCCCTCCCTTCTATCATTCCCCTCACCCCACTTGTCTCTTCCTCCCCTATTTTCCTGTAGTATAAGATAGATTTTCATACCAAATTTAGTGAGCATGTTATTCCCTCCTTAAGCCATATGTGGAGAGAGTAGCTTCACTTTTCCCCTCTCCCCTTCTCCCTTTTCTCCTCCATTGAACAAGATTTTTCTTTATCTCTTTTATGAGTTATAGCCCGTCCCATTCCATTTCTCCCTTTATCCTCCCAGTATTTTCCTCCCTCACCCCTTAATTTTTATTTCATATATTTTTTGTGGATATCATCTCTTCTGATTCAACACTACTCAAATTGTTTCTTTCTAGCTGCTTGCAGTATTTTCTCCCTGAACTTGGAACTCTGATATTTGGCCACAATATTCCCAGGAGTTTCTGTTTTTGGATCTCTTTCAGGAGGTGATTGGTGGATTCTTTAAATATTTATTTTGCCCTCTGGTTCTAGAATATCAGGATAGTTTTCCTCAATAATTTCATGGAAGATAATGTCTAGGCTCATTTTTTGATCATGGCTTTCAGATAGTCCCATAATTTTTAAATTGTTTCTCCTGGATCTATTTTCCAGGTGAGTTGTTTTACCATTGAGATGCTTCACATTGTCTTCTATTTTTTCAAACATTTAGTTTTGTTCTCTAACTGCTTGGTTTATCTCATAGTCATTCTTTTCCTTGGACTCAATTCTCTCTTTCAGAGAACTATTTTGTTCAGTGAGCTTTTGAACCTTCTCCTCCATTTGGCTAATTCTGCTTTTTAATGCCTCCTTCTCCTCAATGGCTTTTTGGACCTCTTTTTCCAATTGAGTTAGCCTCTTTTTAAAGGCGTTATTTTCCTCAGCATTTTTTTTTTTTTGCTTCTCCTTTAGCAAGCTGCTAACTCACTTTTCAAGCTCTTCCACTGCCTGAGCCCAGTTTAAGTTCACTTTGGAGGCCCTGGAGGCAGGGGTCTTAACTTCCTGTGACAGTAAGCCTTGTTCTGAAAGGATGGAAAGAGACACCTGTTCACCAAGAAAGTAACCTTCTATGGTCTTACTTTTTTCCCTTTTGGGGCATTTTCTCAGTCAGTTACTTGACTTCTGAATCCTTTGTCAAGAGATTAGACTCAGCTGCTCGGTTCCCTGGGCTTTGGGTGGCCGCAGGGCCATCACTCAGGGCTGGGGTTTAGATCAGCTGCTCCCTACAGCCGGAGGTTTTAAGCTGAGCTGCCTGAACAATGGATCCAGGTTGCTTCCTGGCCTCTGTAGCTGCCTACATTCTGCTGCCTCAGCCTCTGCTATTGCCTGGAGCTATTGCTGGAGAAACCCTGTTCCCTCTTGCCCAGCTGGGAAAGCCCTCCCCCACTGACCTGTGGAGATTTCTTTGTTGCTTTTGGGTTGAGGTATCTGGAACCTTCCCTGCTAGGAACTCTGCCCAGAGGTCTGTTCAGGTCCTGTTCCTCCCAGTGCCACATGGCCAGGGCTGTGCTCTGCTCCACTCTGCGTCCCATGAGATAGACCTTTTCTGTCGGCCTTCCAGGTTACCTTTGGCTGGAAACCTCTTTCGCTCTGTTGTTCTGTGGCTTCTGCTGCTCTAGACTTTGTTGAGAGTCATTTTTACAGGTATTTTGTGGGCTGTGGGGGAAGCACTAAAGTATATGTGTCTTTCTATCACCACCATCTTGGCTCTGCCCCAAAACAAGCATTTAGTAAGTGCCTACTACGTGCCAGGCACTGTGCTTTACAAGTATGGTCTGATTTGACCTTTACAACAACCATGGGAGGTACGTAGGTACTATTTAGTAACCTCATTTTAAAGTTGAGGAAACTGAGGCAAACAGAAGTTAAGTGACTTACCCAGTGCCACATAGCTACTAAGGCCACATTTGAGCTTCGGTCTTCCCAACTATGAACCCAAGGTTCTATCCATGGTGCTATCTAGCACCCATGTGTCACACAGATTAGGGTCTAAAGCTATAATAGTCTGTATATTCTTTTTTATGCTCATGACTCCCCTGATAGAATGTAAACTCCTTGAAATAAGGAAACATCACTGGGGGTTTTTGTGTCTTTCATAGTGGTGGAAGGGGTGATTAGCAGCCTTACAGAGTCCTCTTAAGAGCTGCTCACCCACCTTTGGTGTTCACTTGTCACCCAGTTCTCACCTGTGGCTCCAAGAAGCATACACAGCAACCACACACTGGTAAGACCTCTTGTCAAGGTAAGCACTTTGGCTAGAGGGTAACTAATAGACTTACTGGTGAAACCTATTGGTGAAGTTGGAGGATTCTTACCCCAAGCATGTGAAAGCTTCTCTCAGCAGGATGGGAAGACAAGAACAATTTGTTCCAACAGCCATTAAGGTAATTGAAAGTAGTGCACTGTGGAGCACGTAGAACTTAGCAAGACATCAAAGATGCCAAGGTCATTCACTTCATCCCAGGTCATTGCCAGACATCCTGACTTTTGTCTTGCTGCTAGACTTCTATGACTCTGGAAGACAGAGTGAGACTGATGGCTTTGCACAACTCTGCTTCACTTTAATTCAACTCACAAGTCATGACATCACTCTCATGATGTCATTGGTATTCTTCAAAAATGAAGCATAAACAACAATAACCTTTCATAGTGCCTAATACACAATCAATATTTGAATGAATGAATGAAGCATCTATTAAGCAATTACTATTACAGAGCATCGTGCTAATCACTGGTGATGTGTGTTTGACCTTTGTTGCCAAAGAAGACCATGCCATCAGAGAAATGATGACATGACTTGCACTTGACTTGGTTTTGAGTGAGGGAGGGCTGTGCAGGTCACCAGTCTCACTTCTCCTCCTGAGCCATCTGAATCCAGTGACCAGATATTCATCAGGATCACTGTCGATACAAACAGAAAAGCAAGAAAGACAGCCCCTGTTCTCAAGGAGTTCACATTCTAAAGGAGGCGATAACATATATGGAATATTTTAGATGCTAATGAGATAAAAAGGTCTCATAGTCCTTAGAGTGTGGCAGCAAAGTAGATGGGCGTGCCTATTCCTTAATGCCATTTCCACTGATAAAATCATGTTAAAGCACTTGATAGTACCGAAGGCTTTGGCAGCAAGTGCTTTCTTCTGGGGATCTTTTGGAAGTATGGCTATAGTACCTAGAGAAGGAGCTCCCAGCTGCATCTACCTAGGGGTGGCTTCCCAGGATGATAGATGAGAACATTGGGCTGGAAGCATCGCTATTACCAAGCTCTTAGGTTCACAGTCTTTAGCTGTCTCCATTAGGATCTAAGGGGAGATGATAGTTAAGGTGATGGTGATGGTTTGTCTTTCCTTTCACATTACCTTATGGAATATCTATTGTGTAACCTTCTCTATCAAGTCCAGTCTTTTTCTACATAAATTTTAAAATTCATTTACTCCAATATTTATGGAGTACTTACTATGTATATATGGGGACAATGAGGAGAATATCAAGGAATGCAAAAGAGGAAGGATACTAAATTCAATTCAATTCAACAAACATTTATTAGGTGCCTGCTGTTTGCTAGGTAGTGTGCTAGGCTCTGAGGACACAAAAGGAAAAAACAGAACCACACCAATGCCAAATGCCATAGAAAGAGTACCTCTTGACTCTTTTAAATTATACCCCATCTTAATAAATCCTAATATCATGTTTTCTCCTCAAGTAACACCATACTACTGAGGAATATTCAGCTTATGTTCGCATCTATTGGGAAAAATGCACAGCAGGAGTAGTTATGGATGGGCTATAAATGTTCATTGTTGGAAGGAGTGATCTCATTGATAAGGTCACAGTTCCACCAGAGTATTGAAGGATATTCAAGTATAATGTAAGTGTGTTTAACATGTACTTGTCCCTGCAGAATGGCATTCTGTTCAGTTTTTCTAACAAGCAGTGATTCTGAATTTTATTTCTGTCTATTAGTGTGTCAGCAAATACCCAATTTATTGTTGTTCTAGAGATTAATTAGAATGTGAGAATCTTTAGGCATGTTATTGACAAAGATATTAAGTATTACTCCCAGATTCATGTCCTAAGGGAGGCTTAATATATATTCCCTATCTATCCACGCATATCCTACAATCATCTTTTATGTGGATAGAGAGATATAGATATAGATACATATCTATATTGATATTGACATGCATCTATATCAATATTGATATAGATATGTATATGTGTATATATGTATGTGTGTATATATGTATATGTGTGTATTTTATATATATATGTATATGTATGTATGTATATCTGTGTATGTGGTCAGCTGAGTGCCCAGTTTAAAACAAATGACATCTTCCTAGCCAGATGATGACACATGGAAAAAATCAAAGGTGTTTCTCACATTCATGAAGATGACATTTATTGCAGTACCCCTTGTCTACATAGCTTATCACTCTGTCACAGAAGAAAATTCAATTAGTCTAAAACAATTTACTCTTCACAAAGTCATGCTAATTGCTTCTCATTGACTTCTGATCTTCTAGTTGGTCCAAACTAACTTCAGCCAAATCTGCTCTAGTATCTTCCAGGATATCAAAGTAAAATTGCTCCATCCATAATTAAAAGTGTGAGGCATTCTGTCACTCACTGCTTTACTCTGATAATTCAGGAGTTAGATAATATAGTACAAATATCTGTGGCAATTCTATGTGAATATCTAAATGAATACCTTTTACTTAGATCTGCAAACCTCAGGATAGCTCTGGAAGGCCCTGGGAACACAGATTTGGGCTCCTAGGAAAAGCATAATCCCTATAGGTCTTTGATGCCTAGTTCAAAGAATAACCAGAACATTAAGATGGCTAAGGATGCTCAAATAACACTGAGAGATCCCTCAGAATGTTTTAATATGCCAAAGGAACCTAAGAAACACCTTTTCAACCCCTCTTCCAAAGCCAACATGTCATCAAATCATCAGTCAATCAATCTAAATGCATGTATTAAGCACCTACACTGGGGATACATAGATACTAATGAAACAGTCCCTCTCTTGAGGTAATGTAATTTACTGGGTAAGAACACCAGATTGATAATCATGACACTTCGTTTTAAATCTTGTCTTACTAGCTGTATGACCATGGATGAGTCATTTAACAATTTCCTCACCTACAAAATGAGAATAACACTTCTACTACCTCCCTCCCAGGGTTGTTGTGGTCCTTAAGGAGCTATATGAAAATGAACTATCATTATCATCAGAAATATCTTCCTATATGATAGGTGCATGGGAATATTCTTGACTAAATCGACACCACTCCAGGAATGCCTAAGGGCAAGAGCTCTCTGGAGCTTGAAGCATGTACCACATTCCACTTTGAGATATTCCATTAGGCTACATTCATCCAAAATACAACCACTTGCCTATATATTATAACAATTAGTTTTATCCAAGAGGGAGTACTTAGGATACTGTATTATCAAATAATACCACTTTATTACTAGGATTTTACTTCTTTCTCTTTTTAAAGATGAGTACTAAAATTCTTTTCAAGTCCATAGATTTCATCTTGTCTTTATGAGCTCTCAAAATAATCACTAGCAACTCTACTAAACTGTCTGCATTTTTTATAAGAATCCTAAGATATATGTCATCAGGAAAAGTTTCTTTTTTAATTACAGATTTAGGAACTCTTACATTTAATGCAATATAATTCAACAAAGATAATTTTTCTTCAATATTTTCTTTCTCTCTCTGGGCTTGGCTTCTATATGCCCATTAAAAGTGGCATTTAGAGGGTTAATTAATCACTAAATCAAGGAGAAGAACCGGCCTAGTTAAGTTTTCTAAACTAGGAAATTGGCCCAAATATATTCCCCCAAAAAATTTATACGTCCATCAAAAAATTGTAGATTTTTTTCAAAACATTCCTTAGTAATATCCTCCAACACTTTCTATCACCTAGACTGCCATCACCTTTGACCCAAACCCCAAACACTTTTGCTGTATTACAAAAGAAGACATCGTCTACAATCACTTCTTATGTTAGAGGTCTATATTAAAATTCAATCACCTTTTTTCTCCTTTTATAAGACCAAAAGATTTAGAACTAGAGAAAACCTAAATAGTCACCTACATTTAACAAATGAAAAAACTAAGCTCCAAAATGACTCGCTGAAGATCCCACAGACCTGCTGAAAGTCACAGTTTGTTAGAAGGACAGAACATTACTATCTTTAAAGAGCTATATGAAAATAAGCCATTAGGAGTATGTTCCCATATGGTAGGTGCATGTCGATATTCCAGACTGAAGGCACACCTCTCTAAGAATGACTAAGGTCAGGGGTTAATATCTTTCTACTAAAATGAAATAGTCTTAACAAAACCCTATACATTAGTTTTTATCCTAGAGAGGATAACCTTCTTACCAAGATTATTTCTTGCACCCTATAATTATTATAGACTGCATAACATGTTTATGTCTTTTATCTACCTCTTCTGGGCCCTTGTAATCTTTCCTGAAAAAAAAAAACCATGCCCTTTAAGTCTAGCCCATGTTTTCTGTTTCACATCTATATACATCTTGACTCATCCAGTTACATCATAGCTATTGTCCTGAGCTAAGACCTTTAACTGCTACTGGATATTTTCAATCCGTATTCCATTTCAATGATCTTTTTTGAATTTATCCTAACATAAGATAATTCTTACCAGAACATTACAAGGCCTAGAATATAGTTACTCTCTTTTGGGTAATATATATTTCACTTAACTTTTAGATTTTGTCATCTCTTATTAAACAAAGTTTAAGTCTTCTCTTAAAATGTTTAATAATATGTATGATAGTAAAATTTTATACTATTCTATTATTCTAGATTCATTCAAAAGTTAAATAAATGAAATACATGAATACAATTTGGGAAGTGGGTAAAATCTTTCAAGGGAAATAGAGCTATAGCTGTGACTACTGTTCTAGCATACTCAAGGCTATTACTGGGCCTCATCCTACCAAAAAACAAAATGACCATAAGGAGTAAAATGTTCCACTCCTAATAATGAATTAACATCTTTAGGGCAAAAAGGTACACAAGTGGCAGGCTAGCACATAGTCATAGAAATAAGTTGCCTATTTAAGTATTAAAGAATGTTTTCGTGAGACCTGAGGTTAATGTACAAATCCAGCTTGTTGTCAATGTAAAGAGACAGACAAAGGCAAAGACAGAAACAGAGGCAGAGTGCCAAATTCTGACCCTCTCCTTCCCTCTCCTCATCAATACTTTATCATCACTAACCAGCAGAGATTCATTAATTTCAAGAGTCTCACTTCTAACAAACCCACACACAGAACTAGCCAACTAAACGCAAGACAAACTATATAGAACATTTCAGAAGACATATAATCTGTTTTTCTCAAGGGAACAAGCAAATCTAATTTTATTTGCGTGTGGTCATTTAACAAACATTTAGTAAGAACGGAGAGCAAAAGAAATGGAGGGAGAGAGACAGAGAGGGAGGGAGAGAGACAGAGAGAGATGGAAGGAGAGAGAGAGACAGAGATGGAGAGAGAAACAGAGGGGGGAGAGAGAAAGAGAGAGAGAGAAAGAGAGAGAGAGAGAGAGAGAGAGAGAGAGAGAGAGAGAGAGGAAGAGAGAGTCCTTGCCTTCAATGAATTTACATTCTACTGGAGAGGTATAACAAGAATGCAGATAAAATTCAATGAGTGAACTGAAGTGGGTTTAGAGCACTAACCTGTGGAGTTGGATAAAGATCATCAAAGACATCAGAGAAGGTCGCACTTGAGGTGTGCAATGAAGGAAGACGCTACAGAAATAAAACATGCACACAAATAATGGAGTACAAAATACTTTGAAGAGAGAGAAGACACTGACAATTAGGGGAAGAAGCAGCATTGTACAGAAAGAGAACTGGCTCTGTAGTCAAAGGAATTGGTTCAGATCATTCCTCTAACACTATCTGCATAACTTTGGTCATACAGCAACAAACTCACTGAGTCTCAGTTTCCTCTTCTGTACAGTGAGAGATAGCTAGGTGGTGCAGTGGGTGGAGCGCTGGGTCTGCAGTCAGGAAGACACTTACTGTGTGACCCTGGGCAAGTCACTTAATCCCTGTTTACCTCAATTCCTCATCTGTAAAATGGGAACACAATGGAGAAGGAAATGGCAAAACACTCTAGTACCTTTTCCAAGAAAACTCCATGGGCATAGTCTATGGCATCAGGAAGAGTTAGACCTGACTGAACCAATGAGACTAAGCTTGATGATCTTTGAGGCCCCTGACAGTTCTCTACAAGCTCTGATCCTGTGACGTGTTCAAATCCCACCTTTCCCAATCATTGGTAAGTCTTTCACCAGACTCACATAATGACATACCCCTTCTCCTTGCCAAGGCAAACCCCTCTACACCCACAAATAATCCCATCCCATTCTGTCTTCTCCAGCAGACTATGGCATCATTCCCACTCTCTCATTTATTGTCAATTTCTCCTATCTATGGACTGCTTCTGTACTATCTACAAATATGAATCTATCTCCCTCATCCTCAAAAAACCCTCACTTTATCCAGCCATCTCCACTATCTACAGGTCCATGTCTTTCCTCTTGTTTGTGGCCAAACTCCTTGAGAAGTCTGTCTAATAGATGCCTATACTTCCTTTCCTCTCATTCTCTTCTTAACTCTTTAGAGACAGGCTTCTGACTTCATTGTTCAACCAAAACTACTTTCTCCAAATTTATTAACAATCTCTTAATTTGAAAATCTAATGGCATTTTCTCAGTCCTCCTCCTTTGTGATCTCTCTACAGTCTTTGGCACTGTTAACTATCCTTTCCTTGATAATTCTTCTGTCTTGGTTTTTGTGACATGACTCTCTCTTGGTTCTTCTGCCTATCTGACAGCATCTTTTCAGTCTCCTTTGCAGGATTTTCATCTAGATCATGTCTGCCAACCACAGCCCTCTTCTCTTCTCCCTTTACATTACTTCCTTGGTGAACATCCTCTCCCATGGATTCAATTATCAGCTCTATGCCAATGATTATCAAATTTACTTACCCAGTCTTAATTGCCCTCCTGACCTCCAATCTTAGACCTCCAAATACCTATTGAACAATCTTGAACTGGAAGCCCCATAGACATCTTAAACTCAACCTGTCCAAAATTGAACTCATTATCTTTTCTCCAAAACCTTCACTCATTCATTTCTCTATTACTTTCAAAGTTACCACCATCTTCCCAGTCATTCAGGTTCATAGCTTAGGTGCTATCCTTGACTTCTCATTCTCACTCACCCCACCCTACCCCCAATCAATCTGTTACCAAGGCCTGTTGATTTTACATTCACAACATCTCTTGTATATGCTCCACTCTCCACACTGACACTGCCACCAATCTGATGCAAACTTTCATCACCTCACATCCAGACTATTGCAATAGTGAACTGGTTGGTTTCCCTACCTCAAGTCTTTCCCCACTCCAACCCATCCACCAATCAAAGAGATCTTCCTAAAGTACAGGTCTAACTATATCACACCTTCTATTCAATAAACTCTCATGGGTCCCTATCATTTCCAGTAACAAAACAAAACAAAAAATCCTCTATTTGGCATTCAAAGCCCTTCATTACCCCTATCTTTCCCATCTTTTTATACTCTCCACTCCCATATACTCTTAAATCCAAGGGCCCTAGCCTCCTTGATGTTCTTTGAACAGGACACTCCATTTCTCACTTCTGGACATTCTCATTCATGCACTCATGCCACTCAGGCATGGAATCTTCTCCCTCCTCATCTCAGGTTCCAAACTTCCTCAACTTCCTTCAAGTTCCTGCTAAAATTTCACTTTGTACAGAAAGACATTTTTTCTAGTGCCTTCCCTCTGTTGATAACTTCCAATTTATTCTCTGTGTACCTTGTTTGTACATAGTTGTTATATTTTCTTCCCTTTTGTCTTTCTCTGTATCCTCAGGGCTTGGCACCATCCCTGGCACATAGTATGTGCTTGGTACACATTTATTCACTGAATGAATAGCTGCCTTAACTTCCCTGGGATTCAGTTTCTTCATCTGTTAAATTAAAAAGTGGGCTAAATGGCCTCTCAGATCCTTTCCTGATCTGGATTTTTTCCTAATAAGGATTCCAGAAGGGGGATAAGAAAGGTGAGTTCTAGGCAAAGATGATGATTTATGAAAAGGTAAAGAGAGAGGGAAATAAAATATCAAATGGAGGACAGCTAATTGGCCAGTTTGTCTGGAATACATAATGAGTAAAAGATAATAACAGGAATATAGGCTTGAACCAGAGTGAAGAGAGCACTCAGAAGGTTGTAGTTTCTCCTAAAGTCAGTAGGTAGCCATGAGCACATTTCAGCGGACACCCACAGGAACAGGACTGGTCAATGCATATTGGCACATTCTCTCCACCTGCAGGCTTAAGTGATCAAGAGCACTGAGAGGTTAAGGGACTTGCCCTGGATCCTCCTTCCAGGGCCCTTTCTCTGTCCTTTGCAACTTGCTTCTTCTCTCTTCATTTCATACCTTCTAAAACCTTTTGCTGAACTATTTTTCTACATGCATAGAATTGAAAAACAATTATAATTATTTCAGATGTGTAAACTTTGAAATCATAACAGCTAATTGTTTTTATCCTCTGTTGGCTATTATTATTTATTATTGGTTGAGTGACAGCAGTGTACCCATACAGAACATTTCTGAACGCATATAATTTCATGTTTGTCTTAGAACGCTGATTAATTAATCCATAATCACAGTGATAGAAATCAGTTACAAGAAATTTTGCAAAAACATAAGAGCAAACGAAATGATAGAAAATGCTAAGGGTAAAATCACCCTCAGACAATACCCATTCAAGTACATGAATATACTGAGAATATCTGTATTGACACACAAACAAAAAGAGACAGAGAGGGATGAAAAGAAAAGGAAATAAAATATATTTATGCTGTTAATACATGAATGCTTTATACTGAACTTGTTATTTCAAAGAAAGTGCACGTGCTCAGGATGTCACACTTATCATGCTCCTTTATATACAGGCCTATTTCCCAGCATAATATTTTTTACATACACACTTTTACAAATAGAGGTTTATTAGACATTTACTGAAGAAGAAGCCTGGAAAATAACAGTCTTTAACAAGAGCATTATGGTCTTTTTAATGGAAGTTTCTTTATAATAGTTTAAACATTCAGAATATTATTTTTTTTAATGAGGAAAACTGGCAGATGAAAAATCAGTAACCTATTCATATGTTTCAGTGTACATCTGAAATGTGGTGAGGGGATGTTTACAGACAGAGAGCCCCCCCATCCCAATGTAACTCATAGGAGAAAAGAAGAGGGTAGAAGTGCCATTACATGCAAAGTATAAATCCACTAAAATTTGAAAGAAACACTTTTGAAAAGTTTGAAGAACCACTAGGAAAATGCGGAGGGGTGGGGAGGTGGGGGGGAATTGATTACATTTTGGAGTGGATGAAAAATTAGTCATCAGTTTTATTTAAAGTTCTTTGTCATTTTCATCAAAGATAAAAATACAAAGGAAGGTGGAAAATATTTTAAATCAATGACTCAGGAGAAAGTTGGTTTGTAAGAATTTTTTCCTATACGTTAAATATCTTACAAATACAATATGGGGAGGTATCAAACAAAGGCAAAATGTGTGTGTGTTGATGTCTTTGAATTTTAAACTTTATGATAAACTTTTTGTTTTAGTCATTTATTTTTCCTTGAGAGAAAAAAATAGAAAAATGATAGAGCTTTCTTATCATTTGACTAAAAATATAAATTTTCCTATATTGAACTGATAAGTCTATACTAAAAGGAGAGACCAAATTTCCAAGTTTGGGGTGATAATAATTCAGAGTTTATGCCAAACTTGGTCATCAAAGCTCAAATCACTTCCATGATTCTTTAAAAAAAAAAAAATTTATTATATTTTTCTATCCCCAAGGCCCTCATTACCTAACCTTAGTAACTGTGCATACTGCTTAATTCCAAAGAAATAACATACTAAATCTCTCAATTATGTTTCATTCTTTTGAAAGAAGTTATTTACATTTTTATGGAAATTATTTGCAGTGATTCAAGATTACCAACATAATGGAAATATTCAGCCACATTCAGAGTGTTTTATTTTTCTCTTATGTTATCTATATGTGAGGAAAATGAGAAGCATTTGATTATGCAAATTAAAGAAAGATCTATTATCTTTTTTCATGATCTCCATCCTAACCAGGGAAGTTTTTCAAGCAATGCTAGCTTTGTACGTTGCCAATGACTGGCTGCCCGTTAAATACAGTTGCTAACTATTGGGCTATGTTTGCCTTCCTATATCAGTTTGACCTAGCTTCTAGTGCTTAATGGTCCTCCAGGCTAAAAGAGAAAGCTGATCCATCAGGCTTACATTAGCATAGAATCACACTGGATGCTTATTGATGTGTGTCCAGTGTAACTACCACCCCAGGCACCCAGCTCAGTCCATTATTTTCATTTTATCTCAAGTCATTTGTACGGCTGTCTGCCCCAGTTAAAGCTATGGCAGGACTGGTACTTAAATGAATTTGTGAGAAAGGAGACAAATGCCCCCTGAACTTTTAGCACTTTGCTATCAAGGCTTGCTAACATAAAATATACCAGTACTCGTAGGTCCACTTAGCAAGCAGATCAAGAACGGCCTTTAGCAGGAAAGAAAATCACTCAGTATTCTATTAGCCAACAAGGAGTGTGATGATTAAGTGATTTTTAAAGCACCATTCGGATTTCTGCTGAAAGGTATTGACAAAAATAAATTTCATAACAGCTTATTGCTTAAATATATTTCTCTTTTAAAACACAGGAAACACATCAAAATAAATGCTCCCAAGATAACATTTCAGGACCTGGAGAAATCTTATATTTAATGATAAGCAGACAAACAACAATCTATAGCATTCGATTTAATGTATTTTAATACATTTAATTTGCACAAAACCCCACAATAAGAAGGGATTGAATGAGTGCAGAAGCCCCATAATAGGTCTGTATATAATCAGGCATTTGAAACATACATATAGTCACTTTCATTGTAAGTCTTCAACACAAAAATAAAGTGCTTTCTCCTCTGCTTTAATATAAATTCCAAAGTCTATCCTCAAACCTCTTTACTGTGTATTTATTTACTCAGGGCTTGTTGCTGAAATCCTCTGAGAATCTATCTAGGGCACCCCTCTCCAGGCTCTTTTTGCCAGAGTCCAGAAACTTGAAGGGACTAGCCCATAGTAAACCAGCAAGCTGATGAAAATAAAGCTGAATGTCTGAATTTCCAGGCATTGGAGTCCCACAGTCACTACTGCAAGGCAAAGATCCCTGAGGCAGGCAACTAGTCCATTGTGTCTGCTGAGCATTGCCAGATTTGGACTCATTTTTACCCACTGCTATGACAAGTATTGGCTTTTTTCCATTTAAGGAGTAATTAATCAGTAGTTTGTTTTTTAAAAATATTCTCAGCTCTTTTTGCCTATCATTTGAATGATTGGCTAGAATGATAGAATCAATCAATCAACAAGAATCTCCAAGCATTTCTTAAGCACCTATCCTGTGTCAGGCACTGCTGGGCAATGAATTTTAGAAGTGGAAAGAATCCAACCCTCTCATTTTACAGATGAGGAGACTAAAGTCCCAAGAAATGAACTGATTTGGTCCTTAATTTCATAAGAAAAGGTGTCTATTATTTTTAGCAGGTCTTGCTGAGGAAGCATTTAACTGTTTTCTCTGCCTTCTTGCCCTATAGCTTCTTATCCTTCCCTCTACTACACAGGCTTGGAAAAGTGAGGTTTCATTATCCCAGCCCATTACATCTGTGTAGAAAACTTCCAGTGTGGAAACTCCCTCTAGTGATGTGGATCACTAACTCAACTGCAACTTTTTAAAAATTTTTTAAATTAACTTATTTGTTTTCAGTTTTCTACAATCATTTCCATAAGTCTTAGATTTTCTCCCCCTTCCTCCCTGAGACAGCATGCAATTTCATATGGGTTCTACACATACATTCTTATTAACCACATTTTCACATTAGTCATGTTGCATAGAAGAATTAAAATGAATGGGAGAAACCAGGAGAAAAAAAACAAAACAAAACAAAACATAACACAAGAGAAAATATTCTGCTTCATTCTGTATTCGAATTCCATAGTTCTTTCCCTGGATGTGGATAACATCTTGCTTCGAGTCCTTTGGGAATGCTTTAGGTCCTTCTAGTACTGTGAAGGGCTAACTCTATCAGAAACAGTCCTTGCACACTGTGACTACTACTGTGTACAATGTTCTGGTTCTGCTCCTTTCACTCAGCATCAGATCATATAAGTCTTTCCAGGCCTGTCTGAAGTCTTCCTGTTCATCATTTCTTATAGCACAATAGTATTCCATTACATTCATATCCTGCAACTTGTTCCACCATTCCCCAGCTGATGGGCATCCCCTCGATTTCAGTCTCCCAGTCCTTTTCTGAGCTTTGCGTAGGCCTTCACAGTAGTTAAAACCTATTGAGTAACCACAGGGGCAGTTCTACATTGAGAAAATCCTACCCCCAGTCCCTGCACCTTAAAGCATCCCATCTCCCCAGCTGCATCAGAGTCATCCTGGGAGGCAGGCTCTGCTCTGGGGGCACTGAGCAAAAGAGATCTTTCTCCAGTTTCCATTTGGGGTAGGGCAGATTAGGGCAGCTAGGTGGTACCATGGTGCATAGAGCACTGGGTCTGGAGCCAGGAAGACATCTTCCTGAGTTTACATATGACCTCAGACACTTACTGGTTATGTGACCCTGGGCAAGTCCCTTAACCTTGTTTGCCTCAATTTCCTCATCTATAAAATGAGCTGGAGAAAGGAACAGCAAAGCACTCCAGTATCTCTATGAAGAAAACCCTAAACAAGGTCATGAAGAGTTAAAGAGGACTGAAAATGCCAGGGGCAGAAAGGAAGATCACACAGGAGGATCAGTTATGGGTTGTGACATGCTTTGCAAATGTCATTACATTAACTTACCCTTCAAAACCTACCCCTCTACCATCCTCCCAATCCTCCAGGCTCTCACTTCCTTGATGAGCCTTCTAGACCTTCCTTTCCTTCATTCCCCCATGTCCAATAAGTTGCCAAACCTCACCTTTTCTACCTGTCCAATGTCTTTCACATCTGTTCCCTTCTCTATGCCTCACACAGCCATTCCTCTGGTAGCACAAGCCTTTATCACTCCTCATTGAGCCAACGGTAATGGCCTCCATGCCGATCCATCCATTTACACAGTAACCAAATTGATATTCCTAAAGTGCACATCTGACCATGTCACTACTCTACTCAATAAAATACAGTGGCTCCCTATTGATTCTAAAATCTAATACTATTCATCTTTATCTCATCCTTTGTTAGTGTCTATTTTGAGGTAAGTTTTAAAATGTATGTAACTATTAGTACAGTAGAGTGCATGCGTGTGTGTGTGTGTGTGTGTGTGTGTGTGTGTGTGTGTGTGTGTGTAGAGCACTGGGCCTGGAGTCAGGAAGACCTAAGTTCAAATCTTGCCCCAGACACTTACTAACTTTGTGAGCCTGGCCAAGTCCCTTAATCTCTGTTGGCCTTAATTCACTGAAGAAGGAAATGACAAATCCCTCCAGTGTCTTTGCCAAGAAAACCCCATTGATGGTATGGTCCACAGGGTCACCTAGAGTTAGATGAGATTGAATAACAATAACATAAGAAATCTAGAAATATACCCTAGGCAAGGTCTAAAAATTGCAAAGCTACCACACCCTCTCTCTGTATTAATTTAATGTCCTCCAAAGAACTTTGAGCTTTCTCATACACAGGATTCATCACAAAATCAATACCCACATGCCATGTTCTTCCTTGTGCCCACTCTTCCTGTATTTTGTTATCTAGGCAACTGTCTACTCTCAAGTGATCTTTTTTAACTAGATTTAAGCTCTATAAGGCCAGAAACAGTGTCTTATCTAAATCCTGTATCTTCCCAAGCACTTCATACAGGAGGCTAACAAATATTTGCCACAATTTTGTTGCTGTAGCTCTGACCCCAGGTTTGGTAGGTTTCACTACTTAAGGGATTGAAGTAGAAAGCTTCTCACCTCACAGTGAGACAGTAGAGCATAATGAGAAAAGCATAAGATGTAGATTGAGAAAATCAGGGTCCAAGGACAGATGCTGCTACTCAGCATTTGCTTAAGATGAAGCCTGAATTTGATCCTAGAAAGAGATGTATGATTCTGGACCAATCACTTCATTTTTCAGTTTATTCATCAATAAAATGGAGAATAATAGTATACTGTCTACATCACGGGATTGTTATGAACATAAAGTACTTTGTAAAACACAAAGCACTAAACAAATAGAAGCTAGCATCACCCTCTTCAGAACAAGGCTGCAGAAGCACAGTAAAGAAGGGAAGTTGCAAACTGCCTGGGGCTGCAAAAGTGAAATCTCTGTCCTTGCTCTGCTTAAAGTCCAAGAATATCTGTCTTCTGGTAGGATTTGTGTATAACTTCAGAACTAAAACCTTTAGACCTGGAAGGGTTAAAGCAGGGGTTAAAGCAACCTTTTGAGAGGGAGGCATTTAAAAAAATAACATTTTAACTTATAACTTTTTGAAAAGCCATAACATATATATGTATGTATTTTTATAAATTGTTATCCCAACCTCATCTGTATTGATTGATACACTCTTCTGATCCCATTTAACTTGTGCAAGGTAACATAACACAAAGATCAAACAATCACAGCAGCACGACTCCAGAAAACTCTCGTTAAAATGTCCATGTGTGGCCTGGCCACTGGACAGAAGAGCCTGAGAAGTGCCCGTGCCCTTTTCCTATTGACACATTAATATCTTACAGGAGATTTGTTGCCAGCTTTGGGGACAGAATGGAGTTCTAGACCTACTACCCTAGTTAATCAACAAAAGGTACAATAGACATTTGCTTATTTTGGCTAAGGGTCCTAGGCATGCACTTTAAAGCTGTGGGTTGATAATCGCTGAATTGAAACACCTCTCTTCCTCTAAACCGGATCATAATTTAATCAGAGACAGGTGGCTGGTTATACATCTTCATCTTTAAAACAATTTTGAGGGAAGAGGAGGGAGTAGTGGCTACTACAAACAAGGCATTGGGTTGAGCTCCTTTTACAAATATTATCTTCTATGATCCTCACAACAACCCTGCAAGGTAGGCGCTCTTATTAACCCCATTCATTATACAGTTGAAGAAAGTGAAGAAAATAAAAGTTAAGTAACTTTCCCAAGGTGATGCAGCTTAGTAAACATCTAAAGTCAGTTTGAACTCAGATGTTTCTGACTCGAGGCCCAATGCTCCATTCATTGCATCACCAGATTGTCTCAACTGCAATATTTCCCTTACTAATGACCCTCTTAAAACCCTCAAATCAGTAAAGTTCCTTGTGTTGCTTATTGTGAATACTTCCTGCCAAAATAAAAACCCAGGTCCTGCTGCTTAGCATTGGCAGACAATCTCTCATCTACAAGATATTCCTTTTTCTGGTTACATATTTATTCAACAGGTAAACTGAAAGGCATTGTGGCAGAGGAGATCAAGAGCCAGCTTCACAGTCAGAAATACCTGGCTTCATGTCTCACCACTGACACAGGCTGGCTATGTGACCCTGCTCAAGTTACTTAGCCTCCCTAAACCTCAATGTCTCACCTATAAAGTGAGAAAGCTCGACAACCTGACCACTAAAGCTGCTTCAGGTTCTAAACCTATGATCCTATGACTTATTTCACAAATAAACAATGGGCTAGGACCCAAGGCAGAGAAGAGATTTCCCCTATTAGATGTTTCTGCATATTTGTACATTATGTATATTTGGTTCATTCATTCAACAAAAAGTAATCAAGAAGCAACAACACACAATGTACTGTGGGGTCAACAAAAATATACAAGATGCAGTCCTGCGACACCAGTGCAATATGAGCATCTGCTATGAATATGTGTATTTATTAGGGTCAAATCGCACAGTATCCTAAGTCCTCTACTTACTCAAAACTAAACCTTATTCAAGAAACTAAATCATTCACAATTCATAACAACATAACAACTAATTACCAGGGTAGCCACATGGCCTTACCCAGACATGAAAGTATATAAAATAACATAGCACAACCCCTAACCTTATGCATTCTTTGGGGGCCAAAACCTTTGGGGAGTGAGCAGCCAGCTCCTCCTCACTCAGGTACTGTTTCAAAATACTTGTTTATACAATCAGGGGATCCCAGGTCAGGGTCTTCCCCAAGGGTAGCAGAGAACACCACACCCTTCACTCCAAGTCACAGCAGTTTACAATCCCCTCAATCCAAACAGAGTCCAAGTGAAGTCTTCTTAGGGGTGTGTGTCCTTCTCCCCATGCTGCCATTGTAGGCTCCCACCCAGCACTCTCTGGTGCATGCATGTTTGAATGAGCCAACACTGCTCCAGCCCCCACTTTCAAGTCCTAAGAGGTCGGTGGGTGACAAAGCCAATAGAGTGGATCCCCAGGGGCCACAGCACTTCCCCCATCCCATCATAAACAAGTCCACTTTTTAGGTCCCAACTCATCCCAGGGGGACACAGTAGAAAAGCATGCTCACTGCTCCTGCCTTGCTGCAAAGACACCATCTTGACTGGGGCTGAGCTCTGGGGTTTCTTCTCCTACAGGTCCAGGGGCCAACCACTCCAACTCCTGCCTAGGATCACCCACTGGCAGTGTTCTGCTCCTGCTCCATGTCTCACCTCACAGGGGAAGGGACTGCTCCATTCCAAGCTCTCCCTGCTCCTGTCTGGATCCAGGCACAGCAGGCTCCAGGGACTCCTGGCCCCAGCCTCTGTCTCTGGCCCACATTACCCCAACTCCAGGGCAGCTCATCTTCCCCCAGCATTACATCAGGAGGGGCCATTGCAATCTGGACTCTGGGCACAGCAAAATGATACAATAACTGGGATAAGTAGAAGGTAAAGGTAAAGAAATGAGTACTCAAGAAAGACTAACATAGTGATCCAACAGATTCAACAGAGTAACAGAACAATTTACATATATCACCAGACCCAAGAAAGAACTGACATCTGGGTTCACAAAGCCAGGGAGCCCCTTAACAATGGCTACTCAGAGTTTCGTCTGAGAAATCAAAAGACCTCAGGTTAAACACTCTTCGCATGAGTGAGCCATGAGGCAATATCTCACCTCAGAATATATATACACTTTCAGGTCCCTGCCATGAAGGGGCTTACTGAGTTGCACAGAAGTACAAGTTGTTTACTAGATTATAAGTTCCTTTAAAGCAATGGTCAGGGCTTTGCTCTGTTTTATAAATTCAGTCTCATAGTGCCTAATATAGTAGAAATCCAATTCATATTAATCTTACTGAATGTAATCATGTATTTTTCTTCTTTTGCAATTATGATTCATGTTACACTAACCTTTGAATGTCAAGCTAGAACTTTAAAATTGGGTGGACAGAAAGCGTTTATAGAAAAAAGCACTGAGCTAGCAGTCAGGAGACATAAGTTTTATGTTCTAGCTCTGCCTAACACCTGTTTTGTGACCTTGCATAAGTCACTTGATTCCTTTGGCCTTCAGTTTCCTTTTTTATCAAATTAGGGACATGAACTATTTGGTCTAATAATCTGTAAATCTATGAATACCTGCTCTTTAAATGGATGCTGAAATGAATAAGAAATTATTTCACAAAACAGAGAAGTACAAGTAAAAACAAGAAAAGGGAATTTTCAGTGGTTGCATCACAGTGATTTAGAAACCATTACTATTCTCCAAGTGTGAGTTTAAAGCGGTTAAAGTGGCACTGAAAACTTCCTACATGCCACAAAAACCACAATGCTAAAAGAAAATTTCCCTACCCCCCAACTTGTTGGTGGAATAACTGTCATCATCCTCTATCACACACAAACTTGTAGATTCAGTTTGGTCAACAAGCATTTATTAAGCTATTACTCTGTACCAAGCTTGGTGCTAAGGGATAAGGATAAAAATACTAGCAAAACAAGCACCAGCTTCTGCCCTCAAAGGGCTTATACTCTAACCAGGAAAGGAAGGGGGTGGAGGGTGATGCTCTCCTCCTCTCCTAGGGCCATGTTGACTGCCTTGGACTCTTCTTCAAAATGGAATACTAATTAAATACTAAGTATTTAATAAGTGTCTGCTATGTGCCAAGCACTCTGCTAGGATCTGGAGATACACAGACAAAGAATTAAGTCTTGCCTGCTTGCAATGAGCATTACAAGTACATATGAAAGTATATACAACATAAATGCAATGAGAACGCTGTTGTAATAATCTAGCCAAGGGCTGATGAAGGCCTGAACGAAGGTGGTAGTTGCGTCATTGGAGAGGAGTTAGATACAAGAGAAAGAAATGTTTTATAACTATAATAAGATATAATATAACAATTATATAATTATAATAAGAAAACATTTGTTTCAGAGAAAGAAATGGCAAGATTTGGCAACTGATGGGATAAGAGAAGGGAAACACAAATGGCAAAGAAAGCCCCAGTAGAACAACCAAGTCATTTATCTTCATCATCTCCAATTTCTGCCATGCTGCCCACATGACCCTGGACAAGTCACTTCTCTCTAGTTTTGGTGTCTATAAGACAAAGATGCTGGACAACTGGATGACCTCGGAATTCCCTTCCAGTTCTAACTGGAATTCTTAGATTTGGTCCTGACCTGAGCCATCCCTTAGAATAAATGTCCTTCTGAACAAAGTTATGGCAGTCTAACCCTTTCACAACACTTTATCTTCTATTTCCTCTCATAGACAAATTCTCACTGATGAGAACTAATTATCTAATTGTGGCAATAGCCAAGTACCAGGAGAATGTTGATGGACGACTAATGGCATGGACACATTCAACATGCTTAAAATGTTTCTCAAACTAATGGGAACTAGGAGCAATGGATAAAAGGTGCAAAGGGGCAGACTTAGGCTTTATGCAAGAAAAAAAAAACTTTCTGATACTTGCAGTCATCCAAAAACGAAATGGACTGTCTCAGGAAGTTGTAGATTCCCCCCACTGAAGGGCTTCCAGCCAAGGCTGCAGGACAACATAAGGGAACTCAGATAGCGGCAGGAGAGCTGGAGAGCTGCTAAAAGCCCTTCTACCTCTGAAATTCTATGATTCTAATTAGAAAGCTCCTTTGACATGGGGGAGAGAACAAATGGATCTAAGTATAGCCACTGAGATAGCATAGAGTAGAGCAAGGTAAGTAATGTAGCTGACAGAGCTCTAGTACTGGAGTCAGGAAGACCTCAGGCCAAATCTAACCTTGGCACCAGTTACTAGCTATGTGGCCCTAGACAAGTCATTTAACTTTTATCTGCCTCAGTTTACTCATCTGCAAAATGAGGATTATAACGGCCCCTACTCCCAGGGTTGTTGTGAAGATAAAATGAGACAATATTGGCAAAGGGCTTTACCAATCTTAAAGCACTACACAAACGCTAACTATTATAATAATCGCTATTATTAGCTGCAGTATAGGAAGAAGAGCAGTAAAGATGCCCAGCAATTCACCAGAAGCAAAATCTAAGCTATGAGCCAGCAGCAAAACACCTGGCCTCAGATGACTACGGGCAAATGCACAAAGCAGGAGTTAAATGCAGGTCAAAGTAAAAATTCTAACATAAGAAAGCAAATGTGACATCACCATCACCGAGACTTGGTGACAAAGCACCTATTACTCAAATGTGTTTCAGGAAGCCCATAACTTATTCCCAAGGAATAAGAAGCATAAAGAGGAGGTGAGGGGTTGGGGGGAGAGTTAAGAGGACCTGGAAAGTGCAGTACTACGTATTGGAAAACTATACTTGTGAAAAAAATCAGGAGCTAAAGGGACGTTATCAATATGATACATTAGAATTCATACTGTTTTAAATAGGAAGATACATAAGTATTGGTATTTGGTTTCTTTATGTATGACTCAGTTTAGAGGTATGGAAGCAGAAACAGGGGTGATAATATCATTGGTGCACATACTGCAGCATTTGGTAGGAGTGAGAATGAGAATTTCTAGAAAGATATCCAATCTGGCATGAAAACAAGATATGCCTGAAATTTTCTCTTCTTTTTTGTTCTTTCTCATCCCTTTCTCCTCTCCACTCCCTCTTTCCCTCCCTCCCAAAAGCACAGAAGCTAAATGATTCCTTGACTTCATGTAATGATAAAAGGCACAGAAACTAAAAAAGAGAAGCTTCCTTCTGAACTTGATTTTCACCAATGAGGAACTGGATCCCAGCATCAAAATGATGATTACCTTGAAGGTGACTGTTCTAGCTCAGAATTTTTGATAGTGTATAAAAGAGAAAAAGTTGGCTTGGTGTGACATATACCATGGATTTTAGGAGAGCAGATTTTTAAGGGGGACAGAAAAAGGAGAGATAAGATCCCTTTGAATACAATTCTGTAATGGAATTCAGCTGAAGGAGGATGGGAACCTCTTAAAAATGAAATTCTGAGAATACAGAGAAATAATTCCATTGAGAAGGAAAGAGGGAGGGAGTGTTGTCTAGGGAAGCCAAGGAACTCATGCACAAGCAACTCATGAACCAAATTCTATTTCTGAAAGAAATAAACTGAAGATGGAAGCACAGGAAGGTAACTGGTATTGAATACAAACATACAGTATGTTCCAGTAAGCCTAGTGTTCATATTATAAAATCTCAGAAAGAACCAAGGCTGGTGAGGAAACCAAAGGATGACAAATAAGTTTTTTTTCCTATATTAGAGGAAAGAGGCTTTCAAGGAAAAGATGGAAATACTGTAGTTCAGGGTAGATAAGACAATGACAGCAAACCACAGTGATTAAATATTAATTGGATGATTTCATATCCTTAATTGATATCATATTGCTTGCCCTCTCAGAAGGTGGAGGAGAGGTGGGAGAGAATTTGGAACTTGAAATTTAAAAAAAAGAATGCTAAAATAAGTAAATAAATAATTAAAATAAATAAATACATACTAATAGGAACGAATATGTATAATCATACTTTTTTTTAAATCAAGTACAAGTTCTCCATGACTAGAAGCTTTTTGACTGAAAAAATAGGGGAGGTTTTAGTAGCTGTTTACAAGCTCAGTATAAGTTAACAATGTGATATGGTAGCCAAAAATTCTAACATGGTTTTAGGATGCATTAAGAATGCAGGACCAGCTAGGTCTTATTATTATATACACTGCCCCAGTTAGGTCACATCTAGAATATGGTGTTCAGTTCTTGGTGCCATATTTTAATTAAGGACAATAATGAATTACAATATACCCAGAGCAGGGTGACCAAGATGATGAAAGGATTAAAGATCATGCCATTTGAGGATGGACTGAAGGAACTGGGGTGACTTAGAGGGGACATGATAGCTGTCTTCAATTATCTGAAAGGCTCTCATGCAGAAGAGGGATTAGCCTTGTTCTGCTTGGCCTGGGGGCAGAAATATGAGCAACAGGCGAAGAGGCACAACTTTTCATATAGCTTTGTGCACAGACAAGCATTTAATGTCTGCTGAATTTCATTGCCAACAGGCCATATTTGACATCACCCAACCAACAACAATTCACAACCTTCGCGACAGAGTCACTGGTTAAGGATATACCCCAGTGAATACCTATAAGGAGAATTAGAACTGCTTCAGTGATCAATAATAGCACCCAAGAAAGCAAATTCTATTTCAGAGCCCATGGGTTACTGAAGTGCTTTGTCATTTGAGTCCTTGCTGCAATGCCACACCTACCGATCTGACATTCCTAAAACACAAAGCTGACTGGATCACTCCCCTTCTCCACCTTCAGGCCTCTATAACAAAACAGAACCATACGCAATGTGGCTGCCATCACCTTTCCATTGGCTTTCCTACATCTCCATTCCATCCTCTTCTCTAAGTCATGCCATGCCCATATGTATGGGTGGGCCCCCAGGTCTGGAATATGCTCCCTCCTGACCTCTGCTTTGTATTATCCACAGGTCCATTCAAAACCCACCTTAGGTGCCACCTCCTGTAGGCTTTTCTGCTTACATTAACAGTATTACACACACACACACACACACACACACACACATATTACTGCTTTCTCATTCTTAAATCTGTTTTGTATATACATTTATTTATCTATTTATCTCTGCATCACCTAAGCTTCTTGGAGCTATTTCATTTTTGCCTTTGTACCCCAGTATTTAACATAGGGCCTTGCACACAATACTTGGTGCTTAACAAATGTCTGTTGAATGATCAATATGGAAATATAGTTAATATGACTGTACATATATAGCCTATATCAGATTGCATGCCATCTTGGCGGGGGGGGAAGGAGGGAGCGGCGAAATTTTAGAACTCAAAATTTTAAAACAGAGAATGTTGAAAACTAAAAAATAAATTCAAAATAAACATGTTTGTTGAACTGAAATTCTCAAACCATACAAGATAGCAATTAATGCCAGAAAAGACAAAAGAAATAATGCCATGCTACAGAAATCAAAGATGATGTGAGTCCAGAAAGCTGAAAGGGAAATAGTAACTACAAATAAAGTAATTACAAACAGTAACTAGAAAACAACAGCATAACCTGTGCCTGGCACCGTACAAAAAAGAGTGACAGTGATACAAAAGCATTCCCAAGGAATCGACAAGGCAATGAAACAATGAGCCTGAACCACCTTATCAAGATGCCATGGAGGATCATGGCAAATGGGACAATGGGCTCTCATCAAAAAATCACCCAAATTCAAGAGGAGCATTTTTAAGATAAAATCAAGAGTCTGTAATTTCAGACAGCAAAATAACATTTCTTATTCCACTTTTGCTAGGGAATGACCTGGTAGATCCAGTTCTATCAACAATAAAGTGGAAGCATTTGGGTGTAGCCAGAAGTGTGGTCCACTCAAAAGGAACTGGGCCTCACTCTTGCTTTGGTTGGCATGTCTTACTTGAGGAGCTGCTGTTCAGGTGAGAAAAACAGATGTGAAATGAGAGACTTTATCTTCTGCTCGAAGATGAGCCACCTATGAGCCCAGGAGTGAAATCCATTTCAGAAGCTGCTGCAGCCAGATAGTAAGGAATGACACATATAGTATAGTATTAGTAGTATGGTATAGCATAGTACAGTAGTAACGCCAGCCCCAAACCAACAAAAGCAGAAAAGCACTCATACATCTTTTGGCAATGCCACATTTGGAAGTAAATTTTGTAGGGAGACTGATATATGGAAATGGCCTTAGATTTGACCCCACTCTGCTCAGGGACCAAGGCAGTACAGAGGAGGTTGTGCCCCATCAGGTTTGGGAAGGAATTGGTGTTTGTACCTTCAGTTCTTGCTGTATCATCACTATAAATATCTCCCTGCAAAATTAACTGGTTAAATGGAAGTGGAGCATTAATTACTGGCGGCTGATGGAGCAGGGGACTCATACCAATGGAGGCTCAAGGGATACCATCAGAGAAAAGATCACACTGTCCTCTCAGGAGTACCCCTAGAAGCCTAAAGAGAAGGCAGAGCTGGCTCTGTTCTGGGATGGTGTGGTCAGAATATCATTACACTAAATATATTCATTTGATGCCCAGCCATCTCCTCACCAGCTGCCCTGTTACTAGGACCAGAGACTAATGCCCAGGAGACTCTCTGGAATGGTTTCCCTGGGACCCCACAGTCAGAACTGATGACCACCTCATGTGGCACAGCAAATTCAGGCCAGTCTAACTCCTGCCATCTCCTCCTCAGGTGCTTTGCCACTGCACATGGCCTCCATGATGTCTTTCCTCCTCCCTTTTCCAATTCTGAAACAAATCAATACTGCTATTCCTATTGGGAAGCATCAAGATACAGCCCTTTGGCTCTTTTCTTTTAAATTTTCACAAAATATATTTCCCTGGCCTCCCAACTTCCCTGGAGGTATTGTCTCCTCCATTAGCTTATAATATTCTTGAAAACAAAGACTGTCTCACATTTGTATTGGTATCTCCAGTGTTTAGCATACAGGAAGCACTTAATAAATGCTCCCTTATTCATTCAACTGCAATCTGAAATGGAAAACAATTCTAAAAATGTCTAGCACAGAGAATAATTTCTTTTGATACATTATGTTCTCCAGTTTTTACAGAAAAATGGTTCAGGAGTAAGATTGTTCTGAGACTACAGGGAATAATTCCATCCCACCATCCCTTGAATTAAGGCAGAGATTTTAAAAATAGATACCCACCAAGCAAATCCTTAGGGTCCCAAGAAAGGAGGTAAAATTGGATGAAAGTTACCAGGAGACAAAAAGAAATCTTTCTGATGATGGTAGAATTGAAAGGTACGTTTCTGCATAATTGTGACGCAAGACTTGGGGAACAAACTTATGTTACTGATAGAGATCTATGAGATCATTTATCCCTACATTTAGCAAATATTCACTGATCACCTACTATGTCCGAGGTAATATTGTATTGGGGGGAGGGCTGAGAGAAAACAACACTGTCTCATTCTTAATACAACTTACAGTCAAGTAGAAAATATAAAACTAAATTCCTTCCAACCCTTAGTACGACAAATTATGAATACTTCTATGTACAGATTTCATCTTCTTCACATAAATTTAACTGTCTTTTGGATGAAAAGTATAAAATATTTCCATCTTCTTCAGAGTATGGCAGTCATAACCATCTCCTCTATTTACAGAGCATGGTGCAATTCTTTTATAAGAAATTCTGGGTCCCTAAGGTCTCAGTCTACAAAGTAATGGGATTTATCTAACACTGAACTAAAAAAAATAGCTACTCAATTTCTCAATCTATTAAATATAAAATGAATTAAATGTTTTTTGTTGATATTATATTCCCTTCTCTTTTTGTTCTGGTAGAAATTTTTAAAAATCTGTTTTATTTAGAATTGTCAAACAGGCTCTTATAATTGCAGTTTTCCCAGAAGCTCTCACAAACAAGATATTGTTATCTCCTCATCCCAGGTAAAAGAATTTCCCCATTATAAAAAGGCAGGCAGATATTTCCCCTCCTCCTTCTACTACATTCTGTCTTATTCTTCACTTCCATTAAAGCAACTCAGCCTCAAGCTTTATGCCTATTTCCAAAGGCTTCCTTATTTTTAAAAAGCTACTTCCTTTAAACTCTTGACTTCTGAACAACATGGAAAAACACCTTGCATAGTTACTTCTTCTTCCCAAGGCTGAATATTTCAGCTATGGCACAAGAAGAGAGGAAGAATTTGATTTAAAAACTTGGTTTTTGAGATAAAAGATTTGCTTCAGTAATTCATAAAAATATGCATTACTCAGAAATAGGGTGCTGGTTCCATAGCTCTGACAATTCTCCCTCTTGAAAAAAAGAGAACAGAATGATCTTTAAAAAAAATTTTTTTTGATCTATAAAGTACATGATACAAATTTCTCTAAACCAAACTGAAATCTACTCTCTATACTAAAGATGACAAAAATTATCCCACTAGCTGAATTTCATTGCCAAGCTGTCAACTTGAATTTCTTCTGTTTAAAAATAGCTGTTCATTACATTCAGTAATGGGCTGTCAAAGCAGTACAGCACTGAACCTATATCATGCACAGAGGCAATTGGGCAATGTGCATTATTAGGTTTAGATTACTAGCATTCTTTACAAGACCTCTGGGCTAATTTTAAATGAGATGGTTCACTTGAACTAAATCAAAACCAATTTTATTTTACTTTAAATCTAGTACTAAGTCTGACTAT
This sequence comes from Notamacropus eugenii, assembly GCF_028372415.1. Taxonomy (NCBI): domain Eukaryota; kingdom Metazoa; phylum Chordata; class Mammalia; order Diprotodontia; family Macropodidae; genus Notamacropus; species Notamacropus eugenii. The sequence continues at coordinate 665,263,185 of NC_092872.1, forward strand.
TCCAAGCCTTAATGGAAGGTAAGACAAAAGATTTGTTGAAATATGTGAATGTTTATGGGTTTGTGTTTGGTTTTGTTCCTTCCAATCAGATCTATTTTTAATAAGATTGAATTACCATACAGAACACACCAAATTGGATAATATTGCCAATATGTGAGCAAGCATCACTGTCCCCATGAATACATGATAGGTTGTTAAGAGGAAACATCATGCCTGCAGCACACATCCTCTGATATTTTAACATGGTGAATCAATTAGACATCTTTTTAACTAGCAAATGTACAATCTGTCTTAATAATTTACCATATAATTTAGTCTGGGATATTGTGAACAACTACAAAAAGGCACATAAAACCCCCAGCTGAACCATTCTTACTCAGCATGATATCATAACCCCAAAGGCATGCCAGAATGGCTTAAGGATATCAAAGAGATAATAACCAAAATGATCACAGAAGACTTGTAAATAGACCTAATGAATGCAAGGGCCACATTATTGACTTTGTTGTTTGCACTTATCTTATTTTCATTAATAAACTGGGACCACTGATGGAATCACAAAAGAGAATAGGTTGTCATATTCATCTGACTAAAAATAAGCTATGCTTTCATTCTAAAAAAATGTATTTCATATATATTTTTATATATGTGACACATACATAGATGTACATGTGAGTCTGCACCTATGCAGGACTGATGAAGGTATAACAACTTCACCGACATATGGCAATGAATTTGAGATGCCAATTGCAGTTAAACTCGTGTATCTGGCAAGAGTAAAAGGCAATAGACCATTCAGTCAAGGCATACTAATAAAAGTAAATTTGACAAAAACAAAGTTAACCTTTAAATATGGCTTCTCCTGTGTCATTAATGCACATGAGGAAAGCAATTTGAAAAAAATGGCCCCCAAATCAGATGTACTGTCAATGCCTATAGAAATCTATCATTGTCCTACAAGAAAGTGAGGGGGAGGGCGATAGGAGGGAATGGGGCAATAGAGGAGTGGGCAGACTGGGGGAAGGGGTAATCAGAATGCATGTCATTTTGGGGTGGGGGGATGGGAGAGATGGGGAAAAAATCTGGAACTCAAAATCTTGTGGAAGTGAATGTTGAAGACTAACATAAATAAATTAATCAAAAAAAAAGAAGAGTAAAAATGACCCAAGAGAAAAGCTTGAATGGTTAAAAACAACTTCAGAATGTGACCTTCTATCAATACATTTTTGAGGTGAAAAACACATTACTAGGTATTAATTTACTGCCTTTATATATAAATACTATACATATAAATACTATACATATATATAAATACTATACATAATTAGTGGGATAGTGAATATCAGTAATACTCTTGCAGTCTCTAAAAAATGCTTGAAACAGTGGAATTGGGAAAATATAACTCATCATAGTTCAATATGTTATAGAAAAACTTCATATTATACACCTTCTAGTTCATCTACATCTTCAACTTAAGATTCCCAAATGCTCTTTTCCAATGTTGTCCAAAGCAAAAAACATTAAAATGGGAAATGGGGGCCATTTCCTAGTCAAATCAAATCAGTACTCACTTTTTAAATTTACTTTCCATGAGCTGTCCAAATACATTATCAGTGGTAAACCAGCAGCTCATTAGTAGCAATAATGTAAGGGCTATGCATTTGCAAATAAGGACAACCAATGACATGTATGACCAAACCATATTGTATGTTGTACTGGCATTTTTAATTACATCAATGATATTGTTAATTCCTGGTTTATTTTTTTACTGACATTCTAAATAAATTTCAACTATCTAATATAAAAATAACCGCAAAAAATTCTTTCACCACTTTCATTTAAAAATTAAATATGAGCATATTTGTCAGGAATAAATTCAATTCAGTCAAAGCCAAAAAGGGATCATATTTTACTAAAATATAAAATAACAATAATAGTCATTGCTTTTAATCTGCATTATGATAGGTTTTAATGAATATTCACCTCCCCTGTAGGTTCAAATATTGTTTCTTTTCATGCATTGAAGATCTAACTTAATTCTATATTTGATATTGGCTATCACATCTTAATCTGAAAAAGCAAGTTGTAACCATATAAATGGTACATGGCTATAAAATATGCAACCACTTTGAAAGAATGTGGACCTTTAGAAAAAAAAACTTGTTTTTTTTTTTGAATCACAGATACAGAATTAGGCTAATTAATGTTTTTCCTACCCATCTATATGGAAGAAGGTAAAACTATACCCCACTCTGCATTTACCATAACAGGGGAGCATGTAGGTTACTAAACTGCCCCACTTCAAATCTCTTCTTGAACAAAAGAATACCACCCATGTTACATGGTCCAGCAACTAAACATTTTCTTTACTAGATTACAATTTTCTTTTCACAAAGAAAGATAAGGCTCCAGTGTTAGAGATGTCACATCTTTTTCTTTTATTTCATTTTTTTCCTCTTCATGAAAAATGTTCTTAAAATTGAATCCTAAACAAGATCTCCAACTAGCCTCTAATTTTCATTTTCTCTACTGAAAACAGGCAAGGAATGTTCACGACTGCTTCCTACAACCCTTTGATTAGGCACTTCCTACAAAATCTTAACAGGTCAGAGGCCACCAGTGGTTGAAAAACAATGAGCAAAACACATTTTTTAACACTTCAAGAACCTTTTTTAAATGAAAGACTTAAATGGGGAATAATCCCCAAATCTTTAGTCCAAGAAAATACAATACATACTACCATCAAAAAGTGTAACTAAAGCTATTGTATTCTGTTTTACCAGAAATATATTCCATACTCAGGCAAAGTTGACGATTTTCCAAAGAGTAGTAAGAAGAACCCTGTAAAATCTACTTTTCAAGATAATAAGGAAGTTTATGCCAAAAGGTCTATTGTTAGCAATTTTACCATCAAATTATCTCTTGCATAGGCTCCCTTTTTTCTAATCATCCTGCCAACACCCTAGGAACTTTTTTATCATTTATTTTCCAAAATTAAAAATAACTACAATACAGAAATATGCAAATGTAGCATCCTGCCACCAAATTTTGAAAATAAATATGAAAATACAGGTCAGGAAGCTTATTAGAAAAAGTAAGATGGCATAAACAAAGCATTCTCAAATATCAAAACCTAAGTTTAGGTAAGTTTGGGGTGAGTTTGGGGGGGAGGGTTGTACCCCTTTTAACATTTCTGATTTGTTGATGAACCAATAGTGTTTGGCATAATTAACACTAAGATCTTCAGAACTCAATGACTGAAAATAATTGCTTCTCTCTTTTCTTTCCTGAGTACTCTGAAGCCCAACCTAAAGATTTAGAGCTGACTGGACAAATATAAAGGATGTCAAAAACAGTGACCGCTGACATGCCATTCAAGGCACATGGAAGAGAGTTCAGGCTTGAATGCCTCTAAACCGCTCATTGGTAAGATCAGCTATCAGTGAGACACAGTGTAAGTCAGCGCTATTCACTGAGCCTGCTATGACCTTAAAATCATTGCTCCTGGGGCATGTTCATCCACCAATTAGTTTATATGCTTGCTGGAAATCCATTGCTCAGTAAATGCACTGGTCTCTCATTCCACAGTGTTGATGAAGTGTGTGTGATGGCTTTCTCTTCACAACTTGACCCCTGAAGCTGACCCATCTGGACCTGAAGCATTCACAGCACTGAAGCACCTTCTTACTTATCACAGATTGTGATACTTCACTTAAAACTATCATAGTATAGACTCTTTTTTAACTTAAATGGCCAGAAGTTTCTTGGGGGAACATAGTTTTAATTTACTGTAGGGGGAGAAAAGTAAAATAATAATTATAAAATATCAACCTTTAATAGAAAGCAGAACAGTACATATGATTTTGTCTTTAAATAGAGAAAATGACTAAGACTTTTGTACATGTGGGTTTTTTTCCCCTCTGTCCTAGATTTCTTTGGGAGTAAAGACATAGTAGTGACATCTCTGCTGATAGGCACAGTTTAAAAGCTTTTTAAGCACAGTTCCAAATTGTTTTCAGGAATGACTGGACAAGTTCACATTTTCACCAATAGTGCATTAATATACCTGTGTTCCCATTTTTTGCAGCTTTGTAAGTCTGATGGGTACAAGGTGGAACCTCAGAGTTATTTTCATTTTCATTCCTCTAATTATTAGTGATTTAGAGCATTTTTTGTCATATGGCTATTGATAACTTAGATTTCTCCCTCTGAAAAATTGCCTATTCATATCCTTTGACCATTTATCAATTTGGGAATGGCTCTTATTCTTTAAATGAAATTTGTTAACCTCTTCAAACAAATTGTACTTAACACAAAAATCTAATAGTCCTTATCTGTTTCCAAAATTTTACAAATAAAAGACTCATTTTCCTTTATTTGGCACATCTTAGAATAGGTCATGTGGGAATAGGAATATTTAGAATTCCTTCATCCAATGCAAGCCCATAAACCATGTTAACAATCAAAGTTAACATATTTCAAAATAGAGAAGACTCCAAAGTAAACATAAGTATTAAATGAAAGCCAATTCAACATTTATTAAATCCCTACTGTGTATAGGGGTTCTGTGCTAAACCCTGGAAATACTAAGGGAAAAAAAAGACAATTTCTACCTTTGAGCTTATATTTTACTGAGGGGAAATAGCAGGTACCTCAATAAGCATATACAAAGACAACATAATTTGAAAAGTGATGTAACAGTAACTACTCAGGAAACTGCCTGTAGGAGGCAGAATTTCTGCCATGCTTTGATGGAAGCTAGGCATTCTAAGAGGTGGAGATGAAGAGGCATTCCATTCATGGCAGAAGATGGAATGTCACGCATAGGTAAACAGATCATAGGCTAATCTGACCCCACGACAAGTTGCTTCCCTTCCTTTTTTCCTTTCCTGTTGACAATAATAATAGATGATGATTTAAATCTTGCACATTATTCAGGGTCAGGTTCAAGTAGCATCTTTTCCATGAAGCCTTCCTAGCTATATCACCACACAGTGATATGCTATCTCCCTCTCACAACTCCTACTACATTGAAAAGAAAAACGTTATGCATCTGTTTTGCCTCCATCGTACACTGTAAAATGTACAACACGTACGTTGTTAAACACGATAGCAAAAAATCTGAATACATTACTAGTATTTTTATGGAAAAAAAAAGAATAAAGCTGATTCATTTAGACTTTTTCTCTCTCTCATTCTCCACATTCCCAAGCCCTCAAGAACTTGTCCTATTGCAACAGCCAAAGTGGTTTCCCTGCCTCTAATGTTTCCTCTCTTCAAGCCATACTCCATGTAGCAATCAAAGTGATATTCCTAAGGCACAGATCTGCCCATGTCAGTGCCCTGCTCAAGAAGCTTGCACAACCCTCTACTGCCTTTAGGATGCAATGCAAATTCTTTTGTTTGACATCTAAAGGTCTTTAAAAACTCACTCCAACCTTTCTTTCCAGGCAGATCGCATATTACTCTCCTTTGCACACTCTCAGTCCCAGGCAACGAACCTATTTATTTTACTGTTGCCCATATACAATTCCCTACGTCCTACCTCCTGGCTTTTACACAGCATTGTGCCTGGAATGCTCTCTTTCTTCCCCTCACTCTCATCGAATCCCCAGCTTCCTTCAGAGCACCGGCCAGCTGGCACATTCTAAAGAAGGTCTTTCCTAATTCCCTGGATTGTCAGTATTCTTCTTCCCTCTTCTGCATTCCCAAAGTTGTTCCTCTACTTCGCCCCAAGAAGAATGTAAGTTTCTAGAAGGCAAGGATCATTTCCTTTGGTCTGTGCATCTCCAGTACCAGTATAATGCTTGGCATACAATAGGCACGCAATCAATGCTGGCTGAATCGAATCTCTCCTTCATCTCCCCCAAGTGACTTTGTTTAACCTCTCCTACGGCTTATCATATTCTAACTTGTAATACACTTCTTAATGACATGTCTCACTCTCCTTCCCCCTTTAATTATAAGGCCATTTGAGCACAGCGACTGCTGTTTCTTCATCTCTGTCTTCTCAATGTATTTTACCCAGTAGAGGTTTAATAAGCATTTGTTACATTATATTGCATTGAAATTGAATTGTTAAAAGCCCTAAATGCTCAAGAATGCTAGATTAATAAAGCTTTAGTCTGTAAAATGTCACTGTTATCATAGTTAACATTTATGTGGTACTTACTATATGCAAGGCACTATGCTAAGTACTTACTAGTTATTATTTGATTTGATCCTGACAGCAACCCTGGGAGGCAAGTATTATTATTATCCTCATTTTACAGATGAAGAAACTGAGGCAGAGGTTAAATGATTTGCCATCTGAGTCTGGATTTGAACCCTAGGCCTGGGGCTCTATCCACTGCACCACCTAGTGGCCCACGAAAATATGATAACTAACCTTAAGGAGTTAATACTGTAAGCAGGCAGAGAAAATTAACACTAGCTACAGAAGAAAAAAAATTAGAAACAATTAAGGACCATACAATGGGGAATTGAATGTAAGTACCATTAGACGTTCTAGGACAGAGATATGCTGGTCTAGTTGGAAAAGGCCTCAGTGAAAAGAGGAGACTTGACATGGCTCCTAAAGAATGAATAAAATAATTTATCACCTATTTCTGCCATCAAAAAAGAGAAGGGAAAAAGAGAGGGAAGCATGGAACCTCAGGTCATTAAGAGCAAGTCAGGCCAAACTAACTTCCTTTTCTTTAAGTAAAAAATGCATGAACCACATGGGTAGATAAAGGGAATGTTATGGATATGATATACCTGAATTTCAGCAAGGCATTTGACAAAATCTCCCAATCCAGGTGAAACTGTAGAAAAATGGTCTAAGTAATAGTACAAGTAAGTAGACTGAATAAGTATACTCCAATAGTATTCATGACAATGTTAAGTTGAAAGCAGTTTTCTGGTGATAGACCGTAGGGCTCTGTGCTTACTTAGTGCCTGTCTTTCCAAATGAACCAACTAGTCACCCTGCCTCTCTGGCTCTCTCCTCTCTGATCTATCCTTCCTAACACCCAGTCCTGATCACATCACTCCTGCTGAAAAATCTGCAGTGGCTTCACTATGACACATTCCTTTCTTAGCCTAACATTTAAGGACATCCCTAATCTGGTTCCATCCTGGCTTTTCAACCTTGTCTCATACTATTCTCCTTTATACCCTCTACTCTTGAATCAGATTAAGCTCTTCACAACTCTACATTCCTATCCTGACGTGACAGAAAATTAGGCACGATTTGGATTCTAGGGATCTGGGTTCAAATCCTACCTTTGCCTCTTTAACTCCTTTAGTCTTTCATTCCCTCATCTGTGAGATGCTGGGGTTGGCCTAGAAGACCTCTAAGTTCCCCTGCACCTCCAAATCCATGATCCTATGATCCATCTCCACACTTCCTCATGCTTTCTCTGTTGCCTAGAATAGACTCTCACTGTCCCCTGTGTACACCTGTCATAAGCCAAAACTGTCAACTTGGCTACCACTTGCTTCCATGAAGTCTTAGTTCATCCCTATGGCCAAAAATGAGTTCTTCATCCTCAAATTTGTCATAGCACTTCATCTGAACCTTTCCTTTGCATTTATCACCTTGAACTAGAATTATCTCTCCACAGGTCTTGTTCTCTACTGGACTGAAAACTACTCAAGGATAGGCATCAGATTTGTGAAGGTTAAGAATTTAGAGACAGGAGGCCGCAGGGCAGACACAGTCACAGCCTCAGAGTTGGAACATGATCCTTTCACAGGCTCAGGCCACTGCAGCCTCAGCCTCTGAGCTCGCTGGGGAAGAGTCCAAGTGGCACACTTTGGTCATGACAGCAAGAAGCTTACCCAGATAACAACCTCATGAATTAACAGGGGAGAAGGCTAATCACTAACGCACTCACTCAGCATCCTTTTCCCCTCTAGCCCCCACATTATGGCATGGCACACAACATGATCCATTAGTTTGTACTTTGGGACCTACTCAACAATATCCATGTTCCTGCTGCCAACTCTTTCACTCCATCCTGCCCCTATCCTTGCCCTAGCATTCTGTGGCAACAAGGGCCAGAAGCCAACTGTGCCCACCCACTTCTAGAAAAGGGAAAGGTATAATAAGGCAGAGTATTACAAGGTAGCAACACTTAGCCAGAGAACCAAAGAATAGAGGGGCAGGGTGCCAGTGTGTGGAAGGGGCTCCATCAACCCAGAGTTAAAAAGAACTGGCATCCAATTAGGCCAGAACAGTTTCTGTAAAGTTACTTGGGACAAGGACTGATGCTGGTATTAAGTGAATTCCACATGTAGGCGGGGTCTAGAGATTTAAACCCTGTTGCAATGACGATAAAATGGAAGTTGGAAAATGAGCAATAAAAAAATATAAAGTAAAGAAAAATCTGAAATTACCAAAGTCCTTAAGGGGAAGAAAATTAAACTCAAAACTCAAAACACAAGCAAGTAAATCAAAAAGAAGAATATTTAAAATGGAAGGGAAGATGTTCACAGAGATATCTAAACAAGTGCATACAATTCAAAAAATTACAAGACAAAGGACATTGTGCCAATTTGTGTCATTTAGGACCCTATGTATTCCCAAGAGAACACTGAAATATGGCAGGATGTTCCAATGTGATGCAAGAGAAAAATAAGAATCTTGAGAGAATTTGAAAGGAAACTAATGACTTTTACAGAAGTAATTAGAAGAATAGAAGAACTTGAATCTGCTCTGGTACATAGCAGTAGAGTTCTTGAGCAAACAAATAATAAAGAGGCTCATGAGAGGAAAAATGGACAATTATGATTACATAAAATTTAAGTCTGTGCATAAGTAAAACCAATTCAGCTAAATTAGAGGAGAAACAGGGAAGGGGAGGGGATATTTACAATTCTCTGATTAAGGATATAATTTCTAAGATATATAGGGAACTTAATCAAATTTATAAGAATAAAAACCATTGCCTAATAGATAAATGTTCCAAGGATATAAATAGATAGAACTATGAACTGCTCCAACCATTCTGGGAAACAATTTGGAATTCTGCCCAATGTCCTTTTAAACTGTACATAACCTTTGACCCAGTGATACCACTATCAGGTATATACCCAAAGAGATCAAAGAAATAGGAAAAGGACCCATTTATAGCAGCTCTTTTTGTGGTGCCCAACAAGTGGGGAATGTCTGAACCAGTTATAGTCAATGAATGTAACAGGATACTACTGTACTTTAATAATTGATGAAAGAGTTGTTGTAAGAGAAACCTGAGAAGACTCATATGAACTGATGAAAGTGACATACAGAACCAGGAAAATGATTTATACAGTAACAATATTGTAAACACCATCAACTTTGACAGACTTAGAAACTCGGATCAACACAATAACCAATCACAGTTCAAGAAGATTCATGATGAAACACATTATCCACTTCCAGATAGAAAAGTCATGGACTCAAGAGCACAATTTGATATTTATGTGTACGTCCGTTTTTCTTTTTTGGACATGGCTAATGCAGGAATTTGTTTTGCTTCATCTTACGTACTTGATTCAGGTTTGATTTTTTTCTCAAATGGGGTAGTTGTAGAGATGTAGAGAGAGATGACAGGGAGATAATTTGAACCCAGAAATAAAATAAAATTGAATCTTTAAAATAAAAGCTAATGAATTTTTAAAATATTATGTGATAAAATTATATTTCTTGATTACCTTAACCTTGTAAGAACATGCCTAAATCAATCAGTCATAGGCTTGAGAATGGTCCTTGATTAGCATAATGTTGCATAGGAACAGCACTTGGACTTACTAAGGAAATTTCAGAACGTCCTGTGAGCCAGGGACAAAATCAGAGAACTTCTTTAGAACCCAAGAGACTGGAGAATAAGTGAAGAGCAATGAAAGGAATTAACCACCTAAACCTGTTGAGAGGAAGAATTATTACGGTTTTCTATGTAACCTCAGTGCTTACACACTGAAGAAAAGTACTTTCTTCCCTTGCTTGCAGAGATGGGGAACTACAATGATGGGATTTTGTATGGACTGTCAAACATAGCAGATATATGGGTTAGGTTTTTCATATTTGCATTTTTTTTCTGAGGAATTTTCCTCTGTTTTTAAATTTATGCTACAAGGAATGACTTGATGGTGTGGGTTAGAGAGGAGGATATTCAGGAGTGATACCTTATAAAAACAAAAAGCATTGATTAAAAACAGATAAGTCTTAGCCTTGTAAGAACATGCCTCAATTTGATCTATCAGTCATAGATTAATAATGAAATTTTTAAATAAAATTGACATAGAGAGCTGTACTTCTAATAATTAGCAAATATACAATTATAACAATTTGCTTTTTGGAATTATTTTGTTTAGTTTTAGTTCTTGTTTCTCTTATTTGTTATCTCTACCTTTTACTACTTTTCAGCTACTTGACAGGTCACACTGGTTCTTAGAAATTAAAACTATTTTTAAAAATAAAAAATTATATATGTGTATACACACATATACATACTTAAATGTATATGTATTTTACATATATATGTGTGTCAGTGTGTATATATAGACATATACTATGGTACATCACAACTACTCAGTGCTGATTAGTGATAAGGACATGATCCTAGAGAGTTGGGGGGAACAATTCCATAGTGTTTTCAATAGACTATCATCAATCAATGCTGAAGCCACTGACCGTTTACCTCATGTTGAAGTTAATCCCTCCTTAGCTCAACTTCCAACTGAAGAAGATGTTCTGAGTGTCAGTAGGCTCTTTCATGTGGCAAAGCTCCTGGTGCTGATTCTATTCCAGCTGAGATTTACAAGGTAGGGGGACCATGGCTCATACAAAAGCTGAGTGACATTTTCCAGGTTATATGGTAAGAGGAGGTTATTCCCCCAGGAGTTCAAGGATGCCTCCACTGTCCATCTCTATAAAGGTAAAGGGAATAGATTGTCCTGTGATAAGCACAGGGGGGTCTCTCTCTTAGTTATTGCTGGAAAAATTCTTGCTACAGTTCTCCTTAATAGACTGATCCTTCACCTGGAAGATGGGCATATACTTGAGAGCCAGTGTGGCTTCAGAAAGGGCAGAGGAACAGTCGATATGGTATCTGTTGCCCAACAATTCCAAGAGAAATGCCAGTAGCAGAACAGAGGTCTGTACACGTTTGTAGATCTGACCAAGGACTTGAATGCTGTTGGTTGTGAGGGCTTATGGAAAATTATATCAAAATTTGGTTGCCCGGAGAAGTTTATCAATATTGTATGTCAATTTCATGATGGCATGTTTGCCCGGGTTCTGGATAGTGAACAATACTCTCGTGCCTTTTCAGTCACCAACATAGTGAAACGGGGCTGTGTGGTTGCTCCCATGCTTTTTAGCATGATGTTTTCAGTCATGTTGTCAAATGTTTTCAATGAGGATGAACACAGCATCAAGGTCAACCACCATAGTGATGGTAAGTTCTTCCATTTGAAAAGGCTACAAGCCAAGACCAAAGTGGAGGGAGTGTTGGTGCATGATTTTCTGTTTGCAGATGATTGTGCACTCAATGTAGCCTCTGAAACTGAGATGCAACAAAGTATGGATCAATTCTCTGCTACCTGTGCTAATTTTGTCCTAATAATTAACACCAAGAAAACACAGATGCTCATCAGCTGCCACCACACCATCCATACATGGAATCATCAATTACAACAAATGGAGAAGTTATGAATGCTGTGGATAAGTTCACTTACCTTGGTAGTATACTTTCCAGTGATATACACATTGACAATGAGGTTGAGACAAGCATTGCCAGAGCTAGTTCAGTGATTAGGAGGCTCTGAAGGAAAGTATGAGGGAGAAGATGTATTAGCCTGACTACTAAACTGAAGATCTACAAAGCCATTGTGCTGACTTCATTGTTATATGCCTGTAAAACATGGACAGTCTACCTGCACCATGCCAGGAAACTGAATCACTTCCATTTGAACTGTCTTAGGAACATCCTGAGGATTACCTGATAGGATAAGGTACCAGACACTGAAGTCCTTGCTCGAACTGAACTGCCAAGTATTCAAACTATGCTTCAGAGAGCACAACTCCAATGGGCTGGCCATGTTGTTCGAATGCAAAATGCATGTTTGCCAAAAAAACTATTTTATGCAGAACTCTTGTGGGGCAGGCGATCACATGGTGTTCAGAAGAAGCGATACAAGGACGCTCTCAAGGTCTGTCTCAAGAACTTTGGATTTGACTGTGCAACATAGGAGACACTGGCACAGACTGTTCAGCATGGCATGCCTACATCAGAAAGGGTACTGTGTTCTATTAGCAAAGCAGAATTGAGACAGCACAAAGTAAACATAGGATGCACAAATTTGGAGTATCCACCCCAAATATTCACATGGACTATCTGTACCCAGCCTGTGGTAGAGCATTCTGAGCTCGTATTGGTCTGATAAGCCACAGTTGGACACACACTTTATCATGGGGATGTCATTTTGTTCCTCTTTGAAAACACAGGACAACAACTAACCAACCAATCATATACATACAGTTATATATGTATATATCTTATACATATGTACATTTCTGTATGTATGCACATACATATATAATTTATATGTATATATTTTATATAACATGTACATGTCCATGTGTATACACACATATACATACTTATATATAACATGTGTATATGTATTATATTTATTATATGCGTATACTTGTGTATCTGAGTATATATATATGTATATAGTCCACATATATATGGATATGTACATATGTATGCATAGTACATATGTACATATACGTGTGTATATGAATAAATTGGAAAGAACTGAAATGATTTTTTAAGCCAAGAAGATGAATTTGCTCTTCTACAAATGTCCTTACTCAACCAGAAGATTAGAGTATAGCCTTCCTCCACAGCAATCTGATCACAAAGCCTGACAAAGGGGACTCCTCAATTACAAGCCATTTAAGGTCTCTACAAAGATCTCATGGCCAGTGTAGCTGGCAGACTCACTGAATCTTTCTTCGAGTCAATTCTCTCCCCTGAAGAAATTATGGATCAGCCCATATGTATAAGAAGAGGGACAAAAATTGAATATGTACATACATACATGTGTTTTGTTTACATATATACATATATGCACATACATAATGTGATTGAGGAGATGAAAAAAAAGTTGGGAAGAAGAAACTGAAAGAAACATACCACAATGGGAAAGAGAGAGGAGTGCATAAATGGTCTTGTCAGTCCTCTGTCTGGGGAGAAAACCCACCATACCATTAACAAAATCTACATCTTTCCATTTTTCTGGACTGATGTGAGCAAAAAATTGAAATGTACAATTAATGGTCTCAGTCTTTAGGGATACCATGTGATCCTAACCCTTTCAGATGATTTCCTACAAGGTGTTCCAAAAGTCCTAAAACAGCTTTAAGCTGCAAAAAAAACCCCAAAGACTTCAGGGACACCCTGTGTATGTTAAATTTTTTACAAATCTTAAAGCCCTCTTTAAATGCTAGTTGCTATTATTACCATACAGAGAAGCCCTGGCCAGAAAATGGGTTCAAGAGCTAATCCTATTTATTATCTCATTTCCCTAGCACAGTGTCTTGTGTGTATAACACTCTTGATACATGTTTATTGTTGTTATTGATGTGACTTGGCAGAAATTCACCAGAAAAAAAGTCTAACTGAACAATATTATAACCTTAACATGAATCCAAATATGATAAAGTTTCCACAAATCCTAATTTAGGCTTTACTCCACATTTACTACACATGTTGAGAGGAAGGTCGATTATAAAAAAAAAAAACACTGACAAGAAGCCAACCAAGAGAGTTCAAAGTTCTGGGAACCACAGGTTAGGAAGAATCACTTAATAATATGAATTGTGTGCTAACAAAAAAGAATCTATCAAGTGGAAGTGAGAGCAAATGATTTTGCGCTGATTTTTAGGAGGGGCAGGGAGCAACTAGAACCAATGGGTCGAAGTTACAAGGAGGGAGAACTTGACTGAAGGTAGAAAGACTTTCTAACAACAAGAGAATTCCAGCAACAGAATGGAATGACTTGGTAGTCTATAATTCCATATACGGAAAGGATATTTAATCAGAGGTGGGGCTGCTCTCCCTTAGAAATGTTATAGAAGGAACATGCACTCTGGAGAGGGAAGCTGGGCAAGCTACATGATCTATAAGGTCCCTTCCAACTCTAAACTTTATAATTCTGTAAAACTGTTGTATACATGTAATTCTTTTTCTCCTCGAGGACACATATTTCTCTAATAACTCACACAGTGTCATATATCAGGCACCTATATGTGTAGTAGCCACTGCCTATATATTTACTGGATTCCCCTGTCATTCCTTAGACTGTATCTTTTTCAAGGTCCTTTTCAGTTTCCAATAGACCCTTCCTGGGAGGACTTAGGCTTTAAAACACAAAAACAAAACACCAGCAATAGCCAAGATATTGCTGGATACTTAGAGGTCTTTTTGCTGATTCACTATTTATCTTTGCTTCAGTGTTCTGCCCATCATTTATGGCATCTTACCTTACTATGTAATTAGACTCCAAGCCCACTGGGCAGCTTTAATGTTGTTTTAAAGCTTTTGTAACACATATGAAGGAAGAACAGATGCATACATCCCTTTCAGGGCAGCACAACATAACATTTTCTTGTTACAATTCAATATCTTTGCAGCGAGATAAGCACACCCCATAGTCTAATTTAACAGACATGAAGAAGTCAAGCCCCATTGTTCAATGTCACAGCCAGCCAGCCCTGCATGATCAACCTTTATTCTTTTATGGCTTCATTATGAGGATGATGCCTTTCAACTGTAGTGACTAAACCTGTTCAACTACAAAGCAAGAAATTTATAGAACCTTTAGAAGAGTAATACTGAACAGCTTAAATGTAAAACCTACAATTAAATTCCAAAACTAAGCACTTCACCCCCAAGAAAATGCTAAGTAGTTCTTCAGCAACATTCCTGATTTACATACCCCAAAGATGACAGCACTTATATACATACTTGCTGTTGTGATTTTAATAGTAATATCTTCAAGTGTTCAATAGGCAGGGTAATATTAACCCATACATTGCAAAAATATTAATAAATTGCCCCTTAGCATACTAGGGAGAGGAACTATGTTTTTTTCTTTTCATTTTGTCACATAGATTAGAATAGGTAAAATATTTCAGAATAGTTCAAGGGTAACAATGGATATGCCATTAGATTGTTATACAAGTGAACAAGGCACTAACAGCTGACGAATGCTAAAGGAATCTATTTATTCATATACCTATATAGCACCTTCTCTCTAATGAGTACAGATCATTCTAAATAGGTTCTTCAAATACATGACATTTCTTAAACCCTATAAATAACCATGTGGGGAAAAAAATGAGTAGGAGGAAAAGGATGGAGTTACTCTTAGATAAGGATCATAGAAGGTAGTTATGGTCAAGGACAAATAAATATTTCTAAACTATAAAAAAATTTTAGATGGCAACCAATTAGAAAGTAGAAGTACTGTTCTGTAAAAGGACATCCCCTCTCCTCCCACACAATTACTATCATCATGAAAAGTTGAACATTATGATAGATATTTCATCTCTAAGATATGGGCAATGGACTAGATGTTTTCTTCATTCTCAGTCTATAAACAATCTACCAGAGGTTTAAAGGTAAAGTTAAGGAAACTGCACCAAATATACACAAAGGCCAGAATATAACCTGATAAATAAGTCATGGTAGGAACTCCAGGGGGAATCAAATACGATGCCAGGTTTCCACAGTGTAGGAATCAAACTATTGCCTGGTATGGTTCTGGTGCTGAAAAGTAACAGAATCGTTTGAAAATAAAGAGTAGATCAATAAAACAAGGAGAGATTTGAGTCTTTTTCCACAAGTACAAAGGAAATGCTATGAGGAATGAAACCAGGGTATCTAGAATGAGATTAGGTTAGTGAAGAAATAAGAGTCATTCCAGTTTTAATAATATGTCATTTTCTAAGTTTGGAGTATTTTAGTGAAAACTAAATGTTTTCCAAGCCTGTAATTTTTTACAAGTTAACTAATCATTCACTCCAGAGATATTGTCTCTATCTAAACCAACTCTTTCTTCTTTACTCTCAAGTACAACACACCTACCTTGGAGAGAAATCTAGTTACAAGCACTAGGCATATGGAGACAACTCAGTGAAAAGCCATATCACTACTGCAAAATAACTCAAGCAACATGCCTTATCATATATAACTTCCAGTCATTTCTTCACAAAGAATAACATGTTCACACTTACTAGAATGAATTGCCCTTTCATAAGGAAAAGCTGTCCTTCCTCTATTCTCCTTTGAAGTACTCCCTTTCTGGGCTAGTTATGTGTTTGTGCATATCAGGAGTTTCCACTAAAGAATGAACCTTATTTCTCATCATTGAATGGAGATGATCTCAGGGAAAGGGCAAGCTCTTGAATGTCCTGCCAAATTAAAAAAGGTTTTGAATCTTCGCTAAGGTCAGGCTCTGATGGCTAATCTCTAAGGACTAACTCCTCTGAGCTCCATCACTAGGTAGGTTGGAGGAGGATTCATTTTTCAGTCATAAAGATTCTTACAGACCATTTACAGTCATGGAGGTGTGTGATGGACTACATCCAGAGGAAGGAAAAGCCACCCTGATAATGACATAGGTTTTTAAAGTATGGAAGTAGATTAAAACCACAGAATGGATAGTATTGCAGAGGAACCCTGAAGATCCCCCAGAGACAAGAAAATTTGGGCCCATCATTGCAGTGATTTGCCCAAAGTCATACAGAGTTGGTGATTTTCAGTTCTCATGGATGCCATCATGGGGCAGTTTCTACTTGCTACACTACTCTGCCCTTCACTTTTAATTTCTTCATATGGAAAATGACAAGGTTGTACTAGAAAACTTCAAAAGTCCCTTCTAGTTCTAAATCTATGATACCTTACAATGACCTTCTCGTGGTAAATTAACTGGTCTGGGTCAAAAAAAGATGAAAAAGAGGACTGAGTAGAAGTTATACCAGGAACAAGTTATAAACTGAGGAATACTACTCCCTGGTGGATTTCCGTTTGGTTGCAGAACTCAGAACCCCAGAAGTTCAAGGACAAAATGGAAGTTTCTTTGCAGAAAAGAATTTTCTCTTCCATTCCGATTCCTAACTGGGCTTCTGGGAACCAATATAAAATTAGATACTGTATAAAAATATATTAGTCTTTTACTTTTACCATGACATTAGGGTACATAGCCATATGTAGCCTCAAGTTGTACTCTCATGAACACGAATCCAACACAAGATTTATTAAGTACCTATGATGCACACTGTGCCAGGTACTGAGGATACAAAGACAAAACCATAGGAAGCCCCTACACTCAAAGATTGTATATTCTACTGTTGCTTTATTCACAAACAAAACAAAGAATAATAAGTATATTTTGAAAGTTCTGAAGGTTTGTTTTAATAATAGTAATTTTTTTCCATCAGCCAATGAGTTTTATTATTAAAGGCTTTGCTGAGGATCCAAAGGAAAAGCAAAAATAGTTTCTGCCCTCAAGGAATCTATTTTTAAATTTTAATATTTTATTATTCCCAGTTACATATAAAAACAATTTTAACCTTTGTTTTTTACACTTTTAAGTTCCAAATTCTCTCCCTCATTTCCCCTCGTTGAGAAGACAAGCAAGTTGATAAAGGGTATACACATGTAACCACGCAAATTATATTTCTATATTACTAACGTTGAGGAAGAAAAAACTGACCAAAAAGAAAGTATAAAAAACGGTATGCTTCAATCGCATTCAGATTTCATCAGTTTTTTCTCTGGAGGTAGATAGTCTTTTTCATCAATAGGTCCTTCAGAATTTTCTAGGATCTTTGCATTACTAAGAATAGCTAAGTCACTCAGCTGAACATTGCACAACATTGCTGTTACTATCTACAATGTTCTCCTGGTTCTGCTTACTTCACTTTGCATCAGTTCATGTAAGTCTTTCCAGATTTTTCTGAAAACATCCTGCTCATCATTTCTTATAGCACAATAGCATTATACCACAATCATATACCAAAATTTCTTCAGCCTTTCCCAATTGATGGGCATATCCTCAATTTCCAATTGTTTGCCACCACAAAAAGAGCTGCTATAAATATTTTTGTACATAGAGATCCTTTTCCTTTTTTAAAAAACCTCTTCAGGATACACATCAAGTAGTAGCATTGCTAAGTCAAAGGGTATGCACAGTTTTATAGCCCTTTGGCCATAGTTCCAAATTGCTCTCCAGAATAGTTGGATCAGTTTACAACTCTACCAACAAACAATGCATTAGTGTCCAAATTTTCCCAATATCCCCTCCAACATTTGTCATTCTCCTTTTCTGTCATGTTAGCCAATCTGATAGGTGTGTTGTTTTAATTTGCATTTCTCCAAACAATAGTGACTTAGAGCATTTTTTCATATGACCCTATATAGCTTTGATTTCCTCATCTGAAAATAGCCTATTCATAACCTTTGACTATTTATCAACTGGGGAATAACTCAGATTCTTATAAATTTTACTCCAGTCTCTATATATTTGAGAGACGAAGCCTTTATCAGAGAAACTTGCTGTAAAAAATTTTTTTTAACTGTTTTCTACTTTCCATCCAATCTTAGTGGTATTGGTTTTCTTTGCACAAAAAAATTTTAATTTAATGTAAGCAAAATCCATTTTACATCCCCAAATGCTCTGTATCTCATTTGGTAATAAATTCTTCCCTTAACCATACATCTGACAGGGAAACTATTTCATCTTTCCCTAATTTACAGATGGTGTCACCCTTTATTTCTGAATCAGGTACCCATTTTGGTCTTATCTTGGTATGTGGTGTGAGGTGTTGGTCTATACCTAGTTTCTGCCAAACTATAAGAACTATTTTTTAATCATCATTTCTTCACCATATTCTTTTGGTATGTGGGTTGACTTTTGTAAGTAAAAAAAGTTTTGGAAGAAGAAAACAAAAGAAGGTACAGTAAGAAGAGTTCAAGGGTAACTGGATTTGAATTCAAATCCTCTGATATTTACCATCTGTGTGACATTTGGCAAGTCACCAAGCCTTCCTGGACATGAGGCCATAAAGTGGATTTCCCACTTTCAAGTAGAAAAAGATAGAGGAGAGAGACAGACAGATGGAGGGAGGGAGGGAAGGTTTCAAAGCTAGATGATCATATGGTGAATTTTTTAGTCATAAATGAAGAACAAATCAGGCAAGATTAGGGGTGTGGCATGATAATAAGGAGAGAAAGTATTCATCCCTTTGTCTAAAATAAATTAAGACTGGCTAAGAAGCACACTGGCAAAAGATAGGTAAAGAAAAAATAACCACACAAGTATAAATTCAAAATAATCTATCATATTCGTCATCTACATTATAAATTATGTTTAGCAATTTTCTCTACCAGATTGAGCTTCACCAGTTGGCTGGAAACTCTTCTCTCAAAGGTTATCAATAATCCTTTCACTGCAAAATCTGAGCATTTTTTTTTTTGCAATCTTCCTTCTTGGTCTCTCTCTAGCTGTTGATATTGTTGGTCACCTCCTCCTGAATTCATTCTCTGAATTTTATGACATTGCTTTCTCCTGATTCTCTTTCTGCCTGTTTGACCACTCCTTCTCAGCCTTTTTGATGGATTAATATGAAACTTACACACCACCGCACAAGTGTCTCCCAAGGCACAATTGTCTCTTGAGTCTCGGTCTCCTGAGCATAGATGTAATTAGGCATTTTTTTAAAAGTGAAGGAAAAAAATTTAATGGGGGTAAAGGGAAAAGATAGTGATGGTGCAGAGTCTGGCTGGGGGAGAATAGTACTTGCATAAAGGGCAGTATAAACTAAGAAGAGTACAGTCCATCTGCAAAAGAGTCTGGCCCTCCTTCCCTCCCATACTTCAGGGCTATAGTACAAGGCTGTCTTTAGTAGAGGGCTACCAAGGTAATGGATAGTAGATGATGATCTCATGCCTTCCCAGTCCCCAATGGAGTGAACAGGGCTGTTTGCTTGTTCCCATGCTTTTTAGCATGATGTTTCCAGTCATGTTGTCAAATGCTTTCAATGAGGATGAACAAGGCATCAAATTCAGCTACCACACTGATGGTAAATTCTTCAATTTGAAAAGGCTACAAGCCAAGACCAAAGTGGAGGGAGTGTGGGTGCTTAATTTTCTGTTCACAGATGAGGCACTCAATGTGGCCTCTGAAACTGAGATGCAACAAAGCATGGATCAATTCTCTCCTGCTTATGCTAATTTTGGCCTAATAACACCAAGAAAACACAGGTGCTCCATCAGCCACCACTACACCATCCATACATGGAACCATCAGTTACAACAAATGGAGAAATTTTGAATGTTATGAATAAGTTCATTTACCTTGGTAGTGTACTTTCCAGGGATGCACACATTGATAACAAGGTTGATGCACGCATTGCCAGAGCTAGCTCAGTGTTTGGGAGGCTCCAAAGAAAAGTTTGGGAGAGAAGAGGTATTAGCCTGACTAGCAAACAAAAGGTCTACACAGCCATTATGCTGACCTCATTGTTGTATGCCTGTGAAATATGGACAGTCTACCAGCGCCATGCTAGGAAACTGAATCACTTCCATTTGAACTGTCTTAGGAAGATTCTGAAGATCATCTGAGATCCTTACTTGAACTAAATTGTCAAGCATTCAAACTATGCTTCAGAGAGCGCAACTCCAATGGGCTGGCCAAATTGGTTGAATACAAAATGTACACTTGCCAAAAAGACTATTTTAGGAGAACCCGCATGGGGCAGGCAATCACATGGTGTTCAGAAGAAGCTATACAAGGACACTCTCCAGGTCTCTCTCAAGAACTTTGGATTTGATTGTGCGACATGGGAGACACTGGCACATTGCAGCTCAGTATGGCATGCCCACATCAGAGAAGGTGCCGCGTTCTATGAACAAAGCAGAATTGAAACAGCACAAAGGAAACGTAGGATGAGCAAATTTAGAGTATCCACCCCAAATGTTCATGCAGACTATCTGTGCCCAATCTGTGATAGAGCATTCTGAGCTTGTATTGGTCTAATCAGCCACAGTTGGACACAATGAAACTTGATTTTATTATAGTGATGTCATTTTGGTCCTCTTCAAGAATAAAGGATAACAACTATTCCATGATATACTGCCACAATATCAAAAAAGATATCTCATAAATTCAGGAATTATCATTAAACTGAATTACAATTCAGCATAAGTATATTAAGTTTCAGGTAATGCTTGCAATTGCAACCAAGCAGTGCTTTTCTATTCTTCCAGAAAATGTCACTTCAAAGGTCTCAACAATTCTACTAAATCTAGACTGTAAATGCCATGCTTGAAGTTTTTTTTTGGATGCATGCCCAACAACAAATGATCTACAATGATCTGAGGACAGCACTCTCATCCAAGAACTTAATCAGATTAATGATGTATTTGTTTTATAAAAATGAAGCACATTAAGCCTGAGAATACCTAATTTACATACTAAATGGTTGCTAGGGACCCAAAAAATACTATTGGTTTTATAAAACAGAGATTACAAAATTAGCTATTGTCTTGGAAATCTGCTAATAAATAGCACTGAAATGCAAAATAATAAACAAATGTTCATTAGTAGTAATTATTTAGGTAAATTCATTAGATGATCTTTAATTCAAAAGAACTTATTCCAAAACACACATGCTAGGTGGACAACACTGATTCTATTATGTGAAGATAAAGCTAAGAAAATTTTTAAATTATTGTCTCCTAATTAAATCTATTTCAAATTATACAGTTGACATTTAACTTTTTTTTCATTTTTAGCTCAACTTAGATATACACAAACATAATAATGACTTACACTGATACAAGAATACCATGAATAGTATTCCTCCAACAAACATCATTCCAGAATAATTTCATTAAGCTATTATATTCAGATTCCATTATTATGGGAAGGACCTAAGTCCCTCTGCATCACCTTTAATCTCTCCATTAAGGTTCCCACTCAGGGTTCCCCACTTCACAACAAGGTCTGAGGGGTCTGTTTCCCAGGGCAACTTTAATTCTTCTCATTTCTGCTGCTATGGAACTAGCTTTTCCCATATTTTTGTTTTGTGGAGCTCCCACACCCATTAGTAGGCCGGGTCCACAGAGTGTAATAAAGGTAGTAACCCTGAAAGGTTGGGTTTTCTAGTACTGTTGATCATGAACCCCAATCCAGTGTGCTCTCCCTCCATTGATTATCAAACAGACTTAATTAGCATTTAGAAAAGTTGATTTACTTAGGTAGTATAGTCAGAACAAATGGACCAAAACTTTCTCCCAAAAGGTCTAGTATACACTCTCCCACAAGCATACATGTAAGAAGAGTATGTTCAAATTTAGTGTACAAGGGCGGTGAGGCACACATGAAGAATAAATCTGCAACAAAGGGACAATTCACAATTTTGGCTATTAGAAGTTATTTTCTTTATTTTGGGGGGCCTCATGAAATTCCTCTTGGGTGTAGCCCTCTGCCCAATCTCCATGTGTCTAGTTTGGTTTTGGTTTCTCTCAGCTCCCAATTCAGACATTGCCATCAGCCAATGTTGCTCCAGGGAGACCCTACTACCAATGGGAAATTCAAAACTTCTGACCTTCTGAAATTCACAAGGTCATTCTCTGGTCAATGAAAGGGAAGAAGGAGAGAGAATTCAATCATCTCTCACCAAGGGCAATTCCCTCAACCATGACTAGATTAACTAGCTACTAGAATCTCCTACTGGAGTACTCAATTCCTAACTGCATTGCTATGATACATATAGGCCCAGAGGAATGCCTGACTCTTTCAACCAATGCCAATACATTGCCTCTCTGACATCATCTGATTTCACCCAATGATCAAAGCATTTCACTTCTGCTAAACTGGTCAAGAACTGATTCATAGCTGGTGTATATTTTTGCCTATCTGATTCAGTAGAAATGTCTAGGCTTCCTATAATTACATTAACTAGGCCAGGTATATGAAATATCTCTCTTAAACTCCTAAAAATGGGCTTTCATGGAACAAATTAAAGTCATTAGACCACATATGCCTGTATCTTTAGAAAAATTTTTTTGCCTACATGGTCTCATTCCCACAATAATTACATAAGGTAATCAGGCCAGGTATCATTACTTCCACTTTACAGATGAGGAAAAGGAAGCTCAAAGTAATGAAATGACTTACTTAGGTAACAAGTAGCCCAGTTAGGATTCAAACTCAGGTTCTCAATCCTCTGACTGAAAACCCAGTTTTCTTCCTACTATGTCCCTGGGTAACAAGGGAAGGAGTAAAGGAGGTAGTCCATGCCAGAATGACAGGGAGGGCATAAACAACAACGTGGCAATAAGAGATGGCAGGACCAGCATGGAGGGCAGATAATAGCCCAATTTATAGAAAGCAGAATATACGAAAGAGAATACTATGAGATAATACTGGATAAGGTAAGAGGCAAATTCTGGAGGGCCTTGAATGCCAAGATCATCAGTTTATACGATACTAAGTAGGCAAAGGAGATTCACTAAAGGTTTTTGAATCAATGAGTGATATCAGAGTAGTGCATTCAGAAGATTTCTTAGGCAATAGTGTAATGGATAGAATAAAGAAGCCATAAACTAATGGTAACAAAATCAATAAGAAGTTCATATGTTAATACAGGAAAGAAAAGATAAAGGCCTGTTAGAAATGTTATTGTTCTTGAAATGTTGTTGTAGAAATATGAAACTGGAAAACTAAAGAGATTAGGGATAAAGACATAAACCTGAGAGTCATCTTCAAAGAGGTGATGGATGATTGAAGCCAAGGGAGTGAATGAAATTTCTAAGGGAGTCAAATGCAGAAACAAAAGGAAAAAAAGACCCATGGACAGAAATAGAGGTTATCCACATATAGGACATGAGAAGAAGGTGAAGAGTCAATAAAAGACACAAGAATAGTCAAAGAAATTTTCCTTTGAAAGTCAAGGAAATGCTATACCAATCAAACTACCAGAAATTATTTGCTAGAGCTAGAAAAAAATAATATCAAAATACATCTGGAAGAACAAAAGGTCCACAATATCAAGGGAATAAATAAAAAAACACTGCTAGGGATGCCTAAATGCCTAGCCCTACCAGATCTCAAATTGTATTATAATGCAGTAATCATTAAAACCACTTGGTATTGGCTAAGAAATAGAGGGGTAGACCAGTGGAATAGGTTAGGTACTCAAGACAGTAGTCAATGAATATAGCATCTACTGTTTGATAAACCCAAGGACTCCAGCTTTTGGGATAAGAACTCACTGTTGGAAAAAAAAAAAAAAACCTGCTGGCAAAACTGAATAACAGTGTGGCAGAAACTAGTCATAGACCAATGCTTGTATTGTACACAAGAATAAAGTCCAAATAGATACATGATCTAGGTATAAAGACTGATACTATAAACAAATTAGGGGAACAAGGAATAGTGTATTTGTCAGATTTATGGAAAATACAGAAATTTATGACCAAAAAAGAGATAGAGAACATTATGAAGTACAAAATGGATAATTTTGATCACATTAAATTGAAAAGTTTTTGCACAAACAAACCCAATGCAAAAAAGATTATGAGGGAATCCTAACACTGTGAAAGAATTTTTGCAACTAGTGTCTGTGATAAAGGTCTCATTTCTAAAATATATCGAGAACTGTGTCAAATTTACAAAAATACAAGTCATTCCCCAATTCACATCACACCTATCAGACCGGCTAACATGAGAAAACAGGAAGATGATAAATGCTGGAGAAGATGTGAGAGAGTTGAAACACTAATTCATTGTTGGTGGAGCTGTGAGCTAATCCAACCATTCTGAAGAGCAATTTGGAACTATGCCCAAAGGGCTACAAAAATAAACATACCCTCTGAACCAGCAATATCACCTCCAGGACTGTATCCTAAAGAGATTTTAAAAATGGGAAAGGTTCCCATGTGTACAAAAATATTTATAGCAGCTCTATTTGTGGTGGTCAAGAACTGGAAATCAAGGGGATGCCTATCAACTGGAGAATGGTCGAATAAACTGTGGTATATGAATGTAATGGAATACTATTGTGCTATAAGAAATGATGAACAGGAAGACTTCAGAGAGGCCTGGAAGGACTTATATGGACTGATGCTGAGTGAAGTGAGCAGAACCAGGAGAACATTATACACAGTATCAGCTATAGTGTGTGAGGGCTGTTTCTGATAGACTTAGACCTTCACAGCAATGCAAGGACCTAAAACATTCCCAAAGGACTCTGGAGGCAAAATGCCATCCACCTCCAGAGAAAGAACTATGGAATTTGATCACAGAATGAAGCAGAATATTTTCTCTTGTGTTATGTCTTGTTTTGTTTGGGTTTTTCTCATGGTTTCTCCCATGGGTCTATTGCTCCATGCATGGGGCAGGGAGGGCACAATCCAGAGTGAACTGTGCTGGCACAGACAGGACCTGTGCAGGCCTTGGGAAGACTGAATATCTCACACCTGTGGCAGTTTCCAGACTTCAGGACCCCAAAGTACCTAGGACAAACAGGAAGGTCAGTGAAAAAAAAACCTGTTGGACCAGTGTGGAAGAGTGGAGTGGTCTGACCCCAGTCCCAGGGCAGCAGAGAGGGAACAGGGAGAAGGAATCCCTAGCAGCCACAGTAGCAGCAAGAGCAGAGACAGCGACTGTTTCTGGAGCTCTAGACCCACAGATTGTGTGGGAATCAAGCAGCTGAAAGTATACCCCCAACCCCACTGGAAGCAGAGATCTACCTCAACAAAGAGTTCAAAAGTCAAGTAAGTGGCTGGGGAAATGAGCAAAAACCAGAAAAAGAATCAGCCTAGAGAATCTTGCTATGGTGACAAGGAAGACCAAAACATGCAAACAGAAGACAAACAAAGCCAAAGCTCCTACATCCAAAACCTCCAAGAAAAATTTAATTGATCTCAGGCCATGGAAGAGCTCAAAAAGGATTTTGAAAATCAAGTAAGAGAAGTAGAGCAAAAATTGGGAAGAGAAATGAGAGTGATGTAAGAAAATTATGAAATGTGAATCAATTGCTTGCTAAAGGAGACTCAAAAAAATGGTGAAGAAAATAACACTGTAAAAAATAGGCTAACCCAAACGACAAAAGAGATTCAAAAAGCCAATGAAGAGAAGAATGCCCTAAAAAGCAGAACTGGCTAGATGGAAAAGGAGATCCAAAAGCTCACTGAAGAAAATAATTCCTTAAAGATTAGAATGGAACAGATGTAAGCTAAAGACTTTACGAAAAATCAAGGAATTATAAAACAAAACCAAAGGAATAAAAAAATAGCATACAACGTGAAATATCTCATTGGAAAAACAACTGACCTGCAAAACAGATCCAGAAGAGACAATTTAAAAATTATGGGACTACCTGAAAGCCATGATAAAAAAAAGAGTCTACACATCATCTTTCATGAAATTATCAAGAAAAATTGCCCTGATATTCTGGAACTAGAAGGTAAAATAAATATTGAAAGAATTCACTGATCACCTCCTGAAAGAGATCTCAAAAGGAAAACTTATAGGAATATTGTAGCCAAATTCCATAGCTCCCAAGTCACAGAGAAAATATTGCAAGCAGCTAGAAAGAAACAATTTGAGTATTGTGGAAATACAATCAGGATAACACAAGATCTAGCAGCTTCTACATTACGGGCTTGGAATATGATATTCCAGAAATCAAAGGAACTAGGATTAAAACCAAGAATCACCTACCGAGCAAAACTGAGTATAAAACTTCAGGGGAAATAATGGTCATTCAATGAAAGTCCTCTAGGACTTTCAAGCATTCTTCATGAAAATATCGGAGCTGAATAGAAAATCTGATTTTCAAACACAAGAATCAAGAGAAGCATGAAAAGGTAAACAGAAAGGAGAAATCATAAAGGACTTACTAAAGTTGAACTGTTTACATTCCTACATAGAAAGTAATATTTATAACTCTTGAGATTTTTCTCAGTATTAAGGTAGTTGAAGGGATTATATACATATAGACAGAGGGCACAGGGTGAGTTGAATAGGAAGGGATAATATCTAAAAAAAAATAAAATTAAGGGGTGAGAGAAAAATATATTGGGAGGAGAAAGGGAAAAATAAATGGGGCAAATTATCTCTCATATAAAAGAGACATGAAAAAGCTTTTCCAATGGAAGAGAAGAGAGGGGAGGTGAGAGGGAAAAACTTAACCTTACTCTCATCACATCTGGCATAAGGAAGGATGCATACTCAATTTGCTATGAAAATCTTACACTACAGGAAAGTAGTAGAGAAGGGGACAAATGGGGGGTGGGGAGATGATAGAAGTGAGGGCTAATGGGAGGAGGGCATAATTAGAAGTAAATACTTTTGAGGAGGGATAGGGTCAAAAGAGAGAACAGAATAAATGGGGGGGGCAGGATAGGATGGAGGGAAATAGTTAACCTTCACAACATGACTTTTATGGAAGTCTTTTGCATAGCTACACATGTATAATCTATATTGAATTGCTTGCCTTCTCAGTGGGGATGAGTGGAGAGGGAGGAAGGCAGAGAAATAGGCATTCAAAGTTTTTGAAATGAATGTTAAAAATTGCTTTTACATGCAACTGGGAAATAAGATATACAGGCAATGGGGTATAGAAATCTATCTTGTCTTCCAAGAAAATAGAAGGGATGGGGATAAGAAAAGGAAGGGGTGTGATAGAAGGGAGGACAGATTGGTGGGAAGGGGTAATCAGAATGCATGCTGTCTTGGGGTGGGCAGAGGGGAGAGATAAGGAGAAAATTTGGAACTCAAAATCTTGTGGAAATGAATGTTGAAAACTAAAAATAAATCAGAATGAAAAAAATAAGCATATATAGAAACCACATAGGATTGCATGCCATCTCAGGGAGGGAGAAAATCTAAGACTTATGGAAGTCATTGTAGAAAACTCAAAACAAATAAGTTAATTTCAAAAAAGTCAAGGGCCTGAATAAAATTTTAGAAAAGTTAAACATAATAGGCCTCCAGCAATAAATGAATATAGAAAGGAATACATACATTTCTCAGCAATGCATGGCACCATTACAAAAACTTCACTATGTATTAGGGCATAAAAAACTTAAGAGACAAATGTCTCAACAAACTCTTTACTGACCATAATACAATAACAACTTATATTAAATAAATGGATGCTTAAGAAAGGATTAAGAATTATTGAAGGCTAAATAACTGAATGCTAAAGAATTGGTTGGTCAAAGAACAAACCATGGAAACAGCAGAAAATTTTGCCAAAGATAATGGCAACAAGAAAACATACCAAATTTGGGGATTTATAGCCAAAGCCATTCTTAGAGAAAAAATTTTAATCTCTAAATATCTTCATCAATAAAAAAAAAAAAGAGAAAGAATAAATCAATCACTTGGGAATACAACTTAAAAAACTAGAAAATCAACTAATTTTTAAACCCCAACTAAACACCAAAATAAAAATTTTTTAAAGTGAAGAAGAGATTACAAAATTGAAAAAAACATTAAATTCATAAAGCTATTAGCTATCTAAAAAAAAAACTAAAAAATAAACCATTAACTAATTTGATTTTGAAAAAGAAGCAAGAAGCCTATGAACTCTAAGCTGTTTTAATTCCATTCAGACATTATGGGGACCTATAAAAAATGTTGGACACCTCTATCTATTCTATGATTTGATATCCCTGGTGCTGCTCTTCACAGTTATTTTATTTTTATATATTTATTTATATTTATGTATTTTTATGACCTACTCTGACATCCTTCTATCATTTTAAAATGATTTTGTTGCTTAGTCATTTTTCAGTCATATCTAAATCTCCGTGATTCCATTTGGGGTTTCTCGGCAAAGACACTGTGGTAGATTGCCATTTCCTTCTCCAGCTCATTTTGCAGATGAGGAAACTGGGGCAAACAGGGTAAGGTGACTTGCCCAGGGTCACACAACTAGTAAGTGTCTGAGGTTGTATTTGAACACACCAAGATGAGTCTTCCTGACTCCAGACCCAGCCCTAACCCTAGCTTTCCCCTACTCCATGAATAATTACCGAAATGCAAATTAAAACCACTCTGAGGTACCAGTAACACCTATGAAACTAGCTAACATGACAGAAAAGGAAAATAATAAATGTCAGAAGAGAGGGAATGTGAAAAAATAGGAGCACTGATGCACTGTTGGTGGAGTTGTGAACTGGTCCAACCATTCTGGAGAACAATCTGGAACTATGACCAAAGAGCTATCAAACTGTGCATACCGTTTGATCTAGCAACACCACTACTAAGTCTTTATCCCAAAGACATCCAACAAAAGATAAAGGGACCTAAATACAAAAATATTTATAGCTGCTCTTTTTTGTGGTGCCAAGGAACTGGAAATTGAGGGAATGCCCATGAACTATGGAATGACTGCAGAAGTTGTGTTATATGATTGTGATGGAATACTATTGTGCTATAGGAAATGATGAGCAGAACGGTTTCAGAAAAAGGGAAGATTTACATGAACTGATACAAAGGGAAGTAAGCAGAACCCAGGAAAACACTGTATACAGTAACAGCAATAACATAATGATGATTAACTATGAAAGATAGCTACTCTGGTCAAGAAAATGATCCAAGACAATTCCCAAGGACCCATGATGAAAAATGATATCCACCTCCAGGGAGAAATGATGAACTCTGAGCATAGACTGAAACATGCTTTTTCACTTTCTTTATTTTTCTTGCCTTTGTTTTTCAACATGGCTAATATGGAAATATGTTTTCCATGGGGAAAAAAAAAGCCTAGAACCTCTGAATTAAGGCAAATCATAATTGAGTCTATTGTGTGAGTGTTAATGGGAGGCAGATTAGAGTGGGTTATTAAGTTACAGTGAGTATAAGAAGCATAGATTTATCTCTAGAACCCAACATAATAGCCACTTTCTGGGAACCTAGCCTTCCAACCTGCAAGTACAAGTTGGGTGAGTATTCTAGAGGAGATGCTATGCATATAATGTAACTTCAAAAGCAGAGACCCCAAGACATGGATCTTAAAATAAGGAGCAAAAATATTTGAGAAATGATCCCCTAAGAGTATTTAAACACAAAGAATGTAACATCATGAATTATTTTTTCCAGAGACACCTTGTGGGAAAACATGGGCCCAAAGAAGTAGTATCCCACATCTCTGTTGAAAATTTAAAAGCATATATTCAAGGGAGTAAGGAATACCAATTAAGGACTGGCCAACTATGGAGGCATATATTTTGATGAGTTTGCATCAAATCCAACCAAGATCACCTAAATGTGTACCATTATGCCACAGAAAACTTCCATAGAAAAGTAATCTCTTACCTCATATGAGGTGAAAAGGAACTGTTCATGCAAATCACCCTGGAAAGGCTTAGCATAATACCTACTTGCTGCAGAAGAACAGTCTCTCCTGCATATTCAATACATTCTTAGAGACTAGGAGTAAATGTAGAGTTGTCAGATGCTACGGTTTAACCTGGCTAGTTTGTGTTTAAAGATCTAGGGAATACTGGGATAGGGAATAATGAAAGAAGAAAAGATTTATAGAGATTAGCATATAAATGAAACCCTTATACAGGGGATGCATATATACATATATATAGAAACAAGATTTGAAGTTTATCTCATACAGTATAAATCAGGCATGATAAATTCCAAACCCTATCTGGGCCACTAGGACACTTAGAAATTTTGTCAAACTATGTATTATTTTTGATCATCATTATCTGATAGGTTCATAGAATCATAGTTTTAGGGCTGGAAGGGCCCTCAAAAGCCATCTAACCCAACTAAATTAGATGAGGAAACCAAGATGCTGGGAAGCTAGAATACCTGAATAAGTAGTTGTAAATTTCAAAATTAAATCTCACATATTTAGATTCTTAATGGGAATTCCAAGCATCTCATTGACTTCAGGTACTTCTATCACTGGAAAGAGCTATCAGTAAGAGACACTAGGTGAGGCTTCTCAATTCTGCCTTTACTACCTCTTCATCCTCCTTCCTTGCCACTCTGACTTAACCTAGCCCATCATTTTAAGCTTTCATAGCCATGGGGATCTTAGGCCTTTCCAAGTCTCCCTTTACCCCCAGTAACAAAAAAGGCTCAGAAGAGCAGCTGTTGTTTTTCTACCCCACTGTGACCACTCTCAATCTTCCCCAAGAAAAAGAGTAAATCTTCACCAATACAGGGGAAATTCCTGCCTTATAAGGAAGGCTCAATATAAGGCCAAGTGGTTTCAGCTCTTCTTCTCAACTTTTAACAGGATGACTGGAGATGAGCCAGGATGCACTAGGATATGGCTCTGGCAGAGAAGTGAGGCTGGTGACCGGCATAGCCCTCCCTCACTCAATAAAAGGTCAAGTGCAAGTCATGTCATCATTTCTCTGACAGCATGGTCTTCTTTAGCAACGGAGGATGAACACAACAATCAACTTTTAACTGTATGCTTGGAGGGAGGGAAGAAGGCACCTGATCACTTTTAGCATGTTTTGATGTAACTTATTTAATACCTTCTTCAACTTTTCCTCATCTTCTACATCACTTACCATCACCAAAAAAAAAAAAAAGGTAGCTAGAATGTATTAACCAGACACTCTTCTCTGTGTAGACCTCTTTGGGAGCATTATATGCAGTGTCTGTTTTCTAGGAACATATTCTCATATTTACTCAAAGTCTGTAATTATCCGTCCAGTTAACTAAGCTATACATGGACTTCTTGATCCCCAGTTGCGATATGGCCTCAAGGAACGAGGCTGTCCTTCATGCTGTCCTCTCCTTCTCTCCAGCTAGGTTTAGGGAAGGGGTTCTTAACCTTTTGGCATCATTGCACCAGGCTTTGGCAGTCGGAGTGAACTGTCTATGGACCCCTCTCCAACATAATGTTTTTAAATTTATAAAACAGAATACATAGGATTACAAAAGAAATCAATTATGTTGAAATACAGTTGTCAAAATGCAAAAAACCAAAACAAAATGCTCAAAAGCGCCAAGTTAAGAACCCCTAGATTAAGCTCTAGGCTAGGCTGGTTTTCAGAATCCAAACAGTCAGGGTATATTCTTTTCTCTGCTTCTTCCTTTCCTTCTCTCCCACCTCAAGTAGGGACTAGGGCAATGATTCACTCTAAAGCCCCATTTCACTGATTGGAAGCACCTATTTATACAGTAGGACATTTATTAAGTACCTACTATGTGCCTACCATAGACAGGAATCATATAAAAGAAATCTGGGCAGGGCAGGAAGGAAAGAAATACTTCACCTGATAGTTCTCTCCTCATCTCTCTCTAATACTATTTCTACCTCTCTTATACAATTATATTCTATTTGATTCTATTTCTAGGTGTATAGGGTATATTTCCCCTATGAGTTTGCAAGCTCCAGGAGGCTAAAGAACATATATCATTTACTTCTGTCAGTTGGTCAAGTTTTGATTAAATGGTTACTACATGCCAGGCACTGCCAAGAAAATACAAAGAAAGACGACATGTACAGGTGTTCAGGGAAGACTAATACTTCTGGCAGAAAGACTGCCAAGCCCTTTTCAAGGCTGGTTTCCATTTTTGATGTCCAAATGGTCACCCAACTCTCACTTGTGGGTCCAAAAAGCTGTCATATGTGCAGGGGCCACACCGCATAAACGAAGTAAACCAAGTTGAGGTCAAATGATAGGCCTCACACTTGCAGATGAATTAGGAGGGTGTCTACCTCAAGCATGGTAAGACTTTCTCCAAGGTGGAATGGGCAGATGAGAACAATTTGTTCCAATGGACATGAAGGTGGCTGAAGCAAGTGCTGTGGAGCACTTAGAACTTTGTGAGACATCAAAGATGCCAACATCATCTACTGAATCCTGAGCCACAGATAGTCATTTTAACTTTTGTCTTGCCCTAGATTCTGCTGACTCTAGAAGAGAGCGTGAGGTCTACAACTTCATGCAACTCTGCCTCACTTAAATCCAATTTATGCGTGAGTCAAAAGACTTACCACACATACCATTTTACCATTTTTACTACCAAGGCGTCCTATAGTGACAGGCAAGTAATGCAGCAGGTGCAGATACACTGGGTGCTACAGTCACAACCTTGCACACAGGAGGCCCAGGCCATAGGGTTGCCATCTTACTGGGCTGAAACAGCAGTGGAATTCAGGCAGTCCACTGGATATCTGAGCAGCCTTTTTTCAGGACCATACTACTCACCTCCTGGCATGAGGAGGGGGCTTAGAAAAGGTAGTATCACATCCAAATAGCCCTGAGTGAAACAAGGCTAGCAAATGAAGGCCAGATTACCTAAGTTGGAGCTAGATACACATTTTTCTGAAGTTGCCACAGTGATAGAGAGCACCCTCAAGCTGCCACAGGTTTGACAATTAAAACTACTCTAGTCAACAAGCTTATATAACTCCCAAAAGGAGTGAATGACAAGCTCATGACAAAGTGATTGCCACTTGCAGGAAAGTTCCATGCCACCATCATCAATGAGTATGATCCTACCATGACATGGAGCTCACCATCAATGTATCAAAAGAGGAAAGGAGTAGGCACAGACGATCAGATATGGCACAGAGTCCTTGAGAGGTATGGAGTTGAAAACAGCAACAGTAATGGTCATTTACCACTGAAAACTTGAGCATCTCATGACTTTTTCATCATCAACATTGTGTTCTGTTTACCTAAAATGAAATAAAAATTCATGGATGCACCCTCGCAGCAAACACTGTCATTTAATAGACTATGTCATTGTAAGGAGAAGAGACAGACGTGAGATTGATGAGGGCAACGTGTAAGGCAGAATCCTGGACCAATCTACTTATTCTGTCCAAGCTAAACATTCCCATTTCACAAAAACAGTGGCCCCAAGGCAAGACAACTACCACAAAATGCAATGTCAACAGATTAGAACACTTCCCTGGGGCCTGAACTTCCCTGGTTGCTGACTAAAAGGGAAAGCCGAGCTGATTCATAATTGGTATCAGTGGAGCAGAAAAGGAGTGGGCAGCTTTCAGAGATCTGGTGCACAGCATCACATTTACTCATTTGGGCCAGAATACTCACAAATATCAAGATTAGTTTGATGAAAATGATGGGGAAATTCAGAAACTACTAAGTGAAAAATAAGAACTCCATAGGGTTTCCCAGCAGGATAGTTCATCCATTTCTATGAAGGCAGCCTTTAACTCCATCAGAGAAGTAAAGCGAAAGCAAAACTCAGAGAGATGCAGAATTCTTGGTTCAGTGACAAGGCAGATGAAATTCAGCTTTGCACTGATAGTAAAAATCCAAACAGTTTTATGATGCCCTGTAGGCTATTTATGGGCCAAAGACCTATGGTGAATCTCAACTACTCAGTACTGACAGAGTCATGTGATTAGTGATAAGGATATGATCCTGGGGAAATGGGCTGAACGCTTCCATAGAATTCTCAACAGACCATCACCAACCAATGTTGAAGTCAATGAGCGTATATCTCAGGTTAAAGTCAATCCCTCTCAAGCTGAACTTCCAATTGAAGAAGAGATTTTGAATGCTATTAGGCTCCTCTTGTGTGGCAAAGAGCCTGGTACTAATTCCATTCCAGCTGAGATTTACAAGGCAGGGGGTCCACTGCTTATATAAAAGCTGACTGAAATCTTCTAGGTTATATGACAAGTAGAGGTTATCCCCCAGGAGTTCAAGGACGCCTCCATTATCCATCTCTATAAAGGTAAAGGAAATAGATTGTCCTGTGACAATCACAGGGGGGTCTCTCTCATGGTCATTGCTGGCAAGGTTCTTGCCAGAGTCCTTAATAGGCTGATCCTTCATATGGAAGACAGTAATCTACCTGAAAGACAGTGTGGCTTCAGAAAAGGCCTGAGGAATGGCTGATATAATGTTTGCTGCCCAACAACTCCAGAAGAAATGCCAGGAGCAGAAGTCTACATACAATCACTGATGATGCTCCTGCACTTTCCCTGTCACCAGTGGAGTGAAACAGGGCTGTATGTGTGTTCCCATGCGTTTCAGCATGGTGTTTTCAGCATCAAAGTCAGCTACCATGCTGATGGTAAATTATTTAACGTGAAAAGGCTACAAACAAAGATTAAAGTGGAGAGAAAAATCAGTGTGTGAATTTTTGTTCCCAGATGATTGTGCACTCAGTGCAGTTTCTGAGGCTGAGACACAACAGAGTATGAATTGATTCTCTGCCATTTGTGTTTATTTTGGCCTGACAATTAATATGAAGAAAACAGAGGTTCTTCACCAGCCAGCACCACACCATTCATATGTGGAATCATTGATTACATAAAATGGAGGAATTCTGAATGCTGTAAATATGTTCACTTACCTTAGCAATATATTTCCCAAAGATTACACAGAGATGACGAGGTTGATACACAGGTTGCCAGAACCAGTTTAGTGTTGTGGGAAGCTCCAAAGGAAAGTATGGGACAGAAGAGATATTAAGTTGAAGATCTAACTGAAGGTCTGCTGAGCCATTGTACTAAACTCGTTGTATGGCTGTGAAACCTGAATAGTCTATAAGTGCCATGCCAGGAAACTGAATTGCTTTCATTTGAATTATCTTAGGAAGACTCTGAAGAGCACTTGGTAAGACAAGGTACCAGATACCAAGGTCCTTTCTCAAGCTAAACTGCCAACCATTCAAACTCTACTTCAGAGAGTACAACCCCATTGGGCCAGCCACTTTGTTCAAATGCCAAAAGTTTGTTTCTCTAAAAAACTGTTTTACAGAGAACTCACCAAAGGCAAATGCTCACATGGAGGTCAGAAGAAGTGATACAAGGACATCCTCAAAATCTCTCTGAAGAATTTTGGAATCAACTGTGAAATGTGAGAGAAACTGGCACAGGACTGCCCAGTATGTCATGCCCACATCAACAAAGGTGCTGTGCTCTATGAGCAAAGCAGAATTGCAGCAGCTCAAAGTAAACGTGAGATGTGCAGATTTAGAGGCACCTCCACTCTAAATGTTCATATGGACAATTTGTGCCCAACCTGTGGGAGACTCTTCCACACTAGATTAGTCTGATCAGCCACAGTCAGACACACTGTACCCTGACCCCAACATAGTGATGTCATTTGGGTCTTTCTGGAGGACTACAACCACAAAGAAAGACAAAAACCGGTCCCTATCTTCAAGGAATATACATTCTGAAGAGAGCATTGTATGCTTCTTACAGTGCCTTGCACATTATAAGCACTCAATAAATATTAATTACATAAAACCAGAAACAACCAAAAAAATAATCGAATATAAGACAAATAGTAAGAAATCCAGACTACAAGGAAAAATCAATGTGGGTTAAACATAACCTGGGATAGCACAGAAATGACGACATATCTTTTTGCCTTTTTACTTATGATTCTTATCAATATCTGTTGAGAATTATAATCATAGAGGTAGATCTTTAATATAACCTTAGTGCTAAATAGAGTACCATTAGACTACAGGAACCTAAATATTTTCTGAAGATACCAAAATTAGAAAGAGAAAAAAGGAAGGGCTGTCATAGATAGTAGGAGTTGAACATACAGAACATCCTCTCAAGGCTAAGAGAATGAGGAAGACATCAATAATGTAGATTATCAATACTGATTTTCTAAAAGTCAATATAATCAGTCAAGACTTCCTAAAATCTGTTAACACCCAAAGACAAAGATTTATTTGATGTATCAGAAGCAACAAATTTTCACAGAAGGGTAAACCTATTCTCAGCCATCTGTTATTTGCATAACATATAACTTCAGTAGATTGGCATTTTCCCCTCCCCCTCTTCTCATAAACAGATGGTTTCATAAAGTCTAAGATATTCCATCAATGGAAACTTCACTCAACATCAAAAACAAAAACAAAATTACCATATACATCACGCTTTCATTGAACACTTTGTTTCTTTTCATTCAGGATTGTCTTAATAAAGATGCCACAACAAAAATCGTGAGTACCATTTTTTGGCTACCATGATAACCATATCTTTTCTTCATTGAATATATGTGGACAAAAAGGGACCTATCTAGATGAGGTGGTTAAACATCTTTTGGCCCTGGACTGCCAAGTTTATATCTATTTGGCAGAGAGAAGCCATGGGCTTACTAAATAACTCACCATCATCTGAAGAGAAAAACCTACTCAAAACCATACAAATGAGTTCATTCTGTATGTAAATGAAAGGAAATGGCAATGAATGAAAATTAACTACTTTTAAGGAAAGAATGAAAAAATACCAAGTTATCATTTCTTTACTGTTAAAAGAAATTTGCATTCACGTTTCACCATAACCAAGAAAAATGGTATTTCAGAATGAATCTTATCTCCTCCAGATCATAAAAAAAATTTTTGTTTATAAGCCAACATGCTCAAATGGGAGGGTTCAGATGTTTAACCTTTCACTTTTTTAGTAATTTAATATTCACACAAAAATAGCATTTTTCTTTTCAGATTCCCCTGTTTTTACAGTTTATTTCCTTCCTACACTTATTAAACTTATTTGTGCACTACAATCATTTTGGTATAAACATTTTGGAATCAGTAAGTTGATCTATGATTTTATTTGGAACAGAACCAAAACGAAAACAAACTGAATTTCAAATAGTTAAAATATTATTTTCAC
Organism: Notamacropus eugenii; assembly: GCF_028372415.1. Classification (NCBI taxonomy): domain Eukaryota; kingdom Metazoa; phylum Chordata; class Mammalia; order Diprotodontia; family Macropodidae; genus Notamacropus; species Notamacropus eugenii. The sequence goes on from NC_092872.1 coordinate 665,300,854, forward strand.
CTTAGGTCCTTATACAAAGTAATAATTACTTAGGTAACTCTTAAGAAAATTGTCTAGAAAATCTCTGGACAATCAAGTGTTGTGGTAAATAGAGCATCAGGCCTGAACTCAGGAAGACTTATCTTCCTGAGTTCAATTCTGGCCTCAAATACTTACTAGCTGTGTAACCCTGGGCAAGTCACTTAACCCTGTTTACCTCAGTTCCTCATCTGTTCAACGACAAACCACTCTGGTATCATTGCCAAGAAAATCCCAGATGGGGTCACAAAATTCAGTCAGACACAACTGAAAACAACTAGAAAAATCTAGATTTTTTTAAAAATATAAATTCTTGGAATGTCAGACACACCCATATTCATATTCAAGTATAAGTACAGAAATGTATTCCAAAACTATGATTTCTGGAAAATCTACTTTTGCAAGGATGTCTACTATAAAGTGAAAAAAGCACCAGCTTTAGAGTCAGAAAACATGGATTCAAATTCTGACTGTTATTTACTACTTATGACTCTGGGCAAGATACTTGATCACTCTAGGTCTCAGATTCTTCATTGTAAAATAAGGGTGTTAGATTGCCTCTGAATTCCCCTCTAGCTCCGTATCTATGATCCTTTTCCTCTTTTAGCATGGATACTCCAATCAAGAACTGACCTAAGGTGAACAACAATAAACTCTTATTACTCTAATAAGAAGCCTTCTGGATATCCAAATCTTTTAGCAAACAAGCATATGGAAACTATAAGGTCACTGAATATTTCTGAAAATCACTTCTAATTTATACTAGGAGAAAAATTTCTCTTTAAGAATTTATAAACCTCAGAAAAATTCTTAAATCTACAAAAGCACCACTATCTCTGGTATATTCTCAAATTATCATTCCTTAGACTTTTTTCCACTAGTAATGAATTTAGATTAAGCTAAATGAATTAATTTCATGGAATTAATTGATATATATATCAATTAATTGATACTATACATGCATTTATTTACCGAGTATCTGCTGGGAGATTACAAAGTTTTCTATGCTAAGACAAATTAATATGCCTTAATTAAAGAGATGAAACTTAATTTCCTTTGTAATCAGTTATTTTTATTACATTATATCAGAAACAAAACTAGTCTTGTCTTAGAATGAACTGCAGAAGAAATAAGTAAGTATGGAGACAGCTTTATTCCCTCCAGGTACTGAGGCAGTAAAACGACCATCTATTTCTCCGAAATATAATGAAAAGCTCTTACTAAAGAAAAATGCACTTCTTTCAAATCTAACAATATTTTCTTTTAGCCTCCACAAGATACAAAAACAACCAAGAGATCATCTAGGTTTACTATAGAGAGAGAGGAAAACTGTCTTTTGGAAATTTAAGAGGGATATTCTGGTCCAGGATTAGAACAGATTTATCCAAAGGAGACTTAGGCTCTAGTCCAATGCACTAACCTCGACCTTTAGAATCAAATGAAGTTTCAAATTTGCATAAAATAATATACATCAATTAATCATCATCATCTGCTGAGGCAAACATTGGAAAATAACATCCAAAAGTTACCCTGCAATTATTTTGTGGATCCTTGAAAACCCATTTGCCATAATCACTGTCTGACAGCTGCAAGGAAGGAACATGTTCTGTTTCTCCTCCCACCAGTACCCTCTGGTGAGAGCCAAGGGCATCACTGTTCAACACTACCCCAGCCTGCCAAATGCTTCTGAGGGAAGTGTGTGGAGTGCCTCTGCAATCAGTGCTCCTGAGCCCAGGCAGGGCTTGAGAGTCTCCAATCAAAGCTGCAGATTCAGAAGAGTCACAGTCAGGGGAAGAGCAATGGGCTGATTATTAGCAGAGCAAAGTGAAGACAATTAGTCAAGTAGGAATAACCCAGCTACAGCCGAATGGATGGCAACCACAGAATTTCTTTTCTTCCAACTACCTGCCTTTCTCTTTTGATTTTTACAAAGGCATGTATTCAGTACCCCATTTAACAAGACTTCATAAGTGCTCCGTCAAAATGTTCTTATTTGCTTATAGAAAGGTTATTCATCTGCACTGGGATTCGTTACCCCTAAAGAAAAACAGGGCAAAGAATGATAAACCCTTCTGAACACCAAGCCAATGGAATGGAGGAAGATCTGCCTCCCAGGCAAGTGTTAGGAGACAGGACCACAGTTAACCAGAACTGGTTTGTGCTAAAGATGAATCAAGGTGATGCACCATCTTTTAAGAACTCATTTCCAAGATGTGGATATGTAACTTGAGTTCTTCCCTGAATGACTGAACTGCCATTGGACTGACTTCAGTCTAAGCTCAGTTCCCCACGTTTCAAAGGGAATATTTGCTCTAATAATTACTCAAGTAGTTTTCATTAGGGATACCCACTAGAAGAAAGACCTGACCTTCTGATAGCACAATACGATAAGCCTAAAACTCCTGTACATCTTCAGCAGAATGAGAGGGAAGCTTTATCAGAAAATACTGCAAAACAATCCCATTGTGAAGGGCAGAAGAATACCTGGGTCCTTATCATGTATTTTTCATTTTTTCCCTCATAAAAGATATGAGTAGTGCCTGTGACACAGCAAGGTCTTACTTAGAAAGCCTGTTACTTTAATTAAAATGTCACTGATGCAGTCTTCTATATCTACACAGAAAAGGGAGAAATAAAGACCAGACAAAGATGAAAGCAAATAAAGGACCTAACCAGGCAACACTAGAATAAAATACCAGCTTCTGGCAGGTCATTCTCTCTAACTGATGGGCAGAAAAAGGGAAAGATATTTATATAGAGTGGTACTCAAAGCTGAATTGGAAACTCCTGGTGGTAGGTAGTGCCTAAGCTTCTTCTAAATTTCTTGGCTTTATTTCAGAGGTTGTCAAAATAGTAAGACAATTCCTCTTCATTCCCCATCCCCAGGAAGAAAATAAAAACCTTGGGGGAAGAAAAGTATCACTTACGAAAAATTGTTACTAAAATCTAAGGTAGAAAAAAATGCAATTAAGTTTTTTTAAAACCATCATCCAACAATGGAATAAGATATTTGTATGGACTTAATTCGTATGTCCGTATCACTCAAGTGTTTCTTAACAATGTCCCTTGCATATATGTTCAACTTAAAAGATGTAGCTTCAATTTTTAAATTATGAAAAACAAGTTATTTCATAGCACTTTTAGAATAACCTTTTGATAACAATAACATATTGGAGCAATGATCATCGTACTAATTGAAACATTATTTGTTTTAAAGTGTCAAATACACTTACAGTACTATTGCATGCACTTATTAATTTAATGTTACAACTTTTTATATTTTCCCAGTCTCATGTAATTTACCCTACTTACTTCCCTGCTTCTGGATATGCTACATTTGCCACCCAATGAGTTTATTTCACTGGTCATTTACTTTCAACACTAAAACCAAACTATTTGAGGGGAATAATCTCCCAGCAAAGCCAGCATTGGGAAAAAGGCTCTTATTTATCCAGCATTTTCTGCCCTGAATTGAAGCTTTATTGCACAGAGTAAGCAATAAACAAAAACACCTCAGGGGCCTGGGAGGAGCAATGTAACCAATTACATTTAATTAAATCAAAGGATGGGAGCCCCAGGGCTGAATGAGCTGAAGAACAAATTTGCATTAACACCTAGCAGCCAAACAAGGAGCTCTTGGTTTAGTCTGGAAGCACAATTGTCGCCATCTATTCTCTGCACTGAAGGGGGGCCATTAGCTAAATTCTTAGGCATTGTTTGTCCACTGATGAGAAGCTGCCTTCTCAACATTTCACTTCATCACACATGAAAATTGCCTACGAAAATAAACAGCTTCCTCTGAAAGCTAAGAAACAAACATTATTACCTGACTCCCAGTTTGCAATTCGGTGAAAATTCTGAAGGGCTGGTATGGGGGCAAAGAAGAAAGATAAAAGGGTATAATTCTGGGATATAAATGCTACCTTTGATGGCAGTCATGGATTTTAAAAATCATAATATGTTTTATAATATATTTTAGGGAAGTTTGTAATGTTTTAAAACATCAACAACCATTTGACGAATCATAATTTGCACCTTTAGCAACTATATATGGTATGGTGTTCCTAGGCTGCACTAAGGCTGTACTAGAAGACTACAGAGCAAAAATATTCATCAAGAGCTTCTCTATGGGTGAAGAAGCCACAATTTTCATTGTAATGCTCATTTTTTATGTAGCTATGTCTTTAGACTGATCTTAACACACTATGCAATATAATAAAATCTAATGGCCATTGTAATTAAGCCCAGTTTAACCCAAGGGGAAAAAAAACAGTTCTATAGCTACTTATGTTGTTGTGTTATTTGAGTCATATTCAGTTCTCCATGACCTCATTTAGGGTTTTCTTGGCAAAGATACTGGAGTGGTTTGCCATTTCCTCCTCCACTCATTTTACAAATGAGGAACTGAGGTAAACAGGGTTAACTGACTTGCCCCAGGTCACATAGCTAGTAAGTTTCTGAGGTCAAATTTGAACTCAAGTCCTCCTGTCTCCAGGGCCATTGCTCTATCCATTGTGCCACCTAGCTGCCCTCTGTAGGTAATAAGATATTTTTTTTTAAGTGGAGAAATGCTTTATCAATTGCCTCCTCTCCCTTTGATTCCCTTTTAAATTGCAAATTCCCTGGATTGGAGCTCCTAGAAGTCTTTTGTTTGTCTACTATATCTTGTAAAATAACAAATTGGTTTGGTCACTGATCTTGGAATAAGATGATGTGGTTCAAAAATCATCAACCAAGACCATGGACAAGTCATTTAACTCCTTTAAGTCTCAGTTTCATCATTTATAAAATAGGAAGAATAACGCTTGTGTAACAAGGTATCTGGCCCATGCATAGAATGAATGTCTCTGAGGTCAATCGCTCTGTGGAACAGGCTAAGGAGCCTACCTCTCGGAGTGTCATGAAAATGGGTAACTGAATCGCCTTGAAGAGACTTCAGTTGCAGAAATATTTTGTGACTGGTTCACTGGTCTGCTAACTACTTGATTAGAAGAAACCCCTCTGATTTGGCTGCAATGCTAGAACCAGAACTGGAGATGCCTTCCAACAGAACTTAGCTGGCCTCAGATATCTGATTCTGTTCAGCTGTACTCTGGTAGTCTGACAGCATCTGGTGAGACAATGCAATGGGAGGGAGGCCTTGGACCCTCTTTCCTCTGAGGCCAGGTGGCATCATGATCCTTGATCCTTGGCCTCTGTTCAAGGTCAGCAAAGCAAGTATTTGGACCTTCCAGGCTCTCAAGAATCTGGCATCCCAATGTCCCCGCATCCCAATTTTATGGTCAATATAACATCAAGGCCCAAGTTAGCACTTTGGGAGTGACCTTCAGGATGCACCTCAGTGGCAGCTGAGACAAGGAGGCATGGCCGTCATGCCACATTTGTAAGTAAGTGTCAGTATTAATGATTCTCATTCTCTCGAATTCTAAAGAGGAAGCTATGCAGAGACAAGGCCTGCCATTAATTGTTTCTCTGAAGTTAAGGGGCAGCTAGATGGCTCAGTGGATAGAAACGCCATACCTAGAGTCAGGAAGATGCATCGTGGCCTCATCTGGCCTCAGACACTTAAAAGTTGTGTGACCCTGGGCAAGTCACCTAACCCTATTTGCCTCAATTTCCTCATCTGTAAAATGAGCTGGAAAAGGAAATGGCAAACCTCTCCAGTATTTTTGCCAGGAAAATCCCAAATTAGGTCACAAAGAGTCAGACGTGACTGAACAACAAAACAGGGAGCAATCACCTCCACAGCATAAGTTTTAGACCTGGAAGTAACCTCACAGATTATCTAGTATAAACCCCTCATTTTACAGAGGGAGCAACAGAAGCCCAGGGAAGTGAAAAGTATTGCCTTAGGTCAGAGAGATTATTATCTCCAAGGTCAAATTAGAACCCAGCACTGGACAGAGAATCTATCTTGTCAAGAATGTCTTTTACTACACCATACCATACTACCGGTCCTCATCTCTCCCTCAGACAAATATGGTTATGCTTTATTCAATATGGCTTGAGTTAGGGCTATGCTATAGAAGGGATGCCAATAACTTGTATAAGCAAAGAGTCTTGCAGAATTCTTTCTCATCTCTGTGAAGTCACAAACTCTGCTGCATTTTTAATTAAATAGAATACTTGCTCTGATGATTGTTCGAATGTTATGTCATTTTCCCAACAGGTTTTAGAATTGGTCTTCCTTCAAAAAGTCTGAGGTTTCTGATATTGTATTAATCTACTTATTCATTTACATTGGAGGGTTTACTGTTATTATCTTCTTAGCAAATGCACTTAGGCTACTGTGTCCATCAAGTATACTTTCAATTGCTTCACTGCTTGTCAAATATTATTGGTGCCTACCATTAGCTAAATTATGTTTAATTATATATTTGTGATAACTTTTAGTAGCAATCAGTCTCTCCTAAATTATATCAACATAGGCCTTGGCCTCATCAGAAAATAAATCCTATAAATGCAATCTGTGACAATCTACATTAAGATAAATTTTCAATATTTTTTCCATATACAAACCAAATATTTTCTAACTCTTTTTCTTCACTGTTCCGCAGCCATTTTCTTCTCAATGGTAGGAAACCTACATATTTGGGTTTCTATTATTTAGGCTTATATTAAACTCAAAATATTGTTTTTATTAAACTGTGAACTATCACAATGGCACTACCTTTTATTAAATGCATTGATCTGAATTTATACATACTGAATTCCAAGATTTATATTAATATTAAACATTATTGGTCATTTTTTAAAGTTTATGAAACTTCATTTGAGCTAGAATATAGGTTCAAGTTGTTCATGTTGAGGAAATTACTAAAGAAATTAATAGACTCAATCCCCAATAGAACCAGAGAGAATTAAATCACCCTAGGAAATGTTGTCCATGTTGTACAGATCAGTTTTGATTTAATAGTCTTTTTACTGAAAAATGTAACATAATATTTCATTTACTCATTGTATGTGGCAAAAAAATAAATGAACAACTAAAAGGACAATCTTATAAACCTTCAAAACTTCCAGTAAATATGCATGTGGGATTGAGGCATAAGCTTTTTTTTGTTATCAAAACAGTACCTACTTAAAATTTCATTGTTTTTTGATTGCTATTAACTATCAAAGAGTCTATAATAACTTAATCTTTGCAACTCTATGATAATTTACAACCTCCTTTCTATTTTTTGGTCAGAAGCTTCTTCTTCTCACAAGGTAAGTAAATCTCTGCCAAAATGCGTAACAGTCATTTGCAGGTGGTAAGAAAACATACTCTTGGTCTACCCTAGGACAGATTTGAAATACTGTTGACTTTTGGCTAAAGAAACTGTATCTAGTGAGAGAAGAACTAGACATTATCTGTGGAGTGTAGCATTCTAATGAGACAGCTTTCATTATTCTTCAATTTTTATAACTCATTAATATAATGTTAGTTCACTAAAACAATGTAAGCTGTCACTCATAAATACTGATTCAAAAAATGTAAATAAAGCCTTGGCAAAAATCACTACAGCCATAGATCCAAAAAATTATTCACTAGGACCAAATGATTTATACAGGGGGTGTAAGGATAGTTGGATATTTGGAAAACAATTTATATAGTAATCATATTAAAGAGAAAAGCACCCCAAATCATATGAACATAACAATAGATATATGAAAAGCTTCTGAAGAAGCATAACACTTATGCTAAAAAAAAAAAAAAACTCTACAAAGCATATACATCAAATGGCCATTTTTGATATGATTTAAAATCTCTCTAAAACAAAGTTACCATTTTTGTTGCAATTATAAAATACTAGGAACATTCTTAATATATACAAGAGTAAAACCAGGATATATCCTTTCCCTAATTTTTCATATGTTCTATAACTGCCTGCAATAGTAACAAGGCAAGAGAAAGAAATTAAAGTCATAAGCGTAAGCAGAGAGGAGATAAAACAATCCCTATTTGTTGATTATGTAATGATATACTTAGAAAATTTCAAACGATACACAAAGAAATCAAGATATAGGTTCAATAAAACACCATGACACTAAATAAATACGGAAAAATCAAAAGCATTTCTAAATAACAATAACAAACCCAAAAGGAAATAATGAGAAGTCCAATTCAAAATAACTACAAAATACCTGAAATATCTAGAAGTCAATTTACCAAGACATATTTGAAACAAAACACTCTTAATAGAAACTTTAAAAAAAACTTCAATAATCAAATAGCTGGGCTGTATCATTATGATAAAAAAATTATGATATTAAATTAATATTGAGATTTAGTATTATACCAAACTACCAGGGGATACCTTTTAAAGTCAGACAAAATAATAAAATTCACCTGGAGGAACATAAACTCCAGGGTCGGAAGGGAAATAATGAAAAAATAGGAATGAAGGGATAATAATACTTCCAAAATAAGAAAGCAGTCCAATAGAAATTAGGTTTAGACTGACATTTATACTATTTAACAAAAAATTCAAGATAGATAATGACCTGAATATTAAAGGTCATACTATTAAAAATTAGAAGAAAAGTAGATTAGTTATCTCTCATAATTGTGGTTAGGAAGTTAGCCAAACAAGGGCCACAGGTGATTAAAAAAGATAAAATAGTTAATTTCAATTATGTGAAATTTAAAAGGCTTTTGCATGAACAAAATTAATGTAACTAAGAAGGGTAGCAATCAATTGGGGAAAAGATGCTTAGAATCAAATATCTCTAATATGGATAAAATATTTAGGATATACATGACATGCATGTCTATATATTTACCTGTATGCATATTTATACATGTTTCTGTGTGTGTATGTGTATGCATCTATCTGTGTGTGTGTCTGTGTGTGTGTGTGTGTGTGTGTATGAAACTAACACAAATATATAAGATCAAGAGTCATTCTCCAATGGATAAGTGGTCAGAGGGTATGAAGAAACAATTTTCAAAAGAAGAATTGCAAATATTAACAACCATATAAAAGATTACTCCAAATCATTAATGCTAAGAGAAATGCAAAGCAACACAACACTGAGGTTTCATCTTGCTTCCAAGAAACTGGCAAAGATGATTAATATGAGAATGGTCGATGTTGGAAAGACAAGCACACTAATGAAGTGATATAGTAGGGAGAAAACAGAACCGAAAAGAGCAACGTACACAATGACTGCAACAATGAAAATGAAATTAAATACCATGAATTACAATGACCGAGTCTGTCCGTAAAGAAGAGATGACAAAATGTACCTCTTTCCCTTCTCTGAAAAGGCTCCTCATTTTCTGATTTATGAATGTAGAACATTTAACATACCTGCTAGCTTCCATAAATGTGCTGGGTTAGTTGTTATTCAATTGTTCCAGTTGTGGCTGACTCTCCCTGACCCCATTTGGGGCTTTCTTGGCAAAGATACTGGAATGATTTGCAACTTCCTTCTTCAGCTCATTTTACAGATGAGGAAACTGAGGCAAACAGGATTAAATGACTTGCCCAGGGTCACATAGATAATAAGTAACTGAGGCCAGATTTGAATCCAGGGAAGATAAGTCTTCCAACTTCAGGGACTGTACTCACTTCAGTGCACCATCTAGTTGCCCTAGATGTGTTATTAAATTTTATTTTAAATGGTTTCTCCCCACCTTAGAGAAGGAGCACTCAATTTGGAATCAAAGTCCCTGAGTTAGAATCCTGGCCTTGATACTTACTAATTGTGTGACTTTAAGCAAGAACAAATCTTTACTTCTCTGGGTCTCTACTTCTTTGCCTACAGACTGAAGGACTTGGGGGAGGGGGTAGAGCCAAGATGGCAGAGTAAAAGCAGGGACTTATGTGAGCTCTCCCCCAAACCCTTCCAAATACCTGTAAAAAATGACTCTTAATAGAATGCAAGTCTTAATGGTCTCTGAAGTCCCTCCCAGCTCTAATCAATGATCCTACAATCTTAAAGAAGTAGCATTAAAGTTAATGTTTTTATTTCAGGGCAGAGGGGTATTCTAACCACACAATGAACTTAAGAATCAGGTCTGTAACTGGAGTCATCTTTGATTCCTGCCTTGATCTAGCTTTCCCTTCCCCCCTCCACTCTTCACCCTAACCTCCATGTCGCACTGATGCCTCCTTCTTAAGGTCTCTCCTAACTATTCCCTTTTCAATTTCCACTGCAACCACCTCAGTTCAACTCCTGATGACATGACACTTAGATTACCCAGTCACCTAAATGGTTTACTTTGCCTTCAGTCTGTCATCCTTCCAGTACATTCTGTATATGACTGTCATGGTAATCCTAAAGCCCTGCTTTTTGATCATGTCACAGCCATACTAACAGTGCCTCTTCATGAAAAAAGAATTAAGTCAAAGTGACTAAAAAAATCTCCCTACCCTAGCCCGACTGATCTCCTCACTGTGCCTGAATAGAAGCTTACTTATTTCTATCTCTTCACCCTTGCTCATGCCTTTGCCTCCTACCCAGAATATTATCTTGTTTCTAATTATCTACATATTATCCATCCTTCAATGTCCAGCTCACCTTCCCTAGTGCTTCCACAAGATATTCTCTTTTCACCTTCCACTGTTATCTTGCCCTCTTCCAAAAGAGCCCCAATAGTCCACTGTAAGTAGCCCTCATTGTTACTTTTTATGTACCTCCTCTTTTTCTTAATTTTTTATATCTTGTCTCTCTTGGCAAAATTGCATGCTTCTTCCAAGCAGGGACTTTATATTTCATGCTTTTTATACAAGAAGTCCCCAAAGTAGAAACATCTCATTCATACAAGAAATCACTAATCCCTTTACCTTTTTTGCACTTTTTCCTTCCTTTCTTTTTCCAGTAGCTATGAGAACTGTCATGAAAACACCCTGTACATTTAGAAAATCTGTAAAGATTATGAAGAAAGGGGAGACACTATGAAAAGGAATAGCTTTAGGAGAGTTGATCAATTCCCAGAGGCAAACTACTGCTAGGATGAGCTTGTCTATAATAGTAGTCTTCTCACACCAAAATAACTTCTTTCTAATCTGAATTTTTTTTTATTTCACTTTAGTATTCTGCCTCAAATTCCACTGATTCAAGAGTAGTTGCATCGTCTTCTAAAAATGCAATGACTTCTAGTAAGTTTTTAGGACTAACAGTCACTCACATACTCATGTTAATTAAATTTGACTGTTTTCCTTTTATGAAAATGTTCTGGCCACGAAAGCCTTGGATTTGAATCAAACTTGCATCAAGTTCGAATACTGGATCAGAGTTGTGGGAGCATGGACAACTCACTTAACTTCTCTGAGATTCAATTTCTTCATTTTCAAAATGTGGCTACATTTGTGGCTACTTTATTAAAATAATATCTACAGACAATTGTCTATAGGTACTATTCAATCCTTTCCAATACTTATTCTTCTGGTACTTTCTTGCAACATTGACCAATCTCTGATTTTTCTTGATACTTCTTTCTTAGTTCTTTCACCTACCAATCCAACTGGTCTTTCTCAATCTCTTCGATTAGTCATTTCAAAACATTGACCCATAGACATCTGAAACTCCACATGAACAAAACAGAACACATTTTTCTTTCTCCCATAACTCTTCTGAATTTCCCTATTTCTAGCAAGAGATGATTCTTTCCAGTCACCCAGGTTAACAATGCTGGGTTACCATAGATATGTCATAAAACATACCACTATGTATGGAATTATTTCTATGGGGTGATGATATTTTTCAAGTTCCAAGTCACCAATTTTACAATTACTTTTTTGAAACAATCTGTTTGTAATTGGGAGAGTTCATTGATAAGAAAGTATGCATGATATGTACCAAAATTCTAAGAATTCGAGATAAGTAAATATTTTTAACAGATTAATTAACTTGATAGATGGTCTTAGTTTCAGTACCTGAAATCTATGTCTTCATACCTTGAACTGTTAACTGAAAAATGATACACTTCTTCCTTCTGGAATGCTATGAAATACTAACGATCCTTTTTATTACCATAGAAGCTGCAGAAATCATACAGTGATAAGAATCAAGGAAAAGTTGACAAAAAATGGATGTGGGAAGAAGGCCATGATTGAAGAATTGCAAAATCTTAAAAAGATTCTAATGCATTGTTGTTTTTTAAGATACAATAAGCCATTGTGCTTGAAGTTTTCTCTAGTTTGTGATTTTTTTTAAAAAATCACTTTCATTCAAGTTAAAGAAAGAAATTATTTCCAAGACAATTAAAAAGAATATACATATATCCAATGTGAATATTAACTAGGCTACTTTAATTATAAACACCAAAATGGTTTTACATCCATCCCTAATGTCCTTGATCTGTTTTAATTGTTTTCTTCATCCTGTGTTACGTTATTGTCAGTAAGAATGTCATCTTTTAATTTCTCCAGTAACACATTTTACTGAGAAAATTTCCAGATATTTTATTTATTAAAAGATAATTACATTTATACATTTCTCAAAAGACATTCTTAACTGAGAGGGCATTTGGGAGCTTCTCATTGTTATAGCTTATTGTTGTTTTTATGTGAAAGAGAAATGTTGGTCACTGGGTATGCAAACACAATTTTTTCATATCACAAAAAAATCTGTAAAGTTTTTATAATATGATAGATTTGCTATTCACTACAAAATTTCCTAGAACCCTTTCATGAAGATTCGTATGAATAGAGGTTATTCTTGTTTCTCTATAAAGCAAATTTCAGTTTTATTCATTTTCCTACTATCTGATTTAGGTGATTATATTTTCTATGTTTTCATTTATTTGGGATATTTTGCCATAACACAAAATCTTCTATCACATACTAGCAGTACAAAAAAATACTTAGTGATTCAACTTTGATTTTATTCTAACAACTGCTTTCCTTTCCTAAATATGCAAGTGAAACTTAACAGCAGATAAAGACAACAGTTAATTGTCAGCTTTCCATGTGAATAGATTCACTCTCTTTATGATCCTCTTGACTAGAGTGATGGATAATAGAGAAGAATTCTAGATGTGATTAAGAAGGTAACAAGGAGTTCAATGTTTTAGTAGTTATGCTGATTTTTCCTCTTCTTTTTCTCTTTTAGCCTTAAAAATATAATTTCTTATATGGGATGACTCTCTGGGAGGAGTTGTGGGGGGGGATGTTAGAAGAAATTATGGTGATATAAAAAAAGAGAGCAATAAAAACTTTAAAAATTAAGAAAAGAAAGTGATGAGATGTTGGAGTCTTAGGACAGTTTTCTAAAAACATTTACCCAAGTGGGAAACAAAGGAAAAAAGAAAGGCAAATAAGGTAGAATCCATACTGTGAGACATGTTTTGTCCTGAATTATAGGTTTGGATAGACCTCACTCAACTATAAAAACCAAATTCTGTTTTACAAATAATTTTTTAGCTAATATTCTTCTAATAGGCCAACCAAAACTAAGTAAGAACTCCTGGAGATCCTCTCTCTTCACCCTACCCTTGGTTTATGTCTCCTACTCCCTACTACTTCCTCTCTCAAAAAAGGGAAAAATAGAAATCACCTTTAGAAGAGAAATAATAAAATTTAATTATATAATTGCCTGAAAAATAATAATGTCCAGTATAAGGGAGGGGAAATCCAGTCCACCTCAATTAATATCATCATAGAAGGCTTAGAATATAATTACAAAGTATAAAATAAATGTTAAGAAATTTTCTGACAACCACACGTTGATATGTGGAAAAAGTTCTTAATCAGTTTGAGAAGATTATAAGGCTCTGGCCACTGGATAAAGGCAAATGACACTACACAGGAGACATCTTATGAGTGGCTGAGATTATCAGTTATGCCATTTGGGCCTATGTATAAAAATAGCAAGTTAGTTCAGTTCTACAGTCTATTAGGGGATTCCAGATACAAGAGTTAGAGTCAAAAGGAGGAAGCAATCTTGGAGAGGGAGGACATTTTCTCCTTTCTTACCTCTACTGACCACGTGTCATCATAGGGACTAGATCAACAGGAGACAATACACTCATTCAGAAGCAGAGATATAATTGTGGAGAAATGGCCTTGGAAAGCATAAGCCCTTGAATAGGAGAATTCTACCTACAGACTCAAGAAAGCAGACCCTGGGAGATGCAAACCCTTTATAAATAGAAGAGCCACCTATTCATGTGAATTAGGTTGAAGGAGGAGATAGTGGGGCAAGATGACTAAGTGGTGTGAGATGAGAATGAAGATGAGGGGAGAAGTGGGACCTTTTGGCCTTTGGTCTCATCATATTTTGGTAAAAGTATGATGAATTCCTGAGCTGAGAGGGAGAAAGATCTTCATCTTGCAAAGAACTGCCCCAAGAGAATCTACCTTATGTGACGAGCATTATGAAGAGTACCAGGAATCCTAAGTGACCTCTCCATGTATGCTACCTACACTGTGCCCTACATCTAAGCCCATTCTTTCCAGGAACCTATAGTTAATTATGGGATAGGCCACCCCAGGCTTAAAGGATGAATGTTTTATCAATTGCTCTTACTACGCCATTCTAATAAATGACTTTGATTAAAGCTACATCTACTAGCAGATGGGAAGCACATAAATAGAGGCTCACAAGCTATACAGGAGTAGCAGTTGCCATACTAGAACCCAAAGCAGTAACCCACCCTCAGGGGCCACAAAGCTCAAGTGCAAGTACAAGTAACCACAGATGAAGAGCAACATTAGTTATGTAGGTATTTGCAAACTATATACAAATACGGACAGGCTTTTTATTTACTCTTTCTCCAAGAACCCCTACTATCTTCCTCCTTCTGTCAATGTGACAAGTCACAAAAGGCTCAGAATCACTTTTTAGTCACCTTCTTTGTCACCCCTACAAAACATTTTTAAGCACTCACTATGTACAGTGAGGTAGAGTAGACCCTCAATAGGATCAGTCAACAATTCTCCTTTTCATTGCTACAATGTAAAATCTATATGTAAAATCTACTACTTCTCCTTTCTACTTTCTTGGCAAAACACTGACTTGAAGCCCTTATTTCCTCTAACTTGGGCTAGTTTTTAAAATCTCCTAAACATTCAGTTTCTTCCTCCTAACTCTGGATTACATGTACTTTCACCATCCATGTATTTCACTCCTATTCATATGCTGCTGAACTGAATTGGAGAAAATCACAAAACCACATTGACTGGATTTACTATTAATTTATGTCATATAACCATGAAAGGGCTGTCAGAGTAGCAAGACCAATCTTCATACTTTTCTAATCAATTCCCAATCCTTCTCACTATAATAACTCTTGGAAATGTTCTCATCTCTCTCTTCTCTCTCCCTCTCAGCTCAGGAATTCATCATACTTTTACCAAAATATGATGAGACCAAAGGCCAAAAGGTCCCACTTCTCCCCTCATCTTCATCCTCATCTCATACCACTCAAGTCATCTTGCCCCGCTATCTCCTCCTTCAACCTAATTCACATGAATAGGTGGCTCCTCTATTTATAAAGGGTTTACATCTCTAACATACTTTGATCTCATCTCATTTCTAAGTCCCATATGCCATCCCCATTCGCTCTCTCTAATCTTCAATATCTCCTCATGTACTAGCTCCTTCCTTGCTATTTATAAACATACCCTTGTGTCTCATGTCTTCTGCCTCTTTTTGTATCCTCAGCACTTAGCAAAATGTCTGGCACATAGTCGCTTTTTTTGTTTTTTCAGTTCTTTCAATTGTATCTATGTCTTTAAGACCTCATTTGGGATTTTCTTGGCAAAGATAGTGGAGGGGTTTGTCATTTCCTTCTCCAGCCCACTTTACAGATGAGGAAACTGAGGCAAACAGGATTAAGTGACTTGCCCAGGGTCAGTCAGCTAGTAAGTGTCTAAGTTCAGATTTGAACTTAGGTCCTCCTGACTCCAGATTCAGGCTCCATTGACTGCACCAACTAGCTGCCATTATCTCCTCTTTTACCCATGTCTCACATGAAGAAAAGGTCTTATTCCTTACCAAGGTGAACGCTTTTATCTGCACAAGCAATCTCATTCCATCCCATCTCCTCAGAGAGATTGACTCCTCTATCATCCCCACTATATCCCTTATTTTCAATCACTCCTTATCTATTGGCTCCTTCTATATTGCCTAAAACCATGTCCAAGTCTCCCTCATCATCATCTTGATTCTTCTGTCTTCACTAATTATTGGCCTGTATCTTTTCAGTCTTTTGTGGCTAAACTCCTTTAAAAGGTTGTCTACAATAAATAACTCCACTTTCTCTTCCTCTCACTCTCATCTTAACCCTTTACAATCTAGTTTCACTTTATCATTCTACTGAAACTGCTCTTTGCAGAGTTACCATGGATGTTAGTTGTCAGATCCAACAGCCTTTTCTCCATTCTCCTCCTCAAATGCAGTCTTTGACAATGGTGATCACCCTTACCCCCTTGATAAACTATTATTTCTAATTTTTTGAGACACCACTCTCTCCATAGCAGTTCTCCTATCAGACCTCTCCTTCTCTGTCTCCTTTGCTGGATCCTCATCCAGATCATGCCCTGTAACCAC
Organism: Notamacropus eugenii; assembly: GCF_028372415.1. Lineage (NCBI taxonomy): Eukaryota > Metazoa > Chordata > Mammalia > Diprotodontia > Macropodidae > Notamacropus > Notamacropus eugenii. Next base: position 665,317,357 of record NC_092872.1, read on the forward strand.
AGGTGTCCCACAGAGTTCCAACTGCTTTTCAGATGTCATAACATGTCTAAAATGCAACTCATTATCTTTCCCTTTAAACCCTTTCACCACCCTGACCTTTCCTGTTACTATAGAGGGCAACACCAATCTCCCAGTATCTCAGTTCTCACAACCTAAGTGTCATCCTCTAGTCTCCACTATCTCATCCTCCATAGCCAATATCTTGCCAAGGCCTGCTGATTTTAGCTTTACAACATCTCTCAAATACACCTGTTACCAAATATAACCTATTGCCAAGGTCTGCGGATTTTACCTTTGTAACATTTCTCAGATACACCCCCACCTCTCCTCTAACACTGCCATCACTTTGATGTAGACCCTCATCACCTCAAGCCTGAATTATTGCAATAGCCAGCTGGTGGGTCCGCCTGCCTCAACTCTCTCCCAACTCCAATTCATTCTTCATTCAGCCATCAAAGTGACTTTCCTAAAGTGCAGGTCTGGCCATGTTACCCCTTACTTAAACTCTAGAGACTCCCTACCACCCCCAGGATCAATTATATAATCTTCTGGTTAGCATTCAAAGCCCCTCATAGTCTGACCCCCTTCTACCTTTCCAGTCTTATTATACTTTACTCTTTACCACATATTCTCCAATCCAGTGCTGTTTCACAAACAAGACATTCCATCTCTCAATTCTGGGCATTTTCTCTAGCTGTCTTTCATGCCTGGAATGCTCTCCCCACTCCTCTCCACCTGTTGACTTCCTTCAAGTTCCAGCTAAAATTCCATCTTCTACAGAAAGCCTTTCCCAATTACTTTTAGTTCTAATGCCTGCTGTAATTATTTTCTATTTATCCTGTATACAGATTGTTCATATTTGTTTGCTCGTCTCTTCCATCAGATTTGAACTCATTGAGGATAAGAACTGTCTTTTGCCTCTTTTTGTATCACCAAAGCTTAGCACAGTGCCTGGAGCATAGTAAACACTTAATAATTTGTACTGAATTCATTTAATTCCTTACCTCCTAGTGCCTCCCCCTAAAAGTTACAATGTATTTATTCTGAATATATTTTGTACATATTTTCATCTATTTCCAGACAGAATGTAAACTCCTTGAAGTCAAGGATTCTTTGTTTTGTCTTTGTATTTTGAGGACCTAGCATAAAACCTGGTATATAATCAGTACTTAATAAATCCTGACAGTTTAATATACATCATAGCTCCTATGGTTGTTTATCTTTCTTATTTGAAGAGGACCAATGACTTCTCAATTTAGGGGTCAAAGTATGGTGTGTTTGACTGTGGCTTATCAGTCCAATACAAGCTGGGAAGGCTCTAGCAGACTGGGCAAAATGGTCCGTATGAACATTTGGAATGAAGATGATAATAGATAGATTTGTGCATTCACATTTTTTTGAGTTACTGTGATTCTGCTTTGCTCATAGAGAACTTTAGTACTGATTTTGAGACATGGGAAAAACTGGTACAGGACTGCTCAGCGTGGCTTTTGAGAGTTCTCTGTAAAACAGTCTTTTAGGTAAATGTAAGTTTGGCATTGAGACTATGTGAACAGCCCATCAGAGCTGCACTCTCTGCAGTAGAATTTGAATGCTTGGTGGTTCAGCATGAGAAAGGACCTCAGTGTTCAGTACCTTACCTTTGCCAAGTGATCTTCAGTGTCTTCCTAAGACGATTCAAATGGAAGCAATTCAGTTTCCTGGCATGGGGCTGGTGGACTGTCCAGGATTCATAGGCATTCAACACGGTCAGCACAACAGCTCTGTAGCTCTTCCCTCCCACACTTTCTTTCAGAGCCTACCAAATGCTGGGCTAGCTCTTAATGTAAACCATTATCTCCTCTATTACTTGCAATCGTACAGAACTTCTTCTCTGTTGTCACCACTATCAATATCAAGTTAATAATAAAAGACAGATATGCTCTAAAGAGGTCTTCAGGCCAACATGAAAGATGTCTAGCATAGCTCCCAAATTAAAGATGAATTTCCTATAGATAAAGAGGGCCTTCCAATTCTGCTGTTTGGCGATTATATGGTGCTGCTTGCACAGAATGCCACAGGAAATGTTCATTAGACTTGTGACTAAACATTGACAATATTCCACAAAAAAAACAAGTGTATGAAGAATGCTTATTTTCTAGATTATAAAATGGAGTTGGGTGAGCAACTGCGTTTGTCCATATGTCTAGATCAGGCATTATAGATGGACAAAAAGCCAGACCCTACATTGAATAAGAGTAAGAGAGAGGCTAGATTGTATTTAGGAAATTGTACGGTGCTTTCAAGGGTATCAAGCTGTTCCCAGACACAAAAACTCATCTTCTCTGCACCAGTGTTTTCCCCATGGTGCTATATATCTTCAAATCAGAGACTACCACATTCTCTGAAGAATCAAAACTATGGGTGACCCAAAGGGCAATGGAGGATATAAGGAGGCTCCAACAAATTACTTGCAGACAAGAAGTGACAAAAGATATCATTCAAGAAATGGATGATTTTAAAAAGGAGGCATGTGGGCCATAGAGTGAGAACAAGAGATAACAGATGTTCAGTCCTAATGTTGGGCCAATACCCATGGAATGCTTAAATAAAAGTTTAGAAATAGTACTCTAGGATTGAGCCTCAGAATGTATAGAACATTGACAAAAGTGGAATAGGATGAGAAGGCATGAGTGTCATAAGAAGGCTGCTCCAGTAGAAGGAGTACCCATATGAAGTGTTACAAATGAAGAAATTATGAATCATTTTAAAAATCATGTTCAAGCTGAACAATCTTTATTGGTAGTAGTTAATTATTGTTTAATATTACAACAAAAAGTAAGTATTGTCAGGGAAAAAAATTCACCATTCCTTGCACCTCATTTCCCTTCATAGCTAAAGACCCAGTGGACAAGGGCCTGAATAAAATAGCACCTCTAGATTCCAATCCAAGCCAAAATGGATTTTGTGGCATCAGTACAGCAGAAAGGGAACTAGATGAGGAGTCAGAGAACTGGGATGAAAATCCTGGTTCTGTCACTTACCACCTCTGGGATTGCAGCCAATTTATTTAACCTCCCTGGATCTCAGTTTCCCCATCTGCAGACTGAAAGATTTGACCAAAATGCTCTCTATGATCTCACCTCCATAAGTTAATTACTCTTTCGTTGCTCTTGGTGGTAAATTTGGAGTGATAAGAAACCATTTTTCCTACTTGCTACTCAAAGTACAATCCTATTTTCTTCCTCTGCTATCATCTACTGTCCTCCAGGTTACTCACCCAATTTCTTCAATTGCTTTACTATCTGACTCACTAGCCCAGCTTCCTGCCATTATCCCTAAGGAATTTTCATACTTATGTGATCTTTATAATATTCTAACCCAGTGGTCAGACCTTAGACCTCATCATCATGGGATTTAAACCACTTTAACAATTTTGAATTCTGAAATTTTTATTGCTGACCACAGATTCATATCCTCCCTTCTTCCCTTCTCCCTTCCACTCAATAAGCCTGGTTTTTGTCCTAATTATGACCTCTGGGCACTTTACCCCAACCTGTCCTCCCTGTCTATCTCTGGTACTTCTGCTTCACTTGCCTCAGTACCTACTTTTGACCCCAAGGTCAGTTGTTTCAGTGATTCACCTGGCTACCACACTTCAATCTATAGGTCACCTGACCTTTTGTCATTTCTGATCTACTAACCTTTAACCCATCATCCAATTTCTCTGCTCCTGTTCCCAGGTGGTTAAGTTCTATTGGAAAAAAAAGTCAGACTGATTTTACTGGCTACAAATTTATGTTATACAATCCCAGCAGGGTTCTCATGGTCCTCCTATTCAGTTCCCATTGATTCCCACTTTCATTCACTATAGCAACAATTTCAGAACATTATTTTTCTTCCTTTTTTTTTTTTCCTAAGCCTTCAATTCCCTCTCTCTGAGGCAGTTGGGTGATAGAGTCCTAGGCTGGGCTTCAGGAACACATTAAGTTCAAATCCAGCCTCAGATACTTCCAAGCTCTTTGAACCTGGGGAAGTGAATTAACTTCTGCGTCAGTTTCCACAACTGTAAAATGGGAAAAATAATAGCACCTACCCCCTGCCCAGGGTTGTTGTGAGGATCAAAGGAGATATTTTTAAAGCACTTAGCACAATACCTACATAACAGGAACTTATTCCCTTCCTCCTCCCTCATACACATTTAATTACCTGAGTTTCTATTTGACTGGGCAGACTGAGGTCATTGCTCATTAGCTTCCTCAGCTTCTTTCCCTCACACTTCAAAACTTCTCAATCCATTTTCCCCTCCTAAGGATGAGCGTACCTACTACTAGCCAAGGTCGATTTGTCTCTTCGTGCTATTGGTTCCGTACTGTTCTACCTCCTCCAGAACTTTGTTCTATCAGTCATTCTTTGCTCTTTCTCACATTATTTTTTGGTCAGTTCTCCTTTACTGGCTCCTGTCTCTCTATCTGTGAACATGCCCACGTGTCCTTTTTCTCAAAAAAGCCATTCCTTCACCATTTTATCTCATCAAAACCTTTGTTTTTTCAGTCTACCTCTCTTCATCCCACCCCAATCTATTCTTAACTCAATGACCATAGATCATAGGATGGTAGACTTAAAGACAGAAGGGACCTTCCGGTCATCTGATCTAATCTACTTATTTTACAGTTGGGGGACTAAGGCACACAAAGGTTAACTGACTTGCCCAAGGTCACACAGCTAGTAAGTAGAAGAGTCTGTATTTGAGTCCACATCCTCCAACATGAAATTCAGTGCTCTTTCAGCTCTGTGACATACTTTTCCTTAAAGTCCATATGAGTTTTATGGAAAAGACACAGAGGACACTGGTAGAAAAAATCAGAGTTCCCATACCAGTGAAATCATAACTCAGCGCTATGTAGATGGCTATTGTTCAGATGTTCAGTCATGTCCAACTGTTTGTGATCCTGTGGACCATACTGGCCATGGGGTTTTCTTAGCAAAGATACTACAGTAGTTTCCCATTTCTTTCTGCAGGAGATTAAGGCAAACAGAAAGTAAGTGACTTGTCCAGGTCACATAGCTAGTAAGAGTCTGATGTTGGATTTGAATTCAGGTCTTCATGACTTCAGGTCCAGTGCTCTATCCACTTAAGGTACCTGACTGAATCCTGTATGGATAATTAAACAATGCTAATTCTGTGACTGCTTATATCAAAGAATCCTGTATAAGATATATATGAGACATACCTTATTAGAAAAGAGATGTTAAGGCTGTATTTCATTCTATCAGGTCAAATGTCTTGTTGGTTTTTTGGGTTTTTTTATAAATGAAAAAACAGTAAGGTGGGTTCTTGAATCCCATCTTTTGAGTCAACTGTGAAGATAAGGTACGCTGTAGAAAACACTTTGAAAAGTCTTACTATGCATTCCTCATATCTTCCTAAAATGGATCTGCACCTGTGAATTCACTGGTATAAGGAATTCACCTTATAAGACTATAGTCTTAATAGAGTTGCCTAGAGCAGAGGTGTCAAACTCCTGGGGAGTGTGGGGAGGGGTTAGGAGGAGGGGAGGAGAGACCACAAAACTCCCAAGTGCTACCAGGAATCTGCTTAAAATGTAATTGGTAATGTTTAACAAAATAAATACAGACTATAAATGATGCTAATTTTGGTTTTCTAAGTCAAAATGCCACCGATAGGGACCCATTTCTTTTTGAGTTAGATACCACAGAGTGATGAAAGTTTAAGTGATTGGCTAAGGCACATAAAATTATATGTGAAAAGCAAAACTTGAACCCAGATACTCTTTGCTCTCCACTTCTCTATCCACTACCCAGACTGCTTGCTAACTTTAGTGTGTGTGTGTGTGTGTGTGTGTGTGTGTGTGTTCATGCTCACAGAAATCATTCCAATAGTGGGGTCTTTCTGCTTCTAGCATCATGAGAAGTGGGAAGTGAAAAGTTAGTGAGTAGTTACTCTTGGCTGACCTCCCACCCTTCTCCTGGTGACCCTTGACTACTCCACAGGGTGTGGCTTTCTCTTTAGTCAAAGCCCTCAGCTCCACTCCTCAGTGGGATAAGTTTCTTTTCAAATCTGTCTTGTGGAAGGAAGAAAGGGAAAGCATAAGTGGTTAAGACGATGGCTTCAGAAAGACCATCTCCAGATCATTTCTCATTCCCCCAATACAAACTGCTATAGGCACAGTTGTGGTGAAGTTTAGATTTGTATTTACTTAGTTTTAACTCTGCTTTGGAGAAGTTATAAAACATAATATCTTTTATGTCTAGCTCCAACTCCATGCTGAGAATGTTCCTCTCTCTCCTCTCTCTCTCTCTCTCTCTCTCTCTCTCTCTCTCTCTCTCTCTCTCTCTCTCTCTGTCTCCTCTCTCTCTTTCTCTCTCTCTCTCTCTCTCTCTCTCTCTCTCTCTCTCTCTCTCTCTCTCTCTCTCTCTCTCTCTCTCTCTCTCTTTTTCTCTTACCCCTTTCTTTTTCTCTCCCTCCCCCTCAGGTACCTTTCCACCCATTTGCCTCCCCTAGAGCACACATTAACAAATAATATGGTATCTTAAGGAAACTTGCTTCTTTCAAAACAAATGAAAAATCAGTCAGTTAGCAAACATTTGTTAAGCATCTGCTAGGTGCCAGACTGTGTTTAGTGCGAAATCATCAAAGCAAACAAACTCCTAAAGAAGTATTTGTGACAGTTAAGGATAAAGGAGGGAGAAGAAGAGGAGGGAAAGAGAGAATGAATGAATGAGACTGAGGTAGGAAGAAGGCAAAGAATAGAAGAGTTCACTAGTCAAGTATACAGCCCACCCCAACGACATCATATTAATGTTGCAATCAGAACACCTATAATGGCATCTGGCACACTGCCTTTGCTTAATAACTGCTTGTTATCATCTGATATACTGAAAACACTGATCCTTCGATGCTTCCAAAACTGTTGCCTCCAACATGGATTTCTTCTCTGTGTATGTGACTTCATTTCCCAACTGAAATTCTCCCTTTCTCATATAGCACATCAGAGACTTGAGTCCAAAGATGGTAATTCCACTAAAAGAGAGGACAATAGCATATTGATATAGAGAAAATGGCAGACTAGTTCTTCTTTTTATCTATTTGTTATCCTCATTCCAAATTCACCTAAAAATACTTTTGAGATAACTGCAATATCATAGATCTAACACAGAAGAGACAGGAAATGGTAAGGGAATGTGAAGATCTTCACTGCCCCTTACCAGGCCCATGTGACCTCCTCTAAGCTCTGGCTCAGCCCACAGCCTGAATTACATGGAGCTGATGGTGGGAGGAGCTTGTTGAAGGGTACAGCTGAGAAAGTGAGGCAGAGCTGAGGGAAAGAGCAGGCAGAGCAGCTAGCATGAGTGAGAGAGGGAGTGTTTTTGCCTAAGGGAGCTTGTTTGTGGGGAAGCCTGATAGAGAGAAAGCTTGGAGATGGCTGTGCTCTCTGCTTTGATAATGTGTACAGATTTCTTTGTTACTATGATGGATTTGGCTCTCTAGTGTTTGAATAAATGTCTTGTTTTCATTTTTGAGGAAGACAGTTTAAATTTCACACAATTACCCTGGAAACACACAGGCTTAAACATAGCGGCTACTATGGGTATCACATTAGCACTACAAGACCCCAGAAGCTATCTAATTCAGTGCCCTCATTTAAAGAGGAACTTCAGGTGCATAGCAGTTAGATGACTTGCTCAAGGTCAGGAGGAGGTCACATAACTTCAATAGTGGTCCTCTGACCTTAGAGCCAGCCTGGATGACTTCAAGAGCCTAGAATCTCCTCCATGCCATATATGATGACCCACAACCTTGTAGATGTTTCACACAATATTTGTTAAGATGAATACACACAGAAAAGGTATACAGATTTGGCATTACACTGTACCTGTTGTCCAAAGAATAGTTTAGCTAAGTACAGAGAAGGTTAAAACCAGTTCTGAATGATAAATTATTTGGCTACAGCAATGCATGAAACAAAGCACACAATGGTCCTCAGTTGAGTTCTTCATAGCATTTCTGTATGCAAGAGAGGATGACATGTATACTTCAATTATCTTTATAAAATGGTCAGACCATCCTACCAAGATGTCTGCCTGAAAGGGAAAACAGACTACTCAGATACCAATCTACTTTACAAAATCCTAAAGATTACATCAGACCAAATCAAGAAATCCAACGGGAAACTACAGTCAGTAACTTGACAGCCTAAGAGCAATCGGAAAGGAAGACCTGTTAGAAAAACTCTCATCAGCTCAGCACAGACTGTAATGTTCTAGGTGCTAAGGCAGCAAGAGGAGAGGGATCCCTCAGAAAACTCCACAGTAGGTAACTTGGAAGTGTCTGAGAGCTGCAAAAGCAAACAGAGAGACTTTCAGTCATCACAGAGCTGCAGCACTCATACTAGGACAGCCTAGGGCCAAATGCTTGGAGATCTCTAACACTCTCCTGAGTCTGATGGTTCTGTGAGCACTATGAAATATTCAGCTGGTAACTATTTATGAGAATAGGGTATGAAGCAAGACCTTGCAACAAGAAGCTGGAGAAGAGCAAGAAGGCAGAGTGATCAGGCCCCCAAAGTGCCTGTGAGAGTGCAGAAAGGAGGTGACAAAACCTTATGGAGAAGGCACCAAGGACAAATTTCCTATACTTCACAGCTTCTCTGGGGCTACTGAGAAATTCTATTCTTGTTGTCTCTATGAATATAAAACACACCTAAGAAAGTGCTAAGTTTATTCCAAATCACATCAGCACATTGTATATAAAACCAAAAATTCTCATTGAAGCGGTGCTTCACTTTTTCCTATGCAATATGTGTCTGTGTGCTTTTGTGGATAACTATCAGGTACCCATTACATAATTTCTCCATACTTCTCATTAAACTGCTAATTAGTTGAGACTGGCATACCTGAATTCTCACAGTGCAACAGTACATTACTTTATATTTATACACTTCTTTTTGTCAGTAATTCCCAGAGCGCTGTCCAAATACTAATTAGCCCTCATAACACCCCTGCTGTGGAATTATTCTACTGTCAACAAGTAAGTATAGTGAGACAGAGGCTTACTGAGCCAACTTTACTCAAAAAGTTAACAGACTACAAGCACCATAAACAAAAAACTGCATCCATTCCATGATCTTTGGAAAAGTGTATTCTTTGTGTTGCTCCCTTAAAAAAAAAAAAAAAAAGCTGTTGCTAATGAAAATATGTAATTCCAGTAGCCAGAATCTAAATATGGGTTAATGCCCAATTTTCAGGAAATGATAAGGTGAAATAGCAGTTTGTTGTGTTAATTTGGAAGCAATTTTATCAGAGTTTCAGAATTGGGACATAGTTCCAATGCCAAGATATATTAAAACATTATTCTTAATTGAATGACACTTTATCTGAAGAGCATTTAGCTTTGTCCATACAATGCCCTAACCTGTATTAATTTAAAAGTAGATTATTTGACATAAAATTTCCAAATATTGCAAAAATGGTCAGATACCTCTTGACAAGGATGGAAGTCCTTCTCTGTACACATTTGCAGATTCAAGTTGTTACTGCTCATGGTAAAGTCACTTGGTTGTCATATCAAATCTGCTCAGGCCACAGTCAGGTTATCTGAAATCCTTTCCACCCTGGCAGGTTCTACCAAAACATATGGTCTACTGATAAAGACTTTAAGAATCCATGTTCATCTTCATACCAGCATAGCTTTAGTCGCTTAAGAATGCTATTAACAAGTAGGAAATTATAAACTCACACTTTAAAATTTTCACTACCATATTTGGATTTATCAACAGAAAGAGATTTTGTAAGATTTGCTTTAGTTGTCCAGACATTTCAAATACTCCCACTAGCCCACCTTTAATCAAGTGAGGTGGTTTTTTTTTCCTAGTTAGTAATCTCACTTATATTTCAAATATACTTCATTTATATCTACAGACAAAGTGAAAAGGAAGACTGTCATAGTTATAATAATTCCTTTATCACATCACTAATCCACAACCGCACTATTGCACCTATATCTCAAAAACTAAACTTCTTCTAGAGACAAAGAAACATGAAGATGAAAACTTTTACCATTCACTTTTTACTCACTACATAAAGAAGCTACTTGGCACGTTGAAATGCAGCCTTGCCTTATTTTTTTCCTCTTCAATAATATATATACCCAAACTAAACTATACTTCAAAATTATTATTATTTGGCATAATTATCAGTTAACTGAAGCAATTATTCAATGTCATTAAAGTATTCTAAATTTTTTTAGTCCCCATTTGGAATGACATGAGGAGAATCAAACCTACCACCATTTGCTAAACTATTATGTGCGGCTTAGCCAACATTAGTAGCAATTTCCTTTAAAAACAATATTTGAATTTTAAAACATAACACAGTATTATGAATCACAGCATGATTCAGTGTGTAAGGGTTGGAAATGAAGTACTGAATATATGTATAAGGGGATGCAAAATACTTTGAAAAGGAATACTATGATTTCTAGCACACTTCCCACCAAGGGATTTAAATTTCTATTCTATGGCAGCCACTTGAAAAAATGTGGAATCATTGTTTTCATAAAATTGAAGACTTCAAACGTATAATTCCTTCTCTAAACTGTGATTTCATTACAGATCTCACATACATGCATGTGTATACACACACATTTTTGTCTCTACATGTTTACATTAGAAATGCATATAAATAATGCAAAGTTACCAATTTAAATGCCAAAGACTAAATATTCAAGTTAGCAAATTCAACCACTGAGCTCTCTATTTGTTCCCCTAGTTTGTAGCACTGGGGTCACCACCACCACCACTCATATTAGGTAACTGAAAAGGACTGGTAAGAATGACTTAGAATGAGTATCTCACTCATTAGAATATTAATATTAGAAAAAGTAATTATCTGGTAAAACAAACAGATTATTATCAACTATTGATCGGTGTAAAGTAAATTACACTGAAGTTCTAATAACAGTTAGTATTCATCAGTCAAATCATTTTCTCTAAAACTAAGTAGTTCCTATTGAATAGCCCTCTTCTTACATGAATCAGGCTTTTCACATTTCAACTGTGGATAATAAACTCTTCTCTTACTTGATTTCCTTCAAACCTGAAACAGAATAAATACAACATTTCCCCTCATGAATTGGCAATTTCCCATGTAAATGTTTATAGAATTTAATTCAAAACTGAATCAGTATTATCATGATTGGGCAAGGATTACCCAAAGGTTACATGACTTTCTTAGCTTTACTCTCCTTCTCTGGTACTACTAACCCAAGTTCAAATGCTGAAAGAGTTTCTTTATTATTTGTCAAATAAATAGATTCCCACTAGTCGGCAACCCCACTTCTTTTAAATGGACCAGACTCTCTGCAAATATAGTAGCCAGTCTAGAAATGTAACACCACGGATTGCAATTGAAGTTCACCTGTATTTAAGAGCCACCTTTTTTCTACAGTCATACATTCCCTAACTATCTTAATTTGTCCAATTGCGTTGAAGTTTCAGGATTTTATTTTGGAGGACTAAAACTCCCACAGCCATGGGATGAATCACCTGTCATGGTGTCTCAGTCAGTGGAGAAAGTAGTTCTCTTACTGCCACTAGGAGAAGAGAGCCCCAGAAGGCTCTGTTCTTCCATGAACAGCCACTGTCACTTGACTACTCTGTTCTAGCACAACTGGGACATGGGGAGATGCCACCTCTAAAAAAATTTGTCCTGCTAGAATATGACGAACCAAACATTACCAATAATGTCTCCCTTGATCCTGTAGAAATCATTAGTCATCTGTGTCTGGCCCCTAAAATATTAACAAGAATTATTAGGACCTAACACAGAAACCCAGAATTATATTTAAATGAGGTCCTTAATTAACCATACAACTTAGCTGAATAGCAGATTCAAGTCCTCAGGGTTACTTTAGAACAGGGGTGGGGAAGCTGGGACCCTGAGGTCACATGTGGCCCTCTAGGTCCTCAAGTGTGGCCTTTTGACTGAATCCAAATTTCACAGAACAAACACCGTTAATAAAAGGATTTGTTCTGTAAAACTTGGACTCAGTCAAAATGTACCTAAAGATCTAGAAGGCCACATGCGGCCTTGAAGGCAGCAGATACCCCACCTCTGTTTTAGGACAAACAAAATGACATAAAGGGCTAAACAACAGTGAGTATGACAGGTACTATCTACCCAAAAAAAAAAAAAAAACCCTGATTTTATTTTCTACATGTCGATCGGGGTTATATTTTGGTTAAAATGTTCTTTCTACTATTTATAACTACATATTATCATTACTTATCATACATTGTGAAAGAGCTACCTTAGAGTGGGGTAAAAATGCTTTGGTACAGAAAGGAAAGAAGAAAACAGAGCTGAGCCAATCAGCATTCCCCAGTTCACCATGAAAGGGGCAGTTCAGAACACAATTGAAAGCAGAGGTTAGTGATTATCATCAGACCAAGATCTCCAGAGAATTGTCAGGGAAAAAAGAATGTGTGAAAAGGGGTGGTATTTTTGGTGCTTTGCGTTTGTATATTTATTTTTTTTAAAAAACTACTCTTCAAATTGGATTGTAGAAGCTGCTTTCTTTGTTATGGTAGAGTGAAAAAAAGTTTGAAATATTTAGAATCTATTGAATAAAATACTCTTTCTCTAATTAATAACCTCACAGAATCCGATGAAAAAAAATACAAGATATACTGTGTACCTCCTTATAGGCTCTAGTTAAATAAAGTCAGTCAAATAGCATCTTTATTAAGCACCTATTATGTGTCCAATACTGTGCTAAAGATAATATCACTCAAAATTAGTAAAGAGACTGGGAAAGCCCAATAACATAGTATATTTTTCATGTGAATCTAGGAGCCAATAGTTCAAGAGCCTATAGTACATCCATTAAATGTCAGGATTTGACCTGTTACATCTAGTGAAATTATATCTAAAGTAGCATTTCCAGGACCACCTGAAGTTCACCCAGTTTCCAACATCTCTAAAAAATTAGGACACTAAAGTTCCACTTACTATATGTTCCCCAAAGACTAGAAAAGCAAACAATACAAAAGTAGAAATTGTTTAGGGGGTCAGATACAGGCAATACCAATGTGAATTAAATTCATACAAGAATTCATATTATTTTTAAATGGTATTTTTTAATGAAGTCTTCAAGGGGGTAAAGTATATAGGAGGTTAGAAGTGCAACTGGGCATCTAAGTCCGATAATCTTTCAAGGATGCTTCTTCCTACTTAGTTAACTAGCAACAAAAGTAAGATAAAAGAGTGGACTGAACTGGATAAAAGCCCTGAATTAGTCCATAGTGCTTTTGATGAAGAGCCAATTAAAAATATAATCAATGCTGGGGTATAAAAAAGAGAAGGCATTGATAAAGAGAGTGAGCATTACAGTGAATGCAATAAGAAAACTTTGGAAAAGGCTACTTCAGCATTTGATGCAGTTGTAGAAAAGGACACATATAATGCCCAGAATGATATGCATTTAGACAGTCTGCATTTCAGTTAAGACAAAGGATTACTTCTTTCTCATATTAAAAATCAATAATTAAATTAGGACCACGATTTTTTCAGAAACCTGTAGAGTGTTCAGTCTCTGAAGACCACTGCTGATAATGAGATTGGATTAATTTTCTTAACAATCTTATTCAGACCCCACCCAGGTGGGGAAGTACTTCATACCTTACACAGGTTTGGGTGGGGATAAATTCTTTTAATAGATTGCTCAATGTTGGGCAGTTTAGAAGTCAATGGCTTAATGAGAGTTCATTAGAATAGGTCTAGACCCTCATTATAATATTCATCTCTCATTAACTGTTAACCAATTCAAATGGAAGGGATTCAGTTTTCTGGCAAGGTGATGATAAGACTTTTCAGGTTTCACAGGCATACAACAACAAATACAACAATCACTTCCATTTGAGTTGTCTTAGGAAGATTCTGAAGATCACCTGGTAGGATAAGGTACCAGACACTGAGGTTCTTACTCAAACTAAACTGCTGAGTGGAATAGGTTTAGTGAAGACTTCTCAGATTGTAATTCTTCTTTTTTTTTTTTTTTATTTTATTTGACATTCATTTTAACAAAATTTTGGGTTCCAAATTTTCTCCCCTTTTGTCCCCTCCCCCCCCAAACACCGAACATTCTAATTGCCCCTGTGACCAATCTGCTCTCTCTTCTATCATCCCTCTCTGCCCTTGTCTCCATCTTCTCTTTTGTTCTGTAGGGCCAGATAACTTTCTATACCCCTTTACCTGTATTTCTTATTTCCTAGTGGCAAGAGCATTACTTGACAGTTGTTCCTAACACTTTGAGTTCCAACTTCTTTACCTCCCTCCCTCCCCACCCCTTCCTTTTGGAAGGCAAGCAGTTCAATATAGGCCAAATCTGTGTAGTTTTGCAAATGACTTCCATAATAGTTGTGTTGTATAAGACTGACTATATTTCCCTCCATCCTATCCTGTCCCCCATTACTTCTATTCTCTTTTGATCCTGTCCCTCCCCATGAGTGTTGACCTCAAATTGCTCCCTCCTCCCCATGCCCTCCCTTCCATCATCCCCCCCACCCTGCTTATCCCCTTATCCCCCACTATCCTGTATTGTAAGATAGGTTTTCATACCAAAATGAGTGTGCATTTTATTCCTTCCTTTAGTGGGATGTGATGAGAGTAAACTTCATGTTTTTCTCTCACCTCCCCTCTTTATCCCTCCACTAATAAGTCTTTTGCTTGCCTCTTTTATGAGAGATAATTTGCCCCATTCCATTTCTCCCTTTCTCCTCCCAATATCTTTCTCTCTCACTGCTTGATTTCATTTTTTTAAGATATGATCCCATCCTCTTCAATTCACTCTGTGCACTCTGTCTCTATGTGTATGTGTGTGTGTGTGTGTGTGTGTGTGTGTGTGTGTGTGTGTGTGTGTGTGTGTGTAATCCCACCCGGTACCCAGATACTGAAAAGTTTCAAGAGTTACAAATATTGTCTTTCCATGTAGGAATGTAAACAGTTCAACTTTAGTAAGTCCTTTATGACTTCTCTTTGCTGTTCACCTTTTCATGGTTCTCTTCATTCTTGTGTTTGAAAGTCAAATTTTCTTTTCAGCTCTGGTCTTTTCATCAAGAATGCTTGAAAGTCCTCAATTTCATTGAAAGATCATTTTTTTCCCCTGAAGTACTATACTCAGTTTTTCTGGGTAGGTGATTCTTGGTTTTAGTCCTAGTTCCTTTGACTTCTGGAATATCCTATTCCATGCCCTTCGATCCCTTAATGTAGAAGCTGCTAGATCTTGTGTTATCCTGATTGTATTTCCACAATACTTGAATTGTTTCTTTCTAGCTGCTTGTAATATTTTCTCCTTGACCTGGGAACTCTGGAATTTGGCCACAATGTTCCTAGGAGTTTCTCTTTTTGGATCTCTTTCAGGTGGTGTTCTGTGGATTCCTTGAATATTTATTTTGCCCTCTGGTTCTAGAATCTCAGGGCAGTTTTCCTTGATAATTTCATGAAAGATGATGTCTAGGCTCTTCTTTTGATCATGGCTTTCAGGTAGTCCCATAATTTTTAAATTGTCTCTCTTGGATCTATTTTCCAGGTCAGTTGTTTTTCCAATGAGATATTTCACATTCTCTTCCATTTTTTCATTCTTTTGGCTTTGTTTTGTGATTTCTTGGTTTCTCATAAAGTCATTATAGCCTCCATCTGTTCCATTCTAATTTTGAAAGAACTATTTTCTTCAGTGAGCTTTTGAATCTCCTTTTCCATTTGGCTAATTCTGCTTTTGAAAGCATTCTTCTCCTCATTGGCTTTTTGAACCTCTTTTGCCAATAAAGTTAGCCTGTTTTTCAATGTGTTATTTTCTTCAGCATTTTTTTGGGTCTCCTTTAGCAGGGTGCTGACCTGCTGTTCATGCTTTGACTGCATATCTCTCATTTCTCTTCCCAGCTTTTCCTCCACCTCTCTAAGTTGATTTTCAAAATCCTTTTTGAGCTCTTCCATGGCCTGAGCCCACAGAATATTTAGTCTGGATGTTTGGGATACAGAGGCCTTGACTTCTATGTCTTTGCCTGATGGTAAGCATTGTTCTTCCTCATCAGAAGGGAAGGGAGGAGATGCCTGTTCACCAAGAAAGTAACCTTCTATAGTCTTATTTCTTTTCCCTTTTCTGGGCATTTTCCCAGCCAGTGACTTGACCTCTGAATATTCTCCTCACACCCACCTCGCCTCCTGATCCTCCAAGCCAGAGCTTGGGGTCTGAGATTCAAATGCTGCTTCCCAGCCTCATGGCTTCCGCAGGGGCGGGGCTGCTATTCAGTGTGAGATTAACTTCAGGTACTCAGGTCAGGGCCGGGCCGGGCCGCCTCTTGGGCTCAGTTCCCTCAGGGGGTTTATGCAGAGACCTTCAACAATGGATCCAGGCTCCTGCCTGCTTGGGGAGTCCTGGTCTGCCACTGCGTCAGCTACTGCCTCCCGAGGGGGCCTGAGTTATGGGGGCACCCCACTCCCCTCTCGACCTGCCAAGAAGACCCTCTCACTGACCCCTGTCACCTGCGGGTGGAGGGACCCGCGCGGCCAATGGAGATCCCGTCCCTGAAGTCCGCTCGGATCTTCTCCTCTTGGTGCTGGGGCCGGGGCAGGGCTGGGCTGGGCTCCGCGTCCGCAGCGCAACGGACCTTTTGCGAGAGGTTTGCAGGTCCCTCTGGAACAGAAATCTCCTTTGCTCCACTGTGCTGTGGCCTCTACTACTCCAGAATTCGCCATGGGTTCCTTTTTACCGATGTTCTATGGGTTGTGGGTTCGGAGCTATGTGTATATGCGTCTTTCTACTCCGCCATCTTGGCTCCGCCCCAGATTGTAATTCTTCTCCCAGGGGTGAGGTAAGACCAAGAGGCTCAAGATTACAATACTTTTAGAGTGGAATAATTCCATATAAGGATATAAAACTGAGTAGTACATTAGGGTCTCAATGATTGGATAAAACTTACATAATTCTTCAATGTCTTCATTTCAAAAGGGATTGGTTAGATTTCGTGTCTAGAATGTAAGATCATATTCTCAGCTAATGAGAATAATGGTCAGTGCGGGGGGAGGGACTTGCATTAGGGTCTATATAAATCACTGCCTTTTCTTTGTCTTCAGCTTTTTCCTGCTCCAGGTGAACTGGTACAGGAACTGCCTGATTCTTGAGAATCTAGTAAATAAATCTTTCTGTCATCACTTTGAGAGGCCTTTGAGTAATTAACTTAAGTAGTGATCTGAGCCATCCCACACACTGCCAAGCATTCAAACTCTGTTTCAGAGGGTGCAACTCCAATGGGCTGGCCACCTTGGTTGAATGCAAAACGTATGATTGTCAAAAAGACTATTTTATGGAGAACTCACGCAAGGCAGGTGATCACATAGTGGTCAGAAAAAGCAACACAAGGACTCTCTCAAAGCCTCTCTCAAAAACTTTGGAATTGATTGTGTGACATGGGAGACACTAGCACAGGACTGTTCAGCATGGCGTGGCCACATCAGAAAAAGTGCTGTGCTCTATGAGCGAAGCAGAATTGAAACAGCTCAAAGGAAATGCAAGATGTACAAATTTAAAGTATCCACCCCAAATATTCACAGGTACTATTTGTGCCTGACCTGGGGTAGAGCATTCTGAGTTTGTACTGGTCTGATCAGTCACAAGTTGGACACACTGAAACTTGATTTTAGCATAGTAATGTCATTTTGATCCTCATTGTGTGTGTGTGTGTTCGTCCTTCGTTGCCGAAGAAGACCATGCCATCACAGAAATGATGACATGACTTGCACATGACTTTGTTTTGAGTGAAGGAGGGCTGTGCAGGTTACCAGCCTCGCTTCTCCTCCAGAACCATCTGAATCCAGTGATCAGGATGACCTGGATGACTGGAGATGACCCAGGATGAGGCAATTGGGGTTAAGTGACTTGCCCAAGGTCATACAGCTGGTGAGTGTTAAGTGTCTGAGGTGAGATTTGAACTCAGGTCCTCCTGATTCCTGCATTGGTGCTCTATCCACTGCACCACCTAGCTGCCCTTGGTCCTCACTGAGAACAAATTACAACAACCAACCAATCATTAACTAATCAATTTACTGATACTCTCAAGAATACCCCTCTTCCTAGGGCATAAAAACAGTGAGTCCACCACCATGATTGTTCTAGGCATTCAAGAGTGCCACTGATCTCTTTTATTAATGACATGGTATCTTTATTAATCAAATAACTAAATGACCCAGAAACTGTCTCTCAAACTTTTTTAAATGTCACACAACTGAAAGACAAATTCAAGAAAAGCCAACATTTGGGATTAGTTCCAAAAATGTAACCTTCTGGCCATATCAAAAAAATCAATACAAATAAATCTAATAGCAAGTATTGTGTATCTATGGTATTGTACAAAATGATATATTTTTATTATATTATGTATTGTGTGTCTATGATATTTTGTAATACTTAATGCCCCAGCGATGATCCCAGGTATTACAAGATCTTAAGGTGCCGTATAAATCATAAAGAAAAAAATTATGTTCCATGTTTAAAATACACACTTTATCACCTAATTCATTGAAAATTATAGTTTTATATAATTAGCAGTTAAGCAAGATATTAAATTAAACAGAATATGCTATTCTCTAAATGCTTTGAATGAAGAGTTTATTCCCTATAAACCATCAACCTAAAGCCTATTTTATCACAAAGAACATCAAATTGAATTGGTCAAAAAGAACTCAGTAATTTCAGTTTTCTAAGTACCAGCACTAAGAAACAAAGCAAAAAGTTTATGTTCAAAAAACAAATTTGATTCTTTGACTTAACTGGTAGGAGATCAATGGAGTTTAAAACTATACATTTTATTAGGGTATTTTCTAATAGATTCATTAGCCAACAAAGGAAATTTATTTTTTTTTTAAATTCCAATTTCACATTTCTATTACTTATAATAGGAGGGAGCAAACAGAAAAGGTTGGAAAGACTATTCTTGAGAACTCATTATTCAAGCATCTAATTCAAAAGATTAAATTCTTTTCGTTGAGATGTATAACCTAAGCAAGGGCATTTTGTCAAGGAGTTCTATAATCTTAAAATACTTTAGGGTGATCAATTTCTTTTTACAAATAAAGATACATGATGATATATTTCATTAAAAAAATAATGGCCTCATTTTCTTAGGGGAAACTAAAATTCACTAATCCCTGAGTATATATATTTCCAGTCTCCCGGAACTCTTTTTAATATCTGAGGATATTGCTACCTCATTAGAATCAGAAAATTACCCCTTACCTTGGTTGCCTTCCACTCCAGGTAGTTATTTCTACAAATCACAGTATACACTGGTCATTTTGTATCGTTAAGATTAAGCTATTGTATCAGAGTTCTTTAATCACCCCAAACATCATTATAATAAATGAGAGAAATGCAGGTGAAATAGCATTCTTTAAAGTCTATCTTTAGATCTGGAATCCTCTTCGGGAATTTAAAAAAGTTATCTCCTGAGGTAAATAAAAGCATTCTATTTCTTTTTGAGAAATCTCCCTCATCGCTGAAGATCACAACCTCTCTACACCATCTCATCTTGTGTAGTTCTTATTTATGTCATGGCCCTGCTAAGATTCTTTCACTATCTTAAGGGAACTGATATAGTCCTCTGACTGACCATCTCAGGTTCTCCATATAACTAATCCATCTTATGTTCTGATGACACACGACCTTGATGACAGCTTCTATGTCACTTCTAGACTACAAATCGTTGCTGACATTCATACCCACTATGTAATCCACTGTCCTTTGGGTCACCTACAATATATGTTTGCATTTCACAAGCAATGCTAAAGAGATCCGTTTGCTGGAGTCTGTATGGTTTCCCAGATTCTACTTTTTTGACCATTCGAGACATTATAATAATGATGACAATAATGACCATAACTTACACTAAGTATTTTCAGTTACCAAGCACTTTACATGTTCTCACTTAATCCTCACAAAATATCTGCATAGAAGTTAATGAAAATCATCTATATTTTACAGATGAGGAAATAGATTCAACAAATTGTCTACAGGGGATCAAAGAGATGCCAAACCAACACATGCGAAGCTTCTGGCCTGGCTCTTCTTGCTTGCAGGGGACCTTTCCTGCCTATTGGGGAGAGAAAGACATCATTCCTTCCTGTTCCCTCCACCTGTCTTCTGGTCTGGTCTGGCCTGAGTGCAAAGACAAGAGAGAAATTCCATTCCATCAGCTCCTCTGACTAGTTCTCTTCTCTGAAAGGCCTCTACCCTAAGATCCATGGGAATAATGACGTTAGTGATGTTAAGAAAACACCTGAACTCATTCCTCAGTGACTAACAAACTCTCACTTGGTCATGCCCCAATTGTCCCAGGGATTCTGAACCTTCATGTCATTCCTCAAACTCACTCCCTTATTTCCATGCCTCCCAACTAAACTTCCCATCCCAGTGTCCCATCTCTTTCAATTGCTTCCCACAGGAATCTCCATTCTCTACAAACTCATAGTCATTATCATAAAATCTAGTATTTAATTTTGCCTCTCCAACAAGATTATAAACTCCTTGAGTTTAGGCAACATATTTTAAATTTCTTTTATACACCCCAGTGCATGCACTGAGCCCCTAACAAACACTTCATTTCTTTAGAAGATATTTAAGGAGCAGCTACTATATATGTATAGCATGTATAGTAAATAGCTCTGTTAAACATGAGCTGGTTAAAAAGATGAGAGGTAGAAAATAAATAAAAATGCTTTTCATCTCAGTTATTTCATGAAGGCAACTTTTTTAGCAGCTAGAGAAAATTGTTTTTCTCTGTCACTGTCTTTTCTAAAATTAAATCATTAATATGTCAGATATTTAACTATTCCTGACATCTCCATTTTTAGGAACCTTGCCACAAAACAGTACTTCAAAATACCTTTAATAAACACAAATGGAAACTTAGTTGAGCTCATATGGTTTTAGCCATTCTTTAGTCTTTTAGCATTCTTGATAACAAAATAGTAGTTTCTTTTTTTTAAATTTTTTTTGTAACATTTTTATTTTGTTTAAAATTTTCCCCAGTTACATGATAAAAAATTTCAACATTCAGTTTTAAAACTGAGTTCCAAATTCTCTCCCTTCCTCCCTACCTATCCATCCACCCCAATGAGAAGGCAAGCAGTCTGATATAGGTTATACATGTGTAGTCATGCAAAACATATTCATAATAGTTATGTTTTGAAAGAACATACAGACAAAAAAACCTTCAAGAAAAACAAAGTTTGAAAAACTATGCTTCAATCTGTATTCAGACAACATAAATTCTTTCTCTGGGGATTTTTAATCCTAAATCCTTCAGAGTTGCTTTGGATCACTGTAACATAGTAGTTTCTTAAGCCAAATTGTAAACACAGATATCACCTATGTCAGCATAATATATGGAAGAGTCATTAAGCTTTTTAAACTACGTATTTGAAATTATCAAGTTGTGGGGAATTATTTCTTTGCTTTCCATTATACCAGATTTACTTGGTCCTTCTTTGCTCTTGTCTCATTATTTGACTCTAAAGCAACGCAATTCAGCTTTATGTCTGAAAGGCCGTTAAGTAGGTTGCTGTTTATCAAATAGTATGGCAGCAAATTTTTTTTTCTTAATATGTTTCTCAGTTTAGATTTTTTCTTTTCCCCAAATTTATCAATTTATTTGTTTTTAGCTTTCAACAATCACTTCCATTAAGTTCCAAATTCTCTTCCCCTCCCTACCTTCTCCCTCCCCAACATGGTATGCAATCTTATATAGGTTCTACACATACATTCCTAGTAAACATATTTTCATATCAGTCATGTTGCATAAAAAAATTAAAACAAATGGAAGAAATCATAAGAAAAATAAGACATAACAAAAGAGAAAATAGTCTGCTTCATTCTGCATTCTGATTCCATAGTTCTTTCTCTGGACGTGGATGGCATTTTGCATCATAAGTCCTTTGGAAATGTTTTAGGTTCTTGCATTGCTGTGAAGGGTTAAATCTATCAAAAATCTATACTGTGTATAATGTTCTCCTGATTCTGCTCACTTCACTCAGCATCAGTTCATGTAAGTCTTTCCAGGGTTTTCTGAAGTCTGCCTATTCATCATTTCTTATGGCATAATAGCATTCCATTACATTCATATACCACAACTTGTTCAGTCATTCCCCAATTGATAGACATCTCCTCAATTTCCAGTTTTTGGCCACCACAAAAAGAGCTGCTACAAATATTTTTGTACATGTGAGTCCTTTTCCCATTTTTACGATGTCTTTGAGATACAACCCTTAGACACAGTATTGCTGGGTCAAAGGGTATGCACATTTTTATGGCCCTTTGGGCATAGCTCCAAATTGCTTTCCAGAATGGTTGGATGAGTTCCCAGCTCTATCAGCAATGAATTAGTGTCCCAATTCTCCCATACCTCCTCCAACATGTATCATCTTCCTGTTTTGTCATGTTAGCCAATTTGATAGGTGTGTATGGCAGTAAATTTGTAAGTATTTTACCACATTTTTCCTCTTTAGTGAAAAATGGCAGAGGTATCTCTCCCCTACATCAGGAAGACTCATTTAATAAGTTTAATTTCAACCATATTTGATTCAGAAGGAAGACTTATTTACTGTATTCTTTAAAAAATATAAAGCATTACAGCCTACGATCAGATCTAGAATCTACTATGTTTTCATTGTGAGATGAACAGCTAAGTTGTGCTTTTATACAGAACTTTTAAGATTCTTTATGGTCTCAAAGAGAATAGCTGGCACACAAAATGAATTGCTGCTATGTCCCAAAATAACCCCATGTCTTAATTCAAGATTGAGCAAAAAAATGCCCTCGAGATGATATTCAGTCCAAATTACCAAGTTCATCTAATTCCCATAAGCTATTTTGGATTCTATTATGCAATCTTTTGTCTCTTTCTCTCTCTTTTTAAAATGTTCTTTTGTTACTATGAACTTGACAAACATGATTATTTCCATATACAGAAGATAAAATGGATTGTATGTGAGACCATGAATCTCTGTTACCTCTAGCTATTCAAATGTACCTTAATTTTAACATGGGGATACCAATATTGCTGCTTGCTTGCTGTCTCTTTTGATGGATCTGTGCAATCCTTAAACTCAACAAACTTGGGCGTTTGCCCTCTAGCCCGGCTCCACTGAGTTAAGTGACAACTACAGGTGATACTCTTGAAGGAGACATCAAACAGGGGAGGCCAGATTCACAGACTTTGCAACTGGTACTTTAGGGAAAGTTTTAGGCTCAGAGAATAAGAAGTGACCCTTCTAGGTTATATTGTAACAATGGTATACTGAAGAGAAATAAATCTAAGGATATGGCAAAAATACGAGTGGATTCTAAACAAAACTACAACCACAATTTGAATGATCAGTTCTTTGGCTTTTTAAGTCTATAGATGAAGAAGTAAAGAATGAAAATCAATCAGACCCCAACTAAAAAGGGTTCCATGGATAAATAATTTTAATTTTATGCTTTAAAGCATCCAAAATATAACCATACTGGGAACATTATTATCTAAGAATAAAATAAGGGAACATCGAAAGATACAAGCCTAGGAGGCAGATGCCTCAAGTTCATGACATAATATAGCACACTTCAACAAAGGAAGTTGTATATATCAGGGATTTATTTTAATGCGCTAATCCTTTGAAACTTATAGCTTGCTAGCATTTTTATAGTACTTGGAGGCTTGCAAAGTACCCTATAAATATGAACTCATTTAATTCTCACAGGGAGGTAGATGTTATTATCCTCATTTTACACATGAGGAAATTGTGGCAAACAAAGGTTAAGTGCCTTACTTGAGGTCACAGAGCTGGCAAATGTCTAAGTCAGGATCTGAACTCTGGTCTTTCTACCCAGATCCAGTGCTCTATCACCTGCATATACCCTGCTCTATTCCCCTTATACCTAGCTTTCTCAAACTAATTAAGTCCACTAAAGATTCATCCAACCTACTATGACCATATTCTGCTGATTCCCACAGGAATTAATGAGATCAAGAAAAGAAACCTGAAATGTGGATCTAACGACTTTGAAGTCCTGGACTTGATGGTACTGGGGTTATTTTTATCTCTTCTAGATGAAGGTTCAGATTTTGGAAGCAAAAAGAGGATGTAGAAAGCAAATAGCCAACTAACTAGGAGAGCCAGAATCAACACATGACAGATGGCATTTACCATGCATTTCAAAGTCTACAAAGTGCTTTATGTACAATATCTTGTTTGAATCCTAAATCACTTAAAGAGGTAGCTATTGTTCCCATTTTACAGAAGAGGCCAGGAGAAGTTAAGTGAGGTCCCCATCACCTCTCAGCTAGTATCATTCATGGGATTTGAACTCAGGCCTTCCCAACTGCAAATCAAGAACTCAAGCCACTATGCTACACTGGGTTGTCTTCTCAAACAAGCTTTAAGATGGATTCCTGGTATGGGATAAAGCACATCTCAGGAGGACTGGAAAGAACATATTTGGTAGGAGGCCTGATTAATAAATGGAACTGAAAAAATGCATGGATAAAACTGTTCAATCAGGTAATATGGAATAAAAATAGAATAAAATGATGGCTACACTGGAGGAAGTAGCCAGTTATCCAGAGCATAAATAAAGGGTTCAAAAGCACTTCATACACCCTGATATATGGACATATATATATATCAACATAGTAATTTTTAAAGTCAATATATCAACATAGTAATTGTTAAAGTCAATTTGAAATTTTAATTTAAGAAAGAAAATAAAATCTGATTCGTTTGAAAAGATAAGGACAGATGGGTCTTAGGACAGGAATATAGCAAAGACAGGATCCAAAAGAAACCAATAAAACAGAAAGGGCAAGAGAACAAGACCAGCTCTCAAGAAGATATAGAGGTATCTTTTTGTGATAGCAAAAACCTTGAAGTAAATTAGACGCCCATATCAAAGGATGAATGGTCAAATATATTATGTTATATAAATGGAATGAAACATTACTACAATCTAAGAAAAAAAGTATAATAAATTCAAAGAAGTATAGGAAGATTAAGATTACAGATTAAGAAATGATGCAGAGTGAATTAGGCAGAATCAGAAAAATGATACACAAAACCACGTAAACATTAAGATAAAAATGAAAGTGAACCCTGTAATCATAATGATCAAATTTGGTCCTAGGAAAGAACAGAGCTAATGCACTTTCTTCCGCTCTTCTCAGAGGCAAGGAATTAGTTGTGTGTAATATTATGATGTAAGATGTGACGTGCTAGTTGGTTTTGCTAAATTTTTTTCCTTTTTTTTTTTTTAAATCTTTGTTTTAAGGGATAGTTTTCTGGATGTGGCCCGGAGGAATATATAATGAGGGTGATTTAAAAATGAAAGATCAATAAAAAAATAAGACTTTTAAAATGGGAACAAAAAGATACATGTGTGGAAGTCCCCAGACAATAGTGGAGTCATAGCGGAAACAATTCTGCCCAATTTTTGTCTTAGACTGCAATAATCTGAAGCAGGCTTCAGAATCAGGACAACTAGGGAAGGAAAGAAGAAAAAAAACAACCATTTTTTTAGCTTTTTCTATCTCCCAGGCACTATATTAAGTGTTGGGAGCAGAAAAAAAGACAATCCCTGCTCTCAAGGGGCTTACATTCAAATGGGGGAAAACAACAGACAAAAAAGCGACTTGAAGATACAGAGAAGGGAAGAGAATGAAGGTAGCCATGTATGGGCCTGCTCTTGAAGTTCAGAAAGTTAGGAACAGGACTAGGAGGTGACCAAAGGGTGGACAGCCTGGGTCTCTCTAAAAATATGGGGTCCAGAAGGAACTCACCAATGAAAAAAGGGTCTTTGTGGAGGGATGTACTAGGGTGAACAGGCTAAAAGTGTGGTAGATTATTCCAGGGTGAGGAATACTTTGTCACAGAACAAAGTTCCAGGATGGGACAGCAGTAAAGGAGACACGATTCTGAAGTCCAGAAAGTCAGGAAGCACTAGGACGATTCAAGTCCCATCTCTAACTACGTGACCTGAGGTTGGTACAGTGCCCCGAGACAACTCTCTGAGATTCTAAATGGAAGAACAAGTTGTAAATGCCCAGACTTCTTCTATCATGCATCAGTTCATTATCTAGAAGCATCACTAGGACAGCAATTCCTACAGTGGAAGCACCCTCTATCCCTGCAGCCTCTTGCTCTGATTGGACAACTCTTCTCAGAATCTCCCTTTATTTAAGGAGAGTGCCACCACCACCCCTTTCCAACTTCCTTTAATATGCTGCCTTCTCCAGTTAGAATGCAAGTTCCTGGGGGACTGGGTCTGTCTGTCTGTCTTTCTACTTGTATTTGTAGCCCTAGTACTCATAGAGAGAGTTTCCTCACTAGAAGCTCCCTACACTGATGAAATCACAGGTCAGTGAGGGAAAAAAGTCGATCAACCATAGGATTACACTGGTCCTAGGTATCTCAGCTCTGTTAAATGTGGTCCAGTGAAAATGGTGTGAATCAATTATTACATGGAAAAATCAGCAATTAGGCACAGGCTAATTTTTAAGCTATAAATGAACTCCCCATCACTGGTAAGGAAAATTCTTTCTTATGACTATCCAGCATACTTTTAGACATGTGTAACCCCAAAGAGCCAGCATGACTTGCTCAAGAAAAGATGCCAGACTATCTTTATTTCCCTTTTCTCACTGGTTTACTAGACTAAGAGATCATTGGAATGCCTATAGTTTACCTAGATGTCAGAAAAGTACTTGACAACTCTCTCATGATGTTCTTGTGAGGAAGGCAGCCATGAAGAGCTTGGCAGGTACCCACTGGATACAGGTAAGCCTGGAACCTGCCAACATTTTTTTACAGACCAGACATCAACAGAGGACAAGGTCAGTGAGAGCCCTTAGACAGTACACAACAAGAACAAACAGGGGCCGACCATCCCACCAAAGCATAAAATAATTTTAATTAAGAAAAAATACGAAATTGAGATATGAATATTTAAAAGGACTAAAGAAATTTTGGATATCCAAGGATGTCTAAGACACAAGCCTAGGGAAGAGAGTCACTCAACAGAGATGATGAGGAGAGGTTCATATAAATATAAATATATGGCTTGTCCATAATGTCTATTGGAATTCCTGTAAGTGGTGAAAAGAGATAAAAATGAATATTATAAATAGGAAACAGGCTCTGGACTCACTATCCCAACTTTACTCACACTGGTAGGTTGAATCCCTAGAAATTTACTACATCTCTCCTCAGGGCTCCATGGGTAATCCTGAAGGGCTAAGGGATTTTTCTCTAGTCTAGAGAAACTATCCATTATATTCCCCAATATCATTTAAAGAGTTGACATCTCCCCAATATCAATTAACTAATTAGCATCAGTTAGCTTTTACAAAGGAATATTTATTGAGAAAGTATAGCGAGGAACAAAGTACAACAGTCCCCCAATCAGGGGCATCCTTTCTCCTCTACATACCCACTCAGGACCTGAGTGGAGAGTGGACTCAATTGGCTGACAAAGAACTTTTTTAGGGGAGCATTTGTTTGCCTTGGGAGTCCTTTCTCCCAATGAGTAGTCCCCACAAAGTTCACTTCTAAGTAGAGTACAGATGATGGATGATGAGTCATGACCTTTCATGCTCAGCTGGACTGGCTCCTTGTTGGCTGGGTCAAGCAGATTGCTCCTCAGACTGACTCCTCACCAGACCTGGCTACCAGCAAACACTTCTACTAATTCAAGTTGCTGGACCTTCGATGGCTCTTCCAAAGCTCACAAGATCATACCCTGGTCTGTTCCGCCTCCAGATATTCTTTCACCTAAGATAAGGAAAGAATAAAGCAAGAGACAAAAGAAACCCAGTGGCTAGATGAGGAAATAAGGAGGCTGCATTGACCACCATGCCCCTAGCACTCCCCATCCCCCCTCCATCCCTCACCCTTCTCCACCCCCTGTCCCCTGACTGAATGCCAACATGGTTTTTCCTTCTTACTCAAAACTTGCCAGGGAACAGAACTAGGGATCATTCAGATCATTATTCCTTTTATACAGTGAACATTCAGTTATGGGTCAGCAGCCAATTAAAAAGCTTTTTATCACCACTCAGAAAGCTAAGAGGAAACAGTAAAAGGATGCCTTTGCATTCTATGATGGGGAAAGGGGTCCCCCCATTACATAGACAGAAAAGCAAGCTCACCAAGCCTTCACAAGGACTGGAACCAGGAAGGACACTGCCACAACTGGCCCTCACTGGTCAATCACTACCCCTTTACAAATGAGATGAAATCTAGAAAGGAAAGAATAAATAGCTTATAAGCTACAAGAGGTTTGAAGTCTTACACAAGTAATCAATTCCCTGAAAACTGTAATAGACCTTCACTGATCAATAAAAAATTAACTTAGAAAAATTAGAATGGATCAAACAATAACTATATGAAGCAATGTAGAATATTAAAACAAAATCAAAAGGCTAGAAAAATAGAAGGAAATGTATGGTACCTTCTATTACCAACAACTAAGCTAAAAAAAAAAAAGGTCAAAGAAAGAACATCTAAGAGTCATTGGACTATCAGAAAACCAAGACAAAAAAAATCTCAGACCAAATTTTGAGAAGAAATCATTAAAAAAACATTGACACGACCTATCAGAACAAGTGGGCAAAATAAAAAATAAAATTCACTGCTCAACAAACTGAAAGAAATGCTAAAATGAAAACTCCCAAGAACGCAATAGACAAAACCCAGAGCTTCCAAGTAAAAGAAAAAATGCTGTGAGCAACCAGAAAGATAGAGTTCAAGTGCCAAGAAACCAGAATCAATATCACACAATACTTGGAAGCTACAACTACAAGGAACAGCAGAGTCTGGAATACAATACTCCAAGAGGCCAAAGATAAAGGCATATAACCAAGAATAATTTACCCAGAAAAACTAAGTACAATCCTAAAATGGAAAAAGAAAGGGGGAAGGAAAGAGCGCTTTAATGAAATAGAGGAATTCCAAGCATTCCTGATTAAAATACAAAAGTTGGAATAGAATCTTTGAAACATAAAAACAGAAGCCAAGAAAAGCCTAGAAAGAAAAAAAAACTGGAGAAATTAGAAGGTACCATGTGATAAGAAAGTGTTTATAGTCTAACAGGAGAAACAGTGCTTAGACTGGTACATAGTAGGCTCTTAATATTTACTCACTAACTGACGGAGAATAAACAAGTGTTCTCTCAGAATCCCAAAGAGTTCAAGCATCAGAAAGGGAATTAAATAAGAAGATGTCCAGGCATTTTTTGTTTTGTTTTGCTTTGATTATCACAAATGAAGAAAGAAAAGGGCAGGGAAAAGGAGTGCACCAGGGAAGAAAGGGTATGTTCAAGAAAAATGTAATACAAAGGTAGAGGAAAGGGTTGGGGAAGTAGGCATCACATCTCACTTTAATTTAAACCAAAGCAGCGTTGAATATACACATACATGTGTACACACACACACACATACATACAGCATTTGGTATAAAAAAATTATCAAACACAACAGAACAGATGAGAACAGGGAAAGAGGAGTTTGAACTTAACCAAGAGAATGGAATAAAGGAAAGATTAGTCACAAGGAAAACAAACTACAACTTGGGAGGATGAAGAAAGGATTACATTCAAAGAAAGAACAAAAACTTGTGATTGGGATCTAGGTAAGAAAAAGAAAAATATAAATAGGGAGGTGTGGAGCTAAATAGAGAAAAAAAATATAAGTACAGGATGAAAGGGAATACAGAACTAACAAATATTTACCACAAATATGAATGGGATAAACTCACTCATAAAACAGAAAATGTTAGTAGAATAAATTAGAAAGCTAAATATGTGTTAGTCATATGAAAAATGCTCCAAGGCACTAATAATTAAAGAAATGCCCATTAAAATAACTCTGAGGTTCTACTTCACACTCATCGTTTGAAAAAGATGACAAAAATAGAGAATTATCATTACTGGAGTTTTTGCAAGAAAATATGAATGTACCATTGGTGGAATTCTGAATTGGTCCAGTGATTCTGGAAAGCAATTTGGAATTATTCCCCAAAATTCATTCAACTGCATACTCTTTGAATCAGTAATATCACTACTAAGCCTGTACCCCTAAAAGAATAATAGAAAGTGAAAAAGGATTCCGAATGTACAGCAGAGTTCTTCTAGAAGTGGCAAAGGATGGGAAATTAGGAGATGACCATCAATCATGGAATAATTAAACAAAGTAGGATATATGAATGTAATAGAATAGTTTTGTTTCACAAAAAGATATGAAAAGAATAGTTCCAGAGAAACATGGGAAGATTTATATGAACTGAAACAAATGAAGTACACAGAATCCTGACGACAATTTGTACAATGACAACGTTATCAAGAAAAAAAACTCTGGTCAGTTCAATGACCACACAAATTTCCAGAGGACTAATGATGAAGCATTCTACTCACCTTCTGAGAGAAGGATAATAGACTCGTTACAGAAGAAGACGTAAAAGTTCAAACAATGTAACTATGGGTTTTTGTAACTATGCCTATCACTGTTTTTGTTTCTTTTAGGTGGGGGGGAGTAAAGAAGGGACTTAAAAATAAATGTTAGAAGAGAAAAAAGGGGGATTTTGTGGCAGAGAACAGCTTAGAATCAATGAAAATATCGCATAATTTTCCAGATGATTTTATCCTTCTTAATCAATTCTGGGGCCCAACTCATTGTTAATTTAAAGTAACTGCCAAAGAAATGTGTGCTGATGGGCTAACTCAATAAACTGTTCATCTAACTAAATGTCAGTCTAGGCAACATGTATTCTTCATTCATTCACATTTTGCCTTGTGGATTGCCAGACTGATTACTTTTGAGTGGCCATGGTTTTTATTAAGAAGAAGGCCCTAGAATGTCATGGAACTCAATATAACCAGCACTGTATCACTCCAAAACAAGTACATTTTGAGATTTTCACCACCCATGAAGAATTTCTCTTCCCACTGGCCTTATATGGATATTGTCTATAACACTAGTGAACACTTTAGATTAGGCTATCCTGTGTTTTGTGTTACAACTGATGTTGTTCATCAGAGTACCATTGAATCAAGCTATCTCTGTGGTTGCATATATAAAGGAATTTCACTTAACTTTAACATGTGCATTGGAGACATCTTGCTGAAAAGACATTTTAAGGTAGAATCAAAAGATTATTATTTATTTTTTGAAATCAATGCAACACAAAGCAAGTAGCACTTATCTCTCTCAGTCAAATATGCAACTGTAAAGATGTAGTCCAAGCATGTAAAGATGTGTGCGAAGTATACAAAACTGTGAAAACCTACCTCGTCCCTTCACATATTTTCACATGCCATCAATGATACCCTCCATAGGTGAAAGGAGGATACTCAAAGTTATTTTAAAGAGATGGGAAAGTAGACTAGATGCTGATATCACCTCATTAGCCTGTTTTAATGAACACTGTTGTGTTAATTTCAGTCAGTTTCTACTGGCTCAAAATATTAAGAAAAGATATTTTCTCTAGACTAAAACCCTTTCTAGACTTTTCTCTTTAGGAATGCTGGTAGGTCCATGAAAGGGTCTTTTTTGGGGGGAAATGGTTTAAGCGTAGTAACCAGAACTTAGACCCATCCTACTGACCCATCTAACGACAGTCTCCTTTTCTATATCCCCTAAGGCAATCAGCCTAAGACCCTGCGCCAAAGGATGCTTTCCCTGTACTGCGGTTTTTTTTTTTAAAGCATCCTTCTCTATTATTTAGAAGAGAACCCTAGTCTTCTACAGAGAATTTCTAGACACAGAACTCTGGTTGGAGTTCAGGAAAGAAGTGAATGCTGACTTTGTTACTCAATTCTTTGGGAATGTTAACCTCCAAACTGCATTTTAACATACTATGATCTTTTCCTTGTTCAAGATTCCTATAAATGCTACCTAAAGTTATCTTGGCAAGGTGACATGTCAGAGGGCGTGTTGGTCCTATGTCAGTCTGGACGTTAGATTAATGATAAAATTTTTAAAACTGTTTTTGGCCAACGTGCTAAAAAAAAAACAAAAACAGAAAAAAGTATTTTTTCCTCAACATCATTTATGATCTTTCTTTTGGAATTTTCTCTTCTTTGAGGTATCCCGAAGAATAACTTGAAAATTTTGCCACCTCTGACACGGATTTCTTCTGAACACTTTGTAGCCATGCCCAGCCATTTTCTCCAACTTTCTTTTCTTAGTTGCTATTTGAGTTACCTCCTACCGGAACTTAAGAGTCGATCCAATTGTTTCCCTAATTAGGGCCTGTTCAGTATTTATCTTTCCTTGTATGTTCAGTGCTTGTGCATTACAAGTGATTAATAAATGCTTGTTACTGATTAATTGATAACCTTTAGTTATATCCTACTCTGACTACACACTGCTGGACAAAATTCATTTCTGTATGCTAAGGTCATTATCTATTATTATCTATTACTACTTCAAGTTCTTTCTTCCACTTTCAATTTTTACTAAGATCCACTATATCAACTTTAAATTCCATTTTCTCTCCATTTTAGATAAATAATCTTCAACCTTTCAAAAAGTTGTTTAATATTACTAGCACTAAGGGGGACATCTTGTGCTAAAAATTGGAGGCACTTCATATAGAAAAATTCTATCGTATGTTTAAAGAAGAGAGGAATTATCTGTATTAAAGCTAAGATACAATCTACCTTTTACTAGTGAAGGACTGACATTCAAATACTTGAATAAATGTGTTCTCATCAACGTGGGGATTCCCTCCAGCAGCACAGATCCATAATGCACTCATACCTGTTCATTCTGTACCACTCTTGCCCATGTCCTCCCATGAGTTCACTAAAGGGAGACATGCTCAACACACTGGAGCCCTCCTTGCTTTCTTTTGACTACAAAGATACCAAGCGAGCAAGCAGGCTATCCTGTGGTTATCCCTCATTTTCTCCATGTCATCATCTTATTTTTCACTCATACATTTTCCATTTCTTAACCATTTAGGAATTATTTTCATCTTTCATGTTTAAAACACCTTCAATTACAATTATATTCCTCCCCCATCCTCTACTTAAAAAGCTGCATCTTGTAACAAAGAATAACAAAGATAAAAAAAAATTTGGCAAACCTAACCATCACATCAACTAAATCTGACAACATATGCAATGCTCCACACCCCGGTACCTAACCTCTCTGCAAAAAAGGGAGAGAAATGCATTTTCACATCTCTTCTCTAAGGTCAAGCTAATTCATTATAATGACAACAGTATTAAATTTTGGCTTTGTTCTTTCCATTTGCTGAAGATGTGTATATTAGTTTCCTAGTTTTGCTCCTTGTCTTTAACCTTTGAGCATTTATCTACTGGGAAATGGCTCTTGGTCTAATAGAGTTGCATAGCTGGAATTTTCTCTAGAAATGCCAGGAGGTGTGGGGGTGGGGGGATGGAGAATCTATAATTACACCAGTTATTAAGAACTCCTAAAATGTTAAGCAGTCAACTAGTATTTATTAAGTGGCTATTCTGTGGCCAGGCACTACGCGAGGCATTGAGGATATCTAAAACAAAACAATATCAAAAACAGGCCCTAACCTCAAGGAACACACAGGCAAAGGGGAATGGGGGCAGGGGAGAAAACAACATGAAAACAACTAAATAATTAATAATAATAGTAATGATAACAACT
This sequence comes from Notamacropus eugenii, assembly GCF_028372415.1. Taxonomy (NCBI): domain Eukaryota; kingdom Metazoa; phylum Chordata; class Mammalia; order Diprotodontia; family Macropodidae; genus Notamacropus; species Notamacropus eugenii. Next base: position 665,351,079 of record NC_092872.1, read on the forward strand.
AAATATAGTATTTTATAACTAAATAACTAAAGATAGCATCCTAAAGTCTGCAAAGCACTTTGCAAGTATTAATTGATTTTGTCACTGTAGCAACCATGAGAGGTAGCTGCTATTATTATCCACACTTTACAGATGAGGACACTGAGGCAAATAGGGATTGTCCAAAGCCACACATATCTGTGGCAGAATTTAATATCATGTCCAAAACTCTATCTGCTGCACCACCTAACTGTACAAACAAGATATATACAGGATAAATTTGGAAGAAATCTTAGAGGTCAGACACTAAGATTAGAGAAGGCCAGAAAAGGGTTGTTGCAGGCAGTAGGACTTCAGAAGAAACTTGAAGGAAACTAGAGAAGCCAAGAGGCCAACTTAAAGAGAGAGAGAATTCCAGGCATGGGAGACAACCAGGGAAAATGCTCAGGGCCAGGAGATGGGAGTGGAAAGGATGTTTAAGGAACATCACAGAGGCCAGCATCCCTGGATTACAGAGTACATGATGGGGACTAAGGTGTAAGAAGATTGAAAAGTTCTTGGGATGGGGAACATTTTAAAAACCAAACAGAGGATTTTATATTTGATCCTGGGGGGAAGGGGAGGACAATGGAGTTTACTGAATAGGAAGAAGATATGGTCAGACCTTCACTCCAGGAAGACAGGTTTGACACCTAAGCGAAAGATGGATTGGAATCAGGGAGAGATTTAAAGCAGGATTTAAACAAGTAGGTTTTTGCCATAGTCTGGGCATTGGGTGACGAGCAACTGCACCAAAATGGTGGCAGTGTCCAAGAAGAGAAGAGGGCATATGTGAGAGATGATATGAGGGTAGAAACGACAAGAATTAGCAACTGATTGAATGTGAGGAGTTGAGGATAACGTCTAGGTTATGAGTTTAGATGCCTGGGAAGATGGGGGGGAGGGGTACTGTCAAGAGCATAAGGAGGGTAAGAAGAGGGAAAGGTTCAGAAAAAATGATAACGAACGAGGTCAGCTGTAGACACGTTGAGTTTGAGTCATCTGCTTCAAGATGGCTAATAGGGTAGTTAAAAGACTCAAGACCAGAGGTCAGGGGAGCAATTAGGGCCAGACAAGTAAGGAGGTTAGAGAGGCATCTCCACTACACTATACCAGTTTGCACCTGCTCTGCAGTTTATAACCTCAGAAAGCTGTCTGGAACACCAAGAGGTTAAGCAATTTACCCAGGGGTCTCGCAGTCAGTACAGGCCCAAGTCAAGACCTGAACTCAATTTTTCCAGAGTACAAAGGCAGGTATCTATTTACTACGCCATGCTGCCTCTCTGTATGTCTTCTTTCTCTATAAATCTTGAATATCAGATCCTTTATTCATGCCTTTCCTTCATGACACCTTTATACCACTTCTCCTCCATAATTCCTTGTTTGTAATGTGTTACGGCATGCTTACACCCACCAGGCACATTTTACCACTGCCCCTTGGGATACTCAAATTCAATTCTTCACAAGTTGCACTGTTCCCTGACTGAGCCATACACCATCACCACAAGAGTTTTCATATTAAAAAGATGTGCCATTTTAGGTGAAAATGCATGGCGACACTTTCTTGGAGGAGCATTTTTAAGCTAGTATTTTGCTCTACTGAACCAATTTTTAATAGTCTACAAAAATTAATACAGTGCAATCTTGTATTTTCTACATCTTTTAGCCAATGGTATGATGGAAAAAGATATGGAATATCACTTGAGAAATACTGTGCCTACTCCCTACTAATATCCGTGATGAAGGTTCGCCTCCACACCATAATGAGGCATAAGAGTAGATGGAGTTTTAGTGGAGGTGGAAAAGATTACAGATTTTATATCAGTATTCTTTGGCACATGACTAATACTGTCAGCAACAGCAGCACTGTCAAATATCAAGAACAACTGATGATATCTAACACCCACGCCCACACAGTCATCTCCCCCTCCCCGTGATGCCTTATTTCAAATAGAGCTTTATTTTAAAAATGAATTCCAGCTGTCTTCAAAAGCCATTGCTCCTTTCACAGGAACAGTGTCATAAGTGAGTAAGCTGTGCTCACATCATGAAATGTGACTCTGATTCCCAATTTGGGGACGTAGGGTCTACCTTGCCTGATATGGGACTAAAATGAAAACCCCCTAAAGCCTGAGGGGAGGGGAAGAAAGAAAGCGAGGGAAAAATACATCAAGAAGCTGCACATAATCAGACCAAATTCTCAGAAACATTCTGTAACCGGATATTGGAAATAAGGACCTCTTGGAGAATGTGACATTCAGTAAAGACTAGAAGCCAGAGCCAGAACATCATGACTCCATCCAGCCTTTGGAGTGGAAAGCTCTATGGCAGGGATGCTTAACTTGGGGTCCACAGACTTCCAAGGAATCTACAGACAGATTTCTGGGGGACTGAGTGCAAATCCAACCTCGGATACTAGCTATGCTCTCTGTCTGCCTTAGTTTCTTCATCTGTAAAATGGGGCTAATAATAGCACCTACCTCCCAGGGTTGTTGTGAGGATTAAATGAGGTAATATTTGTACATTGCTTAGCACAGTGCCTAGCACATAGTGAGCACCATATAAATGTCAGTTATTATTATTAGCTTATATATGTGTCCATATATATAATATATACATATGTATTTACATATTTGTCCTTGACAACTAGATTTCAACATCATTAGTTTCCTTTGTAATCTTATATATTTTATTTTGTGGATTTTAAAAACGTGATTCTGAGGTGTCCACAGACTTCACCAGACTGCTAAAGGGGTTCATGACACACAAAAGGGTTAAGAACCCCTATCGATGGTTTTGGAAATACAGCTAATTAGAATTAACTTTATAGGCTTTTCTTTTCCTGACAACCTTTTTAAATCACCTGGTCTCAATACCCTGGCTTAGGTGCTCACTCATCTTCTTGATACAGGACTAGAATTACTTGATCCCTGACCCTTTCAGCTTAGAGATGCTGGGAGACCAATGCGGTAATGTGTATAATATATTGTGAGCTCTTCAGAGAAAAATGCCATGTGAAAATGAGGAGTCCTAAGATCTGTCGACCAGTAAAATGTCTAGATGTTCTGCTTCACAGTGACAGCGAAAATAATTTAAGGGTTTTCAAGAATTTCAGTGTTAAAAGTTCAGTTAGATCATCAAATTAATAAGGCATCTTAAAATTTTAAAAACTAAAACCTAGAAATGCACATATTTCCACAAGTATGTGATTTCAAGGCTGTTAAACACAAACAGAATTATTCTTGATATTGTCAGGGAGACTGACCTTCACTTAAAATTCTCAATTCAGTTAACTTGATAGTTGACTAACAGTTCACATAAAAACACATTTATTTGGACATAAGAGACAAATACAGATTCTTTTTTCAGATTTCCCTTTCATTACCCAGGCAAAAAAATTGGTAGACAAGTTAAGAAATGCAAAGCTCAAATTCCCAGAACTGTCCTAAAGCAATCATATTATAAGCTTAAAGAACACAAAACTATGTTGACTACAAAAAGATCAAAAACAGTTACTCAAAGACGCTGCTTTTAACATTCCAACTTCAGATGATAAAACCCACATGATTTGTTTCTTAAGTAAGTCTAGTCTGAAAAAGACAATTCTAGGAGCAGAAAATAACTATTGCTATTTCCTCAATACTCTTCCACCTTCATCCCATTTCTTAGCACTGAGAAAAAAATTTAATGACCAGTTACCCCCATAGGCCACTTGGAAAATGAACCACTGTTATCTACAATACAGATAAAAAGGGGGTGATTTGCCAAGGTCAATGAGAGGAACCAAAAAAAGAACAAATCCACAAAATTTGAGATGCAACATCAGTTCTGAATTCTGATTCACAGTTAGATTACTCCAAAATATTTCTGGAGACAATTTAAACTCTCTCTCACTGAAAGGCTCAGGCACATTATGCTTGTATACTTGAGTCATCTTGAAATAACAGCAATATCAACTACAAGGAACATTACCACACAAGTCATACTAACAACAGAAAAGTACAAATGAAGTAATAATTTTACCAAATTGTGATGAAATATTTTTCTAAATTTATAAAGACAAGGTAACTACATGGAACATAACAAAAATCCAAATTTAGATCAGTTAAGCCCAGATGAGAATCATATTTCAAAGAGCATTCAGAATACGCAGAGAAAAGTCACAGGAAGTAATTGAATGTTTTCTGGTAAGAATATACACAGTAGGTTGTTTGAGCAGAGAGGTGAAGTAGAAGGGAACAAGGACAACAGACCCACAAAGAAAAGTGAGCCAATATAAGATCTGCAGCAGTGCCTACACAATGTGGGCATCTCCTCTGCTACCAATGTGTATGACTGTGATACATTCCACAAGCCCAGGGGCAGCAAGCACCTCTCTTGACAATAAAAGAGGTCATCCCATACTTTTCCCTAGGTAGCCTGATGGCATCTCCTTCCAAGCATGATGAATCAGTAGCAACCATATAACAATTCAGATATCTCTGAGCTACCCACAGAGACTTACAAAGAAAGCAGTGGATTCCCAAGCAATTTCTCTTGGCCCAGAGCCAAAGGATAAAATACTCATACCATTTCCACTAAGCTGAAGGTGAACAAGAAAAGAAAAAAGGTTTTCAAAATAAGTTTTATTTTCTACAATTGTTCATTTAAACACATATAGGGCTCAGGGCCATGTGCAAGAAGAAAAAAAGAAAAAAAAATCATTCTAAGTGACATTTCTAAAATTGATTATACGTTGAATAATCAATGGATTATATCTTAGAAAAATAAACTAATTTGAATAATTCATTTATATTGGCAATATTTTAATATGATAAAATCAGATATTTTATTTTTTTATAAAAATCAAATGCTTTATTGATGTTGTCTTTTAAAATATTACTTACTTTCAAACAACTCTCTTTACATCTCCAACTTGAACCCCACCCACCCCCAAAAGAACCTTCTCTTATAACAAAATGCAGTTAAGAAAAACAAATCTACATATTAGCCAGGGAGGCCTCATACCACACCGTGTAGTTTCCTCCCTGAACAGCAGAAAACAAACTTCTTTGAAGTAATGTTCAGTCACTGCATTGATCAAAATTCTGATGTCTTTGACTTGACTCTTTTTAAAACACAAACAGGAAATGGGGAAATTTCAAGAAGTTTCATTTATTTTCCAAAACTGAAACAAAAAATACACACGTATATGCATGTATTTGCATATGAACATATATGGATAGGTCCCCCCAAAATGCTTGTGTTCATGAATTTCTAGTTTCTTATAAGTTAAAATGAAATAAATATTTCATAAGGGTCTCTGATTTGTGACTAATTCTATTTTAATGGTTTTTGTTTCATCCCCCAGGAGAAGGCAAGCTCCTTACTGTTCCATTTTTGTCTTTATAGCCCCTGCATCTAATCCTGTGGCAAGCACATAGTAGGCATGTAATAAAAGAAACTGAATGTTAAAACATACACTGACCTCTGTAACACTAATGAGTCACTGCTGGATTTTTTTCCCTTCTTTTTTATATTTATTTTTCTAGCAATTACAAAATATTTTTTCATATTTCATTTTTTTTTACTTATTAAGAATTAAGATATGACTACCAGATTATAGCTCTGGAGCTGAAAGGAGCCTTAGGGATCATTTACTTCACCTCTCTCATAGCTGAGGAAACTGAGTTATACACTAATATAAAAAGTAATTCCTAAAATAAAGGAAAACTTTAATATCTGATTTTTGTTACTCTTTGAGCAGCAGCCTGACCTCCAATGTCCCATTTGAATTACCATTTGGAAGCAGATATTCTAGTACAGAACTTATAAGCATTTCTTAGATTTTATGAAAACAACAAAACCAAAAGCATTTCTATATTGGGCTAAACCAAGTAATTTACTAAATATAAGAACTTTATTGGGGCTGAACCAAATAATTCACTAAATATACATGCTTTTTCCAGACAAGAAATGCACATTTAACAATAAAGTGCTTTTTTTAATTACTTGAAGACAAAATTACCCCCCCCCCCCAAGAAAAAAAAAACCCACAAGCTTATGGTACAGTAGAAAGAACATGGACCCTGGGGTCAGAGGATCTACATGCCAATCCAGTTTCTGACACTTAACCTCCATCTCTGTGGCCAAATATCTCTGGTTCTCAGTTTAACTCTGTTGCTAAATCGGACACCTTGCTGGGAGGCCTCTGGCATCCCTTCTACCTCTTGTTCTATGATCCTTTTGTCCCCACCCTCACCCCACTCCCCAAAAAGCCTAAACCAACCAAACTAAAAAACTCCAGTAAGAATGTCATTATTAACGGGCGCTTCAGTTAATAGACATATTTCTGGACGTTAATAGCAGACATCTCCACGAAAGATTTCACTATGAAACACAGCACTATGCATGGACTTTAAACATTTCCAATGGACTCTTGAGGCAAAATGCCTTCCACATCCGGAGAAAGAACTACGGAAATGGATCGCAGAGAGAAATAGACCATTATCTTTTGTATTACGTTCTGTTCTGTTTTATGGTTTCTCCCATTCATTTTAATTCTTCTATGCAACATGCATTTCATAGGAATGTACATGCAGAAGCTATATAAGAGTATACGCCGTCTCAGGGAGGGTGTAGAGGGGAGAAATGAATGGGGAGGGGGGTAAATCTAAGATATGTGGATGTGATTGTCGAATGCTGAAAACAAATAAAACAATTCAATTTTTAAGAAAAGCCATCCCTATGCATTAAAATGGCATCATTCAGCTGACTTGGTCACCCTCAGCCATAAACATTCTACACTGTGAAAGTTGAAGGTTATGGGTTCCGAGTTAATAGTTGGTCAGTGAAACAGAACTGAAATTGTAGCACCCTCTGCTGTTTAGCCGAGATACATAACCAAAAGCCTCCCACTGACTACCACAAAAATCTCCAGGCTTTCTTCCTAAAAGTAAAAACACAAAGTGTTTTGTTATAATTACATGAAATAGCATGTTTTCAAAAGCTTTGGTGCTTAATCCTTTGTGACTATGGACAAGTTGTTTCATTTCGGAGCCTCACTTTCCTCAGGGGTAAAATGGAGATAAGGGCTGGATGAAGTTGGGCACTTTTGTAATCCCTAAGGTGCCAGGACTAAGGCTGGCATCACTGTGGCAAGCCCCCAACAGCAGAGGGGCCACCAGAGTGCCTAGAAAGGGGCAGAAATGGAATGGGTCAGGACTGTAGTCTCAGTAAGATCCCATCTACAAGAAGCCTTTCTTGATCCACCTTTATGTTAGCGTCTTCCCTCTGCTGACAAGAGAGTTTCACATCCAGCCCTCCTTTGTTGTTTTATCTGTTTGTTAGGTTTAAAAAAAAAGAAAAATTTAAGCTCTCTCTTTATGTAGTAATTCAAAGAACTGTTGTTTCATCATCCTGTGTAATCCTGGCCTCCTCCAACACATTGCTACTACCCCTGTACAACTTCAAAGTTTTCTATGGCCTAAAGATGTTTTCTTACTATATTTAAAATAATATTATTCTACACTTGGTGTATATAAAGTCTAATTATTACAATTTATTCATGGCATATGAGGTTTTATGATTCTGTCATTAAAACATAAGCCCTCTTAGTCTTATAAGGTGAAAAAGATGTATCTGATTAGCAAGTCCTTTAGTTAGATTATTTACCAAATGATTGTTTTAAAGGAAATTTTGAGAGTAAGGAGAGTAATGACTACAATCAGCCTTGTGACAGCAGTGATAAAATATTCACAGGGTAATAGAATCATAGATCCAGGTACCTCAGAGGTCATCTAATCCAACTCACTCTTTGTATCCCTAAGGAAGAAGGCCCGGGGAAGTGAATTTGTACAAGGTCACAAAAGTAACAAACATCAAAGGTAGGATTTGAAATCATGTTCTCTGACTCTGGAGCAAGAGCTCTTCACCTGTTTTGTGTCATGGGTCCCTTTGGCAACAGTCTGGTGAAGGCTATTCTTAGAACTGTGTTTTTAAATGAATAAAATAAATCCCAAATGATTACAAAGGAAATCAAGTATATTAAAATATAATTTTCAAAATATTTTTGAAAAAATCAAGTCTGTAGACCCATGGTCCTTATTCAAGAACCAGTATTCTTAAACCAATTATATTAAAATATAATTTGCAAAAAAAATTGTTAAAAATCAAGTCTACAGACCCATGGTTAAGACTTGTCCCTACTGCAGAGCCAGTATTCTTTCCAATTGATCCCAATGCCTTTATATGCTAAGGGCTGCTCTAAACTTCTTAACTTTAAAAACATTGCGGGGAGAGGAGAAGGGGAGAACTTGGGATATTATGATATTATTATTCTTTTACTATTAGTGAAAAATTATGTTATCAATCACTGTAAATAAAGTATTTGTGTATGGTAAAATTCTGTTTCTAGCCTGAACAATTATTGATCAACCACAAAATATGGGAAAATGAATGGAGTTGGCAAGCTACCATTAAAAATGTGATCATTCATTGGCGGTCTGCATCCTCAGGTGGGGGGGGGGGGGTTGGAGCCATTAAGAAATATGAGGAGAATATGAGGATAGTCCTTGGAGCTAATTAGAATAAGAGGAAAAGAAGCCAAGCTTTAACTAAAGGGATGAGCAGACTTCAGCAACTTCTAGAGAGTAGTATCCTTAGGTTAGCATTTGGATACAAAACCGGTAAAGGAACCTAAAAAAATGGAAGAAAAATTATCTAAGCCAAGATGGGAAATGGAGACAAGCGTCCTCTTAGAAGATGTGGCAGCAAATGTCTGACTGTATAATAGGTATCTTAAGAATTCTGCCCTCTGTAAATTTATCTATTTTTACACGTCCTCACTCCTCCCAGACTCTCCTCCCATTTTAAATTATCCAGTAACGTTCCTATTTGAAAATAAAAAATCTTTGTGTTGAGTAAAATAAGGAAAGAAGAGATTGATCTATTGTAACCAGCCCCAGAGAACTAAGGAAAGCAGACTAGCCCACAGATGTTGCCAGGGTGAGAAAGGCTATAAGCAACCTTGGGTGCAGCCTTATAGAACACAAAGAAAATCTCACCCCCTTACTGCCTGGGTAATTTCTTTACAAGAAGATGCTCCAGAAGATATTACCTCTAGAAAATTATTATTCTGTAGTCACTGACACAAATAATGCCCCAAATTCTTTATTTATATTTTATATAATGCTGCCAGCTAGTGGTCCTATTTCATATTGAAATACTGGCAGTAGCATTTCATAGTTATTTCAACTACTGCACTATCTATCTATGTCTCATGGTCACTCCTGACCTGAGGTGAGCTAATTTGATGAATCCTATTTACCAAACAGCAAGAGGAAACCTTGTCGTTCCTACCTCACCCCCAGAGGGGCATCTATCAGACCAGAAAACAATTGTGACCCTACCAAAAAACAAGATTACGCTCTCAGATTACATCATAAATTGAACATCTTAGACAATCTTACCAAATAGCCTTCACTCATCTTGAGAAAAGCAAAGCACTTCAAATTAAATATTTTTGACCATTTGCAGAGAACTTTACAGAGAAAAAGTCACAAGTACTTTTCTTCACAAGAACAAGACCCCTCCATAAAGTATATGCACTATTAAAGAAGACATATGTTGTCCAAATAGTATTTGAAGTAATGAGATGCAGCCTATGGGCAAAAATTTTGAAAAAAAAAATTACAGACTGTCATTGTTTTGTATAAATGTATTATTTCATTAATTTTTATGCCACGTGAAAGGGATCTCTCTCTCTCTTTCAACTCCTCATAAGGCAGTTGTAATATAGTAGAAAGAGCAATGGATTTGGAATCATTAGCCCTGGGTTCAGATCCTGGCTCTTTCATTTGCTAGTTTGTAATCCTGGTCAAATCCCCTCAATTACATGACTCCATTTCCTCATCTATAAAGTGTAAGTAATTCTATAATAACTGGCTCCCAGGGTTGTGAGCAAAGCAATCAACTCATCAACAAGCACTGACTGAATATCTACCCTATGTCAGGCACTGTGCTCAAAAAGCACTTGGTAAACCTGAAATTGCCATAGAAATGCCTTGTACAATGACTCCCTGCAGCACACTGCCTTTGAACTTAGCGCCTCTTGCCCTATGATACGGTTATTTATGTTCACGTCAGCTGCTCCTCTTCCCAACCGCCACCCCTACCCCACTCAAGTTAAGCTACTCAAGGGCAAAGACTGTTTCTGCTCCCATCCTGTATGTGCAGGAACCAACACAGGGCCTTGCACATAGCAGAAATTTAATAAACTGTTTAATAAATATCTGTTTGAATGAAAATGAACTGAATTAAATGTAGTCAATAACATATTTTGTGCTTTATAATTGCCATTTTCTGCTGCTATGTGACTCAAGTAGAGGAAATTCTATAGCACTTATACTACTACTAAAGAAGACGCCTTCCTAGTTAGTGGTCAGATACAATATTTACTCTTTCAGTATATCCTCTATTATCAGGGACTCAGATGGAAAGCTGATACTTTGGTCACTTCTCTAAAAGATCCATTTCTTTACCCATAGTTTTTAAATGTATTCCAATAAAAGGAGGAAGAAAGTAAAGGAGAAAAAGCAGGTTGATCTTGCTAATAAAAGAAGTTTCTCCTTTAATAACTTCTGCAGCTATATACAATTTTTATGTTAGTAAGAAAAAGCACACTATACATTCACTATTGTAAAACTTATAAAAAGTAAATATAGAGAGAAAAACTTGCAACTTACAAATATTCCCTGTGTTGTCAAAGCTGGTAAAAATATCTTCAACATTTATAGGTCCTTGGTTATTCCTGGAAAGTAATCAAAGATTTTCTTCAACTTTGTGAAACATCAACATCTCTCAATCAAAAAATGCTGAAGAAGTTATTGATCATTCTTTATATAGTTGTCATATATTTGCAGCTAAAAAATCTTCTATAGGCTCTCAGATTTAGAGCTGGAAGAGACCTTAGAATTAATCATATCCAATCCCTTCATTTTACAGATGAGGAAACTGAGGGGCAAAGAAGTTAACTGACTTGCCAAGGTCACACAGTAAAGGAACTGTGTGATGCAGAATTCAACCCAGATCTTCCTGACTCAGAGAATATACATTCCATGACACCATGTTGCCAGCCCTCCAATTTCACTTTCAGAAATATTTCACGCTCACTAAAAAGAGAAGAAAAAATTAAAAAGAGTGAACATCTAGTCTTAAACATCTAGTCTGAAATAATCAACATGGTAGCACTTTTTGCAGACTTTATTGGCACCAAAGACAAGACAATGGCAGAGTCTGGTGAGAGAGGCATGACAAATGCACAAACCATGGTGAGTAGGCAAACCAGAGAATGGACAGCGTGTATGTTCTTGCTCAAAATGTTTCATTTACCTAAAGTTTAGGGTCAGCTAGCATCACTGTGGAACAAGGTTTTGCAGAAGTTCTCATACTTTATAGCACCCTCAAGGATCAATCTCTCATTATGGTGTGCTAGTTGGGAACAAGAAACATGACAGACAAAATCTGAATTATAAGCCCCTAAAAAAATAAGGATGGGGTAGGTTTTTTTAAAAAAAAATTTTGGTTTGTTATATCTATGATACTTCTCACAGAAATAATGCATCCTCATTCACATAGATGTCAATGTGTCATATGGTTTTAGCTTTTCCCCCCAGTAATGGAGCTAGCTAGTCAGAATTTAGATGGCACAGGGATGCTTTAAGTCCATCAACTTTTTTTTGACATTTTGACATTTCAATATAATTGTTTTCCTTTTGTAATTCTCTGTATTTTACTTTATACATCTGAAAACTTTATTCTGAGAAGGGGCCTATAGGCTTCACCATACAGTCACCAAAGGGATCAATGACACAAAAAAGTTTTTTAAAAAAACTAGCAGCACTTTGAGGTTTGTAAAGAAATTTTCAAGTTATTTCATTTGATCCTCAGAACAACCCTAGGAGATAGACACTATTATTAATCCTATTTTACTAATAAGGGAACTAAGGCCACGTAAGGTCAATAAACATTTATTAAGTACCTACTGTGTGCCATGCACTGTGCTAATTAAGTAACTTATTAAAGGTCAAACAGCTAATAAGTGTCTGAGGAAGGATTTGAACTCGGTCTTCCTCATTCCAAATGCAGTGCTCCATCCACTACACCACCTAAGCAATAGTTTCCTATTGAACCAGACACACACGTCTGCCTGCTCTGTCATGTGACCAACAACACCCATTTGTAATGGATGGTCAGATCTGGGGGATAGTTTGTGACTGTATAACTAAACAAAACTAACTGGCTAACATGGTTCAAAATCACATCAAGTACTAACCCAATGAGCTAACCAGCCCAGAGGAAGTAGTGATTCTTCATCCTTGTGAGATATGTTATCCTGCTCTTTGTCGGTACATACCATTTTCAAGGCATAAGTACATAATACATGATTATCAATAGAAAAGTACAGCAAATGAGAATATTCTGTGAAATTTTTAGAATAAAAATATCTAAAATAATACTATACCCAATCATTTGCCTGTGCCTCAAATCCTGTTTTATAAGTACACATGCTACCTTCATTAGTACACAAATAAATGCATATACAAACATACACTAATTTCTTATAGTCCAGAACTTCTTAACAGGGATTCACACATTTAAAAATCGAGGGGGTGGGGGAGAGAGGAAGATTAATATTTAGCTGTTTGTAAATAAACTCAGAATAAAACAATCACGATAAATGCAATTTCTTTAAAAATCAGAAACCAAGGGAAATATGTAAACATGAAAAACCAACAGGTATATGGAGGAGGCATGTGGTGTTCAGAGAGCAAACGTAATAGATTTTTTTCAAGGCAAAAAAGATAAAGATGTTCCTCAGTCTTCATAGATGGGGGAGAAATGATATAGCACTAAAATGAAGAGGCACACATATAGCATATGGAAAGAACAGATGTGAAGGCATTATGAAAATTCACAAGTGCTATTCAAAAGAGATCCTTTCTTAATTAAGTAGTATAGGCAAATGAAGAGTACAGTGGGCACGTGCAAAAGGCACTAAGCCAGACAAGGTCAAAGGATACAAACAGTTTTCAAAGGAAGAAATCTATTCTGTTAACAACCTTGTGGAAAAAAATGCTCCAAATCACTAATAATTGAAGAAATACAAATTAAGGAAATTCTACAGTTTCAGCTTATAACCACCAAATGGGCAAACCAAGGATAATGGCAAATACTGGAAATGAAGGAAAACAAACATACACTAATGTTTCTTTGGTGGAGCTATGAATTGGTCCAGACTATTTTGAAAAACAATTTGGAACTATGTCCAAAAATTCACTAAATTGCACATAACCTATGACTCAGAGACACTACTATGAGACTATCTCTCAAAAAAATCAAAGAAAGATATGCATATGCATACATATGCAAAAATATTATATTTCTGTAACAGCAAAAACCTAATAACTAAGATTCCCAATCTACTGGGGAATGGCTAAATAAACTATAATACAGGAATATAATAAAGTATTATCACATTGTGAGAAATGATAAAAGGGTTGTTTTCAGAGAAAACTGGGAAGATTTTTAGAAACCGATGCAGGGAGAAGAACGGTAGGGGAAGGAAACTTCTGCAATAAACATCATAAAGAAAAGAACATTTTTGAAGAGAACAGAAGCAGAAAGGTAGCCACAGGGGAAAGCGAGGGCTTCAAGATGTAGGAGAAATACATTTCTGAATATAGTCAGCGTAACAATTTGCTTTGTTTACTATACACATTTGGTACAATATTTTTCTTTTTCTTTTTTTTGTGTTCAATTCAGATTGGGGAAGAAAAGAAGAGAAAAAAATTAATGCTTGCTAACTGAAAAATTCATTTAACTTCTTTTCAAAAGCAGTGCTAGGGGCTGTACGTTCGAGGGTAGCTCCCATTTGAGGACCTGAAATAAATGAGTCACTGAAGCTAGAAGAATGTGTGTGTATATGTGTGTGCATGCACACACGTGTACACATACACATGCATGGAAATTGGCAAAGGGACAAGAACTGGACTTGCTTTTCATTGGTACAGGGAACTCCCAAGTGAGGGAAGTACTTCTACCAAGCGGACAGAGTTCTCCATAACTTCCAGTCTTAGAGAGCTACCTTGAACACTGCGAGATCATGATTTGCCCATGATCACACAGCTATCATATGTCAAAGGAAGAACTTTGAACCCCAGGAATCCTTACTTCAAGGCCAACTATGTATTCCTCCATGCTGCCTCTCATGGCAAATCAGCTCACTGAATGACTAATAAGTCTGTAGTCAGCTGTTTATTAAGCACTTACTATATGCCAGGAAGTTAAGTACTAGAGACACAAAGAAAGGGAAAAAGCACTCTGCTATCAAGGAACTCATATTTTAATGGGGAAAACAATATTTAAAAAACTAGGCACATACCAGATGTGTGTGGAATAGGTGAAAGACCATCTCAGAAAGCAAGGTACTAGCAGCAGGCTACAGAAAGTGGGATTTGAGCTGAGTCGTGAAGAAAGTCAAGAAACTAAGAAATAGAGGTAAGGATAGGGAGCAGTCCAGACATGAGAGAGAGGCAAGGCAAAGGTACAGAGGTAGGGGAGAGGGCTAGTGTAGTGATTCACCCAAAAAATAGGGAAAATCTAAGAATATTCTAGCTGAAAGGGATCTCAGAGGTCACTTAATCTGGCCCCCCATAGTTTATGGATGAGGAAACTGAGGAACGAGGCTCAATGCACTATCACCTCACTGACATATTTCCCTAATAAATGGTTTCTCCCCTACTGCCTTCAAACATACCCAAGTTTCTCTCCTCCTTAAAAAACTTTCATTGATCCCAACAAGTTGCTCAAGGTATCTTTCAATATATTTCCTCCTTTTCTTGGTCAGCCTCCTTGAAACTCTACACTTACTGCTTTGACTTCCTTTCTTAAACTTCATCATTCAACTGAAACTATTCTCTGAAGAACTACCAATGCTCTCTTAACTGTCAAATCTGAGTCTTTCCTCAGTCTTAACTCACTGTAGATGCATATGACACAGTTAATCACTCTCTCCTTCTGCATCCACTCTCCTCTTTGGATTTGCCAGGCACTGCTCTCTCCTAGTTTGCCTCTATGACAGTTTTCTCATCTCCTTTGCTGGATCATCATGCATGTCATGCCCCTAACTCTGGGTCTTCCCCAAATCTCTGCTCTAGGTCCTCTTCTCACTCTACGTTCTCTCTTTGTAATCTCATCAATGCCATGGCTTTAACAATCATCTGTAAACAGACAACTCTACAGAGCCAGCCTCAGTCTATTTCCCAGATTTTTATCCTGAAACACTGATCACCTATTAGATATTTAGTCCAAATTAGATGTCTCAGAAACCTTTCAAACCAATGCACTGTCTTTCCTTTAAAACCCTCCCATTTTTCTGCCTTTCCTATTTCTCTTGAAGGCAACACCTTTCTGGACTCCTCATTCTCCATCACTCCACATCCAGTCACCAAACCTTGTCGTTTCTACCTTCACAACATCTCCCATTTCTGACCCCTTCTCTGCACTCATATAGCTACCACAATCATTCAGGTCCTCAACAGCTCTTGACTAGATTATTGCAAAAGCCACCTAATTGGACTGCCTCAAGACTCTTACCACACCAGTTCATCCTACACACTGCTGCCAGAGTGGTTTTCCTTAAGCCCAGATCTGACCATGTGACTTGACAACTGAATCAGCTCCAGTGGCTTCCTTTTACTTCCTGGATCAAATACAAACTCCACTGTTAAGCCTTTAAATCCTTACACAATCTGGCACCAAACTATCTTTCCAGTCTCACTGGATATTACTCTCTTTCCTGTACTCTGCAATCCAGCAAAACTGGATTTCTCTAAGTTTCTCATACAAGACAATACATCTGTCATCTCTGGGTCTTTGCAATGTCTGTCCCATAGGCCTGCAGTGCATTCTCTCCTTACTCTAATTCAGAGTCTCTCTTCCTTTATGGTGCATTCAAGTACCATATTCCGCAAGAAGTCTTCTCTGATCCCTGCCACTGCTAGTACCCTCCCTCTCAAGCTATCTTCTTTTTCTGTACTTCCGATATATATATACATATATATTTGTATGTACTGACCATTTTTTAAATTTTCTCCCATGAAAAAAAAACTTTTTTAATTCTTTTTTTTTAAATTTTGAGTTCCAATTTCTCTCTCTCTCTCCTGTCTCTCCCCCACCAACTGGAAAGGTAAGTCATTTGATAAAGGTTATACATGTGTAGTCATGCAAAACCTAATTCCAAATTACCCATATTACAAAAGAAAACACAGATTCCCCCAAAAAATACAGGAAAAAAAGAATTTTTAACAAGTAAGCCTCAATCTACATTCAGACTCTATCAATTCTTTCTCTGGGGTGAGTAGCATTTTTCATCGTAAGTCCTTCAGAACTGTCTTGGATCACTGTATTGCTCAGACTACTTAAGTCATTCACAGTTGATCATTGTACAATATTGCTGTTACTGTGTACAATGTTCTCCTGGCTCTGCTCACTTCACTTTGCAGGAGTTTTCCAAAAGCATCCTGGTCATCATTTCTTATAGCACAACAGTATTTCATCACTATCATATACCACAACTTGTTTAGCCACTCCCCAATTGATGGGCATTCCTCTCAGTTTCCAATTCTTTGGCACCACAAAATGAGCTGCTGTAAATATTCATGTACACATAGATCCTTTTCCTTTTCCTCTGATCTCTTTGGGATAGAGATCTAGTAGTGTTATTGCTGGGTCAAAGGGTTTATACAGTTTTATAGCCCTCTGGGCGTAGTTCCAAATTGCTCTCTAGAATGACTGGATAAGTTCACAATTCCACCAAAAACGCATTGATGTTACTGACCTTATATTTATGCTGTAAAACAATATATATGTCCTTATCCCTCCCAACAGAAAGCAAATTCTTTGACAGCCAGTAATGTCTCATCCTTGTATTTGTTTCTCCAGTACCTAGCATGGTGCATTGCACATAGTAAGAACTTAGTAAATATTTGCTCATTAATTGTTACATAAACATGGAAGTACACAGCTATAACTATATAGATGGAGAGGTGGATGGATGGAAGGGAGGGATGAATAGAGAAAAGGAATTGCTGGATGGATGCTTGGAGTGATGGAGGGATAGATGGAAGGATAATATAGCCCAGCACCATTCTCTTCAGTAAATACAGTGCAGTGAACAGCACCAGTTTTATTACTAAGGAAGCTTCTTCCAGCTATACCATTAGTCACAAAGCCAAGAACTGTTCATTGCTCCCTGAGTCACCTTCTTCACTATAAGCCTCTCTGCCTTCAATCTTTCAACTATGTCGCGCCTGATCTACAAAATTAAGGTGGCAATGAATATAAGGGAAAGACTTTTTGGACATTATCTCTACAAGCTTCAGTAGTGTTATATCTACAGCAGTGGTATTTAATATCAAATGAAGTTAAATTTTTACCAGCTATTCAAGAATTTCAAATCTTACTTCATAGTTCTTATTACCATGCTTGGTACATAGTAAGTGCTATGTAAATATTAGTTATTACTATTAATTATTACATAAGACTTTCTAGGTGATACAGTGTATAGAACACTGGTCTGGGAGTCAAGAAGATCTGAGTTCAAATCCCACCTCAATATTTACTAACTATATGAGACCTTGGGCAAGTCACTTAACCTTTTTCTGACTCTCTTTCCTCCACTGTAAAATGGGGATAATAACTGTTTGACAAACTTTAATGTGTTTAAAGTGCTATATAAATGGTAGCTATTAGCTACAGATCAGTGTTTCAAAGGCCTTTAACTGACATTAACCTGATTCCTTTCTCCTATGTCAACCAAGAATGTATATTTTCCTTTACAGCCACACACACACACACACACACACACACGAAAAAACAAAACACCAATCTAAGGTTCTACACAGTCCCTCAAAGGCAGCCTAAACTATAAAGTTTATGGTTAATAATGGTTAAACAGTAGGGACTGAAAAGTATTTGAGAAAAGTCTGAGGTGAAAAGAAGAACAAAAGAAGAAGAGGAAGAGGAGGAAAAAAAACCCTGGAGCCTCAAAATATTATAAATTAAAAAGCAGAGTTAGAAGGAAATGGATGGTGAGAGATGGCCTTGTAGGCAAGAAAGACCTGAGCTCAAGTTCATTGGCTGGGAACCCTGGGCAAATCAACTTCTCAGCTGCCCAAACAACTCTAGAAGAGTAAGGGTGGCAGGGAAGTGGTGGCTCTCATTGAAAGAAGAACTTTCCTCAATGGTGAAGTCAAAGGCATGAACTAAGAAAAAGAAAAAGGAAATAGGAGGTGCCTAAAGATATTTTGACTGTAAAGCTAGGGGCTAAAAAATAAAAGATGGGGGTAAGGGCGGGGAACGTATGACATGGAGGGTTGCAGAATGGTTATAGAAGAAAAAACTGTGAAAATCTCTATTCTAAAGTCCTTCTCATAGATAAAGATTTTTCCAGAGCCCTTTTGAAAGCATTTTTTAAAAATGTTTTAAAGGGAGATTTTTATCAGTCTTAGAAGGCCATCTTTATCAGTCACTTGGAGCAGAAGGCAGGATGATCTAGTAGAAATTGCACTAAATTTGGAATGAAATGATGAATCCAAACCCCAGTTCTGCTGCACAATAGCCATGGGAGAATCATTTCATGCCTCTGAGCATCTATAGCTGAGGGACTTAGATTAAGGAGTCTCAGAGGACACTTTCAGCTTCTTCCACATCCACAATTCCATAGTTAAGTGGTTACTACATATGAGTATGGAAGAACAACACATTCCAAGGACTTATAACTCGTATAGCTACCCCTTCTCCCAACAGAGATTGCAGTTCTTCCGTATCTTAGCCTTCAAGAGTTGCCATGACCTAAAAAAATTCATTATCTTGAAGTCAACTGGGTAATTGGACTGAATTTACCTAGGCTGTTCATCACTAGGGCCATACTCAAAGCCCTTCTAGCTTGATAGAATTCACTAGAGCTTGTCATAGCCTTCAAGAGCCCAGGATCACCTCTTGTCAACAAGAAGACTTCAGTGTAGAAAAAATGATATGGAAACTTTTAAACCAACCACCATGACAGTCTAAGGCTTTTAAGCAAAGTCAACCAAACAGTGCTTGCCCAGATCTAGAGTATAATTTCACATGCACAAAAATACAATTGCATGAAAATCTATCTAGATAGTCAATTCTTTCCATTTTTTACATATAATTAGCACATATTTAATGGCACCAGACTCATATCTACAGGTCTAAGACTGAGGAGACTGCAGGGAGAACAAAAACGTTTACTAACATTCCTTCTTCTACAACAACAATGACTAAGTGACGACGACGACTACTACTACTGCTACTGCTACTACTACTACTACTACAGTTACTACTAGTATATCTTTATACCTCTGTGGACAAAATTCTCACTTTCTGATATAAGAACTGTATCTATGATAACTTACAGTTCTGTAATCTTCATGTCATCAAACTGACTTTCTACACAGTTCCTCCTTATCACTAGCCTATATTACCTGAGAATTCACCTAGCATATGCCATGATTTATGTGCACCCTACAGCTAAAGAATGTGGCCTTTGGGGGGGTTATTTTTTTCCCTACAGAAGCTCATTGTAATTTTGCTTCAGTGGGCTTTTTGTATTAGAAAGATTCACCATAGTCAAAGACAATGTCATTCTTGACTTCTTGCCCATTCTACACTCCCAGGACAAGCAGAAAGTCAAGAGTGCCAGCCTTCTAATTCAGCAGTCGTCATAGCAACAGAAGTCCTATACAAAGAATGGAGGACAGTTCAGGCCTCTCAGCTTTTTATGTACCTAAGACATGTATACATTTATGAATGAATAACACAAGCACTTCTACAGCACCCAATACAATGGAGGTACTTTAAAGCAGCCATAACATGCAAATTCCTATTGCACCAAAATGAAATGTAGGGTTTAGGGGAAAAAAAATAATCCTAGGATTTAGCTCTAAGTAGCCTCTATATAAGACCATGAAGTAGTCTGGAGGGAGCAGAACAAAGAGTTCAATTTTTGTGTATAAACATCTCTAATAATAAATCAGCTAAAGGCAGCTTTTGACAAAAGTGCCTCTTAGATGAAGATGATGGTAAAGTGCCAAAGGGTCAGGAAAGTTTTGCTAATAAAGAACCTCAGGGGTCACTCATAAATCAATCTTCTCAGTTTAGATTTTTAAGTTCTTGCTACTTGCTTTGGAGTGGTTTACTACGTTCAAGTACACAGGAGAGACAGGAGATATCCTGAGATACTTGCAAACCTAGTTTTTAAGGTCCCT
Source organism: Notamacropus eugenii (assembly GCF_028372415.1). NCBI lineage: Eukaryota > Metazoa > Chordata > Mammalia > Diprotodontia > Macropodidae > Notamacropus > Notamacropus eugenii. The sequence continues at coordinate 665,371,430 of NC_092872.1, forward strand.
TTGACTTTGTCAAAGGTTCTGCTTTATTTTTTTCTCTATAATCATGATTTTGCTGATCTCATCCATTTCCTATGTTCAATTATCACACAGCTAACTCCTAAATCTATGCACAGTACTAATTCTCCCCTATGAATTTTTATTGAGATCTAATCTCCAACCATCTACTGAATATTTCCACCTGGATATTCCACTAGCATCTCAAAGGTCCAAAAGTGAATTCATCATATTCCTACCTAAACGTGCTCTTCCTTCCAATTTTTCTAATTCTGTTGAAGGAACCAACTTTACTCCTAGGCTCATAACTTGGTCTGAAACCTTAAATGAGCATTAATTTTTCTTCTACCCTATCCAATGTTCCACAAAATCTCTTTCCTACCATCCTTTTATTTTCACTCATACCACACCAACCTAGATCAGGTCTTTCTAACTTGATGGAACCTAGTAGAATTTTAGTATTCTGTGACTCACAGCTACACAACAAAAGAACATTTATATTTTTAAAAGATCAATTTCTGTTTCAGGTAAAAGTTTGGGGTCATTAAGGGAATATGGCAATCTCCCAAAGACATTTTCCTACTCCCATTCAATTCTGGGACCCACTTATCCATTGGAAGTGTCTGTCCAAGATCTAATGGATGACGGGGGGGGGGGGGGGGGGGGGGGGGGAGGGGGGAGGGAGGGGAGGGAGGGGAAGAAAGGAGAGGAAAGAGGGAAGGGGAGGGGAGGGGAGCAAGGGAGAGGGGGAAGGGGGAGGGGAGGAAGGGGGAAGAGGAGGGAGGAGAGGAGAGGGGATATAAAGAAAGAGAAAAGGGACGGGGAAAGGGGCAGGAGGGAGGAGGAGAGGAAGAGACACACACAGAAAGAGAGAAATACATATACAAGTTATCCCCTTTATCCAGATTTTAAGCTCCTCCAACTGACACTGTTTGACTTATCTACGAATTCCCAGCACCTGGCACACTGCCTGGCACAAAGCAGGCACTTAATAAATGCTTGTTGATTGATGACTGATATGATGATTGATATGATGTGGATTCAAGGTCCTTCACTACCCTGGTTGTCTTCCTCTGAATGTTCCCCAGTTTATGTCTTTCTTAAATTGTGGTGCCCAGAACTGAACACAATATTACATATTTGTTCTGACAAAGGCAGAGTACAGAGGAATTATCTCTACCATAGTCCTCAAAATTCTGCCTCTCTTGAGATAATCCAAGTATACATTAGCTTTTGTGAAAGCCACATCACATTGTAGACTTATAATGACTTAAAATGCACTTACATGCAGCCCACTAAAACACCCAGACCTTTTTCATGCAAACTGTTGCCTGACCATGCCTCCCCTATTATATAATTATGTCAATTTTTTTGAAACTAAATATAAGACTTTGGAAATATACATAACCTACTGAGCATTAAACTCAACACGCAAGCCCAGTGACTTCCAAAGCGAGGTGCATGAGACAATCCGTGAAGGTGCAGCTTGTGGAACCAATCAATCAGAGGATGTTCTCCATGCCTCCCTTGCCACAAGAGTCAATCCAAGGAGCAGGTATTAAATATGATCCCATCATCCTCTTTAAGAAGGACCCTAACCTTGTGAAGTGATTTGGGAAGAAAGTACATGGTAGGTTTGGTGGGAAATTTTTCTCAGTGCTCAGGTCATAGATATAACCTAGGCTGCCAGCAAAAACATGGCACAGGAGGGAATATGCTGCCATGAAGTCAGCAGTACCTCTGCCCTGGCTCTAGCTTCAACCACACTTCTTCCCAGTCAGAGTGGAGGTACTGCTGCCTTCACACCTACAACTACAAACTTGCCTTGCCTCCTAGTGTAGACCAAAGTCCCAATCCCAATATCCTTACTCTGACAATCATCTACACAATATATTTTTAGATACTTTAAACAATATTATTAAAATAATTTAATGAGGACAAAAAAGATTTTATATCATTCAAAAATAAAAATATTTTAAAATATTGTCTACTTCATCTTTATCTCATGCTCTAATTTCTATTTATAATATATTAGCATAGTTATACATGTATATCATTTATAAATAAATATTCATATTTCAAGAATATGTCCTCAAAAAAATATTTTTTTACTGGTATGGCTAAAAAAATTTTGGAGTTTGCTCTTGTCCATCAAGATTGTTTTTGGAGCCTAACTCTGACATCTAGAATGTTACTGATCTCTCCTAGCTTTGAGTCATCTACAAATCTGATGTGAATTCCCAGTATGTCTTGTCCAAGTCACTGGTAAACAGTGAACCTGGAGTACTCCCCAGAGATTTGCCAAGCACAAATCTCCATTAGAGATTTCAAATCAAGTTGACACTGAACCATTATTAAGTGCTCTTTGATAATAGCCAAAGACACAGTTCCAAATTCATATAAATGCACTATCATTTTGGTCCATATCTATTCACCTTTTCTGTATGAAAAGTATGAGATGCTTTATCAACTGCTTTGCTAAAATCTAAAACATATTTCTAGCATTCCCCTCATCTATTATAATCTTTTCAAAACAGGAAATAATGTTAAATCTGACATGACCACCCGTCTTTGGTCATTTGATCTCTTTAATAATCCAATGTAGATGTTTGTATATTATGACTTGTAAATTATTATATGGATTCTCAAATAAAAGGAAATATCTAATAATATTTAGAATTATGTAAATGACACACCTATCCTGTTTAAATTCCTGAGTGTTTGGATCAATCTTTACATAGACTTTGGGCTAATTCAATTTGACCCTCTATACTCTCAGTCATTTGATCTGGAGCCCTATTCGTATACTTTCTTGTCCTCCTGAAGTGGCAAGTAGAGTTGCAAAATAACTGGATGAACATCTTTATGCCTCTAAGTCCAAGGTATCTTGCTTTTGTGTAATTTAACTTATTTTCCTTTTGAATGTGGGGTTTTTTTTGCTGTTTTTTCCTTTGCTGTGATTAAGTAAATGTAATACCAAACAGAATCAAAAAGTGTATTGTTAGCAGATGATCTTTCAAAGAGCTGTGTGATTTGAGTTAACATAATTTTCCTATGCTCAAAACTCTATATCTATAAAATATAGATAATATTTGTTACTTATTTCCCAAGAGTTTGTTTGTTTGGGTTCTTTTTTTGGGGGTGGGGCATTGTTTGTTTGTTTTTTAAGAATGAAGTTTGGAAACTGCCTTGACTTCCTTGAGGAGGATTGATTGCCTTAAAAGCCACACAAATAGGAACAAGAGTAAAAGTCTTTTCTGAGAGCATTTTATATTCACTGCCTAAATCTTTATAATGCTTACCAAAAGTGCAAACCTCAATATTAAAAATCAAACTAGCAGCATGTGAGCTTTTAAAAAATCTGTAATGAGCAAATTACATTGCTAAATACCTGCTTTTTATTTGAGCACTATTATTTTTGAAATAAAAATAAATGATTAAGAATAAAATTCCTTTTATGTGGAAAAAAAAACAAACAATGTAGAATTTTGCAAGGAATTGAAGTCAAGTTCCCTGGCCTTTATTTGCAGATTCTGCTTTATTCCTTTTTTTGAAAGTTACTCTTCTCTAGTCCTGTAGCACTTCTCGTTTTCCATGATATTTCAAGTATAACTGACAGTTATGGCTTAGCAATCACACTGCTTGGTACTTTAAGTACTTAAGGATATTAGCCCATATGGGTCAGGTGACGTGGAATCATCAAGGGCTACTAGGTGACCTCTCACTATTTCTTTACTTATTTGGGGGAATCAATTCCCTGTTAGCTATTTTTGTTCTGACATTTTGCAATGCAAAATGATCATGGATCTCATCCAAGAAGCTCTGCAGTATTCTAGAGTTTGGTACATTCAGCAGAATGTCATCCGCAAACAAAATCATCTGGTCAGACACCCCCCCCCCCCATCTACAGGGGATCCCTCCTTGATTTGGCTTCTGTGCTGGATCTCTTCCACAGTAATGACCAACACCTCTGGCTAACATGTATCCCAGAACAAAGTTTTCTCTATTGTTTTATCTTTCCAGGAATCTTGTGTGGTTTTGAAACATGAAGAAAAATACCTTGATACAGGAAATCTTTGATGGCACCATTTTATTCTAAGGAATCAAATGCTTTGTGAAGTCAACTAACAATAAACATGGTGAGATCTTTTTTTTCATATCTTTCATCCAATTGTTTAAGAAGGGAAGAAATAAGCATTTATTAAGCACCTCCTTGGTACTAGGTACTGTACTAAGTACTTTACAACTATCATCTCTAATCTTCACAACAGCCCTGGGAAGTAGGCACTACCTACTACTGTGTAATGGTAAAACTCTAATCTTCTATAAAATATTCCTTGCAAATATCTACCTTCTAATTCATCAAGGATCTAATTAATATTATGTAAAATTATGTGGATGGGAAAGTAGACATGTAAGTTGTTATTGATGTTCCCTTTTTTCCCCACCCCTCTGTGATGCCCCTTTTCTAAATGATCTCTAAATGACTTCATAATTATGTCCCTCCCATTTGGACCTCTTCTTTATAGGAGGATTGGCCCCATCCAGAGGATTTTCCTATCTTTCTTCTTTTCAGTACAATTTCTACCTTCCCTGTAAGTGTAAGGGTGGTGGCTCTCCTGTCCTTGACGGTGAAAAGAGGATGATATAAAGACCTTCGCAGCGCTCCATCTTCCTTCTATTATTTTGTCCTTCCAGCTTTACTTTTAAATATTTCATTGGATAACTCTGCTTAATTGGTTCTCATGCCTCAAAATCCTCCTGGCAACACAGGGTTCCAAAAGGCAGAGAGCAAGCTCTGATAGGTTACAATATGTTAAAAGGCTTTTGAATATGGTAAGAGAATGGTACATACAACAGACTATGTCTTCTTTCCAAGGACCAGCCCAGCTGAAAACATAAAAAATCTTTACCAGTAGATTGGCCACTTGTCAAAACCATGGCAACACAACTTAAAAAAAAAAGACCCTCAGTCTTGTGTGTCCCCTTTCCACTTCTAAAGTGAAGGTAACAAAGTAACAGAAAAGAGGATAAGAATTACACAACTTTTAGGTTATCTGTGAACATTAACTTAAATATTAGTATAGCAAAGGTAAGATCTTTGTCCAATGACCCACAAACGGACACAACACAAAAAGAACTGAATCATAGCTACATCTTGGCATTTTGACCATAAACAAAATGGGAAAACAAAAGTTACACCTCTTCTCCTTGGAGAGACAAATAAGGGAGCTCGCAGAGTTGATTTAATTGTCCACCCAAAGGGAAAGAAAAAGAGGTCATTTAATCATTTCATATATTGCAGTAATCATAATAAGTATATACAAAAAAGACTATCATGAAAATAATTACAGCTTATGTATCAACATCTGTTACAAGAAATGAAGAGGTAAAGAAATTATATCATTAAATAAATGAATGAAAAAGAATTTATTATACCAGCACTAAGCACTACAGAGAAAAACTGAGAAATATTACAGTCTCTGCTCTCAAGGAACTCATACCCTAACAGAGGGAAACAACATATAGAGGGAGTTTCAATGCAAGACAGATGCAAAGGCCCAGTGGTCTTTACAGTGCCATGGCAAAATAGATGGCAATGTATCTTATTTCCACTGGTACCAAGGACTTGGTGGTAAGAATTGTCTTTTCAGAATTTCAGTAGCTGTGGCTACTAAGGAGGTTGAAGACCGTAGTATCTGAAGGGGCAAATGCCACATAGACTGCTCCTCTGAGTGATGACTCCAAGGTCTAGGCTGGAAGAGAGGCTGGTGGTCTGAGGGGCACAGGCTCTTGGGTACAACGTCTTAAGCTACCTCTGCCAAGGTCTGAGGGGAGATAGTGGTGCAGACTGTGCTAGTGAAACCACCTGGCACACACTACCCTTGGCCTCTCCCTCAGGGCACTGTGCTAAAGAATTTTAAGGGGGGGGGGGCCAAACTTGTGATTTCATTGGTTTAGAGGGCTCCATAGTGATCAGATGCCCTTCAATTAATGCAAATCATCAACTGTTCTGCAATAGAGATTTGATAGGAGCATTGAGAGAAATGACTTGCCTAGAATTCTACAGTCAGTGTGTATGAAGGTAGAATGTGATTGCAGATCATTCTGGCTCAAAGGCCAATTCCCTATTCACTATATATGCAGCCTCTCAAGAATTCTGTAGGACCCTCTAAAGTAAATCAATATATATTTGATACTATAGGAAAGAATGATGAAAAATTAAAGAGAAAGTTAATCAAGGAATGAGAAAGACCAAATAAATGTGGGCCACCCAGAAACCTCATCATGCCTACACATCTTGAATATTTTCTTTGAGAAATTCATCAGCAGGTACTGGGCATGATAAGCACTAAATTACAAAAAATTATATTTGCTCTGTTCTTATGGGCCAAAAATTAACTGATATAACAGCAATTCCTGAATCAGCTGTCTGTGTAAGTCATATCGCTAACTTTTTGGAGCAAAGAGAAAAATTAATATAAATCTAGAGGAATAAAAATGAGATAGAAAATATGGTATGCAATTAAAACTATTGTTTAAATATACTAAAGGATAAATGGACCTATTTAAATTAAGTTATTGATGTCAAAAACAGGATATAAATAAACTCCTCCCAAAGCCTTCTTTATACAGGGTAGAAACTGAGTTTTCGGTCTCACTCCATTCTGCACCTGCTACTTTGCCTGGTTTCAAGTCCATGGAACAAGATGCTCCATCACCAAATGCCCCTTCTCATCCCTCCCATTTCCACTTCTGCTCTCTCACCTCATTTTGTGTGCTGTCTCCCCCACCCCCTCCCATCAGACTGCAAGTTCCTTAAGGGCAGGGACTATCTTCCTTTCTATTAACTGTATACCCTTTGCAAAGCACAGTTCCTGGCATACAGTAGATGCTTGATAAATGTTTAGTGGATTGAACTGGATGAAAGAATATCAATTCCATTTACAAATAAGTTAATCTTTTCCATGATTACCAAAACTATCTTACTAAGGCACTGACAGTGTCACACAAGGACCACAAGCCTCAAAAACATTTAATAACATCCCACTGCCCACTGAATAAAATATACAAATTTCTGGCATTTAAGGTTTCCAATCTACTTTTCCAACCTTATTTTCTTTTGTTTTCTCATGAAGTACATGACTTCATTGATTGACATAATGGAAAAAATAAGTACTTCAAAAATTTGAGATTATATTATACATATATATGTGTGTGTATGTATACATATATGTATAATTATATATATGTATATATATAAAATTTGAAATTAGATTTAAAACCACGTTTGCTATTGTTACTGTTTTTCTTAAAGTTTTCAGTTCCAAATTCTATCTCTCCCTTCCTTCCTACACTTCTCCCTGCCTGAGACAGTAAGCAATCAGATATACTCTACTTGTGCAATTATGTAAAACTTTTCCATATTAATCATTTTGTATAAGACTCAAAGAAAAGAAAAAAATGAAAGAAACTGAAAAACAGCATGCTTCAATCTGTATTCAATCAATGTTAGTTCTTTCTCTGGAGACGGATAATATGTTTCATCATTAGTCCTTTGGGATTGTCTCAGATCATTGTATTGCTGAGAACAGTAAGTCATTCAAAGTTTTTGATGAAACAATATTGCTGTTACTGTGTATAACATTCTCCTAGTTCTATTCTCTTATTTTTACATCAGTTCATGTAAGTCTTTCCAGGTTTCTCTGAAATTATGCTGCTTTTCATCTCTCATAGCACAATAATATTCCATTACAATCATTTACCACATATTATTTAACCATTCCCCAAATGATGGGCATCCCTTCAATTTCTAATTCTTAGCCATCGCAAAAAGAGCTGTGATAAATATTTTTGTACAAACAGATTTTTTTTCCCTTTTTTTGCATGTCTTTGAGATAAAGACCTAAGAGTAGTACTGCTGGATCAAAGGGTATGTACAGTTTTATAGCTCTTTGGTCATAGTTCCAAATTGCTCTCCAGAATGGCTGGATCAGTTCACAAATCCACCAGTGGTGCTTTAGTGCCCCAGTTTTCCCACATCCCCTCCAATATCTAACATTTTCCTTTCTCGTCATATTAGTCACTCTGATAGGTGTGAGGTGGTACCTCAGTGTGGTTTAAATTTGCATATCTCTGATCAATGGTGATTTAGAGCATTTTTTCATATGAATATGGATAGCTTTGATTTCTTTCTATGGAAACTGCCTGTTCATATCCTTTGACCATTTATCAATTGGGGAATGACGTGTTTTTATAAATTTATAAATTTTATAACATATAAATTTTATTTGTAAATTTGACTCTCTACATTTGAGAAACAAGGCCTTTGTTGGAGATACTGTTGCAAATTTTTTTTCCCAGTTTTCTGCTGTTCTTATAATTTTGCCAACCTCATTTTTCTTCCTTCTTTTTATACACCCTACATTCCAAGCCAAGTGGAATTACAAGCTGTCCTATCAACATTTTCTGAATCCTTCTCTTCTTTTCACACTGAGTTTAGTTACCAACTCTTCTATGAAGCCATGGCCAATAAACTAAGCTAAAAGTATTGTCTCCCTCCTCAAATTTTACTTATTTATATACATGTTGTATTCTCCCACAAGTAGAATGTAAATTCTTTATTTACCTATTCAGTGGTATAACAATCAAACTACCAGAAACTTATTTTTTACAGCTAGGAAAAAAAAATCAAAATTCATCTAGAAGAACAAAAAGGCCAGAATATCAAGGCAGTTAATTAAAAGAGAACCTAGGGAAGGTGGCCTAGCCACACCAGACCTTAAATTGTATTATAAAGCAACAATCATTAAAACTACTTGGCATTAGCTAACAAATAGAGGGGTAGATCAGTGGAATAGGTTAGATACACAAGACACAGTAGTCTATGATTATAGCAATCTACTGTTTGATAAACCCAAAGACACCCCACCTTTTGGGATGAGAACTTACTATTTGACAAAAACTGCTGGGAAAACTGGAAAACAGTATGGCAGAAACTGGGCATTGACTAATGTCTGACAATATATACAAAATAAAGTGCAAATGGGTACACAATTTAGATATAAAGGCTGATAGTATAAACAAATTAGGGGAGCAAGGAATAGTTTATCTGTCAGATTTATGGAGAATTGAGGAATTTATGACCAAATAAGAGATAGAGAACATTATGAAATGCAAAATGGATAATTTTGATTGCATTAAATTGAAAAGTTTTTGCACAAACAAAGCCAATGCAACCAAGATTAGGAGGGAAGCGGAAAACTAGCAAAGAATTTTTATAACTAGTGTCTCTGATAAAGCTGTCATTTCTAAAATATATAGAGAACTGAGTCAAGAATACAAGTCATTTCCCAACTGCTAAACAATCAAAGGGTAGGAACAGGTAGTTTTCAGAGGAAGAAATTAAAACTATCTATAATCATACGAAAAATGCTCTAAATCACCACCGACTAGAGAGATGCAAATCAAAAACAACTCTGAGGTACCACATCACACCTACCAGACTGGTTAATATGACAAAACCAGAAGATGATAAATGTTGGAGAAGAAATGGGAAAGTTGGAACACTAATTCATTGCTAGTGGAGTTGTGAGCTGATCCAACCATTCTGAAGAGCAATTTGGAACTATGCCCAAAGGGCTATAAACATGTGCATACCCTTTGACCCTGCAATACTTCTAGGGTTGTATCTCAAAGAGATGATAAAAATGGGAAAAGGATCCATGTGCACAAAAATATTTATAGCAGCTCTCTTTGTGGTGGCCAAGAACTGGAAATTGAGGACCTGCCCATCAATAGGGGAATAACTGAACAAGTTGTGGTATATGAATGTAATGGAATACAAGAAATGATGAAAAAGTGGACTTCAGAAAAACCTGGAAAGACATATATGAACTGATGCTGAGTGAAGTGAGCAGAACCAGGAACGATACACAGGAACAGCCACAGTGTATGATGACTGATTTTGATAGACTTAGCCCTTCTCAGCAAGGTAAGGACCTAAAACAATTCTAAAGGACTCATTATGGAAAATGCAATCCATATCCAGAGAAAGAATTGTGGAGTCTGAATGCAGAGCAAAGCTCTGTTTCATTGGGGGTTTTTTTCTTTCTAATGGTTTCTCCCACTCATTATAATTCTTCTGTGCAACATAACTAATGTGAAAATGTGCTTAATAGGAATGTATGTGTAGCACCTACATCACACTGCATGCCATCTTGGTGAGAGGGAGGGCAGGGAGGGGGAGAAAAATCTAAAACTTATGGAGAATGCTGAAAGCTAAAAATAAATTAATAAAAAAGTAAAGTAAATTCCTTGTACTCAGAGACTTTATCACTTTTTATTTTTGTATAATGGCTAACATTTATACAGTGCTTTGAAGTCAACAAAGCAGTATATGTATGCATATGTATACATGTGTATATGTATATATATATTTTCACACACATATGCACATGCGCGCGCGACACACACACACACACACACACACACACACACACACACACACACACACACACACACACACACACACCTCTTCTCCTTCCCAGTCTAAACATTCCCAGTCCCCTAAACTGATCCTAATATGGAATCATCTCTTTTCTCCTGACCATCTTGGTTGTTCTATTGTAGTCATGAAGCAGATTGTCAATGCCTTACTCAAAACATGGTGCCTAGAGCTAAACACAAATACTCTAGCTGTAGATTAAGGTTGAGTACAGTACAGTAGCCCTATAACTTCCCTTGTTATTTATACAATATCTCTGTTCATCCAGTCTAAAATCACTCCAGCTTTTGGGGGGCTGCTATGTCATAATGTCGATTCCTATTGTGTTTGTAGTTTGCTGTCTAGCCATACTTCACTGGGACTGCAATGTGTGCAGGTTATCTTTTTAACCAAAAACATTTTGCATTTACCTTCTTCATATTTTGTATTTATCCATGAATATTTGTTTCCTTCTAGGAGAATGTAATTTCCTTTTATTTCTATTTCTAATTCTCCTTCTAGGAGAATGGCAGGGACTATACTGTGTCTTGTCTTCCTGTACCACTGTGTCTTAACACCAAGTAGGAAGTCAACAAACGATTGCTGACTGAATTGAACTAACCTAAGTGTAGGACTTTATATTTATTCCTAATACACTCCAGCTCATTAGATTTGATCTATAATTCTGGCCTGTAGAGATCTCTCTAGATCCTGACTGTGATCCAAAACATCAGTCATCCCCTCAGTTTCACAACACCCGCTACCTGGATAAGGGCACCCCACCCTCACATATCTTCATCCTGATTAACAAAATGAACAAGTTTTTGTTTTGGGGTTTTTTTTAATCATAAGCAGTTAACCTCCACTAGAGTCTGAAGAATTGTGCCTCTGATTATAAAATTAACTAATAGTGATAGCACTCAAACATCAAGTATTTATTAAAATTTACTTTGTGTGAGAGACTGCGCAAAGTGCTGAGGAAATAATGAAAAGTTAAAAACTCAATCCCTGCCCTAAGGAGCTCACATTCTAATGGAGCTGACAGTATGCAAATAAGTACGAATACACAAAATGAATACAGACTACAATGAAGGACATCTCAGAGTAAAAGAACAAGCAATAGTAATACTAAGGCATTTATATAGAGTGCCACAGTTTACAAAGTGCTTTAACATGCATTATGTCATTTGATATCTAACAATAACTCTTAAGGGTAAAATTATGAGCAAGCTGGAATATCGAGGGCTTGCAAACTATAGTGAAAAGAAAGATGGGCTTTGGTTTAGGAAGCCTGGGTTTAAATCCTGGCTGTAAAACTTAGGAGTTCTGTGACTTTGGGAAAATCATTTAAACTGTGAGTTTCTGCTTTCACATCTATAAAAATTGGGTTAGTAAACTATATACTAACCATCATATACAACTGTTGTGGGAAAAGCATTTTTTCAAATTTTACCCTGTTGTATAAATATGAGTTATTACCATCATATCCCCTTTTTACTGGATTACAAAACTGAAGATCAGCAAAATTAAGTAACTTAGTCATTTCACATAATTAGCAATTATCTTCTGATTCTCAGTCCAGTTTTCTGGAATTTCACAACAACACATAAAAAGCAAAGGTTATCTTGGCAGAATTTCAAAGCACAAACTTCTGTAAAGTACTATGTTTCCATCATACAGCACAGAATTTTATTCATTAAATAAATGTTCACTGAGTAACTAGTTTGGGGCAGTACCAAAGACTACACCATTATGAAGAATTATTTTATTGGAATAAGTGAGGCTATCTAACCTATACCTCTGCTTCCCAGAAGTACTGTACTTAAATTTTCTCCAAAAGATCAATGACAATTTTAAAATGAATCCTGGGATGGAGAGTAAACATCCATTAGGGAAGCGGCCTGGATGAGTGAAAGGAGTGTCATACTTGAAATCAGGAGACCGAAGTTCCAGCCTGGGTTCTCAAAATCATTAACTGTGTGATTATACCTCAGGCCCTTAACCCCACTGGGCTTCAGTTTCTTCATCCGTAAAAGAAGGATAATACTTGTACCCTTTCATAGGGTTGTTATGAGAAAAGGACTCTATAACCTTTAAAGCACTATACTGCTGAGAGTTATCGTTATTATTACTGTCCTCCCTCAGTAACCTTTCTGAGAGCTTAAAATTCTTCTTGCTACAGTTTATACTCTTTTTCTCTCATTCTTTCCTCCATTGATATAGAAAATAACTTATCAGCAACCTCTGCTGTAATAATCTGTCTTTTTCTTGAAAACCATTATTAGATTGCCCCTTATCCTTTCCTTTTTTTTTAATCTTTCTTCAGAGACACTATTTTTCAACACAGTCATTTTCTTTCCTATTCTCAGGGCTCACTCCAAGCTGATCGCATAAAGCCCTGATCAGTGCTAAGTGTTACAGCAGGATTAAAAGTCCCTAAATTTTGATTTTCTATTTGGGGTCTTCAATAACACAAGGAAATCATAAAAATAGATCCCAAATATTCTTCTCTACTTGCCCAAGTACTACTAAACCCTAAAATTGTATTTAGTGCAACCGCCTTATAAAGCTTAGCTTTTTCTTTTGAATTAAAATATATCACAAAACACATACTATGAATAGATATCCTTTGTGAAGGTGATTTTTTTCTTCTTAAAAACTCATCATCACCTTATTTTATCCTCATTCAGTCATATTTTCCACATAAAACGTGATCTTTCTCCTTCACAAAGCACCTGTAAAACTGCTCCTCCTTCCCTTTCAAAATGTATGCTCTTGTCAGAACACAAAATTAAACACCTCCAGTTGCATTATACAGTACAGCTGTGTCAGAAAATTAACCGAGTAAAATAGACATCTTCTTACTGCAGTTAACTGTTCCCTTCTCTGTTTTCATAATCATTTTAAAAGGCACTACTGTTTCCACTGCTTCATACAATATCAATGTTTTCAGCTGAACTTTCTCTGTTCTTGAGGTTCTATTCTGGAGATGAAGAAATGTCAAAGGGAAGGAAAAAAATCCTGAGTTTCAGGTACTTGGAGAATAGAGGAATTTTGAAAAATCTTGTTTTCACTTTTAGCCTTCTTTGCATCAAGGAGAACTTCACTTTGGGTCACAATCAAAAGCTATAAAGAAAAGATTAAATGAATCTTTTGATTGCAAACCATGGAATCCTCAAATATCCCTGAGTTACTTCAGTTATTTTTTTCTTCCTTCTAGCAACACAGCAAGACGCAATGAAATCAGCAGGACAAATTCCTATAAAACATATAACAAGCATTGATTCGGGTTGCTTGTTAGCTCTAACTATGCATGGACATTACCAGAATTAATGAGATTCTGATAAAATTGTTCTTGCATAAGAGATAAAAGTGATTTGTAAGATGAAATCTTGACCAGAATGATAATTACCTTAAAGAAATACTGTACTCAGGATAAAATACACTTGTATACTGAACCCAGGCACCAGCTTCATCTTCTGTTTCTCCCTTTTTTATTTCTGTTACTGAAAACAACTTAAAGGATTCAAATCTTCTTACAGATACTTGTCGTAGGTGATCATCCAAGTGTTTCTGCTTCAGAACCTTTGAGACAAAAATAAACAGGGAGTTCAAAGTAAATAAAGAGATCCTCCAGTCAAGTGTTCAAAGAGTAAGTTCAAGAAAACCTAAGTCAAGAATCAATCAAGACTGCTAAATGGTTGGGAGTATTCATAGAATTTCAGCAGAATTTACTGAGCAAAAATCTGAATAAGGCAACATAAAAAAATAGGTCAAAACATTATTTACAGAAGTATTCCTGATGTAAAACGATCAAGATCTTCATCTTTGTGAAGCACTTTAGCACAAACAAATACAGAAAGAAAGAGCTAGAAGGTATTTGGGATCATCCTCTACTCTACACAGAAAAATGCTGAAGGTCACCTCAGACCAGTGTAAAGAAAAAAGTTACTTATAGATATTTGGAGAAAAACATTTGGAGAATTTCCCTTTTACAAATGGGCGATTCTAAAGTTTTGCTAAATAATTTTCACCTGAGGAAAAACAATATTTTACAAATCATTCATAAGCATTCATTACAAAGCAAAAATCAAATAGACCCCCACACAGAAAACTGATGGAAAACTAAATGGGTGTTAATAGAAAAAGGAAAGTTCTTTGAGATAACACTTGTTTCATTCATTTTTTTTTGTATCTCCAGAGTCTAATACAGGACCTTGTACACAGTAGGCATCTAATAAATGTTTAAGTGAACTAAAAAATATTTTCATAAATAAGGTAATATAGCAGATGTTATCCAAAGCAAATTAAATGTTTTTTTCCCTATTCAAGATAACTTCTAGAAACTTAATCAACATTAACAATCAAATAAAAAGACATACAAAGATAGTCACATTCAAAATAAATACATCAGAGAATAACTATATACTTCCATTTGTGCTACAGATTTTATAGAGTTTATATTATGAGCTTCAACCTGTATAATATATTGAAATTAAGTTAATTAATTTCAGTAATTAAATCATCCTAAATTAGGTCCAAAACAAATCTATTTTATAACAAATTCTCCTCTAGAGAAAATCATTCCCTGGGGGAAGTTCTAAAAACACGCAGAAACAAGATGACACAGTAAGATACATATAAAACAGGGTGTGTCACTTTGGGAAAGAAAGAAGCAATTATACTACAAATTCTCTGAGTGCTGAAACTTGTCTGACACTTTTTGTATCTGAAGTGCACCCGTGCACACACACAGAGTGAAGAGATGTTCGATACATACTTCTTGACTGTATTTTTTTTAGTGAAAAATCAAGAGCCTCCAAACAATCTGCCACACAGAGGCAAATTTTAAGTACTTAATTAAGAAAGCCCTCTCTAACCTATACTCTTAGGCACCTTGCTTCTCTTCCTTTTTGGCAGAAAGTAACAAGTCTTTCACCTAGAATACTAAAGTTTTCATTCATGCCAAACATATGGAAGTAGCCAAAAAAAAGAGACACAGTGTGGTCTGAAGGGATGACAGCACTTTGTTATGTGGAAGCAAAAAACATACATTACCTAAGATCAAATATAAAAAGATCACCCTATATCTCAATAAATAAAATTTATACAATGAAACAGAGGGCCATACTTCACAGTGATACTATATGAATTTAAGTCATGGAATCCAGTAGTCTCCAAATAATTTAAGTTGCAAAGGGCTATAAAGCAGTTCATGGTAGATTGCAACATGTTATCAAGGAGAGACTGAATAAAAGAAGCAGACCAGAGGATGTTCTCCTATTCTCACTGAAGAAATATACAATATACAACCAGAAAAGGAGATGGCCCAGAAATATTATGAGAATAAAGGATAACCGACAGGGATTCCTGTATCTTCTAACGGCATCCACAACTAGAGGAAGACATCCAGCACCTAGGTCAACCTCCACAGGAGAATTTGTTGAAGTACAAAAAAAGACACGAAGTATGGAGGAGGACAAATCATGGTTGGACTACAAAGGGAATAACTCCATCGGTGACATCCCAGACCCACTGAACTATAAAAGCATAAATATTTATAAGGTTCTACTACTTGTATCCTGAGGTTTCACAATATCTGCTTTTGGAAGAAAACATCTTTGACAAGTTACTATATTAATAATCCCAACCCAAGCCTCAGAGGCTCATTGTTTGACTTTTGATGGCTTAGAATGAGTGTAAATAGCAATTGTTGTCTGTTCTGGTCAGAAACACTGAGGGTCTTTCCCCTCCCCGACAGATATCTTTCGTCTCAACTCTTACCTAGCCCTTAGTCACTGAACTGGCGTGGTCTCAGAAAACTGAGACCTGGGAAAGACCTTCATTTAGAAAGGCCAAGGTCACCCACTGCATCCTGGGCCATTGCCAGTTGTCTTGACTTTTCTCCTGCCACTGGACTTCAGCTCTGCCTCACTTAAATCCAATTCACCCTCTTGATGTCATTTGTCCTTTTCAAAAACAAAGGAGGAATAACAACAACTGCTGTCTTACAAGACATCTAACAAATACTGGTTGAACTGAAAAGTTCACATCCTTAAATGCAAGTTTTTCAAATGAATACAAAAGTTGTTTTTCACATTTGTTCTTTCAGATCATCCAATAGTCACTGAGCTATGCAGATGAGCCATGTTCTTATTTCTTTTCTAGCCTTAGGAAAAAAAAAATCTGACAAATCTGTTTAATGGTAGTGAAGATAAGAGCTCAGAAAGGCTGCAATACAATGTTCTCTGTTTTTGCGATGTTCTCCAACTGGAAGGTCCCCATGTATTGTTTTCTAAATAAATGAATCCTGGGAACCCATAAGGATGCCAAGACTCAAGAAAGCTAACAGGAAACCATTACTTAGTAAACCAGAAAAAAGTATGGAATGAAAAATAAATAGTGATTCAAAGCTACAGCCTAAACAATTTAATTTCTCCTTCACGGACAATGAATAGGCATGGACACTCTCGGATTTAAGAATGGTTTCCCTAATATTACAACCTCATTCTCTGAACTTACCATCCCAAGCTCTATGAAGATTATATTAATTTTTAACAAATCTTTTTAATTCAACTTCATGAAAACTACCCTCTTTAATTATTTTTTGTTATTTTTTATTGTATTTATTTTATTGTTATTTTAGTTTCAATTACTAACAATTGAGAAGTCTTTAATTAGACTCTGGCTACATTCAATATTCTCACAATTACCACTTATTTTTACAATATGCAATTTAAACATAATTTCTCTCTTTTAAATTCAAAACTATATAACTAAGTGATATACACCTACCACAATTGTATTACCATAATCAACACCAAAGAACTTCTAAGTACCTTCACAGAGTGAGGTAAATGGAAGTTATAAATTTCCATTCAACAAAAGGAAGAATTTATAACCATTTCTATAGACAATTCCAATGAATCATCCAGCAATGCAGCAGGCTGCCTTGCAAAGTAGTTAGGTCCCTACCACTGGTAGTATTCAACATAGTCTATATAGAATGTAAAGCTCCTTAAGAGAAGGGAATTTTTTCCTTGTAGCCCCAGAACCTATCACACTACCTGGCACATACTAGGTGCTTAACAAATGCTTACTAATTGGTATGGTTATATCTTTGACTATAACTAATTATTTTAATGCAATATCAATATTAGAGAAAATGATATCTCAAATTCCACATACCCAAAACAGAACTCAATAATCTTTCCCCCAAAACTGATCTCCCTTCTGGACTTCCTTATCTCTGTAGTGGGCACATCCATCCTTCTAGTCTCTCAGATTTGTAACTTCAGCATTAATTATCCTACATTCCACTCATTCAAACAGTTGCCAAACCTCGCCATTTCTATTTTTCCAACATTTCTCTCATATGTCATAAGTTTGAGTCAGGACTTCTTGCCTTGTAATACAACCTATCCTTGTGCTAGAATGCTCCTGACCAGATTCTGTCTTTCATATCTTCCACCTTCCTGAGCTGACCTAGGCTGGTGAAATCACTCATGGTTTTTCTTCCCCTTGGATCTCTCAGTAAATATTTGATGTGGTATGATTTCTAAAGTTTGGAGGAATTGTTTTGTTTTGTTGTGGCAAGGTAGCTTGCTGCATTTCTTTCTGCTACTCTGCCTTCTTGGCTCCCGCATTGTGGAATTTTCCTCCTGCTGTCATGTGAAAACCATTATGTCTTTGATAACATTCATGGTTGTATCCCTTCCTTGTCCACCCTCTTCTCTTTCTGGAAGCATCAAGCTGCTGCCCAAGTTTACATGTAGATGCTGCCCACATATCTTTTCTTCTTGCCCCATCTCCCCCAATCTACTTCTACCATAGGATTTCTCAAGTCAAGTCACATAATTTCCCCTTTGCAAGTCAGAAGTACAAGGAAAGGACTATTGTTTTTCCTCTTTGGACAATATGATCCTTCTCTGCCTTTCAAGCTTGGCGCCATTGGCCCATATCATCTCCTCAATGAAGTCATTGAGTATAAAAATATATGTTACGTTGGTTTTGAAGGTCTTGCCAAGTTTTTCAGACACTGTCTCTATTTCTTCACATTCTGTAGCAGATGGTGGCAAAGAAACTTCAGTTTTCATGATAGCAGTCTTTTGTTTATGTTCATCATGAATACTATAAAATGAGATGACCAAGAGTCCTGTGAAATGTATGTTTCCTGCAGCTTTTAGGAAAATGATGAATTCAAATCCACCAATTTCTTTTTTTGCCTTCCCAAAGAAGACTAGTGAGTTAGACTTTTATTTATTTTGTAGCTGCAATTTCCATTTGTCTTCTAGTTTAATTTAGGACACCACTATTAAGGATATGCCACTTTCTTCTCCTTTACTGGTACTATCTCACATGGTGAAATGGCCTTACTCCATACCAAGACTAATCTCTCTACTTGTTCAAATGATCCCATTCCATCCCATCCCCTCCAAAAAATTGCTCCCTCTGTCATCCCCACTCTTTCACTTATTTTCAACCTCTCCCTGTCTGTTGGCACCTTCCCTACTGCCTACAAACATGACCTTGTCTCCTTTATCCTGAAAAAATCCTCACTTCTTCCTTCTATCCCCATTAACTATCATCCTATATGTCTTCTGCTCTTTGTAGATAAACTCCTCAAAAAGACCATTTAGAATAAGTGCCTCTACTTTCTCTACTCTCACTCTCTTCTAACCCCTCACAATCTGGCTTCTGACTATCATTCCAACAAAACTGCTATCTCCAAAGTTACTAGTGATCTCTTCATTGCCAAATCCAATGGTCTTTTCTTTATGTTCATTCCCCTTGACCTCTCTGCAGCATTTGATACTTCTGATCACTTTCTTCTCCTTGATTCTCTCTCTCTCTCTCTTTCTCTCTCTCTCTCAGGTTTCAGGACATCATTCTCTCCTTGACTTTCCTCCTAACTATATGCCTGCTCCTCTCTCTCCTTTGCTGGATTCTCTTCCAGACCATGCCCTCTAAACATAAAAAGTTATGGTGACAGAGATACTCAAGACATATACCAAGAAAAAGAGAGTGATCCCAAAGTATCTACAAGTAAAGCTTCAAGGAAAAATGCAGCTTGGGTACAAATTCAACTAAAATTCCAGTAAAATATGAAGCAAGAGTTTGAAAAAAATAATTTAAAAATTTTTGCAAATGAAATAAAAGGTTTACAGAAAAAAAAATTGGGAGGTGGGGGAGAAAATATCTACAATGGTCCTTTAAGAGGTTGTTTCCTGAACTTTGTAGATAATTAGACCAAGTTCTCACCAATACCTGGTTCAATGAGTGGGGACTCCTACATGTGCTATCACTCCATGCCTCAAAGCAACCTGGAAAAGCTTAAGAGGATTACTGTTTTATGGAGAAATTTTCTAGCACAGAAGATTCAAGGCACACACTATTCCAGAAAAAGGAAGGAATGTGTCAACAGCTTGTCCCCCCCAAAAAAGTCCCAGAAAACCAGAAAGGTAATTTCCAGACCAGGGCTGATAGGTAGAAAAATATTTTGGAAAATATGGCTCAATTCTGAGAAACAAAAGACATCAAAGATTTACATAACATCCAGAAGCCTCACGTTGGCATAATAAGAATCAGGAAATAAGCATTTATTATGTGCCAGGTTGGTTGGTTGTTATCCTTCATTCTCAAAGAGGACCAAAATGACATCACTAAGATAGGGTCAAGTTTCGATGTGTTCAACTATGGCTGATCAGACCAATACAAGCTCAGAATGCTCTAACACAGTTGGGCACAAATAGTTCACGTGAGCATTTGAGGAGGATACTATAAATTTGTGCATCCTGCATCTCCTTTGAGCTTTCAATTCTACTTTCAACAGCACCTTCTCTGATATGGGCACTTCATGCTGAGGGATCCTGCGCCAATGTCTCCTATGTCACACAGTCAGTTCCAAAGTTCTTAAGAGACACTTTGAGAGTTTCCTTGTGTGGCTTCTTCTGACCATCATGTGAATGCTTGCCCTACGTGAATTCTTCATAAAACGGTCTTTTTGGCAAGCATACATTTTGTATTCAAACAATGTGCCAGGTACTGTGCTGAGTGCTATACAGATATTATGACCACAATAACCCTAAGAGGCAGGTGCCACTACTATCCTCGTTTTACAGTTGAAGAAACTAAGGCAGACAAAGGTTAAGTTACTTTTTCAGAGTGACACAGCTAGTAAGTGTCTGAGGCTGGATTTGAACTCAAATCTTCCTGATTCCAGGCTCAGCGATCTAACCACTTAGCATTCAACTGCCTAAGAACATTTTCTTCCAAAAAAGGGAACGCATTGGATATGGTAAGCAGTGAATCACAGCATTAAAAAAAAATGAAATTGACTATATCTTAGCAGTTTACTGATGTAGGAGTTAAATCAGAATAAATTGTCTATCACTTGGTTAAAGTAAAAGTCAAAATCAACATTAAATGAGAAGAAAAGGGTAAAGAAGGGAGAAGAAACCTGCCGGAAATCATGACTTCAATCAGACTTGTTCTAACATCATTAATTACAAATAAAGGGAAAGGGGGAAAAGACAAAGATACTGATGAGGATTACCACCATTTCCTACAAAAGTTTAAACAATGTATAAAAAGTCCCATTCAGGAAACCACCCTAGTCAGTAAACACAATCTATAATTCTCATCATCAATGACAAGGAAGCCAACATATTTAGGCCCTAACATATCAGTCTCCAATAGGCTAAATGACAAAGTAGAAATGGTATTTAAGTTGAAGTTAAGAGAAATTATTAAACTATTATATACCAAGAAAATGCATATTTGAGCAGGCCAATCTTGAAAGCAAGGAAAGACACCAAAAGAATAGAAAAAAAAATCAGAGATGACATTATTACTCAAAAACGATCAAAAGGTTATTGTAACTACCATATGCCTACTTTATCTTTATAAAATCTTTATAAGAATGATATACACAAATACATATATACATATTATATATGTATGTATATATATAAAGGATTCCTTAACGAAAATATGAGAAATCTTTCACAAAAGATTTTCTATAACATATGACATCTTGACAGTCACACAATTGTCTGAAGAGTGCTGCTCATACAAGATGTTTGTTGATGAAAAAAAAAAGTATTTAACTTGTCAGAGAAAAATATAGCCTTCAAGGCTTTTCTCCACATAGGAATTATTCTGATGCCTTGATAAATACATGAACAGAGATAACTCTATTAAACAACCCACTGATTAGTAACTTCAAGTGACCTCTATGTCATGGACACTTCAGCTATCCAAAGGTGTTCACCATGGCCACGGAGGATGCAAATGGAAAGAGTCAAACAGAAGCATTATGTTTAGATAATGTGATCATGCACAAGTTTCTGTTTGTGGGTGATAGCAACCTAACTGCAAGAAGCCCAAGCAAAACACAGGCCCTCTACATTTAGACTACTCGAAATGAATAGTCCTAACAATCCATACACAAAATATTTTAAAAAAGAAAAATCCCTACTGTCAAGACTATGGCAAAGAGAGTCAGGTAATCAATCCAATGAGCAAGCATATCATTACCTATATCTAGAGCAGACACAAGCGGCAGTTAGGTGGCTCAGTGGATAGAGTGCTAGGCCTGGAGTCAGGAAGACTCATTCTCCTGAACTCAAATCTGACCTGAGACAGTTACTAGTTATGCAGCCCTGGACAAGTCGCTTAACCCTGCTTGCCTGAGTTTTCCCAACTGTTAATTGGGCTAGAGAAGGAAATGACAAACCACCCTAGTACCTTTGCCAAGAAAACCCTAAAAGGGCTCACAAGACTCAGACACCACTGAACAACAACAACATGACTGAGCTGGGGGTGGGCTGCTAGTGTCATAAAAGGAAGTATAACAAATATTCTGCCTGAATACCACACTAGTATCCATGAAAGCCTCCAGCATGTTGAGAAGACGCCCCCTGGAGGCGAAGTGGCTGCTTTTAATGGACCTTCATTTCTCTCTTAAACTACATTTTATTTATATACACAAAACAAGAGGAGAACAAAATGGACCTTATGTGACCAAGTACTAAAATGTGTGGCCTATAAGTCTGACACTGTACAAATTATTATTGTAGAAATTCTTAGCAGTGGAAAAGAAAAACTCCATCGAAGAAATGGAAATCAATCTAGGAGACAAGAAACTCCTCTAGGACAAAGACTGGCTCATTTCTGCCTTTGTATCCCCAGCATCTAGCATAATACCTCTTAGGCATTTAACACATTTACTTAATTGAACTAAATCCACCCTTCAACCTTGTCTGCTCCAGAGATCTTTTAGGTCTCTTCCCGACTGAGTTGGACACCCTAGTCTAGCCAGCTGTGACAGCTGCAGAAATAAAAGGTAAGCTGGCACAGGAATAGATTGATGGATGGAAGACAGGGGATAAATGGCAAAAAGAGTTGGGCTGGGTAAGACAAAAGGAATGGGTATAAATCTGCAAAAATGAATTCACTTTGTAAAGTACTTGATTTGAACAAATAAAGACACTGAGGCCTAAGGAGGCAGCTAGTGCTTACTATTATATTTATTATAGTACCATACCCCGCCAGCATACATCTCTATTTTTCATGATTGAAAAGCATACAAATGATACTTGAGATGTTAAAAGTTATGTGTATTTGAAATGCAATGAGAAAATTTACAATGAATCTGCCCCATCTTGCCCCTCTTTCCAGGCCAAGTCCCTAATGGCAAACGTGCTTGTGAGAGAATAATCTAAAAAGTGATGTTCACTGCATTCACAGTTAGAATGGACTTTCTTTGTTGGCCACTTAATCCAATGTGTGCCTTACTGAGAGTGCCCTCTACATCACCCACAAGTGGTCCTCAGATCTTTACCTGAAGACCCTTGCTATGGTACAACTCACTAACTTCTTAGGACACCTGTACACCACTTTGTCATTATCAGCAATTGCTTCTTATATCTAACCTAAATCAATCAATTAACACATATTTGGTAAGGGATTACTGCATGCTAGTAAATATACTTAAGCACTGAGGAAACAAAATTTTGTGAACCAGCCCCTGTCCTCAAGAAGCTCACATTTTAAAGGGAGATTTGTTCAGTCATTTCTCAGGTGTGTCCAACTCTTCAGGACCCCATTTGGTGTTTTCTTGGCAAAGCTACTGGAGTAGATTGCCATTTCCTTCTCTAGCTGAGATGAGGAAACTGAGACAAACAAGGTTAAGTGACTGTGTGACCAAGGTCACATGGCTAGTCAGTATCTGAAGTCAGATTTGAACTTAGGAAGATGAGTTTTCCTAGCTTCAGGCTCAGCAACATCCACTGGGCCACCTAGCAGCACAACAGGGATACCACCAAAAATAACTAGGTACAAACTGTATGTACACTGAGCAGAGAGAAGATAATCTCAGAGCGAAATGCACCATCACCTGCAGAGACCAAGAAAGGCATCCTCCAAAGCTGGAATTTGAGCTAAACCTTAAAGGAAGTTCAAAAAATGAAGAAGTGGAGGTGAAAAAGACAGAACCAGGAGATGGAGCGCCCATCAATCTAGCTGGATATTGGAATGTCTGGAGGGAAGTAAACTGTAAGAATACTGGAAAAAGTTAAAGGACTTTATATTTGATCACGAAAATAACAGGCAGACCTACACTTTAGGATTATCACTTTGGCAGCCATATGGAAGATGGAATGGAGCAGGGAAAGACTTGAAACAGGGAGATCAATTAGAAGTTTATTGCAAATGTCGAAGAAAAGTTATAAAGGCCTGAACTAGAGTAGCATGTGAGTGAGTGAAGAAAAGGAGGTATATAAGAGAAATGTTGTAAAGGTAGAAATGACAAGATTATGTACAGATTAGATGTTGGGTGAGAGAAAGTGAGCCTGGGTGACTGGAAGGATGGTGATACCATCAATGTAACAGGGAAGTTGGGATGAAGAGAGGATGGGGGGGTGAGGGGGGTGGCGGAGAACAAGTTTACTTTTAGACATGCCGAGGTTATGATGCCTATGGGACGTCCAGTTTAAGATGTCCAACGGACAGTTGGTGGTATGGGACTAGAGATCAGAAGAGAGATGAGGGCCAGATAGAGAGATCTAGAGATATAAGAATCATCTTCATGGAGATAACAACCCACAAGAGCTGATGAATTCACCAAGAGAGACAGTATGACAAGAGAAAAAAGAACTCCATGAGGCCTTGGAAAACGCCCAGTTAGGCAGCATGACATATACATATGTATGTATATAAAAAGAAAATAGAAGAGAGAAAAAATGAGCATCTAGACATATCAGGAAAGGCCTTATGGAGAAGGAAGTACTGGAGCTTAACTTTAAAGAAGCTAGGTATCATATTCAATTAATATCCTAATTCTTTAAATAATGATAATAAAGATGCTAGTCATTGGCTGTAAAGGAAGGAGCATTTCATCACACCCAAGTCAGATGACAGCAGTACAAAATAAAGTGCCTTATATCAAAGTCAAGATGGTACTGTGAGATAAGGGAAAAAGTTCTGGTAGATTAGTAATGGGACAGCAGAAAGCCTAAGGGGAAGGGCAGAGGACTAACTGCTCACAGACAATACAAACCAACCTTTCCCTAAACAAAACAAGAGGAGGAGCCAAGATGGCGGAGAAAGACACACATATGCTAGCTCCTAACCCACAGCCCATAAAATACCTGTAAAGAAGAACTTCCAACAAATTCTGGAGCAGCACAAGCCACAGAACAACAGAGTGGAGATTTCTGTTCCAGAGAGACCTGAAAAACCAACACCAAAGGTCTGTCGCGTACTGGACCGGGAGCAGAGCCCAGCCCTGCCTTGGCTGCTCGGCACTGAGGGCAGCAGATCCGAGAAGGCTTCAGGGACAAAATCTCCAGCAGCAGAGCCAGTCCCTCCACCCACAGGTGCCAAAGGTCAGTGAGAGAGTCTTTTTGGCTAGCCGAGAGGGGAGTGGGGTGTCCCCATGACTCAGGCCCCCTCAGGAGGCAGCAGCGAAGGCGGCAGCAGACTGGGGCTCCCAAAGCAGGCAGGAGCTCAGATCCATTGTTGAAGATCTCCTCATAAACCCCTGGAGGGAACTGAGCCCCGAGTGGTGGCCCTGCCCCCACTTGAGCACCAGTTCTTAATCTCACACTGAATAGCAGCCTGGCCCCAGCTGAAAGCCCTGAGGCTGGGAAGCAGCATTTGAATCTCAGCCCCTAAGCACTAGCTGGGTGGATCTGGAGGCGAGGTGGGTGTGGAGAGGAAACTCAGAAGTCAAGTAACTGGCTGGGAAAATGCCCAGAAAAGGGGCAGGAAAAAATAAGACCACAGAAAGTTACTTTCTTGGGGAACAGGTGTCTCCCCCAATCCCTTTGGATAAGGAAGAAAAAGGCATACTGCCAGAGGAAGTCAAGGGCCCTCCCTCCAAAGGGGACTTAAATTTGACTCAGGAAATAGGAGACCTTAAAAAATAAGTTAGCAGCTTACTAAAAGAGAACCAAAAAAACGCTGAGGAAAATAGCAGCTTTAAAAAGAGGCTAACTCAATTGGAAAAAGAGGTCCAAAAAGCCAATGAGGAGAAGGAGGTTTTAAAAAGCAGAATTAGCCAAATGGAGGAGAAGATTCAAAAGCTCACTGAATAAAATAATTCGTTGAAAGAGAGAATTGAGTCCAGGGAAAAGAATGACTATGAGTTAAACCAAGAAGTTAGTAAACAAAACCAAAAATTTAAAAAAAATAAAAGATGATGTGAAAGAACTCATTGGAAAAACAGCTGACCTGGAAAATAGATCCAGGAGAAATAATTTAAAAATTATTGGGCTACCTGAAAACCACGATCAAAAAAAGAGCCTAGATACTATCTTCCATGAAATTATCAAGGAAAACTGCCCTGATGTTATAGAATCAGAGGGCAAAATGGATATTGAAAAAATTCATGGGTCACTCCCCGAAAGAAAACCAAACAGAGAAACTCCTAGGAATACTGTGGCCAAATTTCAGAGTTCCCAGATCAAAGAGAAAATACTGCAAGCAGCTAGAAAGAAACAATTTGAGTACTGTGGAAATACAATCAGGATAACATAGGATCTGGCAGCTTCAACATTAAATGAACAAAGGGCTCAGACTAGGATATTTCAGAAGTCAAAGGAACTGGGACTGAAGCCAAAAATCACCTACCCAGCATATCTGAATATAATACTTCAAGGGAAAAAATGGACATTCAGTGATAGAGACAAATTTGAAGATTTCATGGCGAGGAAAAGACCAGATCTGTATTTAGAATTTTGACTTCCCAAAACAAGAATCAAGAGAAGCATGAAAAGGTAAATGGAAAAAAAAAAAAGAAAAATCATAAAAGACTCTCTAAAGCTGAACTGTTTACATTACTACATAGAAAGAAAATATTTTTAACTCTTGAATCTTTTCTCAGTATTTGGGTAGTTGGAGAGATTGTACGCACACACTCACACATACACATAGCTAGATAGAGAGTACAGGGTGTGTTATATCAGAAGAGATGACATCCACATACATACACACACACACACACACACACACACACACAAAATAAATAAATAAAATAAAAATTAAGGGGTGAGAAAGGGAGTAAGGAAATGGGGCAGGCCATAACTCATAAAAAAGATAAGAAAAATCTTATTCAATAGAGGAGATAAGGGAGAAGGGGAGGGGGGTGGAATAAAGCTACTCTCCCCACATGTGGCTGAAGGAAGGAATAACATGCTCACTAAATTTGATATGAAAATTTATATCACACCACAGGAAAGGAGAGGAGGCAACAAGTGGAGCGAAGGGAATGTTAGAAGGGAGGGCAAATGGGAGAAGGGAGTCACTAGAAATAAACACTTTCAAGAAGAGACAAGGTCAATTGCAGGGGGAAAAATAAGGGGGATAGGGTAGGTCAGAGGGCAATATAATTAGTATTACACAACATGATTACTGGGGAAGTCTTTTGCAAAACAACACGTTTAGTCTGTATTGAATTGCTTCCCTTCTTAGTGGGGCTGGGGAGGGAGGGGGGGAGGGAGAGAAGTTGGAATTCAAAGTAGTAGAAACGAATGTTGAGAATTTTTACTGCTTATAATCAGGAAATAAGAAGTACAGGGATAGGGGAATGGAAATTTATCTTGCCCTGCAAGAAAAGAAGGAAGATGGGGATAGGACAGGGTGGGGTGTGATGGAGGGGAGGGTACATTGAGGGAAGGAGCAACCAGAATGCAAGGTATTAGGAAGTGGGGGGAGGGGGGTGATGGGGAGAAAAATTGGTCATGTTACAAAGTGAGGTAAAAGCAATTAGTATTAAAACAACAGACTGAATTAATTACTGAGAACAAATCAATGACATCTTTAGTTTGGAGAAAAGAATTTCAGTCTAACTTTCCAAGAGGAAGGTAACCTCTGATAAAATTTGGCATTGATGGAAAAGTCAAAGTTTTAATGGTAAATTATATTTTATGATTGCCATTTAATCAGGAACTAGAACATGTATACAAAGCCATGTAAGCCACTTAAGACTTGCCTAAAAGATGTTCCTTAGCCAAAGTGAAACTATAATCATATTTTAAGCCTGGTTATAGGAACTTGCCATTTTTAGATGATGTGGGACTACTAAGTGACTGTTCTTCTGAGTCTAACTCCAGGTATGGGGAGCAAGAAAGGCGATCCGAGCCTCCATTACATGATGCCAGTATGCTCATGAGATCCTGGTATGAACTGCATAGGTGATCTCAAGGGAAGAGTGGGAGAGCAGCTGTTCAGCATGGACTGAGGTGGGATTCTCCGGACTCAATTTCCCCAATGATACCTGGCAGACTTTAAGCCTCATTGATTACAAGTGGACAATCTACTCCTGCCTGGAATAGACATGAACTGAAGTTGGGGAGATATTGTTTCCCTGCAATGTCCCTACTCTTGGTGGCAATTCCCTAGAGTCAAAAGGTTTGTAAGCTTAATACCAGATCTATTCAATTATAGATTATGGATACAGGAACATCCCGAGGCTGCGTAAAATTAAGCTATTAGGCACAGGACTTTAGACCAACAACATTAAGTTAGGGTCTTTTTATTCTTGGTAATACTGAGGAGACAATTAGGTCAAGAGTTTGTGAAGTTAGCAACATAAATATTATCTGTGTCTCAGTGGGCTTATGTTTAAAAAAAAAAATTCTTTTGTGGTCCATATTGTAAATGCTTTAAAAATATGTATCACCTGACCAAAAGTTTGAAGTGCTTTATCTGTTATAAACTGTGTTAACAATTTAAAAAAATTTTAAAAAAACATAAAGAAGAAATCCCATCTGTAATATCCCTGACAAATGGTCAACCAGGCTCCGCTGGAAGAACTCCAGGGAGGGAACTCAATGACCTCCTAAGACAACTGCTGCTTCTGGGCAATTCTAATTGTAAGGAAGGTTTTTTTCCTGGGGACTTAGGCTGGTCTCTGCAGCTACAGAGCAGCACAGACTGTGCCTATTTTCTTGTCTATATTACTGCCACTCAAATATTTGAAGTCAGCTATCATGTCCCCTCTTAAATACATTCTTTTCTCCAAGCTAAGTGTTATCAGTTCCCTCTATTGATATTGTTTTCAAACCCCTACCCATTGTAATCATCCTGCTCTGGACTTTCTCTCTAAACCCCTCTCTATGTTCTACCACAGCCTAAGACAAATACGTTTGAAATTATTACCACCTGGCAGGGAGGGGGTGCGGGAGCAGCATTGGGTCCTGGACTGCCACAGTGGTCCCTGAGTGAGTGTGAAGGTTCGCATAGTGGAAGGACTGGAGCCAGATGCCTGGCAGCACCACCTCCCAGCTCCAGGTTTGCTTGAAAGACAAGTACGGAGGGAGACTTCTGCCTATTTTCTTTCGAAAAGGGAGGAGAAAAATCCAGCAGCAGCATCTCCAGGAATAAAAAGATTTAAAAATGTCTTCATGGGTGAAGGTTAACAGAAGACAAACTCAAAGATGTGCTGCAGATAAAAGCATAAATCCTTATAAACGTCATCTGATTACTTCTCCTAGAGATGGTCACATAAAGGAAAGTGAAGAAACTAAAAGTAACTTTGAGAATTATTGGGGAAAGAGTATGATTATTCTAAAGGAAGTGAAGATAATTATGCGAGATACCAGTATTTCCATAAAGATGATGGCCACAGTAAGCACCATCGAAAGCAGACGCTCTACCCGCGGTTTTACCAACAGATACAGAACGAATGCGACAAGGAAAGCCCTTCAGATTGCACCCTTGTCTCCAACAACAAAGACCAAAGGGACTATGAGGCAAGCACAGGTAAGCACAGGTCACTGCTTGCAAGACCATAGTCTTGTGTTGGAAATGATTTACCTGACATCAGAGCATCACTGCACACTCTGGTGAATGAAAAACGATGGCTCTCCCTCTTGGATTCCTGTGGAACAGGGCAATGCAGCCAGTGCTCTCCTCTGGCACCATGATTTCACTTCACAAGACTATCACAATACCTCGCCATATGCCCTTGGAGGATGCACTGGCTGTAGGAGCTGAGGAATTTGGGACTATTTGGACTGAGCGGGGACAACAAGAAGGTGCAGGGATTTCACAAAAAGCAGCTGATCTGGTAGACGGCTACTTAGAATGATACTTCTTTGAAAGTTACTCAGTGCCTCGGGGCACCAAACACCTCTTCCTATTAAGTGGGGGAAAATATTTGTATCAGGAGGAACTGAACACCATCACTGACTACCTAAGGACCAGGAAAGAGGAACTGGAAGATTTTGTCAAGATACCAGATACTTCAGCTGCAGTGAATGCTTTGATTGAAGTTAATTTGATGCTAAGATCTCATACTATGGGCAAACCACCTCTTCTTCTAACCCCTGGTAGGAATTCCTTCCAAGGCCAGCCTCTCCATCCTCCAGTTACGCCTCCTTTATTAGGTGATAGGCCTGGAGGACTCCTTTGCAACACCAGGACTGGTCTGGGCCCAAGGGTAAACCTCCTCCCCTTCCAGCAGTACCCTCAAAAGACCTGGTCTTCTGGGATATGCACCACATCAGTCTGCAAAGCGTCCAGTGATGTGGGAGAAACCAGCCCTTCTGCCAACACCACTAGTGCAAACAGTGCAACCTCAATGAGCAGCTAAACACAAATCATTTTGAACCAAGGAAAATTCGACTGGGCCAGGAGGAAAATGGCAAGGCACTCCAAGCAGATGGGTGTCATCTACCTTTCATCACCAATGTCTGTGTATCAGGCAACAAACTTTATTGTAGCATACTTTCTGTTATAATCTATATTCTCATGGAATGTTTTTAATTTGTGGAGACTATCACAAGCTAGGTGTTTGTGAAAAGCCAATGTTGTAGATATGCTGGACCTTTAAGTTATTCCATTACATATATTACACAATAAATTCCTTGTTTTATATTAAAAAAAAAAATTACCACCTCACCAGAAAGTGGAAAAGGGACAGTATTTACACAATCTAAAAAGCTGTTAGGTGACATTAAAAAAAAAAGTCAGATGCTACATATCAAATCATATCCCCAATTCATAAATTCTCCAAGTTATTTATGTAGTTTTTTCTATAATAAAGTGCAACTGTGTAGTAAGGCGGCTGGGAGGATCAGAGGGTTATGTGCAGCTTTAGAGGTCAAGGGACCTTAGAGACCCACTTCACTTTACCAGTGAGGAGACAGAGATGTGGAGGTTAAGTGACTTGCCCAGAGTCATACAGAGATGAAAAAAGAAGAACCACAGGGACAGAAAGAGGAAAACAGGCAATAAAAAGAACTATGAGGCTACAATGCAAGCTTCTCTGAAAACTCTTGGGAACACCATAGACTCTATAGGCCTCTGCTCATCCACCAATATGAGCTGCCAGGGGGCACCAAGGAAAACTCCCATGAAGAAAAGAAATCCTAGCTCTCCCAGATATTTAATACACTGGGACTTAAAATCAAAATAAGTAGTATGAAAATTATAACTACACCTTCCTAAGGCGATACTAGAATAACAACAGTTTGTATTACATGATACCGAGTAGATACCTGCTTTTCCTGCTACAGAATTATGTTGCCCAGTTTTACCTAAACCTAAAAATAAAATCTAGTATCCTGCTCTTAAGACAAATTTGTTCACTATCATCAAAAGCAATCACTCTCCTTAAAAATATTTTTCTTGCAAACTGTTTTGAACAATGAAAATAAAAACCTGAAAAAAAATATAAAATAGAAAAATAAGGAAATAGAGTTAGGTTTGACATTAACCTAAGTATTCCACTATTTTCTAACCTACTTTTGAATCGGAGGATTTAATAGGAAGTCTTCACTAATGCCTTAGGTCAGCAGCGACCTCTCCCTCCCCGGTGCTCTAATACATTCTGGACCTCTCATATGCCCTTATAGTAGACTTTGTATTTTCATGTGTCTCTTTTCCTCTAATTGTCAGTTGCTGTGCAGTCGACTCTTTGTGACCCTACTTAGGGCTTTCCTGGCAAAGACACTGGAGTGGTTTCCTAGTTCCTTCTCCAGCTCATTTTACAGAAGAGGAAACTGAGGCAAACTGAGTTGAGTGACTTGTCCAAGGTCATCCTGCTAGGTGTCTGGGGTCACGTTGAACTCGGGTCTTTCTGAGTGCAGGCCTGGCTCTCCATCCACAGCGCCGCCTAGTGGCCCCTTCCCTCTACTGGTTTACAAGTTCCTTAAGAAGGGGACCAAGTCATACTTAAACCTCCCTTGATGTGTACAGTACTTGGCACATAGCAATGGACTGGATGTGTGATTTCACTGATACAGGAATTCCTGGGGAAGGAATCTCCCTCAATTAATGCAGGTAAGCACTTTCTCTGCAACTTATAGTCTTAGAGATTTACTGCCCTTGAGGCTCTAAGAAAATGAATCATGACCAAAATTACACACTGTGTCAGAGTCAGAACCTAAAGCCAATCTTCCTAGCTTGAAGGCCTGCTGTCTATCCACTGCAACAATCCTTGGCACAAAGCAAAAGTATAATAGAGCATGTATTTATCCGAGATATTGTTGACAGACAACTGGTCTGGAGCCAGAAAGCCCTGGGTTCGAATATGACCTATAACATATACTGGCTGAGCAAATAAATTACTTTAAGGATGACTCTGGGCAACTGTCAGTACCAAATTGTAGGCAAGATGTTGAACTCCACTGGTAGAAGGAATTTCCTCATCTTGTAGTTCCCTCTATAAGTGAAATGAACAGGCCATATACCTCATTTGATGAATGAGTGAGTGACAGAGTGACTTGAGTGCCTGGGCAACCATCATCTGTACTATCTATACAGAGAGAAATGCTGATGAGTCAAGATATACAGCTGAAGGAATGACAACTAAACTTGCTTTTATTGGAGACTTACTGTTCTTGTTACAGCAAAAGAAAAGCAGTTCATTCCAATAACATCTCTACAACAAACCTTAGGGGGTGGGGGGTTGGGGAGAAAGACCAACAATATCATTGGCATGAGAATCACCTAGTGAGGACACTTCCTGCACTACAAAGTCAGTCTACACCTGCCCTGTGCCTTACAGTCTAAGAGGGTTTATTTAGAAGGGGAGAAGAGGACAGAAAAGAACAACTTCATTACCTATGACTACAATCACTTGTCATTTTGGTAACCAACTCAGACTGCAGCGATGCTAACGTGGCACATGTGGAAAACAATATCCTAATCAATGCATTTTGCTGTTTTGCTACGTCAGAGGCACATTTTAGGAGAGGGACGTTATGCCATCTACAAGCCACACTTAAAATGGAACGGCAGGTCCGCTGGGCCCAAGAAGGCCACCAGTGGACAGGCAGCGGACACAGCGGCCGGGCCCGGCGGGCCCCGGGGATCGGCAGCTGGGACTGTCCGGGCCAGGATTCCAACGCAAGTCTTCCTGGGCTCTAGCTGTCCCCCAGTTCGCGTCACTGAGGAGACTTTCTGGGGACCCCGTTAAGGGCAAAGTTAGCCACGAGGGGGTCAGTAGGTTGGGAGATGAGATGGAGACTGGCGGCGGCGGCGGGACGGCTACAGAGGAGGAGCCCGGGGTCGGCAGAGACCCCAAGGGGCAGAGAGCGGAGGCGGGGCCAAGTCAGCCGGACGTCCGGATGCTAAGAGGGAGCTACGATCCGGCTGGGGCCGCGCCCCGGAATCCTTTTCGGGGCCGTTCGTTTCCGGGGGGAAGCACAGAAGTGACCGGCCAAGGCGGGTGCTTCGCAGAAGGGAGGGAAGGGGGCGAGCTCGGGCTGCAGGGGGGGGGGGGACCCTGGGCCTTACCTGCCGCAGCAGCTTCCACCTGGCGGCGCCCAGGGGCCCCCGAGACGCTGGTCTCGGCTCCCCGGCTACGAGCTGTCCAGCCGCTCCAGGGTCGGCCCCCGCCGCGGGCGGCTCCATCTCGAGCTGCCTCCGTGGCTCTCCTACCAGGACCTGCCCGCCTGCCTCTCAGCAGACAGGACCTGCGGCTCCCGCGACTCTCGGAACCCGCGTGGCCCGCGCGGCTGAAGCCGGCTCTGGCACGCGGCCCTTCCGGGTAAACGCGTCACCTCGGCAACCGCGAACGAGGAGTGTGGCGATCGATTTGTCACTGCTGCCTATTAACCACGCCCCATCCCGAGGGGTCCATCTTGGATGAGGGCAAGTCGAAGCATCGCAAGAGGTTTCTGTCAAAGAATTGGAAGCGTTCGCCTTATGTTGCCTACATTCCTCTGCTGCAGTAGTTCTGGCTCAAAGGAAATCCGGGCAAAGGCCGGAAAGTAAGACGAGTGCCAGGAACGCTCGAAAAGCCAGCCCACGCTAAAGATGGCGACAACGGCGTCGGCGTCTCCCACGACTCGATGCTGGATTGATCGGGCCTGCGTCGGGACGGTCGTCACGGCGGCGGCGCTTCGGAGGCGGCTCGCACGGACGGCTGCGCCTGACCAGCTGGGTCCGCGTGGCCGGGTCTCTCTGGGTTCCCCGCCTTCAGCGGGCTCAGTTTCCATCGTGGTGTGGGGCTCTTGGCCGCCGCGTGCTAGGAAGGGCCCGAACCCCGACCCACGGCCGGGACTTTGCCTCGGACCCCTCCTGAGGGACCCCCTGGGTTCCCGCCCCTCGTGGGGTCCAGAAGGGCCATTGGGATCGTCCGCCGCCTTCCTCCGTCCTGACGCCTCCAGGAACCCCCGTGCTTGGCCGCGGTCAGTCAGCAGGCATTTATTAGGCACTTACTGGATGCCGAAGGCCAGGGTATAATCATCATCGCCGGCATTTATGTGGCGCCTTAAGGTTTGGACCTCACCTCCTCCTGGGGAAGTAGGTGCTGTTATTTACCCCATTTTACAGGTGAGGAAACTGAGGCAGGCAGACGTTAAGGGACTTGGCAGGAGTTCAGCTCTAAGTCTTCCGTCTCCTGCACCGCCTCATTGCATTCCCTGCCCTCGGTCTTACCCGCAGAGACGAAGCGGGGCAGAGTTGTTCCGTTGAGGGCGAAGTGGAGAGTTTAAGCTTGTTATGCCCCGCACCCCCACTTTTCTGGGAGAACGTATTTGTGCCCCCGAGTCTGATCTTCCCCCCGTCCATCCTGGCATGGTTCCACCCCAGAGCCATCCCCTGGAGAGCCCTTGCATTCAGGTGCCCCTGGTGCCCCCTTAGGGCTGGAGAGGCGGAGAGCTCCGGCCAGCCTGCATTCCCGGAGACCCGAGGTCCAGATGCAGGACGTTTATCCGCAAAGAGGGTTGACTGGTTCACCGTCCCCTAGGTGATGAGTGTTCTTAGCCGCAGAAACGTCCTCTGAGGTTATCTGCCCCAGCAGTGTAATGCCCTCATAAATCATAGGTCTTTTCTAAGTTGAGACATCGCTTACTAGGAAGCTGGCAGTGTGCAAGACCCCGTATTTATTCAGCATTTATCTGACAGCCGCGCTGAGGGCTGGTTTGTGGAAGGGGAGTCCTGCCCTTCCTGATGGGGAGTGCGGATGAACGTAGACGTCCCTAACTCCCTTTCAATAATCCATCTAGGTTTTTGGGAGAGGGCCCTATGAAACTTCCCAGCCTTTTGGGGAAAGGGAGGAGAGAGAAGGAGATAAAAGGAATAGAGAGTTTTGTATTTTAAATAAATTTCCCTCTTGCCCTAGAAGATGTGGATTTGTTGTAGCCTGAGTTTTAACATCAGCATTTCCATCACTAGTTGTCTTTTTCATTTCAACAAATGCTAATAAGCCATCGGAGGATTTAAACCAGAAAGGGATCTTAGAGGTAATTTTTACTGAATCTTAACATTTTAGAGATAAAGAAAAAGGTTCAGTGGACTTGTGACTTGTCCTAGGTCTCACACAGATCAATACCCAAATCACGATTCTTACTGAAATCTTCTGATTCCCAGTTCAGTGCTCTCTTCGCTAAAAGTCATGATAGAATGGGAAGGATTTTTTATTTACATAATAGGAGGCTTAATAAATATTGAATTGAAATTTTAAAAAGATGACCCTGC
Organism: Notamacropus eugenii; assembly: GCF_028372415.1. Lineage (NCBI taxonomy): Eukaryota > Metazoa > Chordata > Mammalia > Diprotodontia > Macropodidae > Notamacropus > Notamacropus eugenii. Next base: position 665,407,344 of record NC_092872.1, read on the forward strand.
CCACAAGGAGTTTATATTTTATTGGGGGAGTGGGTTACAACTTACCCGCAGATAAAGAAATAAAAGGTAATTCACAGACCTAAAGTGCTTTCACCAGGTGGAGTGGAGGAGTGAAGATCAGATAGAAATCAGGAAACTTGACATAATAAGTAGTACCTGAGCTAAGTCCTGGAGGAAGATAAAGATTATGAGTTAGATGAGGAAGGAATTATTCCAAATTAAGAAATCGCTTGTGCAAATGCATGGAGGTGGGAAAAAGAATATGAAGTTTGGGAAATGCCTGGTTAAATACAGTTTAACTAGAATGTAGGTACGTGAAGGGAAATAACGTGAAATAAGCTGGAGCCAGAATGTAGAGCTCATAAATGCCCAGCTGAGGAGCTTGTATTTATCGGAGACACAATGAAGAGCCACTGAAGTTATTGGATAACACCTATGCTTTAAGGAGAATTGTTTTGGCAGCTGTGAAAAGGATAAATTGAGGGGAAGATGGCCTTTTGACCTGCTCTCTGGCTATCTTCTCTGTGTATACCAAATATATGTAAAATTATGTGAATTCAAAGCAGTTTATCCAGTGGAAGACCCGGATATTATAAGATCTTAGAGCTATAGTCATTTGTAATTTCTCATTTTTTTTGTAGGCCGTAACTGTTCCAGTGTAGTTCCCATGTGGCCTCAGCCTGAGAGAACTGACTCTACAAAGGAGACACATCCACCAGGAAAGAAGTGTGTGTCCTGAGAGTTGTGGACCTTCCAAAACTGACGTGCACGTTTTTAGATCTCCCTCATCCTGTTAGCAAAAGTTGCTCATGACACGCTATTTTATCTTTACCCATTGCAGGCATGGCACTCTAGAAAGTGGGTTAAAAACTGCTGATCTTAAATGTTTTTAAAATTCTCTAGAATTACAGCTTGACAACATTCGTGTCTGAGGAATTCAAAAGTCAGAATAAAAAAAAGAACTTTGACACCATGCGTCAGAAAGCCAAATTCTTTCTCCAATCTCTGAAGTTTAGGATTGCTGACTTTGGAAAATACACACAGAAGCAGCCTCATGATCACCATCACCTCATTGATTGTTGTCCTTGGATAAAAGTGAGAAAATGTCACAACTTTAAGTGTTTGCAAAATGAAAGCAAGAAATTGATATCAGGAAGAAACATCACAAGCCAGACATTCTCCTATGCGGTAGGAACTATTTATACTATCTATTTGTAGATCAGTTCTAATTAAGAGGTAAAGAATTGACAAGACTGAGCTCTAGCACTATCTTTCAATCACAGAATCTCAAAGGTACCAGACCAAGAATCCCCAATAAGTGGTAATCCAACTGTTGCCCAAAAGCTCAACTGAAAAAAAAATGATGAGGATTTATTGACTAGGCTGTAAAGTATTTTTAGTAATTAAGACTGCTACACACTGCTTTTATTGTCTCTGGTCTTGTTGGTTACACACTTTGATGTAGAAGACTTTGTTTATGTAGAAGACAGAAACCGTGTCTTCCTCTTTTGTATAATCAGTAAGATAGAGTGGAAAGAGTCCTATTCTTGGAATCAGAAAACCTGTGGAATGGAGTTAGTAGCCCTTGCATTACCTGCCTCACACAAGTGTTAGGGCAAAGAACTTCGTAAAATTTAAATGTGGATTATTTGATTGTGAGCAAAGAATGTAGCAAACCTTAAATGTGAACTACTATTGTTATTTGGTAAATATTTATTGAGTTATTATAGATATTATATTTTATTATTATACATAATTATGTAGTGTAGTACTAGAATGGGAGACTACTAAGAAGTTAATTGCCGGAGAAAATTTAATACATACAAAATCAAAGCTTTGAAGACCAGAGGTATGACAAGAGCCTCCAGCTATGTTTTTATTTGGTGTTTATAAAGGAGAGAGAAACGAAAAAAAACCATAAACTGCGGTCTCACTCTAATGTTATCCTCAAGATCCTTATGTTTGTTTCATAGGCAGTCACCCCTTACTACAAAGACCCTTTGCTAGATCTACATATAAACCTTCTGACAGGTCCAAGACGGCTTTCCACTAGATTCCAGTCTCTCCTGAAGGTTACAACCCAATGACTATTATACTTCTGTCCCATAGGCATCACGATCTTTCAGTTGGTTTTATTAGGAAAAATTTTTTAAAGGAATGTGGAGATGGAGAATTAATTAAAATTATATTTTACATAACATCACAGCGATATTTGAAGGATTCACTTGTATTTGTTAGTTATGGTTTAAATACATTGACCCTTTAGAAGATTTATAGTCAGCGCCACACATTTAGCACTCATTTCATTTAGTTTTCTTTTGTTTTATGTGTGCAAGTCTTATCTCCTCACCTAAACTGTAAGTTTCTTGATAGTAAAGACTCTTTGTTATGCATCTTTTATATCCCCCCGCGGCACCACCCCCCCCACCCCCCCCCCCACCCCCCCCCGTGGCTTGAGCATGAGCACATATGTAAGTACTCAATAAATACTTAATAATGTTATAATATGTTTATGCTTGAGGGGCTTAAATACAGTCAGCTGGTCCCCTTTGCTTTTAAAAGATAATTGAGGAATATGAGACCCAGAGACGTTAAGTGAATTGTCCAGTCACACAGTGAATAGCAGAGCAAAGACTAGAAGCCAGGTCTCCTGACTCTGGTCCATATTCTTTCTACCATGCTAGCTTTAATGAATTTTAATCAGTCAACAAGCATTTTTATGCACCTGCTTTGTGCTGGGTACAAGGAATATGAAAACACATTTTTATCGTATTTGGTTCTTTATCTTGTATTTTATACCAGCTTTCCATGTTAAGATTGCTAAGTAAAAATGTTCTAATCATTCCATTAGTTTTAGCAACATGGGACACATTTTCTCTTCTCCATTGCACAGCTTCATTCATCCTCACTCCAGCTATGAGAAATAGGAAGGGTTGTATAAGGCAGCAGAACAAAGTGACTTCTCAGGACATTAATCCTGTTGAGTGGACCATTGAAGTAGTACTGGGTTTTTACCTGTTTAGACTGGAGGTAGTGTCATCAGCTTCCCTTAAGTAGTAATGATGATAAAAGTGTCATTTATCTTTCTGATTTAAAAGCACACAACAGGTATCCAGTGAGAGAACACAATTCACCTCAATAAATTTGTGTCCTTTTTGTCCAAGGTACAGTGCTGGATGCCAGAGCTACAAAGAAAGATAGGACAAAAGGCTTTTTTCTTAGGATATTAGAATATCATAGAGGGAAGACATACAAATAATAATCACATAGGAATAATCGCTTTTAGAGAATGTATGGGAAGGAGACATCTGAGTCAGGCCTTGTTCTAAGTGAAAGGGGTAGTGTGAGAAGAAAAGCACAGACACAGGAAAGAGTCAAGAATGGAGATGAAAATCCCAGTTTGTCTCAGCCAGGGGTGCAGAACCTGTGACCTTCTAGATCTAGATGTTACAGAACATTCGGTAACATTTGGATTCAATCAAAAGGCCACACCCAAGGATCTAGAAGGCCACATGTGTCCTCAAAGCCAAAGGTTCCCCACCCCTGGTCCGGACCATACCTCCTATGGATAGGATAGAGTGCCTTGAGTGGCAGGATCAGCCATTTATGATTTGGTAGACATTGAGGAGCTACTGAAAGATTACTCAGGCAGTAATTTCAAGGATGAATTGGAGAGGGGATAGAATGGAGGCACTTAGAAGACCATTCTAATGGTCTAGGCAAGAAGAGATAAGAGACTGAGCTGGATTGGAGGGCAGAGAGGAAATGGCTGACCTAAGAAGCATCCTGCAGATAGAATTGGAAATTGTTTTCCAGTACCGACATACCAAGTACAAGGAAGACAAACTTAATTGTGCTACAAGAGAGAGTTTACTTATACCTGGGGAGGGCGAGAGTCAGTGAAGGAAAAGGTAGCATCTGAGTTGGGACTTGAAGAGAGAGGGAGGAGGCAACGATCAGTTGGTCAAACAGTGCTGAGGATAAAAAAGAAAGACAAAAAAGTAGTCCCTGCTCTCAAGGAGCTTATATTTTAATGGTAGAGACATTGTGCAAATAGGTACATATAGGATATGCACAAAGCAGATGGCAGGTAGTAGTCTCAGAGGAGAGGGCCTCTTACAAAAGATAAGATTTGAGCCGAATCTTAAAGCAAGCCAAGGAAGCTGAAAAATAGATGAGCAAAGAAAGCATTTCAGGCAGAAGGGGCAGTCAGAGAGGAGACATAGCATCCTATGCAAGGGACAGCAAATAGGCCAATTTAGCTGGGTTGTAGTGTATAAAAAGAATAAGAAGGGCTAGGTTATGGAAAGCTTTCAGTGCCAAACAGTGTGTTATATTTGTTCCTGGAGGTAACAGGAAGTCCCTGAAACCTATTGAATGAGAACAGAAGAGAGGATATAAGCCAATCGAGGCTTGAGGAAAATCACAGGCAGCTGAGTGGAGGATGGGACAGAAAGACCAATTAGAAAGTTCCTGCAGGCCAAGTAAGAAGTGTTGAGGACCTGAATTAGGTTGGTGACGGTAAGTGGAGGAAAGGGGACATACGGGAGAGATGTTTTGAAAGTATAAATGGCTAGATTTGGCTGTGGATTAGATTTTTTGCAGTGAGAATAGTGAGTAGTGAATGTCACCATAGTTGTTACCCTGGTTGACTGGAAATGTGGTGGCACCTCAGATAGCAGCAGGAAAATGGAGGGAAGGGAGGAGAGTTGGGGGGGAAGATAATGAGGTCTGTTTTGGAAAAGCTGAGTTTTAGATGCTTATAGGATATCCAGCTCAAGATATTCAATGAGCAGTTAGTGATAGGGAAATAAAATTCAGTAGAGATACCAAGACTAGATATATACATCTGGGAATCATCTACATATAGAAGATAATTTAATTCATAGGAGCTGATGAGATCACCACTTGAGAGAGTAGAGAGAAAAAAGAGAAGGCCCAAGACAATCTTGGGGGAGAGTGGGAAAAGAAGGACGAAGGCAACCACATTCAGTGAGCATGACAAGGAGACTGAGAAAGAGTGGTCATAGAAAATGGATCAAAGATACAATTATCCATTCCACATAACGGGGGTCAGCATAAAAAGTTTTGACCCTCTCTTCGTACCAGAGAAGTCTGAATTTTTTTTCTTTTCTTTTATGGGATGTGTACGGTAACTTATTATAATATTTGGGTAAAGTATTTATTTGGTCATGGGCTATATTATACAATACTATATATATATTTTATGCGTTACTGAGTTTCTAAACTTTTTCTGTGTCTTTTCTGTGGCTTCCACAAAACTTCTCCAAAATTTCCATTTAATTTCTTAGGTTGCCCCATTATATATCAAAACCTCAGTGGGGAAAATGCTATTTGGAAGAGATAACTTGTGTTATATGTGTGATATGTGTGAGTGCCTGGGAGGGTAATAGTGCTATCAACAGAAATAGAGAAGTCAGGGGAAAAGATAGGTTTTGGGGAGAGGATTATAAAAATTCAGTGTCTGTAGAATATCTAAGAAATCTAGTAGACATTTGAAAATACAGGACTGGAATCCTGGAAGGAGATTGTGGGGTGCCTATAGAGATGATGATTGAAGCCAGCGAAGGATATGTGAGTATGAAAGTATATAAGTATGGAAGAGGGTTCAAATGAAAATAGTGTAATAAGAGAGTTGAAGTAGACCGGAATCTTAAGGAGATACTGTTAAGGGTCAAGGGAGGAATAAAGAACAGACAGAGATTGGAGGAGACGCAAGAGAATTCATCTTTGTTCAGTTGGTTATACCACAGAAAAAAAATTAGGCAGGCACATATAAATTAAATCACACTTAAGTCCCAACTACACACCCTTCACAATCAATGCCTGCTTCTAATCAAGATCAGATTTCAGTTCATATATGACAAGGTCCAGTTCATTTAGAGGCTTCCTCTTGTGGCCTGCAGGTCTGTTTTTCAACTTATGTCACTACCTAATGTTACAATTGAAACATAAGCTTCTAGTCAGCCTCCATTTATATTTTTGACGTTTTATTTATTTATATCAAAGCCTATTATTTAAGTAACCTAGTGAATATAGATAGTTATTTAAGTATCTTAGTGAAAATAGATGGTTTCACTTTTCTTCCAAAATAAACTTTAGCTTGTATAGAAATTCTCATGGCAGTTTCATTGATTAGAAAATGGCTCTGTGCTGAGGTTTTCAGTATTTTGGGCAGACTTTGTAAGTTAATAAAAATAATAAAATGTAATAATAAAATTAATAATTAATACTAACATAATAAAATCATTTAATTGTGTATTTAAAATAAATCAGCAATTTAGAATACTGTAGAGAACTTTAAATCTAGTTTGACCTTGGTTAAGAAATAATATTGCCTCAGTTTCTTCCCTTTATCTTTTCCTTTAAGCCAGAATCAGAAAGGTATGAATTCTGCTAAAAGTATAGACATTGGATCTAGCTCTATAACTTTCTACCTCAGCTTTGATCCAAATGTGAATCAGATTGAGTTCAACCAAAATCTAAAATATCTACCAAAAATGGAAAATAAAAAGAGGATATTGGAGGCCAGAGGCATTTGGTTTTTTTATGTTTGTTTTGTCATATTGCATCTTTGTAGTTTTTAGATTGTAAACTCATCATGGGCAAAAACCGTATTTTTTGCTTACATTTTTGTACCACACCTAGTAAAATATCAGGTGCATGCCAGTCATTCAATGAAGATTTGTTGGTTGTTGAGTTAATTATTGAAGGATGAATGGCTGCTTTGGCACTTGTCATCATTGTAATTGTCCTCTTTGGCAAAGACCCATGGTTAGAAAGCTTGGCTAGATTGGGTTCTTCTACTGAGGGGCACTCATTCCTGGACAGGTTGAATAGAATATAAAATTGTCAAGCACATTATTCACTAGACAGTTGAGATTTTTTCCCCAATCTAGGACCTTGGTGACATATATGTCCATTTATGTGGCTCTAGGGGTTAATTCAAGTTTTTTATTTATTAACTATATTTCCTTTAAGAACATTCACAGGCAGATTCTTAGTCAGTAGGCATTTATTAAGCTTTCATTTGTGTCTCTGCTAATTTTCTTTAATTCTTCCATTATTTCATTGATTTTTCCTTACATATGGTGAATGCATTTCTCTCAAAATGAAAATAAAGGGGATGCTCCATTTTGCAAGGCAGTAATTCACCTTTTGAACAGATAAACTGTTCAGCCTTTGGCTGCTGCTTATCCCAACAAGGGAAGCAAATTATTGCTGATGAGGAGGTGGGGTAGGGCAGACTTCTTATGTTATAACTGTTTTATTGTGAGGAAAATGATGGTGAGCTTTTATTAGTAAAGATAAAGTGTCCTCCTCTCCCTCCCTGCAGTGCTTCCCCTTTCATACTTCAGTATTTGTAAAAACTCAATAGATGCCTCTAGCTCTCTTTCTCTCTACTATCCCACCCCTGACTGAGTGTTAAATATGTAAAATACATGGGATTTCTTTTTCTGCTTAATCTCCTGTAAACGTTGCCCATGGTGTTTCTGCACACTCTCTCAAGCGGAGTGCGGGTCTTAGCTACACTTCTGCGCTTCTCGTCCTTTGGAATTATTGATGTAAAAGAGCACAGCAGTATTCTAGTTGCTGAGTGTCCTGTGCATCCTTTTTTTGTTTGGATTTTAAAATGAGATTTCTGTATCAACATAGGACTCTGGAAGGACGATTTTCTCGGGGGGAGGAATTAGGAAAGCCTTTCAAGAACTCTCAAACTACTTATTACTTCATTAGGTGTTCCTGGCATTGTAAAACTTACATGAAAAGGAAACAAAGGATTTTTCTTTAGAAAGTAGACAGTTTTACTAGTTTAAAATAATTTGCTCTAGTAAAATATTTATTACAGGATCTTCTGAATACTGAACAAGAGAACACAAAATCCCTTTTAATAAATTACATGGATTCAATGGAAAGATTCAAGAAGAAAATAGAAGCATTCTATGAGAAATACTTACTCACTTTGGACAGCTTAGAGGTCAGTAGAAAATAATTTATTCCCTATGTAAAAAATAATCTTTGGTGCTGTAGGCCAAGAAGCAAATGGGTGTTCAGTACTTAAAGACACCTTGTGCTGCTAACAGCCTGCTACGTTGCAGGTCAATTTTTTGTTGTTCTGAGCCAAAGGATAGTCATTGCAACACTTAAAATGAGTATGATGTGATTTTGTTTTTTGAATGTTAACAATTAAATCAGAACAAAGCTCAGAAAGTTTCTGAGTGTAAAAATAGGTTTTAGAGTTAGTTTTATAAAAGAAATAATTATCATGTTTGATTATAATGACTAAAGTAGTGCTTTTTTAAAGTAGTGCTAGTAGACCATGGTAGCCATGTTAATTCATGACAAGAGCACCATTAAAATAAAATTAGCATTATTTAAACTGCTTTGTGATATTCCTTTCTCAAAAGCATCTTTGGTAGTTTTGTTTAAAAGCATTGTACTAAAAGGAAACACACTTAAAATACATTCTGGCTATCCAGCTTAAAACTAAATTATTTCATTGTCATCTTGAAATTGCTACAGTTAATAGCGATCACTTGCATGGAGCACAGATGCCCACCCTGAATATTTTTCAGTAAGATTTAACTGTATATCTCAAATAATTATGTTTAAGGCATATACCCTCAAGCAGTGCTATTACAATCTAGTGACCTGTAGCAATCAATATCTCCTTCCCAGTCCTCCCTTGGTAGTCAGTGGTGAGAGGAGGAGATCTTCTCTAGGAGACTCAGAGTAAACCAGTAGAAAATTTAAAGAGCCACAGCTCCCTGCAGGAATTACAGAATTGCTTGTGGGAATTTAGAAAATTAATTTCTTCTTTAATATAAATTCTTTGTAACCAGATGTCTTCTTTGTATTATACAATAATGTAGTATTGCTGGATTTGGGGTTTCACATAAAATGAAATTTGAATTTGATGAATTTCTTTGAGTCTCTAATATTAACTTTCACCGTAATGTAGTAGAAGAAACCCTGGAGTCAAAAGAAGCTTTAAGTCTCAGCTCTATGCTCTGCTGTCCTAGATCTTGTGCAGGTCTCTAAGTCTCACAGGATTATGGTGAGAAAAGTCCTTTGTAATTATAAAATACAAGCTGGTATATGAAGCTCACCGATTCCATAAATATACACAAGTAACATAAAAAAGAAAGAAACATATAACATGTTGGGTTTCATTCTTTATTTAGTATATGTTCATAATACTAATACATTGGTGGATCTATTTTTTTTTTAATAAAATTTAAGTGTTTTCAGTATCATCCTACATATTGAATAGTTTATTTTATCAGAGATCAATGCAGGGACATATTTATAGACTGAATCAGTTTTGCACTTTTTATAGCAACACTTTTTTTTTTTCCATTTCTCAGATGAGATTTGGTGATTTTGTTTATTATGAAGAAGATGGTTGCATATGTCGTTTAAAACTTGGAGATGGTAAACTTATTTTTTCTTTTTTTTACATGCTTTAATTTTTCAGATCTTTCTTAGAAAATATAAATATTCATTGATGAAATGTATACAATGGTAGAAATAGAATAGTTCCATAGGCAAAATGGACTCTACATTATTGTCTTTTTAAAATGACTTAATTTTAAGCATGTGTATTTTAGTCTATTTTAATATCTAAATTTTACTATAGCAGTACTTATTAACAAGGATATATTCTAGCTACAGTGCAGGTGCAAACAGAACCTTTTCTTAAATTAGTTTATGTTTATTATGTTTGTGATTATACAAATATACATTTATGAACTTATCTCTAAATGCTGTATATTCTCATTTCAGATTAAATATAAATCTCATGCCATCAGTTCTGAGAAAAAAACTAATATATTTGCTTTTAGAAGCAGATACTTATCTTGAGATCCAAATACAGGAAATTTCTCTTTGAAGTAAAATATATAGTTTAGTGTCTGCTCTATGATTTGTATTTTTCTTTATGTACTAGGTAATAATTGTGAAGTTTTACTCCGTTTGGAAGAGCTTTCATTATATAATGCCTTTGTTGAACGTATCAGGATTTCTCCAGGGGAGGAGTACATGGCAGCTAGCATAAAAACCTCAGATTCTGAAGAGTCTACATGTGTAATTGTTAAGCTTGGCAAGAATCCAGAAGTGAAGGACTTCATTCCCAATGTGTTCAGTTTTGGTAAGCCACTAGCAGACATGTTCTCTCCTTAAAGGCAACATCCAAAAGGGTAATGGCAGAATTTATTCACTGAACAAATATTCACTGCGTGCTTACCATGTATAGTGGTAGATTCAGTAGAATAAAAATATAATAAGATGGACTCTGCTGTCGTGAAACTTACAGATTAATATGGGAAAATAAGACGGATAAATGAAATAGCCACACAAATAATTATAATAGAGAGTAGGAAGTAAAAGTATTGTAAAAGAGGCACCCAGTTCAGAGAAGAGAAGGTTTAGTGTTGACTCAGGGTGGACTTCTTCGGCCATAGAACCTCAGGAGGCTTTAGGGAAGCAATGGCATTTGTGCTAGGCCTTAGAGGATGGATAAGAATTGATAAGGCAGAGCTAGGAGGGAAGGACCTAGCACCTTTGACCTAAGCAGGAAAAATGGGGAATGGAATTTAGGGGATTATGTGGAGTCTCTTTTACATGGAGCTTAGAATACATAAATAGGAGTAGTGAGATAGAAGGCTGAAAAGGTAGTTTGGGATCAGATTGTGGAAAGAATCTTAATTGCCAGATTAAGGAGTTTTCATTTGGGAAGTGCTTGAATGTTTTAAAGCAAAAGAATTACATGATTAAAGCTGTACTTTAAGAAGATTGATCAGATGGCAGTGTAGAATGGGCTGAAGTGAAGAGAGTGAAATACTGGAGGCAGGGAGACTGGTCAGCGAGGCTCATGCACTGGTCCAGAGAAGAGGAAATGAGGATCAGTAACAGGAAATTCAGTTCAGCGTATGGATATGAAGTATCTGCCATGGGCAGAAGCTCTCTGCCACACACTGGGGCTACAAAACAGAAAACAAAATAAGAATTGTCTTCAAAGAGCTCGGGTTTTTTTTTGCTGGAAGTTATAACATGTATGCAGATAAATACATGGTAATTTGGGAAAGGAAAGACCACTAACAACTGGAGACATGAAGGAAGGCTTCTCAGAGAAGGTAGCATCAGATTAAGCATGGCCAAGAAGAGGACCAATGCACATAGAGAGGTAGGGCTCCTGGAAGCAGCACATGGCAAGACCAGGGGTTAATTAAGGGTTTGTTTTGTTGTTTTCTGTGGGTGTTCCCTAGATTAGCCAATTCAATGCAATAAGCTAATAGCATTTATGGGGGTGGTCAAGAAGCTTGGGTTCCCTTCTTGCTATATATGTCTCCCTTACCTCATTAGTGTATATGCATGTATGGGTGCTCCCTGAGGAATGTGTTTGCAGATAAACCATTTCTCTCACTGAGATCTTTGAGGCAAACAGAATGGGGATTCAGGCCAGGCAGACCTCAGGGGAATTGCTCAGTGATAAGATGAGTGACCCCAAAGTCATCTCTCTGCCCTGTCTGAATTTTTCTACTCAGAGACCTAACAGCTCCTTTTCTCCTTCAAAAGGTAGAAGAATCAACAAGGGTGGGGGTGGGGGAGGGATCCTACAGCCTCAAGGGTACATTTAGCCCTCTAGGTCCTCAAGTGTGGCCCTTTCACTGAATCCAGACTTCACAGAACAAATCACTGTAATAAAAGGATTTGTTCTGTTAAACTTAGACTCAGTTAAAAGGCAGCACCTGAGGACCTAGAAGGCTATGTGTGACCTCGAGGCTGCAGGTTCCCCAACTCTGAACAGAGAGATAGTCTATTCTGCATCTGATAGAAAGAAGGAGAACCCCAGGGAAAAGTAACCATTTCTTCTTAGAGTTTGTGAAACAGAAGAAGATTGGCATATTATACTCTAGATTTGAAGAGAATGGATCTTATAAGGGTCAGAATATCTCATCCATGAACTATAGTTCTAAAGGGAAGGTTAGCCCAGGAAGGCTGGAAACTACTCAAGAATGAAAGCTTGAAATCCCATAGTGAAATTCTGATGAGGGAATAAAAGGGGAGCTGTCTGAAGAGACCAATTTGGATGCACAGGGAACTCATCAAACAATTTAGCTTTTCAAAAGACAAAAGTCAGTGAGCTAGGTCGTGTTAAGATGAACAAAAGCAAGATATAGTCCTGTGAGGACTCTTGTTAGTGTTAACATCAGTGTGTGCTGAGATTGGTGAGGAAAGCTAAAAATAATACAAAAAGGAAGAGGCTTTCTGTTTTGTTAACATTGGAGAAAAGAGTAGAATCAAAGACAGGATAAGACTTTATTTAGGAATGGATTTGGACAATAACCGACAATGACAGTGGAGAGAAAACAGAGCTGCTTCAGGCTTTGTTTCTATTTCTCTGCCAAGAAAAATGACCTTTGGACTGAAAAAAGAACAAAAATGACTTATAGAGAGTAGATACTCAAGATGACTAAAGAGACAGCAAGAGAGCCTCTGGTTGCCTTTGATGAGTTCAAGTCACCCAGCCCAGATGAACTACATCTTCACTAACTGAAAGACATGACAAATATGATTGCTGAGCTACTGTCTGTCATCTTTGAAAGATTACAGAGAAAGGACTGAGGAAAGATAGCATATTTTGCTGGAGTTCTGAAGTGGTTCAACACTTCTGGAAAGCAGTTTAAAATTTTGCAGAGAAAGTTACTAAAACAGCCATACCCTTTGAACCAGTGGTGTTACTGCTGGCCATATACACTAAGGAGGTCAAAGATAGAAAGAAAACTCCCATCTGCACCAAAATTTTGAGAGCAGTGCTTTTTGTAGTAGCAAAAACTCTAAACAAAGTAGATAACCATTGATTGGTCAGTGACTAAAGAAATTGTGCTATGTGGGGTATTGGAATATTATTACATTATAAGAAATTACTAATATGAAGAATTTAAACAAGCACAAGAAGATTTATATGAACTGAATTAAGCAAAACCAGGAAAATTATATACGTAATGACTAAAACAATGTAATAGAAAGAAGAATGTATTTATAATGACCAAACTTGTCCCTGAAGAAAAGATGAGAAATATGAATCTCCTTCACTTCTGACTGTGGGTATAACACAAATCTTATACTGCCAGATTGGGTTGATGTTTTGGTTAGTTTTACTGAATTATTTTTCCCCTTTTAGTGTTAAAAGGGATGAGAGAGAGGGAAGGATGTGAAGTTCGTGGAAAAAGATATCAGTTTTTTAAAAAGGAAAGATCATGGAAAACTATAGTGTTACCACAGGGAATGTAAAGGGCAAACCACCCTTTAAAAAAAATAAAGAATGGAATATGCAAAATTCTAGGATGTATTATTAAAGGGACACTTATTAACATCTAGAAAAGGAAGCAGAGAGATGAAAGTACTAGTATGGCTTCATCAAGAACCAATCATTCCACATTAACCTTATTTCTTTGACTGGGTTATTAAATTGGGAGATCAGGGAAATGCTGGACATCATTTCCCTAGATGTTAGTAATGCATGTAACAAAATCTTCTGCTATTCTTGAGAAAAAAAGTGGGGAATTAAGGATTAGGCAGTAAGTAATTTATCTGTAATATGACAGATTTGAAACTGATTTGAGCAGCTTGATTTCAGAGTAGTCTTTAATGGCATAATGTCAGCCTAGAATAGAGGAAGTATAGTACATTGGAAAGAATGCTGGCTTTCTCAGTGTCTGAATTTGAAACCAGGTTCTAAGACTACTACATGTATTACATTTTGGACAAGTCCCTTAAAGCTTTTGGGCCCCAATTTTCTCATCTGTAAAAATGAAGGGCTTACACTAGATGTCTTCTGAATTTCCTTCCAACTATAAATCTCTAATCCTATGACTGTCCCAAGGGTCTGTACTTTTCTTTGTATTATTTAACATTTTTATCAAATAAATTAATGAAAAAGCATTTATTAAGAACTTATTGTGTGCAATATATCTGTATGTAATAGAATATTATGCCTTAGGTAATGACAGAATAGTTTCAGAGAAACATGGGAAGACTTAGAAGAACTCATGCAGAGTGAAGTGAATGGAAGATAATTTATGTAGTTAACAACAGCATTGTAAAGAAAAGTGACTTTGAAAGACTTAATCAGTCTTATCATTGCAGTGGCCAGCTATGGTTCTAGAAGACTGATGAGAAGGCGTGCTCTTAGTCCTGAAAGAGGGTTAATGGACTCAAAGGGGAGAATTAAACATGAATTTTTGTTCATGGCAAATTTGTAGACTTGTTTTGCTTGATTATGCATATTGGTTATGAGGAGTGTATTTTTTTTGGGAAAAGGCAGCCAGAATTTCAGGGGGAAAGGGAACTACCAATAAGATTGCCCCCAAAAAAGAAGATAATAAAGAAAACACAGTCACTGAATCATTTTTTTAAGTGCACAAAAGAGAATAGAAAGAAGTTCAGAAGGAAACACAGTCAGGTAATATAGCTTTGAAAGTAATATGGGGCAGAGCCAAGATGGTGGAATAGAAAGAAGTAAGGACCTGCTACAGCTCTCTTCCCCAATGCCTCAAAAAACCTATAAAAAATGACTCCAGAAAAATTCTAGAGCAACAGAAGCCACAGAATGATAGACTAAAGCGAATTTATTTTCCAGCCCAAGACAATCTGGAAAGTTGATGGGAGGGTCTGCTGCATCAGGGTGGGAGCAGAGCACAGTTTGCTGTAGGCTGTGTGCAGACTGAATGGAAGCAGGGCTTAAGGGACTGAATCGCTGGCAACTGTTTGCAGTTTCCAGACTTCTCAACCCACAAATGCTAAAGACAGCTTCAAAGGTCAGTGGGAAGGGTCTCTCATGTGGCTGGGAGGGGAGCATGGTCCGCCTTAGCCCCAGCCCCTACCCCAACCCCAGAGTGGCTGCAGCCACTGCTAAAGCACTTCTGGAGCCCTCTACTTAACAAACCTCAAAAGTCAAGTAATTGACTAGGAAAAAAGAAACAAACTATAGTTTCTTTCTTGGTGAAGAGGTATTTTCTTATGTCATTGGTGATGAGGAAGATCAAGACAACAAAGACAAATCCAAATGCCTGTAAGAAAAATATGAATTGATCTCAGGCCATGGAAGAGCTCAAAAAGGATTTTAAAAATCAAGTAAGACAAGTAGAGGAAAAATTGGGAAGAGAAATGAGAGTGGTGCAAGAAAATAATGAAAAACAAGTCAACAGCTTGCTAAAGGAAGCCCCACAAAAATGCTGAAAAAAATAACACCTTTAAAATTAGACTAATCAGAATGACAAAGGAGGTCCAAAAAAGGCAATGATGAGAATGCCTTAAAAAGCAGAATGAGCCAAATGGAAAAAAAGTCCAAAAGCTCACTGAAGAAAATAATTCTTTAAAAATTAGAATGGAGTAAATGGAAGCTAATGACTTTATGAGATATCAAGAAATTATAAAACAAAACCAAAAGAATGAAAAAATAGAAGACAATGTGAAGTATCTCATTGGAAAAACAACTGACTTGGAAAATGGATCCAGGAGAGATAATTTAAAATTATTGGACAGTCTGAAAGCCATGATCAAAAAAAGAGCCATCTTTCAAGAAATTATCAAGGAAAACTGCCCTGATATTCTAGAACCAGAAGGTAAAACAGAAATGGAAAGAATTCACCAATCACCTCCTGAAAGAGATCCCAAAAGGAAAACTCCTAGGAATATTATAGCCAAGTTCCAGAGTTCCCAGGTCAAGGATAAAGTATTACAAGCAGCTAGAAAGAAACAATTCAAGTATTGTGGAAATACAATCAGGATAACACTTAGCAGCTTCTACACTAAGGGATCAGAATATGATATTCCAGAGGTCGAAGGAAATAGGATTAAAACCGAGAATCACCTACCTAGCAAAACTGAGTAAATACTTCAGGGAAAAAATGGAACTTCAGTGAAATAGAAGACTTCCAAGCATTCTTTTGTAAAGACCAGAGCAGAGTAGAAAATTTGACTTTCATGTACAAGAATCAAGAGAAGCATGAAAAGGTATACAGGAAAGAGAAACCATAAGGGACTTATTAAAGTTGAACTGTTTACATTCCTACATGGAAAGATGATCTTTGTAATTCATGAGACCTTTCTAGTATAAGAATAGTTGGAGGGAATATATGTGTGTGTGTGTGTGTGTGCGCGCGCACGCGTGTGTGTGTGTGGAGAGAGGGTACAGGGTGAGCTGAATATGAAGGGATGGTGTCTAAAAAAGATAGGGTTGAGAGGAATGTACTCAGAAAGGAAGAGGTAGAATGTAGTAAATCATCTCACATAAAAGAGGCAAGAAAAAACTTTTACATTGGAGGGGAAGAAGGGGAAGGGGAGAGGCAATAAGTGAACCTTCCTTCAGATTTGGCTTCAGGAGGGAATAACGTGCACTCTCAGTTGGATATGGAAGTGTATCTCGCCTTGCAGGAAAGCGGGGGGTAAGGGGATAAAAGAAGGGATCACAGATTGGGGGAAGGGGTAATCAGAAGCAAATGTTTTGGTAGAGGGACAGGTCAAAGGAGAGAACTGAATAAATGGAGGGTGGGACAGGATAGAGGGAAATATAGTTAGTCTTTTCACAACATCACTGTTACAGAGATATTTTGCATGACCACACATGTATAACTTTTATTGAATTACTTGCCTTCTCAATGAGGGTGGGTAGAGAAGGGGGAAAGGAGAGAATGTGGAACTCAAAGCTTTAAAAATGTATGTTAGAGGTTGTTTTTACATGCAACTAGGATATAAAAAATGGAGTACAGAAATCTATCTTACCCTACAGGAGAATAGAAGGAAAGGGGATGGGGCTGGAGGTGATAGAAGGAAGGGCAGATTGGAGGAAAGGGCAATCAAAATATACGCTGTCCTGGGGTAGGGAGAGATGGGAAGAAAATTTGAAATTCAAAATGGTTTGGAAGTGAATGTTGAAAACTGAAAATAAATAAATTTATATGAAAAAAAGAAAATAATGTTGAATTTACTATATCCTTTTTTAAAGCAAGCTTTATGTAATAGAGATTCATGTTTTTTACATGTAATCCTAATTTTCACTTCTATTTTGTATATAGAAATTTTTTGTTATAGTTAAATTCAGAACTTTAAAAATTATTTTTAAAAATCTAACTGGGAATTTTTGTAGACTGCCAAGTTCAACATGTGTCAACAGTTTTACATGCTATCAAGGTACTTTGAGAGACATAGCATCCAATCATCACAAGATAGTCTTTTTTGCACTGTGGAATCTGTTCAGATCTAGGTACCATATTTAAGAAGAAGATAAGTGGGAGAGCGTCTGAAGGAGGGTTACAAGAATGGTGAAGGGCCTTAAGTTCATGCAGTTAAAGGAATTGGGGATATTTAACCTAAATAGGGGACAAAGATAAGCTAAGATTCAAATATGACTTTTAAAGCTAGGTTTGAAATTGAGTAACTAGAAATATGATGATGCCATCAACAAAATAAGAAAGAGAAAAGATGTTTTAGAATATTGTAATTTATTTGGCTTTAAATTGTTGAATTATAGTTACATTGGGACATCCAATTTGAAATAATCAAGAAATAGTTGGAAATGTGTATATCTAGAATGTCCAGAAAACAAGTTGAAACAGGAGATAAGGTGAGAGGCATCCATATGGAAGTCATAAATAAAGCTAATAAAGGAACTGCCCACATTATTATTCTTCCCACTTAGAGAGGGGTATTGCTCAGTTCTATAGTCTTTTGAAGACCCTAAGCCAAAGGTGAGGAACTAGTGGCCTCGAAGCCACACATGGTCCTCAAGGTCTTCAAGTATGGCCCTTTGATTGAATCCAAGCTTCACAGAACAAATCACCTTAATAAAAAGATTTGTTCTGTAAAACTTGGACTCAGTCAAAAGGTCGCACCCAAGGTCCTAGAGGGTCTTGTGTGGCTTTGAGGCTGCAGGTTCCCCACCTCTGCTCTATGCCGTCCTGTGGACATAAACTTGGGTTTATCTCTCCTTACTCTCTGATTTCAAGTGAACTGATATTTCAGATTACCTCACTATTATTAAAAAATACATAGTTGTAATGTGAAAATGTGTTTAACGGGAATGTAAATGTAGTGCCTATATCAGATTGTATGCCGTCTTAGGGAGGAAGGGGAAGAAAAACTTATGGAAGTGAACATTGAAAACTAAAAATATATTTTAAAAGTTAAAAAAAATACAGCATATAAGATGCTATATATGATATGATTCAATAACTGGTGACTTGGTTTGTTACAAAGGGTAACTTCTCTGGTAAGATGAATATAATGAGATGCATCTGATAAGATTTAAATGTTAAACTTTTATTGTCTTTTAACTGTAAAATTATCTTTAGAATAAATGGTTATACAGTCCATAATTATTGTCAGGCATTGAAGAAAATACTATTCTAACATTCATTAACAATGCTGTAATATTATGAAGGATGTAACAGTTTATATAACTTAACATTGAATGCTGAATATAGCCTCATCATCCTCCCATTTCTTCTTCTACCATCATAAGTATTTTGCCCCAATGTACTTTTTTTAACCCCTTTTTTCCTCAACTATGGTTCCTGCTATCTGTACCCTAAACAGTTTGCCCATCCTACAAATTAGAAATGAGAATGAAAGATCCAGTTTTTCCTCAGTCTTCAAGTTAGAAGTTATAGGTTTAAACCCATTTCCAGTTTCATTCTGATCTGTAAATCTAGTCCTCCTCTTAAATCAAATGTGCTTTCTTTTAGATCTGATCAGAATTCTAAAGCATTCAATCCTTTGTGCTTTCTTGAAAAGTCCTATGTAAGAAACTCATGGTAAATAACAGTAAATACTTGAGAATATATGCAGAGGCACTGGTAGTTCATTCTGTAGAAGGCTCTCTGGTTTATTGACTTTGTTACCCTGGATGAGTCTCATGAATTTTCTCAGCCTCAGTTCCCTCAAATGTAAAATGGGGATAAAATTACCTTACAGGTTGTTGTGAGAATCAGATGAGAAAACATGTGGAAAAGCCCTTTGCAAACTTAAATGTGCTATATGAATGTTAGCCATTATTATTGTTATCTTGGTTTGATGTAATCAAGTTCACTTTAACTTTTAGTTTCCAGGGATAGACTCCCAAACTGAATCATGACTATTGTGCTTTTCTATTATAATGCAGTAGTATTTTATCACTTAATTTGTTTTCCTTTCAGAATGGGCACAGGATGGCATTTTATTATACACTTGTCAAAAGAACCTTCGGTGTTGTGATGTATTTCGAACTAGCTTTGGGAATAAAAAACATACTGAATGCATCTACACAGAACAAGATCCAAGGTACTGGAATAATACAAGTGAAGAGAAGCCTTTTTTAAATTTTTGACCAAATGTGAATTTAACATCCCCTAAAGTAACTTCTTAAATTTAAACATTGTAAAGTATCTTTGTACTCTGATTATTTATTTTGGTTTTTTTCTCTTTGACCAAATTATTTTGGCAGTAGCATCTCATAAGACCAGCTGGTACAAGTATAAAGAGTTTTTGATTTCATCATTAGCCAAAGTATCCATACTGAGGAAACCACACAGCTTTTGGAAAGTGCAACCTCCATGGGTATCTAACATACCATGCATACGCTTACTACCAAGCTTTTGGTCTGGGAAAAAAAACATCTCATTGGAGACTTGATTTTCTCATAGATTATCTGATTCAGTTGTCCTCCATTTTACAGATTAGGAAACTGGATGAAAGAGCTTAAGTGACTTACCCATATTTACACGACCAGATAGTGGCAGAGCCAGTGCTAAGATGCTGGTCTCTTGATTCCCAGCCCAATGTTAATCTATACCATACTTCCTTGAGTTGTGTTTCTGCAGTTCTGTTTGCCTAACAGTTTACCATTACAGTGTGGTTTAGACAGCCAGAGAAGGAACTACTTAAGTAGTCTCTCTCTCTCTCTCTCTCTCTCTCTCTCTCTCTCTCTCTCACACTCTCACACACTCTCTCTCTCTCTCTCTCTCTCTCTCTCTCTCTCTCTCTCTCTCTCTCTCTTTCTTCCTCCTGCTGTGCTTGATTTGTAATCCCTCTCAGCTTTCACTGTTCTCTGTTACTTAACTATTCTGTTAGATTTGCAAATGTCAAGGTCTTTCCCAGGGCAAAGTGCCCCTTAGAGAGAGAATGACAATTTTCATGCCATACAGACAGATCGGTTTCTCTTTTTCTCCAGAAAACTCCTGTTGTACCTACTCATATTTTCTCTTTTATGCTGGGGATAATCCCTGCTGTGGGTGGTGACCAAATACAACCATTATGTTGTTCCCAGTGATCAAACTCTAATCTGCTGAATACTCACTCAGTGTCCTTTTACAAAGTAATTGTTCAGGAAGAAAAGCTGGTTTTTTGCTAAATTGATTACAGAGCTAGTTTTATAGTCATCTAGCACACTATCATCTCTTTGAAGGTCCCAACTTTATAAATTCTAAGAGTATGGTTTGACTGAATTGGATTGTCAACAAGGAATACCATTGATTTTAATGGACACTTGATAATCAACTTCTGTTAAAATAACTAAGAGATTCAGTTTCAAAGTATGTATTATACATTTAGATGTGTTTAGAAAAATAAAGCAAACAGTGAATTAAAGAAAACAAATTTGCCTCACTAAACATATGATTACCTAGCTAAGACTAATCTTCTGTATGAGAATGAAAAGTAAGGAATTCTTTTTTATAGTAACTATCTAACCTATCTAGATCAAAGCCTAAGATAGTATATAAAGTGACATTATCTTCAGGTAAGGGTGACAATAACATCAGTTTATTTTAAATATGTAGTGTCTCTTTTCTCAAAACTTAACTGTTTTAAAATATTAATCTTGGGCACAGCCAAAACTGGTGAGATAAGTTCAAGATGTCAATAACCTTCACTTATTACTTATTTGCATATGAAGACAATGCTTTTCTCTTGAATTCAGATTTCAAAATGGACACATTGTTAAACTGTAATTGCTGAGTTAGTAAATAACATTTCTTCCCTTTGGGCTTGGTAGAATTATGCATGCCAAGGGAATTGATAGTTAAGTATTTACCAATTAGAGAGCAGCCCAAAATTAGATATGATAGTTATAAATCTTTTGTCAGTTATAACCAGAAAAGCAAGGCATGACTTCCACAAAATTCATTACTTATGACTTTCAGATCATTTTGGAATTTCTGTTAGTGGTTTTAATTTTCCTTTGTTTTCTACCTTGATGCATTTTCCTAGAGAATTTTATTTCCTCAATATTTTACTAAGTTTTCTTTTAGTCAATTCCTTGTAATTCTATACTATTGCCCAATCCCTGCCTACTTGTTTCCATCATTTTCTTCCATTTAGGATCAAGCTATGACTATCTTATTAAAATCTTGACTTTTTCACAAAGTACCTTTTTCTTAATGAGATCACAGAAAAAGATCTTGCTATAAGCCAGCCTCAGACAGTGACTAGCTGTGTAAGGCTGGTCACTTTATCACTGGTTGCCTCAGTTTCCTCATCTGTAAAATAGGGATAACAATATCTCCCTTTCAAGAGTTGTTGGAATCAAATGAGATAATAATTGGAAAGCACTTAGCATGGCTCATTTCTCCCCTTCCTTCCTAAGCATAAGTACTTTGTCACTGTAGGAGCTAGAAAGGGAGAGTTGATGCAGGAGATTTCTGATTAGCTGAGTTTCTCCCAGCCCACTCAGAATTACACACTGTAAGGGAGAAGTAACAGAGAAAGCTAGTTTTTATGATAATACTTTGTAAAATGTGTCCCTTTTCAGATTTTTAGTAAATCCTTATATACTTTGGCAAGTAGGACCTTCATTGGGTCACATCCTGAATGACCTATTCCCAGGTGGTAAAAGAAACTGAAGAAGTTTTTATAATTCTTGCTCCTTACCCATAAGTGATGGAATTAAAAGTCACACCCCTAGTGGTCTTTAAAAACCATTTCTGCAGGAGTTTGGTGGGAGAGTTGAGATAGTTGAGAAGAAAGCTAGCTATGAAGGAAGACCATAGCTCTTAGAGGAAATCGCTCTCAGCCTTTTCCATTGCAGTTCTTAGAGTCTAGTGAGTAGTAGGAGCAGAGGATTTTTTTCCCCCAGTCCCACACTGGCTGTAGTACCTCCCCCAGCTGGAGGCACTGTGCCCAGCAAAGAGCAGGCCCCAAAAGTCTATTCGTGCAGTGAAGATGGAAGTTATCACTCACTGGCCATCAGGAGTTGAACTGTGACACAGTGCCCAGAGGGAAGCAGCATGAAGATATCACAAGGAAAAACATTGCTTTGGCACTCCAAGCGTGATTCGCCTTGACCATGTGATCCCTAGTTTGTGCCTGGTGAACTCTACATGAGTATTTGCTCTTCTCTCTAATGATGTATGTATTTGCAAAAGAACACACTGCAGCTTCATGATGGAAATGTTTTGTTACTGCTTTATGTTCTGTGCCATTTTAGGAAATATCTTTACTTTGAATTAAGTGTGTCAGCTGACTAACTCTTGAAAGTAGACTTTTTGGCAGGGGCTTTTGTGCTGTATAGTTTTAGTAGGGCAGACCCTTGTCTTCCTGGAACCTGGTGCAGGCATAAGAACATAGATTTAGCACTAAAGGGATCCCAACGGTCATGTAGTCCAACCCTGTGATTTTACAGAAGAGGAAAGCCCTGCTCACAGATGTTAAGTGACTTGCCCAGGCCATCTGAGTCCAGAGCCCTCTCTTTCCTTTTGCCCTTTGAGAACCAACCTACAAATGTGAATTAGGTGAGTTGGGGGGTGGGGAGAAGTAGCCATAGAGGTATACTACATCTCCTCTTCAGTCACTTAATACTAATTATAGTAGAGAAAGTTCACAAGATGCATACAGGGTAAATTGGATTTATTTCACAGAAAAGGCACTAAGGGGAACCAGGAAAGGCTTCTTGGAGAAGGTGGGACTTGAGCTGAGACATAAAGGAAGGTAGAAAAGCTATGAGGTGGAGATGAAGAGTGAGAGGATTCCAGCCTTTGCAGACAGCCAGTTTAAAACGCTGAGTCTGGAGAAGTAGGTGTCATGTGCTAACCACAAAGAGACTGGTAGAATGAGTATTTAGAGAAGGTTAAGGTGTAAGACTTTTCAGATGAAGGCGAGGCCAGATTTTAAAAGCCAAATGGAGAAATTTATATTTGATCCTAGAGCAATGGGGAGCAAATGGAGTTAATTGAATAGAGAAGTAAGCTTAAAATAGTCCAGGTAGGAGATGACAAAGACCTGCAGTGGGGTAGTGGCAATGTTAGATGAGAAAAGGAGGCATAAATGAGAGACGTTACAAATGTAGAAGTTACAAGGCTTGGCAACTGATTGGATGGTTGGGAGGAGGAGGGAGATGAGATGATAGAGTAGGAAATTACCCCTAGGGATCTAGCCTGGGGGACTGGGAGGATGGTGGTACCCTCAATAAAAGAAGAAACCTCCAGGAGAATATGCGGTAAAAAGCTTTGGGATATATCTGCTTGATGTCTAAATCAGATACCAAGCTTATCTTAAGTACTTTATAGGTACTGAAGTACCTACTAAGCCTTGAAGATACAAAGAATGAAACAGTCCTTACTCTGAAAGAGCTTACATTCTAATGGGGGAGACAAGTACATGCATACAGATATACAGCATAGACATATTTAAAGTTAATAAGTGCAAATACATAGAAAGTAGTTAAATACAAGGTAATCTAGAAGAGAGGACATTAACGGGGGAGAGGGACAAAGAAAGGCTTCGGGTAGAAGATGGTTCTTAAAATGTGCCTTGAAAAGAGAAATTCCGTAATGCAGGGGCGAGGAGAGAGTACATTGCAGGCAAGGGCAATGGTCACTGCAGATGTGTGTGAGAAGTCTGGCTGGATTGCAGGGTACCAGAGGAGGGATAATGTCCAAAGAGGATGGGAAGAAATGTTAGAACCACATTATGAAGGTCTTTAAAAGGGGTAAAGAAAAGACTTTATTGTTGATCCTAGAGCCACTGGAATTTGTTGAGCAGGGTGACCTAGTCACATCTCTGCGTAAGAAAAATCACTTTGGCAGCATTGTACACAAAGGACTAGAATAGTGACAGACTTGTGACAGGAGAATAACCAAGGCAAGAGATACTGATGGTCTGAAGCAAGTTGCAGGCTACGCAAGTAGAAAGGGTTGGATGCAAGATTTGTTGTGAAAGAAGAACCAGCACGATTTGGCAATTGACTGGATGTGGGCTAAAGGAGAGTGAGTAGTCAAGGTTAAAATGCTGAGGTTATGAACTTGCAACACTGGGAGAATAGTAGTCCCTTCAATGGAAATTGGGAAGTTTGGATAAATTTTAGACTTGAGGAGAAATAATGATTTTTGGTTTTAGACCAAAATGTTGATTTTAAGATACCTCCAAGACCTCCAACTTGTAATGGTTAATAGGCAGTTACCTATGCAGGACTCAAACAAAAAAGTGAGAGGTGAGAAAAGAAAACAGCCTGTGCCTTGTGATGGGGGGGTGAGTGGAAGACAGAGCAGCAAAGGAGACTGAGAGAAAGTGGTTCAACCCAAGATTTGACTACTAGATCACTAGTAACTTTGGAGGGAGCAGTTTCAGTAAAGTAACAGCATTTTGGGAAGCCACATTGTAAAGAATCGAGAAGAGAGAAAAGAGGAAGTGGAGACAACTCTTTAATAGGAGCTCGATTGAGAAAGGGAAGAGACATAAGACAGGAACATGAGTTTTTTAGGATAGATGTGTTTCTTAATGTTTAGAACTTGCCTATGCCAAATGTTATTTCTATAAACAAAGCCAAACACAGCCGCTGTGTATGTGTATAAAAATATAATGTATGTATGTATACATATATGTGTGTGTACATATCATATATACATATAAATTGTATATGTATACATGTGTGTATTCGTCCTTCGTTGCTGAAGAAGGCCATGCCATCAGAGAAATTATGACATGGCTTGCACTTGATTTTGTTTTGAGTGAGGGAGGAGCTGTGCAGGTCATTAGCCTCACTTCTCCTCCAGAGCCATCTAGATGACCCAGGATGAGGCAATTGGTGTTAAATGACTTGCCCAAGGTCACACAGCTAGTGAGTGTCAAGTGTCTGAGGTGAAATTTGAACTCAAGTCCTCCTGATTCCTGCACTGGTGCTCTATCCACTGCACCACCTAGCTGCCCCATGTATACATACATGCATGTGATACAAATATGTACTTGATATAGATTAGTTAATAAGCACATACTGATACTAGCCTAGTTGTGGTGTTAAATTCTGCACTTTTGCCTCATATTTTGGTGTGCTCATCTTTCTTTTCTCATTCTCTTCCCTTCCTTCTTCCTCTTTCTATCCCTCTCCCTTTGCTATCCTCCTCTGTGTGTTTTTACATATATATGTATATATATATCACATGTATAATATAATACATATATGTGTAAACAGAAAATACACACATACATATAACGTGTGTTATATACATATATATCATTTCCCTCCTTATCCTTACCTCTCTTTTTCTCACTCCATTGTTCTCCCTACATCATTTTTTCCCTTTCTCTACTTTCTTCCTTCCTTTTTTCTCTCCTGTTTCCCTCCATCTTCCTTTCACTCTTTCTCGTTCTCTGTCTCTCCTTTTTCTCCCTCTCTTTCCAAGGGATTTTGCTTCATTTATTAGTGTGAAGTATGTTTTTATTGAATTTCACCACAGACAGTGATATCTCAAATTGTTGTTGGATATCTCAAATTGTAAATGGATCTTAGAAGATGGAATGCTGGTTACACTGCAGAACTGGACAATGCTTTAAAAATGAGTATACATGGTATAACATATTGGCCTTTTCTGAATGCCACTTGAAATTCTTATTTGAAGTAAATGAAAATACAACAAAATCTGGGCTCAGACACTAATGAAACAGGTGTCTAGTTTTCTCATTGAAATTCATACTTTTGGCTTTTAAGTTACAATTTCTGCAGGGAATTAAAAACTACTTTCCTATTGTTTTTAAGACAATTCATGTCAATTTTTTTCACTTCTAGGATTGACTGATACTGAGAGATTGAATAAGAGTAACTCCTGAGCCCTTTTCTTATTTAATAAAATCTTTCTGCCTTCACTGAGAAGCATTTTTCTCTTCCCAGCAAGTAGTCCTGTGATTTAGTAGTATGTAAAATGGTATTTTAAAAAATAGTTAACTGTGGCTGACTCTTGACTTCTTAGTATTCATCAGTGGAATATTTTATTTTTCATTTTCATTATAAATGAATATTTAATGTTGAATACTTACTAAGCATATCCCATGAACAAAATAGTCTATATCCTAAATTCTTTCAGTTTTCGTATTGTACTTTACCTTTTCAGGTTTTTTGTGGACCTACACTGTACAAGAGACAAGCGCTTCCTCACCATCAACAGTAACAGTAAGACTACTTCTGAAGTGTGGCTGGTGGATTGTCATGAGCCTTGGAGCCCGCCAGTGCTTGTCCAGAAGAGAAATCCGGGGGTTGTGTACCACATTGAACACAGAAACAGTGAGCTATATGTTCTCACAAATTATGGAGAACCTGCAGAATATAAGGTAATATTTCTGGAAAGCTTTACAATAGATCTTCAGCTTTAGCATCTAATGTTCTTTTTTGAAAATTTCAGAAAAATGCATTGTCAACTGCTGCTGTGTTTTCTCCTCCCTTCTTCCTAATTTTTCTGTTATTGTTGAGGGTACCACCATCTACTCATGAAGGCTTAGAAACTTCAACTGCTTTCTCTCTCTCTCTCTGTCTCTCTCTCTCGCTCATGTTTTCTCTCTCATGTTCTCTCTCTCATGTTCTCTCTCTTCTCTCTCCCTCTTTCTCTCTCTCTGGCCCCATATCCAATAAGTTGCCAAATCCTGTTGTTTCTACCTTTTTAATACCTCTGTTATATGACCTGTCTTTCCTCTGGCACTACAACCACCCCCACTTAGGCCCTTAATCACCTCATGCCTAGACTATTGCAATAGCTTGTTGCCTTGGTCTCTCTGTCTCAAGTTTCTCCCTATTAGAATCTTTTTTTTTTTTTTTTTGAGGCAATTGGGGTTAAGTGACTTGCCCAGAGTCACACAGTTCATAAGTGTCTGAGGCTGGATTTGAACTCAGGTCCTCCTGACTCCAGGGCCAGTGTTCTATCCACTGCACTACCTAGCTGCCCCTACAGTTCATTCTTTACTAAGTTATCAAACTGATTTGGCTTTTAAAACCTTTCAGAACCTGCCCCTCCTGCCTACTCCCTTCTGTGTACTCTGCCATGCAGTGAAATTGACCTCCCTGCCCTTTCTAACACACGACACCCTATCTCCGGCCTCCAGGCATTTTTCACTGGCTCTCTGCCATGCCTGAAATTCTCTCCCTTCTTATCTGCCCCTTGGCTCCCTGGCTTCCTTCATGTCTCAGCTAAAATCCCACCTTCTTCCCGAAGCCTTTTCTGGTCCCCATTCATCTTAATTTCTTCACTCTAAGATTCATTCCAATTTACCCTGTATATAGCTTGCTTGTACCTGTGTGTTTGCATGTTGTTTCCCCCCATTAGCCTCTGAGCTCCTTGTGGGCAGGGATTGGCTTTTGCCTTTCTTTGTGTACCCCACATTTAGCACAGTGTCTGACACGTGGTGAGTGCTTAGTAAATACTCATTGACTGACTCTAATGTAGACATGACCTTTGAGTTCTAGTTATCTTTGTAACTCTTCTCTTGTATGTGCATTGATTGTGCCCCGCCAAGCCTCAGCCTTACATTGTTCCTGCCATCCCATCCCATGCACTACTGGAAGAAGGTAGAAAAAAATCACTCTTCTTCTCTCTCCCTCATCTCCTCTCACTCAGATGCCTTCTGCCAGTTTCTTCTCCTTCACCCTTCACTCCCACTCTTGAGGGTGTCAGAGTGACATCACTTGTTTTCAGTCTCTTTCTGTCTATGGGCCCCTTCCGTACCAGCTACAGTTATACCCATTTCTCACCAGTTCTCAGAAAACCCAGTTGATTTCTTCCATCCCTGCTAACTATGATGCCGTGTCTCTCCTGCCCTTTGTAGCTAAATGCCTTGAAAAGGCCATCTTCAGTAGTACCTCTGTGTTCTCTCCTATCATTCTCTTCTAAACCCTTTACAATCCAGCATCTAACCTCATCATCCCATCAAAACTACTCTCTCCAAAGTTACCAAGGATCTCTTAATTGCCAAATCCAATAACCTTTCTTCAGTCCTCATTATTCCTGACCTCACTTTAGCCTCTGACACCGTTGATCACCCTTTTCTCCTTCATACTCCCTTCTCTCTGTTTTTGGAACAACACTCTTTCTAGGGTCTCCTTCTACCTATCTGATCATTCTTCCTCAGTCTCTTTTGCTGCGTTTTCATCCAGAGCACATCTTCTAACCACAGCTGTCCCATGGGGTTCTGTCCTGGGTCTTCTTCTATTTTCCCTCTGTACTATTTCACTTGGTGATCTTATCAGCTCCCTGGATTTAATTACCCTCTTTATCATGATGATTCTCAAATCTACCTTTCCTGCCTGTCTCTCTGCTAACGTCCCGTCTCATATCCTCAACTGCCTTTCATGCATCTTCAACTAGATGTCCAGAAGACATCTTAAACTCACCATGCCCAAAACTAAACTCATTATCTTTTCTGCTCACACCTGCCCTACCTCCTAACTTCCCTATTACTATAGAGGCAACACCATCCTCCCAGTCCTCAGGTTCACAACTTAGGAATCATCCTTTACTGCTAACCATATGTCACCCCCATATCTAATCTGTTGCCAAAACCTCCTCTCCTCTGACCCTGCCACCTTTCTAGTACAGGTCATCATCACAACACTGCTGGATTATTGCATTAGCCTGCTAGTTGATCTTCCTGCCTCAAGTGTCTCCTCATTCTAGCCCATCCTCCATCCAGCCAACAGAGTGATTTTCCTAACGGGCAGGTATGACCATGTCATCCTCCTATTCAATAAATCCCAGTGGCTTCCTATGGCCTCCTGGACAAGTACAAAATTCTCTATTTGGCATTCAAAGCTCTTCATAATCTTGCCTCCTCCTATTTTTTGAGTGGCCTGCCTCAGACATTTGCTTGTCATGTGACTTTAACTTTAAGTCATTTAACCTTTCTGGGCCTCAGTTTGCTCATTTGTAAAAATGAAAGTTCTGTACTAATTGTCCTGCACAATCCCTTCCAGCTCTACATCCATGATCTGCTATCACATTTTCTTATAAAAGATGAGATGGAGACACTAAAACTTCAATAAATGTCTTGTTCTTCCTTTCATATGATGCTACTTATGAAATAGCAGAAGGTGTCTACATATGTTCATGTGCACCCCCTTTAACCTCAATACTTTGCTATGTCTTGATATTTTTCTAGCTCTCTTCTGTCAATTTGTTTCTCTATAGTTAATGAAGACATCGGTCAATTCCTGTAGTATGAAGAATTGGCAACTTATTTATGCATTGAAGAGAAAAACCAAGCTTATTGATATGGTGATGCTCAAGGATCACTGTGTTATGTTTCTGAAGTACTGCAATCAACTTTATCTCAGTACAGTTTCCTTAAATGATCATTCAGTTCAGTGTTTCAAGGTATGTTTCATTTTTAATAGTTAATTGCTAATCAAAATACACAGTTGTTTTATCTGAACAGAATATGAAATATAAAATATTTAAAACAGAAAATTACTGTATTGGCATTGTTTTATATTAAGATATATTGGATTCATGTAATAACTTTTTTTTCTCTTAAAAGAACTTGGTGCAATATAGATCTATAATGGTGCTTATTCGTGGAAGCATCAAGGCTTCACTATAATGTTGTTGTAAAACCAGGATAGTTCTATTTCGTTTACAGTTGGCAACTCTGTGACCTTGAACAAGTCACTATATCTGGGCACCAGTTTATTCATCTATAAAATGGGGGTGGAGGTTGGATTAGATGATCTCTGAGATACTTTTAGAGGAAGAAAAAAATGGTTCTAAATGTTTACATGAATCCTTGACATGTTCATAGCAATTTCCATTAGGTGTTTCTTGTTTTCTACTATTACCTTCAACATTTTCTTCTCTGTTGTTTTTCTTTTTTTTTTTTTTTTTCAACAATAATTTGCACCAGATTCAGGTAATTGGAGTTTGTGGTACTTTAATGGTATTTGACCTCTATACTAATTTGTCCTTATATTTTTATTTAAAAGTATTCCTGATTTTTTTTCCCTGTTTACATGGAACATCTCTCCAACTTTTAAGCTCCATGAAAGCTGGGAACATGTTTCATTTATGACACCTGCATCCTCCAGTGCCTTTAGAATACCCTGAATCATAATGATGACATGTTTACATATTTAGTGGCACATCTGGCTGCATTTGGAACCATAAAAGAATATTTTGAAGCCCTTATCCCTGCCCTCTAGGTGCTTGCAGACACACTGATTCACATCTACAGCAGGAAGCAGATCTGAACAGATCATGATACCAAACTCTGAATGATGTAAGACCTTTGTATCAAGCATGGCATTCCTGCTTAGTGAGGATTCAGACATTCATGGCTGAGGAGAGAGATTATTTTAAATTTAACCTCAGTGAAGAAAATGCTGTAATGGCACAAGATACCATTTAGCAAAGTCCCATGTTCCTCTTAAAAAAGTCCTGTCCTCAATCCCCACTCTTTCATGATTTCCTAGAATTTTTCTCACACAAAACAGAAACAAGATAATATGTCCAGTTTCTTTTTTGATCCATTTGTTAAAGAGAAAACATCAATAGAATTTAGTTTTATTTTTAATGATTGTCTCTTGTGAATGTTGAGCATTAAATGTCATGTTGCAGTAATTTTATATTAGTGCTCACATGAGTTTTATTTGGAGATTTTTGCAAAATCGAATCATTATTTTAAAATCAAGTAACAAGAATAGGGAATATGCTAACACCTGAATATCACATCCTCAGGCTTTAGTTGGTCCATGGTTGCTTCGGATCTATGACTGTTATTTATTACTATTAGAAACATCATATTGAGGATGATATCAGTTTGTTCCAGTGTAGTGTGTTCTAAGTCATGTTTTCATTAGAGGGGATAAATTGTGCCCATTTATACACACTCCTGGCTCCTTCCTTTCAAACTGATGACTTACACCTGAGAGAGCTGACTGAACTTGAAAAGCGTAGTCCCAAACCGTGGAATGATTTTGTTTTCTTATACAGCATCCCTGTCTCCTGTGGAAAATAAACTTTCAGACTTAGCCTCAGTAACATTACAAACTCATACCTGCTAGGACCCCTAGGTTACAACCAAAAAGCCCCAGGAAGGAAGACCACCACATGAGCACTTTAATGTGTTTTTTATCATCTTATCATTAGTACAAAAGAGTCTATGTTGTGGACAGAGGAGCCTGTATT
Organism: Notamacropus eugenii; assembly: GCF_028372415.1. Taxonomy (NCBI): domain Eukaryota; kingdom Metazoa; phylum Chordata; class Mammalia; order Diprotodontia; family Macropodidae; genus Notamacropus; species Notamacropus eugenii. The sequence goes on from NC_092872.1 coordinate 665,438,777, forward strand.
TGCAATAGTGGTAGAAGACGTTTTTCCATCACTCCTTCCCTCAGTCAATCAGCCGAGTCTGTTTGCCCATTCCTACAGGTGACTAATGGTGCACTCGTCACACACATCCCCAGTTGTCCTCTGTAAGGAGAGCCCACCATCAGGGATGGTGCTATGCCAGACTGCTGATTTTCTAAGGAATTTGCACTTTTTACAATTATATAGGAAAGGGATTTCAATTTTCTTTTAACACTTTGACTTTCAATGCATTTCTGAAGCTTCTGTCCACCTGCTAACCAGAGCTGCTTAAAAGATGTGAAGGGGATGCTGAGAGAAGGCTCGAAGCTGGACCCTGCTGCTCTCAGAGAATGAATCTTGATTCCTTTCATTTTTCATTGAGTTAAGAATTTTAAGCATAATAGCCATGAGTTTGAGGAAGGATGTGCCAAGAAAGGGTTTTGTTCTCTACAATGGTTAGCCTGGGGGCCAAAGTTAGAAGCAGGGGATTTTAAATGGCTATGCACTGCTGGGCCAACTTAGCCCTAGAGTAATAATGGCCATTGCTGTGGCTTCAGTCCAGGCTGTTCAGGAAACAGGACACAGGCATGGGATCAGATCAAAAACACACATCCGGGTTTCACGACATATAAGAAGAGTTAGGAGGACATAGATGGACCTTTAGGCCTATGAGCATTTTAACCATTTTAAAAAAGATTTATAACCCCTATTCATGTCCCCAATTCAGCATTTCAGTACAGGAGATTACACCCAGATCATGATAAACCATGGTGTTAGGCTAGTATTTTCATAGATATTTGAATGCCACCTTAGGGATGTTAGGGACCTTGGAGATCATGTGAGCAAAATTACCCATTTTTCAAATGAGGAAGCAGGTCCAAGGAGTTTCAGTAACTTGCCCAAGATCAGACAGGTATTGGTATGAAGGAGCGGCACCAGCATTGGAACCGGAGTCCTTGGAACGTAATCCAGCACTCCTTCTATTACACAGCCACTCTTTTCCTCCTCAGAATGTGTAAGAGCCTCAGAGATCACTTTTCTTTCCCATTTGTAATGGTTGCATAGTTAATTTCATTTATTTGGTGTCATCTAGTCATAGTCATTTCAGTTGTTTGAAATCACTTTGCTACTTTAAAATATGACTTTTATGGGAAGTTCAGCAGAATCTGAATTGAATGAAACTTGGTTTTGTACCTGAAACTAAACTTCCTAAAGAAGGAATAAAACACACATCTGATCTCTTCAGCTCCCTGCGTGGGCCTGTGCATGCCAGCTGGACCCCCAGCCACAAGACAGCGGCAGTGATGTTTGCTCTTTTCAGCTGTCCTCCCCTGTGCATCCTCCAAGGCATTTTATATATATGTTAGGAAAAAGCAGTCTCTATGAGCAGGCTGAGCAAGAGGAACCCGTCATGACAGATTGTCACATGGCACGTTTAGAAGCAAAAAGCAAGGTAAGTTTTTATAACTTCTCTTTTAAAATGGTAACAGGAAAGGAAAGAATAATGATAGACATTGCTGTTCAAGTAAAATCAATATTCACAATTTCAGTTGGTTTGTCAAAATGATCAAAGTAAAGTATCTAATATATCATGTATAACCTGACACCTTGAATTGAAGGTGTAATATCTTGTGTGTCTTGTAATATCAGGCTGTAACATCTTGTCTGTTAAATCATGGCGCAGATTTACTAAACTCAGCATATTTGTTTATGGTGAAAAGAAGAAAAAAGGAAGTTAAGTTCTGGAAAGTATAGAGGTTAGGTCAAAAGATTTCTCCTTGCATGAAGGGAAGGAATAAGTGGTCTGTTTGTTGGGCACTGCTCTGATTTCCAGCATGTATATTTTTGGTGTACCACAATGACCAGCCTGCATAGGCTCTACATACACCTCCTTCCTTTCCATAAGGAATTTCTCACAGAAATGCTTCTTTGAATAGAAAAGGGGATGGGCAGAGAGAGCAGCCAAATGTATTTTTTGAAATTCACTTAACAGCTTGTTTTTGCTGAAATATATGCTATATTCCATAAAGTAAGGATTGTATCTGTTGGACTTTCAGGAAGAGCTAAAATGCCCCAAGCAAAATGTAAAATAATGATTTAGAGCCTTGGTTTTACAATACTCTTATGGTAACATCACTGGTCTTAGATATTTGCAGTAAGTGAGAGTATCAAGGAAAAAAATCATTTAAATTAAAGTCATACTTCTTTTAAGAATATAAAAGTAGATAAATCAGTAATATGCCCCCATTCCAGAATGGTTAATAATCACCGTTACAGTGACATAAAATTAGCTGTCTGGTTTTTTCTGCTTGCTGGGTTTTTTTATACATTGGTACTAGTCTGATATAAAAAATGAGAAGCAACAGTATCCAACATTGATATTATGAGTAAAATACTGGCAGTTTGTCAATTTGTGAATAATATTGTCATAACCTGGGATAGGAATTTAAAAGAAAATTTTCTGATGAATTATAGTATTATCAAACAATAAAGTATATTTAAGCCATTAAGTAATATTTCAGTTTCTCTTTAATACATATTTGGTGATACTACTAGAAAAAAATCTGAGACAACAGGGATTCTGATATGCTTTGGGAAGCCCACCTATCCTAAAAGAAGTCAGGACACAATGTGAGGTTAAAGAAAAATCATTATGGTTTGTGTTGTTGTACAAGAGTAGCTCTTTACGTTGAAAACATTCTTTCATTTCCAGGATGGAACATTAGTGCCAGTGACAATATTTTATAAAAGAAATTCTGAGGACTTACAAAAAAGACCTCTTCTTATTCATGTATATGGGGCTTATGGGATAGATTTAAACATGAATTTCAAGGCTGAGAATCGAATGTTAATTGAAGATGGATGGATATTAGCATACTGCCATGTTAGGTAAGTCTGCACATAATTTTATTTCAGTTGAAGTATAAAGCACAGGGACAGAGTTCAGAATCATATTGAAACTAATAACTACAATTTAGATATCACTTTAAAGTTTCAGTTTTTCCATTTATATTGCTGAATTTATGAATTCTTCTCTAGTCACATGCTTTACTAAATCTGTGCTGTCTTTTGACCCAGTTGAGTAACAGGTTGATCCGAAACACTCAAGTTTCCATGTTTGGTTGCCTACTGAATGATTGCTTCCATTCAAGTCCCTTCAGGCTTTGGTTTTCATAAAGTACAACCCCATTTTAGAAAGTGAACTGGCATTTGGTTCATACTTTTGCCCTTTCTACCTTATACAGTTCCTACTTCTGAACACATAGATTTGTTATTTATGTGTTAATCTCACTTGAATTTGCCAAATATCCACAAGAATGCATATTTTTAGAGTACTATCATTTACAGCTTATTCCCTTTGTATTTTTTTTCCCTCGTTTCAGAGGTGGAGGTGAATTAGGCCTCAGGTGGCATAATGACGGCTGTCTGAACAATAAACTCAATGGCGTTGCAGACTTAGAGGCATGTATAAAGTTCCTTCACAAACTGGGATTTTCTGAACCCGCATCTACATCCCTTACAGCTTATAGTGCTGGAGGTATCCTAGCAGGAGCACTGTGTAATACCAACCCCAGACTCATCAGGGCTGTGGCTTTACAGGTAAGTCAGCTCTGAGTCCTGGAATGGTAGAATATTTGAACTAGAAGAAAAGAGACATTGGTTACTTACTCTAAGAAATCAAAATAGAGAATCAAAATAGTTGAAAACCAAGAGTAGGAATAGGATGCAGTGGTTTCTAAATTTTTTTTTCCTTTTAAAAGGTTTGATGCTAACAATTATAAATTAGAAAATTACCTACAAATAATCACTTAGGCCAGCACTGCCTCCTTTATGATGGCCTCTAATGTAGAACATGTATCACCATTTTCATTGAGCTTTTCCTGGGATAGAGGTAATACTGGAGAGTAAAAAGGCATTAAGTCAGTGTGCTGTGAACAAAGCTGCAGTCAGCCCTTCAGTTCGAGTCAGCTCTCCTGCTGTCCTCTTACCCTGGACTTAGGTCCTCTGTGGAAGCAGTTACACTGCCTTTAACCAAAGAGACTGGCATGTACTTTTTCCCTTGTCAAAGAGATAGGTAGGTCCTCTTTCTCTTCATGAAGCTGCTCTGTCCTTGACTGTTTTTCTCTTACTTTCTTTGTTAGAAGTTATAAATTCTTTGGGTTTAGGCATCTTTGTATCTCTATATCAGACAGAGAACCTTAAATCAGTCTGAATGAAATTGATACTATTGTCCATCCATACTTGCTGATAGAAATAGCAACTGGTATCACTTCATTTATTCTCCAACCTTCCGAATGACTGCTTTTAGGGACGTAGCAATGGCAAATAGTAACTTTTGCATGAAAAAGTGTGTGAATTCTTTTCAGGATTGGATTGGCTTTTGGGCATTTTACCTCATAGCATACTTCATACAACATCACCTTCCATTTTATTTTATAAGGCTCTCAGTTTATTTACATATTTCTTGTTATAATATTCCCAAATTCTGCATTGGTAATTCACATTTTCTTATATTCAGTATAACCTCCAAATAAATTTGCTCATAAATGTTGACCTGCTCACTGCACGCTTACCCTAAAACTAAATAAATACTAATGGAGAATTTCTAAAATAATTTAAAAGCTCTTAACCATTTGCTAATAACTTTCTTTCTAAAACTTCATAACGTTTTTCCATAAAAACTTGTCTCTCTTTTGTTTTATCAAGACCCACTTTAACTACAAAAAGTTCATATTTAAACCAAATAATTTAAGCCTGATTGAACTTAGACTCTTTTTTGTTAAAGGTACAGTTGATTAACATACTGACTGTGTAAGCATATAGACTTTATAGTAGGTGAGGACATAGATGAGACACTATACAGGTGGTGTTTTAAGAATATAATCATTCCATTGGCCCTAAATGCATATTGCTTTTTTCAAATAACTTCATTTACCACTGAATAAAATAAAAACGAGTCTGTAGAGAACCTCTGACCCCTAGCTGGCTGTACTCCCTCACTGTCATCCTTATCCTGCAATCTTGATCCTATCTGTCCATGACTCCTTGAGCCAGGGCAGGTTGTGTCCCATCCCTGCTACCCTGACCCAAGCTGAGACCAGATGCTCTTCTTCACAGGTCCAGTTTTGTTCCACTTCACAGGTGGTGCTCCCCTTGAGCATGGCCTCAGCATCACTCTCTGGGTTCCTCATCTCAGAATTTTGATCAGTTAGAGCTTCTCTTTTCAATCATCCAGAAAATTTCTGTAGGGAAAGAAAGCCTCCCAGCATACCCCGATTGTTCCAAATAAGAGCCATCCAAGCCTGATTTCTCATAGGCAAGGATGCATGTGAGATCCAGCAGTAGCTGTGGGGAGGGAGGGCACAGAGGTGCCCAGGTGCCAGAGAAAAGGAGGCAGCTTCCTCACTATTCCTCAGTGATCAATAAACTTGGTGTTTATTGGAAACCACTGCAAAGGTGGAAGTGCGCTACTCCTGCCACCTCCAGGCTTGTTGGCTGGCACACTCCACACCCTGGGACTCCTGACTTCCAGGCACTGTGCCCTTCTCTTGTGGGATGCATTGTGATTGTGCTGAGCTCATCCTGCCACCTCCTCATGCAAACCCATGATGCACTGCTTGTGTTTAGGCACCTTTTCTGGACATCCTCAATACCATGCTAGACGTGCAGCTTCCTCTGACCATTGAAGAACTGGAAGAGTGGGGAGACCCTTCATCTGATGACAAGTATATGGACTACATAAAAAGTTACTGCCCCTACCAGAACATCAGGCCCCAGGTAATCAAAGCCAGTCGTGTTACCCTGCCTCGTGTAAGTAATTTAAAAAGGTAGTCAGCAAGTATGTCACGTTTAAATAACATAGAAACTAGTCAACAGGTATGTTTATGCAGGTGTCAAAGGACACAGAGTGCTGGCTCTGGAGTCAAGAAGACCTGAGTTGAAATGTAAACTCAGACACTTACTAGCTGTGTGACCTTGGGCAAGTCATTTAACCTTTGTCCAAAAGCTCAGTTTCTTCTACTACAAAATGGGGAAATTAATCCACCTACCTTGCAGGGTGGGTATGAGGACTAAAGGAGATAATATTTGTAAAGCACTTAGCACAATGGCTGGCCCCGAGTAGGTGTGGAGATGGAGACAGCTCGGAATGTCCCTTCTGACATTTCTCCTTGGCTACATTTTAATATTTATGGACATCACAGCTTGATTAAGCCAAGGAGTCTGTCGCAGATCTCTGTAAATCTATCTCATACAGATATTGAAGAGCAGTAATTAATGGGCAGCACTTTTTCTTCCTTATGATAAAAGTGCTTGTTAATTATCTTTAGTAATTTAATAATGATTTATAAAAAGGTACAGAAAACAAAAAACTAATTCACTTTGTCAATCTGTCTTCTTTTAGACTTACCCTTCGATTATAATCACAGCGTATGAAAATGATCAACGTGTCCCCCTACAAGGAATATTAAAATATACTCAGAGACTCAGAAGAGTTATCATGGATCAAAGACACAGCAGAGATCATGGTACAGTAATGCCTAAAAATTTGATTGGTTAAGTATGCCTGTGACCCAACCCAGATCGTGCTGCTCATAGTAGTACTTTTAATTACATCGTGGTTTTTGGTATTTGTATCCCTATGATTTAGGAAAGATAATTTTTCTTGTACTTAGTATTCAGTTAAACTACATATAAGCATTTCACCATGTGGAGCTGAAGACTCTTTCATCATTACCCTCGGTACCATCTCATACATGTATGAGCTATTAGACATTTCTCCTGAGTGGTGTGCTGTGAAAAGGGAAGAAAACTTGGCTTAGGAGAAAAAGTTTCAGAATATCTAACCAGTATTACCACACAAAAATGATATTTTTAACTAGTCTTAATTTTGTGGTCTAATGTATTCTGTGCCTAATGTCTTCAAAATAGCACCCTCATATCACTATGACTGATGAACAACATAAATAGTTAACTGTAAGTAAAAATTAGCTCCATGAAAATAAAACAATTTGAGGAATAAGCATTGCCAGTTTTCTAAAAATATTACCAATAATTAGTTATCTGTGACATTTTTGACTATGTCTTATGGTAAGAGAAAATACACTCCCTCTTTCTCTAGGCCCTGGCACTGCTATAAAAGTCCAACACCTTTTCTCTCTTTCTCCAGGGTTTAATTATAGCTAGTGTGCAACATCTGTGGCAAAAATTTAACCAACCTCCTTCCTTAAAAAAGCACATCAGTACATAGGAACACTCATCTGTAGGTTTCTTATTTACTAAAACCCCTCAAAATCAAAGATGCTGCCATTTGGGGCAGGTTGGTCTGACTAGCAGAAGCCCTAGGTGTTGAGTTACCTGATTGCTATGGGAAAACAGGGCCAGTTTTTTTCACTAAATAATGTGTTTTGAACTGTGGGTGGGCAGTTGTGAGGTGTCAGGAATCACTGAAACAGGAACCTCATGTCCAGTCCTCTTAACTGGCAAACAACAGTGTACAGCAGAGTTTTTATTCCCTATTCCTAGTTTTCCCTCAGCTTTGTGAAGAATGGAGGAGAATCTTGAGAGGTGTCCATAGGTGTCAGCTCTCCAGGGATAAGGTGCTGATGTTTATTTATTTGTTTTCCCCCAAATCTCATACCACAAAACAGGCCTCCCCATCTGGCCCTTTTAGCCACAGAGAAACCATCTAGTAGCCACTAAAAGAACAGCGACAAAACTATAAACTTATTAGTAACAGAGAAAAATAACTGAAAGTAACATTTGGCCCCATTGGCAGAAGAGCTCAAGGAAGCCCAGTGAGCCTGTCCACAGACAAGAAAGAATCAGGAGCAGATTGGGCAAGGGCAAGGGCAAGTCAGCTGGGGAGCCAGCAACTATCTATCAAATGCTTATTTGTTGTCCTGGGCAGAGGACAGTTACTAGATGGAGTTAAACCAGATATCTGCAACATCTTGATCTTTTCATAAGTAACTACATTACTGTAGTCTTCCAGAGGAGTGGATAAGGTCAGCAAGCATTGACTGATCACTAAGTATGTACTAAACACTGTGCCCTTGCTCTCTGGGAGCTCACATTCCAGTCAGGGAGGCCACGTGGAATGTGATCTCAGCAGGGAGACTGGAGAAGGTCTGAGCTGGGTCTTGAACAAAGGAAAACTGAAATACGTCAGATACCGGGCAGAGCAGTAGAAGCATGAGGGGTAGCTATAAAAAAGGCTTGGAGACCCCTAAGACAGTGTTGTGCTCAAGGAACAGCACTGAGGCCAGCAGGACTATCTGTACAATTCATATATACACATACATATAGGTAGATGGTTATACAGTGTATGGAGGGGAGTAAAATTTTAAAAGACTGGAAAGGCCAAAGGAAAATTGGGATAAGTTTTGGGAAGAAGAATGAGGTTTTTTTATACACGTTGAATATGAGATGCTTATGAGCTGACATCCATTTCACCATATCTAATAGGCAACAGATGGTAATATGGGGCTGAAGCGCAGAAGAGACACTGGGGCTGAATATAGATCTCGGAACCATTGGCATAGATGAGAGTTGCTGAGATCATCAAGTGAAACAGCATAGAGCAAAAAGAAGGAGGGTTCGGGACAGAGCCTTGGAAGACAGATGCAGTTAGAGGGCACGACATGAAGAACCAACACAGAAGGAGACTAAGGAGAAGTGTTGGGAGAGACCAGTGTCCCAAAACCCAGAAGAGAGAGTGTGCAGGAGGAGAAGGCAATCAGCAGGATCCGCTGCTGCATCAGGGTCAAAAAGAATGAGGATTAGAAAAGGTCATTTGATTTTAACATTACATTAGATTTAGAGGTCATTGGTAATGGGGCAAAGAGCATTTAAGGCAAATGTCAAGGTCAGGAGCCAGATTCCAGAGAGGTTAGAAGAGAGTGAGAGGAGGAGTGGAAGCAGATTAAAAGCAGCTTTCTCAAGGAATTGAGCCACAAAGAGGAGAGCTGTACGATGGTTGTGAGGAGGGTTGAGCTGGGTGGTGGTGGTTGGGATTTTTTTTTAAAGGATGGGCATATTTGTATCCATCAGGTAAGAAGTTAGTAAATAGGGAGAGATCAAAGATAAGAGAGAAAGTGGGGGCCACTTCATGTGAGACAAGAGTGGAAAAGATGCTGGGGTAGTATATCTGAATGATGTGAGGTGAAGAGGAATACAGAAGGGGGAAGTCATGGCAAACTCAGCCTCAGATTTTTTGGTCAAGTATGAGTTGACAGCTCACAGGGGCAGGAGGGAATGAGGAGGTTTTGTGAGAGGTTTGAGGAAAGATGAGGTTGGGAACAAATCAGATAGAAGGGAGGGGGGTAGAGGGAAAGGGAAAAAGCATTGATTAAGCACCTCCCATGTGCCTGGTACTTTGCTAAGCACTTTACAAATATAATCTTGCTTGATCCTCACAACAGCCCTGGGAGAGGTGAGTGTGAGATGGAGTGAAAGAGCAGGTCATGGGTATTGGGTAGAGAACTAGGAAGTTAGTGTATTTGATTGAGCACCACTGTGATGGGTATGTATGCTGAACTCCCCTACTGTGACAGTTGTACAGCTTCATATCAGAAGGAAAGCTGCTGGCCTAGGACCTCTGCCATCAGCATGGCCATCCACCTTGCGATCCCCTGTCTTGTATTCCTTAAACCTTCTTGGCAACAACCCTGTCTCTTTTCCTTCCCTCTGGTCATATAGAAGAGTATCCCTCCTACTCACTAGGCTAAATAAATTCTTTCTGGTTTTGCTCTAGCAGTCATCAGTCTCAGAGATCTTCAGCCTCTTCCTTACAAGCGACTCTGTCCCATCTGCCTCTCACCTCAGTCACTCAGTAAGCATTTATTAGGTGACTGCTGTATGCCAGGCAGGCACTGTGCTAAGTACAAATAGAGGCAAAAAAAAACAGCCCCTGCCCTGGAGGATTCATAGGAAATCATTAACTGAGGAGGCTCTAGAATTGAGATGAGTTGGGAAAGGCTTTTCCCATAGCATGTGAGATTTTAGTTGGGACCTAAAGGAAGCCAGATGGCAAAGAGGAAGAAGGGGCATTCCATTCCAGAGAAAATGCTGGGAGCAGAGCTATAGAGTGTCTTGTTTGTGGAACAGCAAAGGAAGCCAGTGTCCCCACATGGTGGAGAGTAAGGTGTGAGGATTCAGAAGGTGGGAGAGCATACCAAGAGTGATCAGTTATGAAGGGCCTTGGATACCAAGCAGATAGTTTTGAATTTAATCCCGAAGGTGATAAGGAGCCATGGAGTTACTGAATAAGGGAATGACTGGCTCTGGTGGCCATGAGTGAAAGATGATTGGCGGGAGGAGATAAACGTGGCAGGCAGGCACACTCTCTTCAGATTCTGCTGTACCTCAGGAGCCTCCATCTCCTACCGAGGTTTTCCATTTCCTTTTATCTGTCGTCTTCCTCCACTAGACATAGGTAAGCTCCCTGAAGGCAGGGACCATTTTTATTTCTTTCTCCTTACATTTGTATTCCTGGTGCTCAGCACATGCCTGACCCCTAATTTATTTCTGTGGGAGGCAGCAGTACTGTATGCAGAGTCAGGAGGCATGGGTCTAACCCTTGTTTCTCCATTACGTGACTGCAGGAGCATCACTTACACTCTCTAAGGCCTCTTTACTCCCCTATAAATTCAGGGATTACATCAGATGACTACCAAAGTCCTCTCCAGCTCCCAGTCTGAGCGTCCTTCCCACTAAACCATGCTGCCTCCTATAGAGAAATAGAATGGTATTATCCACATTCAATTCAACAGGGATCAAGGAGATTTGGCTGTTAAACTTCTTTTAAAATTATCTACATCTGTTGCCTGTACTTCCTCATCCCCTTGCAATGAAGCTTCCGCCTTCTGCCCTCTCCTGGAATTGTCTCCTATAAACTAATGGATGTCTGTAGTAGTAACTGCTGTTCTTTAAGTTTAGTGGGATATACATGGGCAGTCTGTCCTTCATTTTCAGCTTCAGGTCCTTTGGGTTAGATTTAAAAGAATTCAGGCAAATACATTCTCACCAGCCCTTGTTAGGTACATTCCATCTTTGACCACAAGGTTAGGCCACATAAATATTCCTACATAATTTCGCATTCATGCATCAGCTTTTTGACCACCTGTTCACATCCCAAATCTCTCTGTCTTTTCTGAGTCCTTTACTTTAGATAGGTAGCAATGATTAAATTATTACCCTTCTGCCTCTAAAGGCTTCTATTCTTTGACCAAGACTTCATCTTTAGGATGCTTTCTGGATTTCTTCTGGCAGCATCAGCTGGACCCACATGAATCCCCAGAAGTGGATAGTAGTCTTCCAATTTGAAATCTTGGGAAGTACTGTCATGTCTTGGTTACATCCCCACCCCTCACAGAAAGCAAGTCCTTTTGTTGATCTAAGGTCAGCAGGTGGCTACCCTGGTATCCAGGGCAGGGTATCACCAACTACCACTGCTCATCTCTTTTTCCTACATTCCTCCCTGATTGGCCCCTTACCTGATAACATCTATGGAGAAACATGTTTCTTTGGAGAAAAAACAGCTTCCACCTCTTTAGGAGAAACTCTTATATTTGGTCCTTAGCTCCAAGTGTTCAGTGTTGCTTTTTTTAACTTGTAGCCCCCAGAGATGGGTCAGGATTCTCCTCTGCTTCTTCAGATGTCTTTTTATTTGTTTGTTTGTCTTTTAATGAGCACTTCGTTCTTTATGTTAAAATGTGTCTATTTACCTCCTTTTGTAGGAGAGTAGCCTTCACTGTGAACATAGATGTATTATGTGAAGGCAGAATGCAGATATCACATTTAAGGCATGTCACTGCAGAATTCTTCCTAACCTCTGTATTTACTGGAAGGGAGAGACTCAGTCCTTGTCTTTCATGATCATGCCTCCCCCTGCAGCGCTGCTATTGCAAACTGTTTGGGTGAGGACTCATCAAATTCTTCTCACCTCATTAACAGTTGACAGGAACACCCACTTTCTAGCCTTCTTCCCTCTTCAGCTCCTTCCTGCTTTTCAAGTCTCCTCATATTTCCTTTGTCCAAATTCAGTTATGGCCTCTTCCATAATTTCAAAACCCGCTAAATCACCTTCTCAAGTGAGCAGTGGCAGTATTAGAAAGTAGTTCCCTAAGTGATATATTTGCTTAAACCACAGTATTTTTTTTTAATAACAGCAAAGAATGAAAGGATCTGTACTTTCATCATTGTGGGAAATTCCTGTAATGGGAACTCCTTATACCAATGCACATCTGTAACTTAAGTCATAAGCCTAAGTAGATTAAGTCCTAGGGAGATGCCTGAGGAACACAGGTTAAATGATTTGCTAACCGGTGGGATTTGAATTTAGGTCTTCCTGATTCCAGGCTCAGCATTGTGTCCTTTATGCCATGCTACCTCTCAACAGAGACTCCAGATTAAATACATTTTCCATTCTTGACCTTAGAAGGCATTTGAGGAAAAATAGCACCTCTTGTTAGAGAAGTGCATCTGTGGGGTGTTGCATACATTGTTAGACATGGTTGCTGCAATGGTCATTTTGCTTGCCTGTTTTTCTTTTGTTACAAGGGAAGATTCTATGGGGAAACAGATAAAGGATGTGATTAGATTGGGAAATGACATTAAAAAACTAAAGAAATCAATTAAAACTTTTTGGAAAAGTACAGTAGCAAACCAGGCCCCAGAAGCAAATAGAAATTAGAATCCAGATTTTCTTGATTCTGTTTCCTGCCCTTCCTTCAAGGAATATTATAAGGCTGAGAACAGCAGCTACCTAGAATCCATGGACTCACAGTAGTTCCTCCATCAGGAACTTTTGACTAATTGAATGTGGTCCTAGATTCACTTTTCCATAGCTGTTTCTGTTGGGACGTGTGACATGCTGGCATCACAGAGCTTGAAAGAACAGGGGATCTTCCTCAGCTCAGTGGCAAGATTTCAGTCTAGTTAGTATATGCACCCACACCTTCAAGTGTGTAGAGAGAGCCTGCATGTCCTTCTTTACTGTTAGGGGAATAATATTAAGAGCTGAATGAGAAATTACACTATTATCTCACTACTAAAAAGCTAGTGAGCCCCTCTGGTTGTGATTTTTCTCATCTACTGATTTTGTCCTTTCAGGAAAAAAGATTCCTAAAATTATTTTAGATGTTAAGACTGGAGGAAGCCATGCCACAGCATTTTGGGAGGACTCCACAACTGAGGTATGTAGTAAATCCTCCATCAAATAAATTCACAGTTATTATTTGCAGCAAATAAGGGCCTATCCCACCAATATGAATTATTTCAGAGATGGCCTTTTCAGTCTCTTAACCTGAGGGCTACCAGTAGGAATACTCAGGGAAGAAGGTAAAAGGAGAAGGAGAAATAGAATAAGAAAGGCCAAAGGGGTGAGCAAGAACAGTGAGAAAGAGGGCCTTACATACACAGTGATGGAAGGCACTTATCGGAGGGAAAGGACTTCTGTCTGTGACTGTCCGTAACATAAGTAATCTACCTTGTTTGGAGACAGTAGTCGTGTAAGACAACTTGTAGAATGTCTCATGTGTTTAAATTTTGCTTCTTTTAGGTTGCCAAACATCTTGCTTTTCTGTACAAAGAACTTGGACTTGGTGACGCTGGTCCACTCAACTAATACCCATTTTAAGACAAGATGGATGCTGAAATATAACTCATGCAATGGCATTGAGTACTCCAGAAATGCACTAAGTTACAGTTTCATGCTGTGTTGGTGTTGGCAGAGTTCAGTATTATCAGAATGTGACATTCTTTAGAATTCTCATGCCCATCAAAAGCCTTGTCTTTGCCTAGGCTGGTACTTCACCCTCTCATCCACTGGTGTCCAGAAGCTCCTTCCCTCAAATCTCTCCCTTCTTGGCTCCAGACTTCTTTCTTAGAGCTTGGGAAGCTAACAAAAGGCAGTCTAACTTAGAACAGAGGAAAGGTTTTAAGTTTGTTTGGGTTTTTCCTATGCCTAAACTGATTGAAACCAGATAAAATCCTTCACAATGAAATTAATAAAATAAGACTCCCTGATCATGCCTCATTGATTTTTGAGGTGCATCTGGGTGGTGCAGGGAAGAGAGCATGGGATTTGGGGTCAAGAAGATAAACGCTCAGAGCCTGCCTCAGTCACTTTAATAGCTGTGTCACTTAACCTCCTCTGTAAAATGGAGGTAATAATAACACCGACCTTGCAGGATCAGATGAGATAATATCTGTAAAGCTCTTTGCTAACCTTGAAGTGCTAAACAAACGCTGTTCACAAGCCTTTTAATTTCATGGGTATAAGAACCCCTGAGGAGGAAATGACTGCAGATTGTAGTTGCTGAGGACCTGAGGGGTTGGGCCTTGCTCTTGGTCATCCAGTGACTGGGCCAGGCTCTTCTTAACTCTAAAGCCAACCCTATCCAGTGGGCCATGCTGCCTCCCTTCTCATTGAATACTGCTTCAATAAAGGACTTTTCAGGTACGATTTTCTTTTCTATTTTTATTGTGTTTTAAGAGTATTGGACAACTTTTCTAAAGCGCCTAAATTCAAGCTGTAGAAATTCTTAGGAATTATAATTGATCAGTGTTCATTAGGTTTACTAAAGTCCTTCAAGCTAAAGGTGAAGTGACTGCTTAAATCTGAGATAAAAATGACCAATGACAGCATCTTAGCAGGAACTGTGCAAGATATTTAAGAAGCTGGAATAGCATGCTTTGTTTGAAACAAGACACTTGTCTTTGAAGGCTTCTTGATGGTGTAGGAGTTTGGGCATTCTGTACTCCAGAATGAGTCCTTCCCCCTTCTCGGTTCTCACTGCAGCTGTGGCCACAGTCTCACCTCTGTTAGTGAACGTAGTACTCAGCTTTATGCTTGCTTTTGCCGGGAGTCCTATAGAAAGATCCTGCAAATTCAGCTCTCTTGTCTCTCCAAAATTCAGCACTATGGTAAAGACTTTGTCTAGACCATCGAGTTCTCTTGTGTACACCAGAACGTTAGCATCATGCCAAATGTAGCAGAACCAGCCCCGGCTCAGAAGCATCTCATTGAGACGCAAGGAACTTAATTCTTGATATAGCTTCAGGGGGGATGCCGCTTGAGTCTGCTGAACCTATTTAAAAAAAAAAAATTTGATCAGGTAAATGTAATTATAAAATTTTTAAATATTTTCTACATCTAACAGGATATACAAGGAATTTATTTTCCAAATGCATCTTGTAGTTACATTTTGAAATAAAGTATTATGGTTGTAACATGATAAATAAGTATCTTAGGAATAGAAATATGGATCCACCTTGCTTTTTCAAGCTGCTCCTTCTCTCACAGTTGCAAACTGCTCTAAGAAGAGGACTGACACCTGACATTTAGAAGAGCTTTTGAACATCATTGCATTTGATCCTCACAACATCCCTGTAGAAGGTTACTGTGGTAGGATTCATCCCTGTTTTACAAATGCAGAAACTGAGATGAAGTTTAGAAACGTTCCCATTATGAGAATCACAAGGTCCTGACTGAAGACCATCGTCCTTCCTCTACACTGTGCTGATGCTCAGTGATCTGTGACTCCCTTTACCTAATATCTCACCTGAGCCTCACCACAGATCCCCCCTGAGAGCTCATGGTCACACGGCTAATAAATGTGAGAGGTGAGATTCCAACAAGGCTTCCTGAGATGTATCGTCTCACACGCAGCTTCATTTGTTTAGAGCCTTAGCCCTCCAACCAATATCACATTTGTTGCCAAAATGGCCAGATCTTAGCTTGACTAAGACCCAAAATAAACATGAGAAAACCCTGAGAATTTCTAAACTAGGCAATGAAATTGATGACAGTGAGCTCATCAACTGCATTAACCTTTTAAAGAGAGACCTTTCTGCCGTGCCCTGAGGACTTGATAGAGAACTCTTGCAGCTAATGGATCCTGCTAGCTCCCTGAAGAAATCGTCATCAGCAGATGTAATAGTTATGATTTATGAGCATTGACCCCTAAGTCAATAAAGACCCAGGTTTCAGAGTATGGCTGTATCACTTACCAGCTGTGGGACCAAGGGCAAGCCCTTTAACTTCTCTATAAATCAGACTTATGCAGCTGGGAAGTGAAAATAATAATTTTACTAAGGATTTTGAAAGTTGTGCTTTTGGAGAGGCAACATGGTCTACTGGACATGGCCCTGGAATATAGCATCAGGATCACTAACCATAGATGGAGCCTTGAGCAAGCCTCGTAAACTCTCTTGGGCTTTGGGGCCTTCTCTTTAGATTCAATGGCCTCTGAGGCTGCTTCTGTCTGTGAATCACTTTTCTCTGTAAAATGGGAGTAGCACTTGCACAACATGTTGTATAGCACCGATGTGTGCAAAGTGATTTGTAAACCTTAAGGTGCTGTACCAATAACAGTTGTTACCTACACCTGGGAAATTTCCTGTTTAAGAAATTTTATGTCTTCATATGTAAATTTACCAAGCTTTTTATCTCTGACATTGGAAGATATTAACATCATCCCTAATGAACTACTTAAAAAGCTTTGACTCTGTGCTGCCGTAGTCACACGAAATGGCCCCCATTTTTTCACACAAATAACCTTGCTATCAAATCCAAGTACTTTTAAAGTTCTTTTTTCTACTGGTTTGGTATATGATAAGTGTAAAACAGAACTTCTACTTTCATATCACAGCTCAAAGGAATTATCGGTATGTGGCAATTCAGTGACTAGTGAAACTTACATTTCAAGATGTTAACTGTCAAGAAAGAAAAATGGTGACCTCAGAACATAAGCTTCTTGAAGTGAGGAACCGTTTTTATTTTTTGTCTTTGTATCCCCCGTGTAGGTGGAACACATTCATAAATGTTTAATAGAGGAGAAAGTTTACTACAATGAATGACTTTAAAGAATCTGGAATTACATTGTGTTTATACTCAGTAGTGGGGTGAGTGTGGAAAATTATCACCCTATTAATAACAAAGCCTAAGTTAAACCAGAAGTGACCAAGAAAAATCACATTTATGTTCACAACTAAATAAGCATTTTTGATTTTCAGAATCCATCCAATTATTTTGCAGATTTAGCACTTACATCAACATTCAGAACTTGGTAATCTGGATTAGTGGGTAGCCAGGTTTGGTTCCCATCACTAAAACCAGCATTGGAGCTGTTGTCCCACTGCATTGGTGACTTTGAAAGCAGGGTCTAAAAAGCAGACAAAAGTCAGTGTGAAATCAAATCCTAAAAATTCTCATCAACATTTCTTAATGATAATTTATAGTTAACTAGCACTACTAGGAGCTCAGTATTCATCCTCAGTTCATTCATCATTACCAGTATAGTAGTTCAGAAATATGTAGCTGCAAGTGAATTAAATTTACAAGAAATTACTTGAAATATGTAACATTTCAAGATATGTTTTAACCCATAATCTCTTGTAGCAGCATTGATCCAACCAGTTTATTGCATAAATTTTATTTCTCAGCTTTGTTGAATTTAATATTATAGACTCTAAATAACAGAAAATCCACCTTAACCAAATATTAGGAAATTGGGCTGTATGCAGTCAAAACAAGCATTCACGCTCAGCAAACAGCTGCAATGGGGACCAGTCTCTGGAATCATCTGTTTCATCTACTCTCAGACTTGAGGGTCTAGGTTCAATGTGTCTCCATCCATATAACTGTGAGGAGGTGACCTCATTTTGTACCAAGTACCACATTTGGTCATGCAGAAGAATAAAAGAATGATTTATGCCATCTGCTTTGGAAATGAAATGTGGCCAAGCAGAGATTGGAAAAAGAAACGTTTTCAGTTGACTCCTTTACAAAAGGGAGAGTACGCCCTGATACTGTCACCTTAAATTTATATCGCACTTACAGAGCACTTTGCTCCTCACAAAAGCTCTGTGAGTCAAACAGGGCAGAAATCACCCAAGTACACAGGCCTGTCAAGAGGCAGGGCCAGGGCCGGAGTCCAATGAAGTCTGAAAGCCTAATCCAGCTTACATTCCAGCAGACCTTGCTGACCCTCATAAAAGTTATGATACTGAGTTGGTGTTCACTGAACTAATAAAACATAATGTTTCTCTGGTTTAGTACACATAGGCTCACTACTGAAATGTTTAAGCTGTATTATACTTACAGTATCGTAGTTTTCATTTGTATTTGCTGCTACAATATCTTGCATTCCTATTTCTTCACCATAGTAAGTTACAGGTGTCCCAGGAAGTGTTAAGATCAGCATATTCATGATGTTGACATAGTCTTTTCCGAAACGAGAAGTTAACCGAGTAGTGTCAGGTCCTCCGATCTAAAAATTATGTATTTATAAAAATACAGTCCAAAGTACATTCTAGAATCTTGTCTCTGTCCCTATTCTCAATCAAATGTAATAACAAAAAATTCTCTTTTAGAAGAGAATTTCAGCATTCTAGAAGGATTGCATATTCAATATATACATTTTTATACATGTATGTAGATACAGATGTGTATAATAACATGTTTAGGTAACACTGGAAGAATGTAATGTGACTCTAATGTACTCTGAATGACAGATTGGAAGGTAGAAAAAAGAAAAGTAAATATTTCAGATATGAAACTCCCTATTTCTGCTACCATTAACACTGAAGAACAAGATTACCTTTATAATTACATTTTAATAGACTTAAATTCATAATTTCTCAAAAAAAAGAAATAGGTTTCTTTCTACATCCTTTTCATTATCTTGAGATTATGCAAGTTACTGCAGGCCTGTCCAAACCTTCTAGAGAAATCTTTTTCTGAACTCCAATATGTATTCAACTTCAGTCACCTCACCAAGCAACAGTAACTGACAAGTGTTACTGCCCATTATAGATTTCATTCAAATGATAAATGGGTATAATCACAGTCTGGGTTTTGTAGGGATTTTTTTTTGGGGGGGGGGGGGGGTGTTTCCCAATGTTTGGTATGCTAACCAGGCTGTATGATGAAACAACTCATTGTGTGTGGCAATTGTCATTAATGCATGTTTAAAATTAACAGCTCCTCTGTTAGCTAAGGAGTAGTAAGTCATCACCTTCTGAACAGGGCAAAGGGAGTTAAGTCCTGTGGCCAGGAACAGTGTGAAATGCTTAGAGAATTCAAAAGTAGGCAAAGAGCCTGGGGAAAGATGAAGCTGCCTGAAGCTGGTTCCTGAAGGCTGACTAAGATTCCAATGTTCTCTTTCCAGTGACATGGTCATGCTACAAACACAGCTACTAAAAAACCCAGAGGAATCAGGATAAAAATAATATAGACTTCTCAGAGGCCAGGTAGTTTCTTCAACTCAATCCTTAAAACATCCTCCCTAAAATGTTTCTTTATACTCTTACCTGTTGTTAACCATCCTTCAACTGGCTCCCCAGGAAATCGGAATCACTCTCTTTTTGGGCTAGGGGTCAGCAAACCCACCTTCCAATATTTCAACTCTAATCTATCCAGCATTTTAAAAGTACATTAGGAAACTAGAGTTAACAGTAAAAATCTAAATAAGGTACAGAAGCTTAAGATGATCAAATGTATAACCTGCCATCAGATAACCCTGCCATCAACAAAATTATACCGTGGTTGAGGAGATAAGATGAAGTTGCCAAGTTAAGTAGTAAAATACTTTTTGTTATTAACTTTATAAACAAATCAACAACAAATAAACATTTAAATATGAATTAAGTAAATCATATAGAAAACCCTAGTGGAGCCAAACAAATTGAAAACAAAATATGTTTTGTGCTTCCAATTCTGAAGTTTTCAACTAAAACAAAATATTGAAAGGACAAGAAGAGAGCAAAATACAAAAAACATCACCAAATGAGTTTAATAGAAATAACTGTCAGAGTCCAGAGGAAGGAGAGATTTGCTTTAGGCAGGGAAGGCCTTTGCAGGGGAAGTAAAATTTGTCCTTAAAAAAACCATAAATCATAAAAAAAATTAAAAAGGAGACAAAGGATAAGTAGAGAAGAGAGATGCTTTCTCTAGTCACTGTAACTTGTACTGCTCTCTTTTATGTTCTTTCTAATATTCAGTCTATAAGTTTTTTCTAGGTGTATTTTCTCCTTTGAAATCATAAACTCTGGGGTAAGTAGAGAGGAATTTCAGGTTCTGTGCTATTTTTATAGCTATATTTGTAGGTTAGATATTTAATAAATATTTCAGTGTTTATTATTTTTAAAATATTAATTCTTAAAATTATATTTCCTGTGCACCATTAGACGGTGAGCTCCTTGACAGTACGGACTTTCTTGTTTCTTTGTGTCCCCAGTGCTTATCACAGTACCTGGCCCATAGTCAGCTCTTAACAAATGCTTCTTTACAGAACAAAGTCTTTTTGGGTCTCAGGAGAATATATTATGTACAAATCCACATCTGGTATTAGGAACAAACCTCCATCAGGGCCACATTACAGAACACATAAACATGGGTATTTCCTAGGATCAAGTTGAATGCTTACCATCCAATTGGGCCACTTTCCTTCTGGCATGTTCTTCATCCAGGATGCTACTACTTCAAATACCTCAGTTCCAGAGAGAGTAGTCATTTCTGTGAGGTAAGAATTGAAGGGAAAATCTGCTTCTTGGACAAAAGGTTTTCCATAGTACATCATGGTTTCTTCAATGTCTTCCTGATTACTTGCTTCAGTTCCCATAAATCTGCAAAACGATTTTTTAAAAAGGTTTTGATTTTCCCCAATATTGGCACAGTGTTCATTTTAATTGGATAGAAAGCCTTGAATGAACTTAAGCTATATTTATATATAGTGCACAAGGTCATATGGATTTCTTACAAAGATTAGCTAGAAGCTTCATGAAAGCCAGTGAGTGGGGGAAAAAAATATGCAGTATGCCACATTCTCCAACAACTTAGAAATCATGTCGAATCGACTTTTGAAAATACCAAGCTCAAGTGCTAGATTAAAGAGCCAGAAAATGGGAAGGGAGGGGATGAATGTGATTTGATATGGTCAGCCCTCCCGACTGACTCACCAGTCCTGCCTCACAGGGTTGTCATGAGGTTCAAATGAAATCACACAGATGCTTTACAAATTTTAAAGAGGTTGCTAGGGCTCTGCTATGTTGACGATGATTAAGTCTTTCCATATATATCCTACCAACCTTAAGCGCCTCAGTCTCTCCAGAGTACATTCATTACATAAGCACTTTGCTCCTTAATATGTACTGCTGATCTGTTTTTCAGCACTCTGTATGTGTTCCAGTATCCTCCATAAATATCCATCCCCTCAGCAATGAGACTGTAAGCTTCCAGAGGGTAAGCATGTGTCTTGTTTCATTTGTAGTCCAATAGAAACTAACTGGGGACTTTATAGAAAGTGTAAATTTAATAAATGTTTTTTACTTTGTATAGATAAAGCATTCTGATTCAAAAAGACCATATAACACTATTGGTAATATAAGAAGATAAATTTGTCTACAACATACCAAATTGACATTAGATGGTAATTTTAGAACTTTGCTTTCTATAACAGATCTGCCCATTTCACCCTCCTACTCAAAAATCTTCAGTGGTCCCCTGTTGCTTCTAAGATGAAACAAAAAATTCCTTAGAGTAGCTTTTAAAGTCCTCCATATTCTGGTTTTTTCTAGTCTTGTTTCATATTACTCTAATTCATAATAACGTCCATTCCAATCAAATTGGCCTCTCAACTCTTTCCTGTACATGACATTCCGTCTTCCAGCTATGTGCCTCTGTATTCCAGAATGCACACCTTCATCCAAAGCACAGTTCAACTGATACCTCTGACAGAAGGCCTTTACCCTTTCTACCTCTTGTAATTACTCTAACCTTCTATATACTTTGAATTTACTTACCTAGGTATACATCATATCTTCTGAGTTGAATGTAAGCACCTTGAGGGCAGTGACTATTTCATTTTTATCTTTGTATCCCCAGCCTGACATACAGTAGGTACTTAATAATTGTTTGTTTAATGGAATATAATTTTTACTTCCAAATGCTACTTGATGTTAGGGGTAAATGACTGAGAAAAAAACAACAGAAATGGTGACAAAGGTATATCCTTTTACCTGTATCTCCCAGGCTCCCTGCTGTACTGGTTCATGGTCTGCCTAAAGCTGCGGAGGATGTCATGCATCCCAACCTGAGTGGTGGTGTAATCGTGATACAACTCGGAATAGTTGGTAACCAAGACCTTTGAAAATAGCACGGTCATTATCATCTCACATGCCAAATGCCTATCACTTATTGCACAAGTACACAGACTGTTCCTAAGCATTGTCCCAAAAAAGGTTTTAATTATACATAGATGTCTAGAAAAGTGACCTAATAGTGGAAGACATTTAACTGTATCATTATTAAATTAATAACAGCCAATTAGCTAAGCCTTCAATCCTCTCTGGAGAACTTGCAGTGAGAAACAAGAAAACCATATTTTCCCTCCCTACTGGTATTTCTATGAGGTCATATGAGGAGGACCTCAAACAGAGCCATGCAGAAAACTCAGTAAACCCACTCTTTTGGTAACAACCGATCACTACAGAATAGGAACTGTGTATTAGCCCAAACTACAATATTCACTGAGCAACCAATGCCAGGATGGTCTGATAAACATCTGAAATAACCCATAAGAACGTGACCCATGTTCATGTGGCCTGCAAGATCACTAGTGACAGCTATTCAAACAGGTAGGCAGGAGTGAGGCTCTCCACTGTCTTGAAATGGCATGGAAGACCAGAACCACCTAAGGGCGTGGTGGCAACCTTATGGGGTTTCTAGAATGCTACAAAGTGTACAGAGTTACCATAAACAGTAACAGTTCAATAGAAAGAATGCTGGGTGTAAAATCAGAGGTCCTAAATTTGATTTTTTCTCTACCACTGACAACTACCTACATGACCTCTCTAGACCACAGTATCCTCATCTGAAAAAAAAAAGATTGGACTAAAAGGTCTCTTCCAATTCTTCACCCTGTAATCCTACATTCTCTCATTTTCAATCATTCATTGAGATCACCACCACTGTGGTGGAATGATTTTGGAAGAAGTAGTAGTAGGTCAGTGATATCTCCACGTTTGAAAAATCTGACATTACCAAATCACAAACCTTAACAAACCATCTTTGTGAGTTGTAGCAAAAATCAAAAGAACAAAACAACCGATAGCCAACCTGTTGATGATGAAATGTCCGAATTTAGGGTAGTCCTTAGAAAAAAGACATACAGCCTGTTGTTGGACTTGGCCCCTAAACAATTCCAGTTTGATAGGAACTAAAAATGTTTGCTCTTTACTGGCATTCTATTTAAGGACCCTGGGTCACCTCCAAACAGGGAGCCATAGAATAGAATAGAACTTTAACGGAGACCTCTTAAAAATGGACATTTCACATTTATACAATTCTAAGACTCAATAAATGCTTTAGACACCTTAGCTTATTTGAGCCTTACATCTTTTATAAGGTAGGTAATCTGAGACTCAGAGCAATGATATGGATTGCCCAAAGTCAGGCACTATTAATGATGAGAGGAGACCTTGCTACCAAGTCTTCTACTTACTCATGCAGTGCTTCAACCACACCTACCATGTTCTCTGTCACATACATGTGAATCTCTTGTGGACTTTATAATAAGAAAGCCATAAAAAGTACATGATACAACAAGGAAGAACTAGGTGCAATGGATGCCCCCAAACTAAAGAAAAATCACTTCTATGGTAAGCACATTTCAAAAGAGATGGAAAATAAAAGTTTGAGATAATTTACCGGGTTTTGAGTCTTATCCACTTGAGGTTCATCTCTCAGATGTGTTGCTTCTAGAAGAAATTTAACGGCATCAAAACTAAATCCATCAACACCCTTTCCAAGCCAAAACTGCATAATTTCCTAAATGTAGGAAACACAAATGGATGGTGAACTGAATTATCAGAGAATGTTAATTTGTTATAATGCTATCTAGTTTTACCAATATATATTCTCTAATTTTGATTCAAGATTGCATTTGCCAGCTAATTTGCCATAAAATGATCCTGCCAGCTCTCTCTCTCTCTCTCTCTCTCTCTCTCTCTCTGTCTCTGTCTCTGTCTCTGTCTCTCTCTCTCTCTCTCTCTCTCTCTCTCTCTCTCTCTCTCTCTCTCTCTCTCTGTCTCTCTCTCTCTCTGTCTCTCTCTCTCTCTCTCTCTCTCTCTCTCTCTCTCTCTCTCTCTGTCTCTCTCTCTCTCTCTCTCTCTCTCTCTCACACACACACACACACACACACACACACAGCCACCAGAGTGCATTTTTTAAAATTGGAATGCATAACAGAGTGAACATAAAGAAATCTCTCCACTCTTAATGATTTTTAAAATGAGGCTTAATCTTTCCTGTCTCTCTGTCAAACCAAGTTTATCAGAAACAATGTCTATAGATTACATTATCATAATGACTTGCAACTTTAGGAGACTTCCATTACATGACCTGTAAATGAAAATTCTCCAGTCACACAGCCAAGACAAGAACAATAGCTGAAAGGCAGTGTTATTATTACCTAATAAGCATATCATTTTCTTAAAATAATGAACTTTCAAATAACTAAATACATGAAGGTAAACAGAGAAGGCTGGATAACCCAAAAGTCATTCCTATCTGGATTTGGAATGTTCTTTTGTACTTTTGATACTTTCCATCAAAATTTTTGTAATTACATTTGAGTATATGTAAGAATGCATATACGTTTCTGATCTTCAGAGAATTCACTCCAAATCAAACAATGAAGCCAACTTTTCTTTCCAGTTCAATCCATTGCTCCTGATTCTTCTCTATTGAGCCAACCAGAGATAATTCTAATTTCTTTTCCATATGACAACCTTTCACATACTTAATGACAGTTATTATGTGCCTCTTGAATATTCTCTTCTCCAAACTAATCATTCCCAGTTCCACCAACTGATTCCCATGGCCAAGGACTCACAGCCTTTTACCATTAAGTCAAGCCATTCAACCAGTTTATTTCAGTGGTTTAAAACTATCATCATTTAGTCTTTATCTCTCCATCTTTCCATGACAATTACATGAGATATATTATCAGATGCTTTGCTGACATCTAAATAAACTATGTCTACTGCATTCTCTTGATCTATCAGATCAGTAACCTTGCCCAAAAAGGAAAGACATGACTTGCACTAGACTTTGTTTTGAGTGAGGGAGGGCTATGCAGGTCACCAGCCTCACTTCTCCAGAGCCATCTGAATCCAGTGACCAGATATTCATCAGGATGACTGGAGATGACCAAGATGAGGCAATTGGATTAAGTTATTAGAATCTACTCAAACCAGCTTGGCAGAACTGACAGCTGAGTTTTCAGTATGAACATACCTCAGAAACTGAAAAATGCCAGAACTCAGGACTTGATTTGTGTGTGTTCGTCCTTTGTTGCCAAAAAAGACCATGCCATCTGAGAAATAATGACATGACTTGCACTAGACTTTGTTTTGAGTGAGGGAGGGCTATGCAGGTCACCAATTGGATTAGATTTGAAATAAGAAAAATCTAGAGCAGTCAAAGAAGTCTTCATGAGTAGATAGACCTAGAAAAATCAGTTGGATAAGTGGGGAGAAATGTTGGAAATTCCTAGGAAAGATGACATGCAGTCAAAGTCTGAAGCCAAAAAGATGCATGGCACATGCAAGAGATGGAGAAGAGACTGAAACAAGGTTCATTCATTGGTACAGATACAGGGAGCCTTCAATTTCACCCCAGAGCAGGGATTCTTGACCATTTTTTTGAGTTTTTTTGTCCCTTCTCTTTATAATGCTTTAAATGAATCAGATGAAATAGACTAGATTACAAAGAAAACCAATTCTATTGAAATACAGTTATCAAAACATTTTTTAAATTAACCCCAGAGTTAGGACCCCTGCCCTTGAACATCTGCTGTTTGTTCCACCTACAATCCACCTCTCCAAACTTCTTTTGACATAATTTTGGATTATATGCCCATCCCTTCAAGGAGGGAGGCAGAACTTTGAATAGTCCAAGGTGGGAGTTAATAAATTATGTTCAAATTTGACTTGGGAATGTATTTTTGTACTACATATGACTGAGTGGGTCACTTCAGACAAATTAATGAAAATTGGGGGAGATTGAGGGTCAACAAAAGGAAACTAACAGAACTATTCTACCCCCTTACTTAACTTTATTTCTCCAATTTCCATGTTGATTGAATAGAATACATGATCCTTCCTACTGATGCAAAGCCTAGACACACACCTGTGTTCTGTCAAATCTTCCCAAGAGGAGTGAGTTGCTTTAGATCTAGGATTTCAGAAGTGTTCTCCATAAGCCACAGGCAAGGTAAATAGAGTCAAGACAGCAACCAAGCAAATTGTACTAAGTACTATCAATGAACAGTCTGGAATAGTAAAATAAGTAATTAAATTTGGGTAGATGCTATCAAAACTGAAGACATAATTTGCCACAGATAAATAAATGGCTGGTAATCTTCAAACCACTACTAGCTGATAAGATTTGATGAAATTTTTGTTTATATCACCACCTGTCTGAACTGTAACAATAGTTATTGCTCTATTTCTGTCTGTCTTTCCTTCTCTCCTCTTCCTCTGTCTCTCATTCTGTGTCTTTCTCTCTCTCAGTCTCACTATCTCCATCTCTGTTTCTCTGTTTTCTTTTCCTTCTTTCTGTTCTCTCTCTGTCTCTTTGTCCCTCCATCTCTGTTTCACTCCATCTATTGTCTCTGTCTCAGTCTCCCTGTCTCTGTCCCTCTCTGTCTCTGCCTCAGCTTCTGTCTCTCTCTACAGTCCACCTGACAGTAAATACAACAGTCCTGGAGCCAGCAACTGTTTAAATATTCTAATCCCCCTTGGACATTAGTATTGGTTATCAGACGTTGAAAAATAAAAATAATTGTTCAAATCAAGGTTTGTGGTATTGGAGAGTGTTTTAATAGAGCTTGTTTGTTTTTTAATCAAGCTCTGGGATTAACTATTTTTAGCAATGCAACAAACAAAAACCTAAGAGTTTATTTCTGAAAACCTATTTTTAAATATCCAAAGAGTTGAACAGTTCACAGTTCAATCTTGAAACATCTTTGCTATGTATGTGTTGTTTACGTAAGCATAGGGACTGGACCTGTGGGGGGTTTTTGGTTTTGGTTTTTTTTTTTTTGGATATAGGGAACTCCCAGATAAGAAATTATGCTCTACCCTTACAGGTCTTTGAAACTTTTAATCTTAGAGAGTCACCCAGGACATCCAGATATTAAGTGATCTTCCAAGGTCACAGAGATAATATGGATCAGAGCAAAGAGTTGAAACCTGACGCAAGGTCAGCTCTCTCCCTACTATACTTCACTGTCTCTGTGTCATATACTAGACACAATTCCCCTTATTGGAGGGAAAAGGAGAATTTATTGGCAACTGTTATTAACTTTACTTCAATCAAGCTTTCCTAGAGTGTTTCTCACTGTAGATGGCTCTGGGCCCTGTGGTAAGCTTGGAGGGGAAGGCAAAGTGGATTCTTGGATTCTGTTACTGGAGGGGCATAACATCACCGGTAACAAGAAGAAGAATTAGTATTTCTATAGTGCTTTAAGGTTTGCAAAGTGCTTTACATGTGTTACCTCATTTTATAGCACCCTGCCTATTCCAATTCAGTTCCCTGCCTATAAACATTCTTGATTTTTCCACACCTAACCAAACTGGTTTGGTAATGTTTGTTGGAAATGCCTCTTTTGAATTATTATGGAGAAATAAAATAACACCTCAAAATGAATTCTGGAGAAGCAAAACCAGCAAAAAGATGGATGAAACAATTTCCTAGCCCAAGACAACTTTGAAGGTCAGCAGGAAAGTTGTGTCAACCCTGGGGTAACAGTGGAGCACAGTCCAGAACAGGCTGTGCCCCACAAGCCAGCAGCAGGCCATGGGGGCTAGTGAATCAGCATCTGCAGCCCATAGATAATAAGGGGGACAACTTGTCAGAAGGAGATTACAAGGAACCCTTTGCTAACACTGGGTTCAGGACTGTTGCATTGCCTATTTATAGCTCTGGGTCACAATCCCAGGGCAAGGAGGAGTACTAGCACACTAGATCCTGTGACTCCAGGGAAGTGGAAATACTTCTCACAGTTCCATGATGTAAAAGAGTTCTTGTGGTCACTCACAGACCAGAGCATGGGCCATTAAAGCAGTAACCACACCTCTCCATAGATCACATCAACATGGAAGAATGAAAACTTACAGACACCCACCCCCCCGCCCCCCCCCCCCCCCCCCCCCCCGCCTAGAACTAGCGCTGAAAAAAAGCAGCATGAAAAGCCTGAACCTTGGGACAGTCCCTTCTCCATCCCAGGAGCAGAACCTAAATTTAACATAGAGTTAATAACATAAAGAAATAAGCTAGAAAATGAGCAAACAACAATAATAAAAGAACTTGACCATAAAAGGTAATATGGTAACAGGGAAGATCAAAACACAAACTCAGAAGAAAGCAACAAAGTCAAAACACCTACATCCAAAGTCTCACAGAAAAAGGCAAATTGGTCTCAAGCCCCAAAACAAATTCTTGGTAGAGCTCAAAAACGATATTAAAAATCAAATAAAAGAGATAGAGGAAAAATTGGAGAAAGAAATGAGAGTGCTGCCAGAAAATCATGAAAAAAATCAACAGCTTGTTAAAAGAGGCACACAAAAAAATACTGAAGAAAAAATACCTTAAAAAAAAGAGAAAAAGGCCAAATGATAAAAGAGGCACAAATCCACTGAAGGGAAGAACTGCTTAAAAAGTAGAATTGGAAAATGAGGTTCAAAAGTTCACTGAAGAAAATAATCCCTTAAAAATTAGAATTGGTCAAGTGGAAGCTAATAACTCCATTAGGCATCAAGAAACAATAAAACAAAATCAAAAGAATGAAAAAAATAGAAGACAATATGAAATATGTCATTGGAAAAACAACTTACCTAGAAATTAGACTAAGGAGAGATAATTGAGAACTATTGGGCTACCTTAAAGTCATGATCAGAAAAAGAGTCTTGACATCATATTTTAAGAAATTATCAAGGAAATTTGCCTTGATATTCTAAAACTGGAAGATAAAATAGAAATTGAAAGAATCTTCATCTTGTCTCCTGAAAAAGATTCCAAAATGAAAACTTCCAGGAATAAAAGTCAAATTTCAGAGCTCCTAGGTCAAGGAGAAAGTATTTCAAGCAGCCAGAAAAAAAGAAATGAAATATCCTGGAGTCACAAAATGGATATTTAATGAAAGAGATAACTTTCAAGCTTTCCTGATGCAAAGACCAGAGCTGAACAGAAAATCTGACTTTCAAATACAAGGCGCAAAAGAAGCATAAAAAAAAAACAGAAAAGTAAAATCATAAGGAATTCAACTTTATCATTAGAGGAGTTGGAAGGAGTATACATAGAGGACATGGGTGTGAATTGACCATGATGAAATGATATCTAAAAAAATAAAATTAAGGAGTGAGAGAGATGTGATTATAATGGCATATCTAAAAAAATTAAGGGATGAAAAAGAGGTATGTACTAGGAGAAGGAGAGGTAGAATGGAGTAAATTATCTCACATAAAAGAGGCACAAAAGAACTTTTACAGTAGAGGGGAACATGGGAAGGGAGTGGCAGACAATGCTTGAATTTTACTCTTGCCAGAATTGGCTCAGAGGGAATACCGTACACACTCTGCCAGATATAGAAATCTACCAGGAAGTCAGAAAGGAAGGGGATAAAACAAAGGAGAAGGGGGAGGCTAATAGAAGAAAGGATGGGTTGAGAGAAGAAGGATAGGGTGAAAAGAAAGAGAAAAAGATAAACAGAGGGAAAATAGGATGGAGGGAAAACACAGTAATCATACTGTGAAAAAAGTTTACAGCAAGTTTCTCTGATAAAGATCTAATTTCTTAAATATATAGAAAATGAAGTTAAATTTATAAGAATATGAGATTTCCCCATTGATAAGTAGTCAAATGATATGAACAGGCAGTTTTCAGACAAAGAAATCCAAGCTATCTATAGTCATAAGAAAAAAATGTTCTAAATCACTATTGATTAGAGAAATACAAATTAAAACCAATTCATACCTATCAAATTGGTTAATATAACAAAAAAGGGAAAATAACAAATTTTGAAGGAGATGTAGGAAAATTGGGACACTAATGCATTGTTGATAGAATTGTGAACTGACTCAACCATTCTGGAGAGCAACTAGGAGCTATGCCCAAAGAGCTATAAAACCATGCATACCCTTTGACTCAGCAATACCACTGCTACATCTGCAACCCAAAGAGTTAAAAAAAAAAAGAGGGGGGAAGGAAAAGCACTTATCTGTACAAAAATATTTATAGTAGCTCTTTTTGTGGTGACAAAGAATTGAAAATTGAAGGGATGCCCATCAACTAGGAAATGACTGAATAAGTTGTGGTATATGGTTCTGATGGAAAACTGTTGTGCTATAAGAAATATTGAGCACAGTGGTTTTAGGAAAACCTGAGAAGACGTATGTGAGCCGATGCCAAGTGAAGTGAGAAGAACCAGGAGAACGTGCTAGGCAGTAATAGCACTACTGTATGATGATCAGCTGTGAATGGTTTAGCTATTCTCAGCAATATAATGATCCAAGACAATCTCAGTGGGTTCATGATGAAAATGCTATCCACCTCCAGAGAAAGAAACAACAGAGTCTGAATTCAGATCAAAGCATACTTTTTTTACTTTATTTTTCTTGGAGTTATTTCTGAGGGGGTGGGGAGTCTGTGTGTGGTTTTTATTTTGTTTGGTTTTTTACAACATGACTAATATGAAAATATGTTTCGCATGACTGGACATGCACAACCTCTATCAAATTACTTGACTTCTTGATGGGGGGAGGGAGAGAAGGAAAAAGAAAATTTGAAACTCAAATTTGTAAAAAATGTTTAAAATTGTTTTTATTTGTAATTGGGAAAAAAGAAAATATTTAAATAAAGCAAAAAAGAAAAAAGAAAATGCCTCTTTTCTCCTTACACTGTTTTCTTTGAGCAAACCCAATAGCTAACAGTTATAGAGTACTTACTATTTGTCAGGCATTATGCTAAGCACTTTACAAATATCCCCTTAGCAACCCTGGGACGGAGGTGCTATTCTTATCCCTGTTTTACAGATGGGGCAAACTGAGATTTATAAACAGAGGCAAACAGAGGTTAATGATTGGCCCAGGGTCATACAATTAATATGTATCTGAGACCAAATTTAGCTCAGGTCTTCCTGACTCCAAGGACCTGCACTATGTCCACTGTATCAGATAGCTGCCTCTAAAGTGGTATTTCTGTTGATAATAAGCCAGTTCCAACCATAAGGGAAAGAATCTCAAGCCCATCAGCTGAGGGTATTCCACTCTTCTGTTATAAGCCCTAACCAGGCAAAAATCAATATATTTCACAAAATATTAGAGATCACCTAGTTTATCCCCCTCATTTTGATGACAAACTGAAACTACTTTTTTGGGCCATCTCCCAGACACTTGAATAGACAACTCGTAATAAAGGCCTGCTCAGTATTAAATGTGTTAAATGGTTTAAAAATGTGCTTGATGATTGCATAACTCTCAACTTCACAACAGAAAAAAGAATAAGAAAAAAGTACGATTCACATGTGCAGAAATAAGAAAGAGCTTCTCCATTTTTACCCAAGAGAGTGTGCTCTTCCTGGGGACCTGTACCCACTTCTTGATTCTAATTCTTTTGTACCTTCCACAGTGCGTAATACAGATGTCAAGTGCTTAACACACACACACACACACACACGCATACTTTTTGAACTGCGTTGAATTGAGGCTTTACGCTGGTTCATTCATGGATCCTGAGCTTGGAGGCCATCAGGTTAGATAAATGACTTGTCTAGGTCAAACGTGTAACAAACATATGAGGCATGATGTGAATCCAGGTTCTGTGAACTCAGAGCCAGTGTTCTTCCTACTCTGCACCCTGTGTCTGTATCCTATATCCTACTGAACAGTATTTGGGAGGAGGAAGCTTCATTGCCCAATTGTTACCTGATAAAGAGTGGCCTGAAGAGATGAACAGACAAGAGACTTGAATTTGGGATCATCACCTCTCCAGGAAGAGCAAGCAGTTATACTTGGTTATAGTTAGACTAGGTGACATAGTGAGATAGTTACCCCTTCTACATGGAGACTTTCCCCATCATGGTTTCAATATGTCGTGAGTTGGCATAGAAAACTAAATGGGAATTTGGGAGGTTTTGCAGAAGCTTCAAATGACATAAAGGTCCGCAGATGAAATAGAGAAAGTTTAGAAATTCAGAAATGCACAAAATATATGTATAGTATTTATAATATCAAATCTTTTAATAGCATATACACAATTTGTTTTTTAAAGTTAAAATAAGTACACAAGTCAGACAGACACACAAAGGCTAGAAATGTAAAGATATCACACAGAGCAAATACATACAGCCTATGACCAAACACAACCCAAATTTCACAATAAGGTACTGTAAACACCCCATAAAAAAAGAAAATTCAGACTTCTCTGGTATGAAAGGAGGACCAAAAAAATTTTACTTGAATTTTCCAGACTGTGAGTGTGCCACACTCCTAACTCCATGATGTGGAAGGGATAACTACTAATGTTTCATTAGAAACATCTAAAAAACTCTATGACCTCTCAGATCTCTTCTGGCTCTCCCTCTGTGATTCTGTGAAAGAGTGGGCAGTTTCATGTATAGTGCAAAGGACTAAGTAAGGACTTTTGAAGGGAGGACACAACTACAGATTCTAGGTAGAAATGGGCAAGTTACAGGGAAGAAAGTTTGAGAAAAGGGCTTATTCTACCTAGAAAACTACCTAGGAACTTAAGACTAAAATTGAAGGATGAGATGAAAATTACAACTTGTAAATGTTCCATCTAGTAGCTTCACTCTTTGATAAAAACAAATGTGATTACAGAAACTGACTCAGCTTACTATAACAAAATGGACTGAGGATGGAGGAAGAGGAAAACCATACTCAGTGACAGAGACTCAAGAGTTATGCTAAAGACAGAGAAATGACCTCCCCCTGGTGGATACTTGGGATGATGACAGAAAAAATGACCCAAGACCTAAAACAACTAGGAAAGTTAAAAGACCCAGACCAAGAGAGGGGAGCCTTTTCCAAGGATGTGCTGGAACCTGCTCCTATCTGATGACTAGAGGGAACTGACTGTTAAATTTTCAGGATGAGCATTTACATCCCAGAAATCAGGAAGTGCCACAAATCAGGGCTTGATTTACTGTTCCGTTGATTGTCAAGACTTAAGAAAGAGGTAGAGAAAATAATGCAGATTAACCTTAAAAGTGTGTTGAGCACACATTTTTGAGAGCCTGTTATTAAACATTTACCAGAACACCCCTGCCCTTAACCCTCATTCCTTTCATCACATTGTCCAGTGAAGATCGTGGATTTCCTAACAATTTGGATTGGAAGGAATTGAACAGAAACCTATAAGGAATACAAAGAAATGATCATCCGATAGGATTTTCACACTACTGAGTGCTGAATAGGAATGTTCCTACTGCTAGACCTGGACTCTGAGCTAGGAGGGAATTGTGGCTTTTCTCATGGAAACCTCTTGTTCAATTTGGCAAAGCTGTGGTGGCCACTTCTGGTGAATACAGGAAATGGATTTTGGTTGTCGTCATTCTTGGTTTTTGTCCCAGCCGGTTATGTCATTGGTGTGGCTAACTCCTGATGGGAAAACTCCCTTTACCAAAGGCAGATCAGCAATTTGTAACTTTTAATCCTAGAAAATTTCCTAGGGCACTAAGAGGTCAAGTCACTTGCCCATGGTCTCACAGCTATACAAGTCAGTGGTAAAAACAGGACTCAGGTATTCCTAACTACTAGGAGAGGCATCAATCAATCCTCTGTCTCCTCTAGAAAACAGAAGTGCTTAGAACAGGCTTTGAAATAATAGAACACAAACTGACCTAAGAGTCAGAAGATTTAGGTGCAAGCCTAAACCTTTGGGAAGTCACTCTGCACCATTCAGCCTCAGTTTCCCCACATGTGACTTAGGGATAACCCCTTCTACTTCATGAAGTTGTGAGGAATAAATGACAGAACATGTGAACTGTCTTTGCAAAGCAAAAGGAATTCTACAAATGCAAGTTTTGTTCAAGGTGTACCCCACCAACACCTCCTAAAACCTTCCCAGCTTTTTCAACCTTGATTGTATACTTTGGGAAAACTTTGGCCCAAACATCTTAAAAGGCTTGCCCAGAGTTAAGAGAAGACTTGTGTTGAACACATGAAGGACTTGGGATTTTCTCCATGCAGAAACACCCTCTCCCACCAAACCTGCCTCTTTCTAAGATCCACCCACCACTTAGAGAATTGCTTGAGGCTCAGGGATAACTTGCCCATAGTCACACAAAATATTCAGCAATACCTGAACCCAGATATTTTTCTTACTTGAGAACGTAAGTCTTATGAGAGACAGCAGAGTATGTGATCAAGAGCTGGACTTGGACTCAAGATCTGGGTTTGAATCCTACCTCAGACACCTCTCCTCAAGTGACTTAACCTACTTATGCTTCATTTTCCTCATCTTTAAGACCAGATAATTTGGACTCAAGGTTATCTATGGTCTCTCCTTGCCCTGAATCTATAATACTATTATCTATCCATTCCCCACAATGCCTTTAGGTTTAACACTGGACTGGGAGAGAGATAAGACTGATGATTTCATATACAGAATTTTAGGTGAGGAAATTCCCTCTACCAGTGTAGATCAGCACCTTCTTGGCACTTTACACAGTTCAAATGACTTGCTCAGGATGTTTACATAGCCAGTTGTCATCAGAGTGAAGTGTTCCAAGTGAAGTTCTCGATGCATGATGCTGGCTTAACTGGTTGGGTTTACCACTTCACCCTTGTAAAACATTAGCCTCAAGCCCTGTTGAACAAGAATCATGTCCTACCACTAACTGCGGGTGAAAGATGAGCAGAGGGAAAATATGGGAACAGGAAGAAACAAGTAGCTCCTTTCTGTAGCATTACTCATTACTGAATAATTACTGAGTGTCAGGGCATCTCAGGAGACTGAACATAAAATTGAGTTTTGAGGGGAGGATGCAAAGGGAAAATGGAAGATTGAAATATCTGTGTGTTACCACTCAGGTCATCTCTGTAATAAGTACAATTTAGAATGACCCGCAGAAACTCTGGTTGGCAAATTATTAATCTGTCTATTTCTACTTCAAAGATAAGAGCATCAGGGGGTGGGGATGGGGATGGGTTGACTCCGCTCACTAAACCTTTTATGGACAAGGTCACTTTTCAGGGCAGGTCTTTTATTTGCTCTTACTATTTGATCTGCCTAAGACTGTTCAGCTAATAACTAATAATCATCCCAAGTGAATAGTAAAGAAGATTCGTGTTCATTAATTTTATTATTCTCAGAAATTCTGGGAAGAATCTGGACTTGTTTACAAGAAAAAAAAAACTGCAGTACATTGTAGTAAATATAGATCCAGCTCATCTAAACTTCTCTAGTTCCCACTGTGTTGGAAACTCTCAGTTTGGTAATATAGAGAGTAAACAAACAAACAAGGACCACGCACAGGAAAAACCCAGCAGAAAAGGGAAGACAAGTGGTTAATTTCAGGTCACGTCAAAATGTGTTAAGAGCAACTCTCCTTCTCTCAATGTACAAGCTCCCACCCTTTTACAAGGTGCCTCATTTTGGCATTTTGGGCATCTGGGCATTCAAAGCCCTTCATAACTTCTCCCCATCCCCAACACTACCTTTCTGGTCTTCTCCCATCAGCTAGTTTTTAAGGGTATCTAGGTGCGGTGGTCCTAGAGTCTTCCTGACAGAGGCAAGCCTAGCCTCTGATACTTTGATACTCTGATAGCTGTGTGACCTCAAGTAAGTCACTTCACTTCCATTTGTCTCAGTTTCCTTATCCATGAAATGGAGATAATAATAGAACCTACCTCCCAGGGGGGTTGTAAGGATTAAATGAGTTAATAATTAAAAAGCAACAAGCTTTATATTATATTTATATTATAAAGCAAATAATTATAAAGCAATAAGCACTATAAAATGTTAGCTATAATTATTTATTTTGCACCTTATACCTCTCCCCTCACCCCCTAAAAAATTCAATCTTCAATCCAGTGAAAATGATCTCCTTGTACTTCCCCAAAGGAGACGCTATCTCTTGTCTGTAGGCATTGTCTCTGGCTACTTCCCCTTGCCTGGAAAACACTCCCTCTTAATCTCTCATTGCTTCCAGGCTGCCCTGACTCCCTTTAAGACATTCTGCAAACACCTTTCCCCTCCCTCCCTCTTAATTCTAGTGCCTTCCCTTTGTTAACTATTTCCCATTGATCCAGTATATAACTTGTTGGTACATATTTGTTTGCTTATTGTTTTCCCTATCAGATTGTTTGTGGCCTCTCTTTGTCTTCCCAGCACTTACCTGCCACATAATGGATTCGTAATAAGTACTTATTGACTGACTGACTGATAGCACTTTAAGATCTGCAAAGTATTTTGCATGTTATCTCATCTCATCTTCACAATAACGCAGAGGTAGACGCTATGATTATCCTCCTAGTAGAGATGGATGACATCACTGAGGCTGAGGTTAAGTGATTTGCCCAGGCTCACACCTCCCTGCCTCTAGGGGTAGATTTTCAGAAGTAAGGGTCAACTAAATAGACAGGATGACTGGATCCTTCGGAAATTCAGCGCCAGAATTCTAGCTGGACAACACTTAAACTTCTTACCTTGTTCTTCACCAAGTCTTGCCAGCAGCTCTGGGAAGGTGAGTCAGTTTGGGGTGTGGGAGGATTCACTAAGGTCTTCGAATTTCAGCTTTCCATTGTACCAGGGAGGTAGGAAGAAGCCACAGGTATTTGTCCCAAACACTTTCTTCCAGTAACTTGATTTTATACAAATGATTTGACAAAAGAAGTGCTTAAGCGGGTTTGGGAAATAGAAGTTTGAACAGGTGCAGCTACTCACCTTCATTTCCTCCTGGACATCAGTATTATGGAAATTTAAATCGGGTTGCTCTTTCAGAAACTGATGAAAATAACATTGATTTCGCACTTCATCATATTGCCAACTAGAGTTTCCATAGACACTCAACTATCAATAAAGAAGAAGCCATTTTGGCTGCTTAATATAATTCAGATGACATCAGAGCTAATAAAGAAAAGGAAATTGTTCTCCAACCCCATTCTTTCACAAATTTCCAAGTATTTTTCTTTTATGGAGAATACTTTGGTAAATTAACTCCACAAAAAATGTCCCCAGTTACCTTGATGGTTGCATCAAACAGGTTTTGGGCCTACGTGTTTGGGAAGGCCAATAGAAAGAACGTTTCACAACATTTACTCTTCATAATAGTCACACTAAAACAGCATAATATTTGGGGGGGAGAGGGAGTAATTCCAACAAAAGCAGCATCTCTGACAAGAAATTTTTTTCCTGAAACTTATTTTGTATCAACATCCAAGCTAAGGATTGAAAACTGGACAAGACAAGGACATGTGATTCCCTGGAGATTGCCTCCCAGAATGATGGCAATTAAATTCAATCAATAATTATGAGGCAGCTGTTATGTGAAAGGCACTGTCTCCTCTTTGACCACCTGAAGGAGCTAAGAGCTCTGAGATTGTTACCTCTCAGGCAGGGAGTGGAGGAGATCTAGCCACTCCTGTGTGATAATTCTTTCCTCTGTTCTGATCTGGATTGTCTCTGTGAGGAGCTCCATTCTAACTTATGGTGACATCCAGTCACAGATTCCTGTTGGGTTTCATGCTGAATGAGTAACCAGGTACAAAGGTAGTGAGGCAGTCTGTATGCCAGGAAAGTTTGCTATTTCTGCTGACTTCTTCCTATGCAATTCCAAGTGGAATGTATTCCAAGGTGTAGGATGTTTCATTTACCTTGACAAGCCTCACCCTTACATTTTATTGTTGCGCCATTACGACATCCAATTTTGCTGAATTTGCTGTCCTATTTAGACCTAAGAAACTGGGATGCTATGTGGCATTAACTTGGCTTATGCTTTTTACTCCTATTGTTTTATGAAGGTTTTCTCCTGCTTTGAAAAATATAGGTGCATTAGATTTTGTGTATTTGCTCAAAAAGTCTATAAGCTATCAGGCTTATAATAAACAACTTAGTGAGTTAAACAAAACAAAAAGCCTATTTACTTCATTCACAAAAAGGGGGGAAAGCAAAACACTTACCCAGTTATTGGGTGGTGTGGTCATGCCATCTACATGTGTACAGTTATGCCAGATGTAATAATCTGTATATTTTCCTGTCCGATTCCGACTCAATTGAAACCAAATATGTTTATCACTTGTGTGATTTGGTATAAAATCCATAATGAGCTTCAAACCTTGCAAATAATGAGTGAAAATATGTGTTGGAAGATGCATATTATGAAAATTAATATATACAATTCAAGAAAAGTATAGAATTGAAAGATTTAAAGCACTTAAAATTACTCTTTCCCTGTCTTCTCTGTTACCTTTATCATGTATAGCTGCAACTAGATTCTCAAATTCTCTCATTGTTCCAAAAATGGGATCAATTTCTTGGAAATCTTCAACCCCATATCGGAAATCTTTAATGGATGATTTATAAAAAGAAGTAATCCACACATTTTTTATGTTTAAATTTATAATGTGGTCAAGTTTCTCTTGTATACCTAAGTGGAAGAAAAAGTGTTGAGGACAAGAAACATTAGGTTGATTGTTTTTAAACAAAAGCATAGCTCATAACATTTTTAAAAGGGAATACAAAAATAAGTTTAAAGCACTTATTGGAAATGACATATTTGTTGTTGACAGAAACATTTGCAGTTTCATTCACTTCACTGCATTTTAAATATCAGGCTTCATTGTTTTGTTCTACTAATAAATTGACCCTTAAAACAGAAATAGATATTCCCAAATATCAAAGCACTCTTCAATGGGAAGGTTAACGTTCAAGAAAGTCAAGTGACTTGTTAATGCTCAAGGAATGATTTGGTGGTTGAGCTGATGGAATTTTCATCAAATTTCTTGGAATGGCCACTGTCATTTGTTCAGTTAAATTATAATGTACTCCAGGAGAAGAATAAAGGATTGCTCTTTTGACTCCTTCTACTGACTATGTATCAGCCATCAGGACAACAATCAAATATGAACTAAACAATTTATATATCTATCTGCAAGTCTGCGTTATAGCTGGCCTGTCACATGACTCTTTAATACTAATCAATATAAAGTGCAATGTAGTCTAACACTGGGACCGTATTTTGTGTGCCGTTGTATTCTAGAAAGTCCTAGAAAGCTAGACTTGGCAGAACTACCACCAACACAAAATGTTGGAATGAAGTGAGTGTTGTACTCAGAGGACTGTGGGATTATCAGTTTTACCACAGGATTGTAGATTTGGAGCTAGAAGGGAACTTTGTTCTACCTGGTCCAGCGCCCTCATTTTAGAGAGGAAGGAACATAAATAGCTTAAACTTTGGTCCAGTAATCTCAATCTAGACTCAGAAACTTGATCTCTTTACCTAAATCTCTCATGACTTTCTCTGTTACCTTCTCCAAGCCACTTGGCCATTCTGTGTCCCATGCTGTAGCCCATCTGAGGACTATGGAACTATGTATGGTCATTGGATGAATGCATGAGTGAATGGAGAGACAGGATAACCCAACAGCATAAAATAATCTTTTTTTAAAAAGAAAGAAAATGAAAGAAAATTTTAATTGGTGATCATAACTACAGAAGATGCTTTAAGAATGCTGACTAAAGATGAGGACAATATGTTGGAAAGCCAAGGAATAAATGGGTGCTCCTAAATTGATTCCCCAATGACTAGAAGGTAATCAGTGAAGGTCTCAATCAGCCTGTGAAGGAGGGAGCATCCCAAAAGTGGAGACAATGAAACAAAGCTTGCCCATGATCACACACCTGGTTAATGACAAAGCCAAGTCTAAAACAAAGATATTCTGACTCATTCACTGATCTTTCTTACTACTGTATGCTGTTAGGAATAACACAAATGACCATGCCATTTTTTCCAAGACTGAATATAAGATCCATTGTAAAAAAAAAAAGATCCTCTTTTTGTCCTAGACTAGATGCTCTGGAGAATATGATATCACATAAAATACAGTGCCAACCTTCAAAACACTTCTCTAGTAAGGGATGTAAGTCATACTCAAGTCATAATAGCACAAGGATAGGTGGGTAGTACAATGAGAAGAGACCTCTATTTGGCCTCAGAAGACCTGGATTCAAAGCCTGCCTCAAGCACTTCCCCATCACCTCCCCCATTGGAATGACAGTTCCGTGACAGCAAGGATTGTCTCCCTTTTCCATTTGTATCCTAATTAAAATAGTAGCACAATTTTTATACTTGTTAAATGGCCAAGAATAACATATACACTACAAGAAATAGTGGCCAGCAGCCTGCCTCAGACTGTGGTTCGACCTCTGCACCTCCAGAGGCCAGCCTTCCTGGGACCATAGCTACCAGAAGATATAGAAGGAATAGATATGGTACCTGAACTTGACAAAGCCCTGAAGTGTGCTTGTGGGATGGAGTTACAATGGGCATTGCTGTGAAGTGGTGCTATTTCCCTTCTGGTGGATGGAATGGAGCCTAATTCACATTATGTGCAAACTGTTCCCTGATGTTATCCATGGTGTTGGAACAAATTGCAGTCTTCAAAAAGAGCATTAGAGCAGAATTGATTGAATAAATTAGTTTGCGCTAAGCCTTGGAGGGTGGTCATAGTTCCAAGAGGTAAGAGATGTTGAGAAGGCTCAGAAGGAACATCAAGGAGACAGTTTGACTGGGACAAAGGGAAAGGATCTAGAATCAATCATGAAAAATAAGGAACAACATGATTGGAAAGAGAGGGGCTAGAATTTTATCCTAGAGTCAACAGGGAGCAATAGAAGTGACATTACGTGTTCTGGAATATCAGTTGAGCAGTTGTTGGAGAAGAGGCGACCTTGCACAGCCCTCCTTCACTCCAAACAAAGTCAAATGCAAGTTATGTCATCCTTTCTCTGTTGGCATACGGTCTTCTTCAGCAACGAAGGAAGGGTTAGAGATGCCAATGATCATAATGATAATAGTGTATGTATATGTACATATATATATTTAGTCCTTTATGTTTTATATAATGTAAGTTCCAGGCAAACCCTTTCTGGAACAACATATTTTTATTATTATCTGAAGAGACTCCAAATCATCCTTAACTCAATGGTTGCTCCTTTCTTCTGGGACTCTCACTGCTGACCTTACAACCTTGTTATAAGAGGAAAGTGTAAAGGTCAAGATATCATAGAAATGCAAGATGTTCACATCCAATTGCTTGCCAAGTTTTGTTCATTCTCCCTCCACCTCTGACCCCTTCTCTTTAATCACAAGGACATCACCCTAAGGTCAAAACCTCATGAGCTCTTGCCTGGACAACCAGAAGAAGCCCCTGGTTGAGTCTCTAACTCATTCACATCTTCTTTGTACCCCCAAATCCTCCTCCACATAATTCCCAAAGTGAAGTTCCTAAAGGTCTGACCATGTCATTGTCCTGCTCAAGAAGTTTCAGTGACTCCCCATTGCCTCTAGAATAAAACATGAACTTTGGTTTTTCATAATCTGGCTCCTCTCTGCCTTTCCAGAAATACTACATGTTCCTCCCCTTCACACATGGGCCACATGGGCCCATTGGCTATTCCTCCCCCATGACACTCCTTCTCTTGTCTCTGTGCTTTTGTATAGACCAGAATGCACTCCTTGCTCCCCTTGGGTCCCTGGTTACCTTCAGTTCTCATCTCAAGCTCTACCACCTACAGGAGACCTCTCCTGATCTCCCAAGAAATCCATCCCTCCCCTCATCCCCATCCTCCCCCCTGCAGTCCCTTCTATTTATTTTGTATATGACTGATATCTTTTTATAGATATATGTGCCGGCTTTACCTATAGAATGTAAACTCCCAGGTGGCCAGGAACTGTTTGGTTCCTTTTTGCCTCTGTATCCCCTGTGCCTAGTGCAAAGCAGGCACTTTAATAAATGCTTCTTGACTGAAAGCACTCCACCTTACAAGCTGGCTGGCCAACTTGCAGGTCCCTGACCTCAGCATTTCATGCTTCGCGTGCCATCTCCCCTGTACTTGGAATGGACTCCCTCCTCCCCTCTGACCCTTTGAATGTTTAGCTTCCTCCAAGTCTCAGTTCACAGATCCTTTTGTTCTAGAATAGAAACTTCTCCTGATCCCTTTAGGGCTTAGTACTCTTCTTCCTCCTAATTCTCCTGAGGAGAGTTAGAGGAGGAGCAGATAGAACTCTGGGCCTAGAGGGAGGAAAATCTACTTTTAAGGCTAGCCTCAGACACTAACTAAATGTATGACCTTGGACAAGTCACTTAAACTTCTATCTGCCTCAGTTGCCCCATCTGTAAAATGGGGGTAATAATAGTGGCTGTCTCCCAGGATTGTCGTGAGGATAAAATGAGGTAATATTTGTGAAGTGCTATATATATATGCTGGCTCTTAACTATAGATCTGATTCTTGAAGGCTCTGAACTGCCATTAATTAGATTCCTTCTGTCCTCTGTGAACCTCTAATATATATAATACATTGTCTTTATGCTGGGCTCATAGGACTAAGAGCTTTGAAAATGTTTACTAGAATGAATTAGATTCATTA
This sequence comes from Notamacropus eugenii, assembly GCF_028372415.1. Taxonomy (NCBI): domain Eukaryota; kingdom Metazoa; phylum Chordata; class Mammalia; order Diprotodontia; family Macropodidae; genus Notamacropus; species Notamacropus eugenii. The sequence goes on from NC_092872.1 coordinate 665,481,454, forward strand.
ATTCTTTAGTGTTAAATAAGGATAATAATCTTTGAACCTTCCATACCTTACAAAAATATCAGAAATAAGGGGCAAATGGGTGAGAAACCCATCATGGTCAACAAATTTTAATTAAAAAGCTGTTAATATATTTGATATGTCATAACCACTATTTACTGGATATCAAGCAGACCTCAAAGTAAGGAAGACCTGGGGTCTTCTGATCTCAGGCTGTATGACCCTGCACAAGGGACTTAACTTCTCAGGGCCCCAGGCAACTCCCTAAGGGGAAGAACAGGGGAAGAAGAGGGAATAAGCATTGATTAAGTGCCTACTGTATGCCAGGTTTGTTTCTCATAGCAACCTTGTGAGGTAGATTCTATTATTATCCCTATTTTACAATTGAGAAAACTGAGGTCAACCAAGGTAAAGTGACTTGTGGAGGGTAACAGAGCTAGCAAGTATCTGAAATCTAATTTGGACTCAGGTCTTCTTGACTCTATGCCTACTGCTCTGTCCTCTATGCCACCAGCTTCCTCAGGCTACGTACATTACAGATGTGTTATATATGTGTCTGTTGAAGGAGTTTTCACACTTGGAGTTCTAATCACTAATGAAATCATATTTCTGGAGCAAAAGCATTGCCTTCTTCCGACCCCTATACCCAATCATAATTCTGTTTTTAAAAGAAATCAAAGAATATTTCTATTGGTTCATTCGCTGTCCCCTAAACCAAAGAATCTTTCACATAAGTGTTTATTTTTCCCATTGCTGTATCTACAGCCATTCAATAAATTCCTTGGGACGAGAAGCTTCATTCTCCTCTTCGGTACTCTGATTCCAAAACATGCTACTTGGGGTATAATGCTACCGTGGAGAATTTCTGTGCCTGGCTTCCACAAAAAGCAGCAGCACTTTATTTTAGGGGCTACCACTGAATCAGCCTATGGATTCACTGCTTTTACGAAATTAACCGATATGCTTGATATGTTGATGTTCAGAAATCCCTTCTTAATGTGTTCCACCCAGAGGCTTTTCTTAAGATGTCACTGTCTCTTGGTTATTGGCTTTGGAGCTCTACTTTGTATGGCCTTTGGACAAACCAGCAAAGGGCCTGACATTCATTCTGCCCCAGCACATGTAATTATGTAAGGATAAAGTAAAAGTTTTGTTTTTAATATTTAAAAATCATACTTTCACCAGTTTTTCCACATAAAACTAGTGCTTTTTTATTTACCACCCTAGAAAGAAAAATTTCCCCCTCCCCATTTCTTTCTTGTTCCCTAGAGATAAGGTAATTCACTGTTTTGGTAATGAATTCCTAAAGGTGTGGTTAAGGGAGGATCCTCCAGATAACCCCACTGGCAATTGTTTCAGTAGCCTTTGGCCTAGGGTGGGACTTCAAGTAAGGTAAGGTGCCTTGAGGACTTAGGATATTAGAGATCTAAGGTTGAAAAGGACCTTTGAAGCCATCCAACTGAACCGTTTTCTTACTGTATAGATGAGGAAATTGAGGCACAGAGGTATAAGTCAACTTGCCCAAGGTCATAGATTATAAAAAGAGGAGCCAGGATCTCTAGAGTCCAAATCCAGGGCTCTGTACTAGCCAGGCTGCAATTAGACCCTTTATTTTCCAACTCTCTACTTCACATGATATCAATGATATCAAGATAACAAGCTAAACATTAACATGTAATAAATCACTTTCTGATGATATCAACCTTTTTCAGATCATAGCAGAGAAGCTGGGAAGTTTCGGCTTCCTTTTACTGATGGGTGTTCTACTGAAGGAAATCTGTGTTTGCGGGAAGGGGTGGATAGACAGGGTTAGTAAGCCAGGAGCAGCCATATCATATATTTGAATAACCTTGTTAAAAGATTATTGTATGACATTTAGCTGTAAACTGAAGAGATATAAGAAGTTATGAGATGCCAAATTAAACCAATAAAAATGAACAGTTACATCTACCAGTACTCATGACACACTTCTAAGCATTCTTTTATTTGCCCTTGACTCAAAGGCTTTCAAAGGGTCTCCATCAAGTAATCTTTTTCAATAACCAAATGAACTCCTGTATTGTTAAATAGACAAGCTTGCTTAGTGAGAGTTTTTCCATTATAAGGAATAAGAATCTTGACCATCCCTTGCAGTCATAGGCATAATAAACTTCCAGAGATATAGAGAGAACAAAAACCAAATTACACCTTTACTTTCTTCATTAGCTCTAACAAACCTTTATGGGCACTAACCTTTCAGATCACCATTGCCATCTTGGTTGCTGTCCTTAAAAGAACGTGGGTAGATCTGGTATATAGGACTGACTTGCCACCACTCAAGACACTTTGGAGACAGGGCAATAATTGCAATAGTTGAACTGATGAGCACAAGCACAGCTACAATGATGAGCCAGAAGAGGATCTCTCGGGTGATTTTGTACCGTGCTTGGCTTGAGTACAGAAGCAGGACTTCTTTGGGCATCCCTGCATAGGGCTTGATAGGGTCGAGCTCTTGGGGATGGATGTCACTACTACTTGTCTTCAGTGAATCGACCTGGTTGCTTCCGTCAATTTCTCGTTCGGTGACTGCCTCATTTTGCACAAATCCATTGTTGGTGTGACCCTTCATACTCATTCTCATGGAATCTTTCTTACTTCCATCCTTGGCCATCTTTTTCCTGCTTCTCCTTTGAGGGAGCTTTCTTGCAGTAAACAAAGGCAAAAAAATGTCTTGCTTAACTGAAATGCTTGGTGGTGTATTTAGCTTGGTATGGTTTATAAATAAACCTGGCTGGTTAAAATTCAACAAGAGAAAAAGAAAGGGTAAAGGTAAAAGGGATTTCAAAAAAAGAAAGAAAAGACTCTACTTTCCGAGTAAGTCTAAGGTGGGGGTGGGAGGAATTAAAGCATTAAGCTTTAAGGAAAAGAAGAGAGATAAATGCACCAAATATGCATTATTTGGCCCTTTTTGTTCCATATTGTATATTTGTGTCGTGTGTATATGTACAGGTGTGTACATGTATACAACCACTCCCTCCTATGTCTGTGTAATATGAATTGCTTCCTACTTTCCATGAGAGCAGCATTTTGTAAATAGCTTTTAATGTTTACACTAAAGAGCTGTTTAAACATTGGTAAGTAGAAAATGCTGATGTTTCTGCCTTTATGTAAACTAAAAAGGATGTATTTTATATCTAAATTAAATATCTAAAATGGCATGCTTTTTTGTAAATGATGACTTATTGTGTATGTCATTTATTTAAAAGCATTAACAAAGACATGACTTACTTACCTAGATAACATTAAGCTTTTTTTTCTTAAAGGAAAGAATAAAATTTGGAGTAGAAACAATAAAATAAGCAATTAACCAGTTTTTATCTCCTTTGTCCCCTGGCTTTAAATACATAATTACGTTGACTGGAGAAAATTGTTGCACCAACCCCACCTGAGGCAGCTTTGGCAGATCCCAGAGGGACAGTGAGTGGCTCTCCTTGCCTGGGGATGTGGGGGGAAAGGAGAATGGAGAGAGAAAATGTGGATCCTAAGTGGCTGAGAGATTGCAAAGCCCTTCATACTATTTAGATGCATAAGTGAAGGAAAAACTTCTTAATCTTTGGAGGGACTACTGAGAGAAGTGGAGAGTTCCAGAGAGAACAGGGGAGAAGAGAGGGCAAACTTGACTAGCAGACAGGAAATCTCCCTTTAGCCACAGACAGGCAGACGGGCGGCCGGGGAAGCCAGCCCCCACCAAGTCCCTTGATCTGTAATTTGTACAACACTAGAGATTACAAAGAGTGGACTTCCTGGGTGAGGTTGTTTTTGCCTTGGATGAGCTGAGATTCTATCTTAATTCCAAATCAAAGAGCTAGTTTACTCTGATGTAACCTAATATCTATAAACTCCCCCATTTCTGTTCATAATTTACTTTGCTAAAAAGCTATTCTGTTGTCTTTTGTGTAACCACCAGTTGGTGACAGGGACATATGCTAATGAGAGGAAGATAAGGGTTACCCTCTTCTTAAGAACACAGAAAGTCCCTCAAAGGAGGACACACCCCTAGACATAGCTGATGTGTGCTAGATAAGCTTTGCTGTTTGTGTAGGGTGTATGGGGTGATCAGGGAGGATTAGAGGGAGGGCCTGCTGCCCAGCCTTTCTCAGGACTACTCATCAACCTTTGCTGTTCATCTTCACCCTACTCTCACCTTTGGCTCCAAGAATCTGTAGCAAGTGCAGTGGCCATACCCTACTAAAACTGTCTCAAGAGATGGGCTAAACCAGGTGGAGGGTAAACAAAAAGCCTCAAACTTATTCCTAAGTTAAACACAGAGAAGTATAATTCTAGCCCAATACCCCACCCCCACCCCCTTAGAAATAGGAACAGGAAGAAAAGATTGCTCAGTGGTCCCATGTGCTGCTCCTACCCTCTAGGCTACCTTTAAAGGACAAGTATAGGCCCTCCTACTATCCACAAAGAGATATGGAAGGGGCTTTCTAGATCCCTGATATGATATCTATCCATATCACACTCAGGTTCACCATTTTATGTTAGACATATCAACATGTGTATTAAAAGTGGGTTGGGAGAGTAAGTCCAGCACCTGACTATACGCGCAGGTGCGCGCGCGCACACACACACACACACACACACACACACACACACACACACACACACACACACACACACATAAACTCAACATTACTGCCAGTACAATAACACCCAGTGATCTCTAAACAGGAGTCCTTCCCCAGGAGGGTTCTAGCAGCAAAGGGGTACTGAAAGTATCTACCCAGCCCCCACAGAAGAAGGGGGCAGTCCCTTAGAGCCCTCTCATGTGGAGAAGATTTTATATCCCATTACCCCACCATGAGGCTCTCAGGAAGGGGCAGGTTCTAATGAATGGATGATGATGGATGATGAGGTTTTAGATGGCTGTTGATGATGATGTTCAGTCCTGTCCTACTCTCCATGATTCCATTTTGAGGTTTCTTGGCAAAGATACTGGAGTGGTTTGCCATTTCTTTCTCCAGCTCATTTTACAGATAAGGAAAGTGAGGCAAATAGGGTTAAGTAACTTATCTAGGGTCACACAGCTAGGAAGTGTCTGAGATCAGATTTGAATCCATAAAGATGAATCTTCCTGATTCTAAGCCCAGTGTTCTATCCACTGTGCCCCCAGCTGCCTATGAGTCATTGGGACTGTACAGGTCTGATAGGAAGGCAGTTTACTCTCTTATCTCAAGTGCAAAATCACCTTTATGGGAAACCTTGATCTTATTGGTCAGTCTTATCTGATTCTTTGTGACTCCATTTGGGGTTTTCTTGACAAAGATAATGGAGTGGTTTGCCATTTTCTTCTCCAGCTCAATTTACTGATGAGGAAATAGGTTTCAGTGACTTGGCCAGGGTCACACAGCTAGTGTCTGAAGCCAGATCTGAACTCAGGAAAATGAGTCTCCCTGACTCCAATTCCAGCACTCTATCTACTACACCTACATAACTGCCCCCAAACATTTATTAAGCACCTACTATGTATCAGACATTGTGCTAAGCCCTGGGGATATAAAAAGAGGCAAAAGACAATCCTTGGCCCTAGAGAGCTCACAATGTAATGGGGGAGAAGACGTGCAAACACCACACATGCACACACACACGCACACACACTTTTAGTTGAGACTTAAAGGAAACTAGGAAATGGAGTTGAGGAGGGAGAAGCCCAGGCATGGGGGACAGTCAGAGAAAATACCCAGAGCCAAGAGCTAGATTGTATTGTTGGTGAAACAGCCAGGAGGCCACCCAGTAGAAGAGTACATGACAGATGTGAATATTCTCTATGTCCTTAAGAACTCTTCCTCATTAAAGACAATTGTAGTAAGCTGTCTTTTAGACCCATCATCTGTGTTGTCCCTGGGCCTTCCAGCTTGGCAATTTAAGCGTCCTCCAAGGTCCGACAAAGGGATGTTTTGAATGTAAACTGAGTTCTAAGGAAATCCCCTCACTAAATTGAATTCAACTTAACTAAATGGAATAGAGAATGATTTTTTCCTCACTAGAAAAGGACAAACACGGTGTCCCAAAACTTTGAGTGAAGTTTTAAGCTCAGCTAATATTGTGGGGACACTTCCCTACTAAAGAATGCAGTGTGAACTCCCTTTGCTGGAGCTTGGATGCCTTTGTATCACTAATGGTCTTGGAGGTCTACTATAAAAAAGTCCTTTCCGGCTTTAAGGGAGTCATATTTGTGGGCAAATAAGGCAAGAATTATTAGGTTTTTAATGGATTTTTGGCCAGGGTAATGCAGCTGAACAAGCAGTCCTCAGTTGAGGGGTGGCTGAGGTACCCCAACAATGACAGAAAAATCCATCTCAGGAAGACTTTAGGATTGTCTAACAATACACCACAGGGAGTTTTGAGGTTTTTCATTTTGTCTTTTATCATTGTTGTTTCGTTGACATTAGAGAGACCACCCAGAATTGTAACACAGACTTCTTTGTAATTCTTTGGTGCAAGTCAACGGGGGAGGCATGTGAAAGTTCATGCTTAATTCTGTCAAGGAACCCAGAGACATTTCTGAAATTGGGGATGTGGAAAAGTGGGTCCACAGTGTATCCCGGCTAATCTGCTAAGACAGCTCTGTCAGTTTTTAAAAGATACACTGTCACTCTTGAGCTATGACCTATAATTCTCTCTGGAGAATTCTAGGAGGGGCCCTGGCAAAGCTCAAGGCCCAGGTACCTGGCCCCATCCTGGCAGAAATGGTTACTACTTACACATGACAGATAAGAGAACAGGTACTGGCCCAGAGGAATATCTCTGGGTTTGTGTCTTTTTTTTTTCCTTTATTTTCCTGAGCTGGACATTCTTATTCCTGAGGGCACCATTATGACTGGGATATCCTGAATGGTCAAGATGGAAAGTCAAGGAAAGATGTCAAGGGGTCCCTCAGCTGGAAGTCACTGGAAAAAGGAGAAATTTCTTGCCTGAGAAAGAAGGACCTTTAGGAAGGGGAACCTAAGCCCTGACATGATAGGTCAGAATCTTTTGGAGTTGCCTGATCCATTCCATGTGGCAGTTATTGACTTCATTACTTTTGGTAGACCAGCCAAGGGCAGGGACTCTAGGCCTGTAGCATGTAGCCTCCGTGTGGCCTACAGTATTCCTACCAACCACAGGAGGGCAGTGGCAGCCTAGGCCCTCAGCAAAGCAGAGTGATGCCTGCCATGATGGAGTGGAGTTATTCCCCAGTGATGGCAAGAGAACAGGGCTCAATACCTTGAGCATAAGGCATCAGGGCTCAGGGCCTGGTAGTGTCAGCTGTCCTATCCCAGGACAGAGGTGAAGTTCATCCTGGCAGAATGGGGTGGTGAGCAAAGATGTGTGCTCCAGGGATGATGGCCAAGAGACAGCAGGCAAAGATGTAGATTGCAGGGGTGGTTGCCTGGGGTTAGGGTAGGGGGCAGCAAGCAGAAACACAGGACAGCTGTATACAATGAAATAGCTCCCAGCAGCCTTTCCCACAAGGCAGAATGGGCACTGGGAATGAACATGAGCAAAGACAGATCCACTGTAGCCCATGGCATACTGTAATCTGGAATTGATTGGCCCCTCTACAATGTTGACCATACACCATCCAATGATCACTGTACAATTCATCTTCCGGTAGGAGGAGGCCCCAGAAGTGGCATTGTTGGGAGGTAGTTTGCTTTCTGGCAATGAGGAGAGTAGTAGTGAAAGGCGCTATTTATCCAGCCCCCAAAGAATAAAGGGGAAGTTCATGAGGAGTGTTTTATGTGAAGAAGATTTTGAATGCTACCCCCATCATAGGGCTTCAGGGACGGGGAGGCGCTGGATGATGGACCAGGGAACACCAAGTAGATGGGTGGTATAGGGCAATTTGCTGTCCTACGAGGAACCCTGGTAACTAGGCAAGAAGTGGTATCATCTTTGCCTGAAGCTCCTGCTTATGGTCTTTGCTCTACATTGAGAGCCCCACGAGGAACTACAAAATTATGGTTTTGTCCACAATGTGGACCTGATCATTTAGATCCAGGACTTGGTTTCCAAGGAGGCAGGGAGTGAAGCCAGGAATTTCAGGTCTTTGATCTCCCATATTGAATGATTCCTTGAAGGAACTGTTACATTTTGGGCTTTGGGCTTTTGTTTCTTTGCTTTCTGATATGTTTCTGTGTTTGCTTTTCTTTTCCATCTTTAGTGTTACCTATATGAAGCTTCTGGGTGACTGAATGACACAGTGAGTAGAGTACCTGGACTGGAATCAGGAACATTCATTTTCCTGAGTTTAAATCTGGCCTCAGAAACTTACCAGCTGTGTGACACTAGCCAAGTCACTTAACCTGTTTGCCTCAATTCCTCATCTATACAAAATGAGCTGGAGAAGGAAATGAAATGAAAAAAACCACTTCCACATCTTTGCCAAGAAAACCCCAAATGGGATCACAAAGAATCAAACACTACTGAAAAATGATTAAACAATAAAATATCAAGCTTCATGAATACTGGAAGAAAGGTTGATCAGTAACATGCCTAAAGTAATTTTAGTAGTAGAAGACTTCAAGAAGACCTTAAGGACCTTATCACCAAGGGGATGGAGTGTTGCAGGAGCAACATCCTAATTGTTTCCCCATGTAGATTAATCTAGTTATTCCTTAAAAGACAAAAAAACTCCTTTCACTCCACTTCTTACTCTCCAGACTTCTTCCTCTTGACCATAATCCCTTGGAAGCCTATGCTAATATCTCCAACTTGAACTAGATGGACATCAAACTCAAACTGAAGTCAAACTGAAGTCCCAGACTCAACTCATCTTCCTCTCATTCCCAAAGCCCTTTCCTTTTCCTAATTTCCCTATTATTAGTTATGTTTAAGAATGAAATTTGACTGTCAGGAATATGGTTTAGAGGAATGACAGATTCATCTACCTTCCAGTCCTCTACCACCATCCTCCTATTCATCCAACCTAGGTGTCCTCTTCAGCTCCTCACTCTCTCACCTCCCATATCAATATGTTGCCAGTGTCTGTCAGTTCTTGTTTATGTCCCTCTTCTTTCCTCTGATATTGCCATCACCCTGGTATAGGCGTTTATCAACTCATACCTGAACTGTTTTTTCTTTTTTCTTTATTTATTTAACTTTTAACATTCATTTTAACAAAATTTTGGGTTACAAATTTTCTCCCCTTTTCTCCCCTCCCCCCCAAAACATCGAGCATTCTTATTGCCCCTATCACCAATCTGCTCTCTCTTCTATCATCCCTCTCTGCCCTTGTCTCCATCTTCTCTTTTGTCCTGTAGGGCCAAATAACTTTCTATACCCTTTTACCTGTATTTCTTATTTCCTAGTGGCAAGAACAGTACTCGACAGTTGTCCCTAAAACTTTGAGTTCCAACTTCTTTTCCTCCCTCCCTCCCCACCCCTTCCCTTTGGAAGGCAAGCAATTCAATATAGGCCAAATCTGTATAGTTTTGCAAATGACTTCCATAATAGTCATGTTGTATAAGACTAACTATATTTCCCTCCATCCTATCCTGTTCCCCATTACTTCTATTCTCTCTTTTGATCCTGTCCCTCCCCATGAGTGTTGACCTCAAATTTCTCCCCCCTCCCCATGTCCTCCCTTCCATCATCCCCCCACCCTGCTTATCCCCTTATCCCCCACTTTCCTGTATTGTAAGATAGGTTTTCATACCAAAATGAGTGTGCATTTTATTCCTTCCTTTAGTGGAATGTGATGAGAGTAGACTTCATGTTTTTCTCTCACCTCCCCTCTTTATCCCTCAACTAATGAGTCTTTTGCTTGCCTCTTTTATGAGAGATAATTTGCCCCATTCCATTTCTCCCTCTCTCCCCCCAATACATTTCTCTCTCACTGCTTGATTTCATTTTTTAAGATATGATCCCATCCTCTTCAATTCACTCTGTGCACTCTGTCTCTATGTGTGTATGTGTGTGTGCATGTGTGTAATCCCACCCAGTACCCAGATACTGAATAGTTTCAAGAGTTACAAATATTGTCTTTCCATGTAGGAATGTAAACAGTTCAACTTTAGTAAGCCCCTTATGACTTTGCTGTTCAGCTTTTCCTGGTTCTCTTCATTCTTGTGTTTGAAAGTCAAATTTTCTTTTCAGCTGTGGTCTTTTCATCAAGAATGCTTGAAAGTCCTCTATTTCATTGAAAGACCAATTTTTCCCCTGAAGTATTATACTCAGTTTTGCTGGGTAGGTGATTCTTGGTTTTAGTCCTAGTTCCTTTGACATCTGGAATATCCTCTTCCATGCCCTTCGATCCCTTAATGTAGAGGCTGCTAGATCTTGTGTTATCCTGATTGTATTTCCACAATACTTGAATTGTTTCTTTCTAGCTGCTTGCAATATTTTCTCCTTGACCTGGGAACTCTGGAATTTGGCCACAATGTTCCTAGGAGTTTCTCTTTTTGGATCTCTTTCAGGTGGTGTTCTGTGGATTCCTTGAATACTTATTTTGCCCTCTGGTTCTAGAATCTCAGGGCAGCTTTCCTTGATAATTTCATGAAAGATGATGTCTAGGCTCTTTTTTTGATCATGGCTTTCAGGTAGGCCTACAATTTTTAAATTGTCTCTCCTGGATCTATTTTCCAGGTCAGTTGTTTTTCCAATAAGATATTTCACATTATCTTCCATTTTTTCATTCTTTTGGTTTTGTTTTGTGATTTCTTGGTTTCTCATAAAGTCATTAGCCTCCATCTGTTCCATTCTAATTTTGAAAGAACTATTTTCTTCAGTGAGCTTTTGAATCTCCTTTTCCATTTGGCTAATTCTGCTTTTGAAAGCCTTCTTCTCCTCATTGGCTTTTTGCCTCTTTTGCCAATTGAGTTAGCCTATTTTTCAAGGTGTTATTTTCTTCAGCATTTTTTTTTGGGTCTCCTTTAGCAGGGTGTTTACTTGTTTTTCATGCTTTGCTTGCATGTCTCCCATTTCTCTTCCCAGTTTTTCCTCCATCTCTCTAACTTGATTTTCAAAATCCTTTTTGAGCTCTTCCATGGCCTGAGCCCATTGAGTGGGCTGGGATACAGAAGCCTTGACTTCTGTGTCTTTCCCTTATGGTAAGCATTGTTCTTCCTCATCAGAAAGGAAGGGAGGAAATACCTGTTCACCAAGAAAGTAACCTTCTATAGTCTTATTTTTTTCCCCTTTTCTGGGCATTTTCCCAGCCAGTGACTTGACTTCTGAATATTCTCTTCACACCCACTTCGCCTCCAGATCTGCCCAGCCAGTGCTTGGGGTCTGAGATTCAAATGCTGCTTCCCAGCTTCAGGGCTTTCAGTGGGGGTGGGGCTGCTATTCAGTGTGAGATTAAGTTCAGGTGCTCAGGTGGGGGCAAGGCCGCCTCACGGGCTCAGTTCCCTCAGGGGGTTTACAGGGAGACCTTCAACAATGGATCTGGGCTCCTGCCTGCTTGGGGAGCCCTGGTCTGCTCCTGCCTCTGCTGCTGCCTCCCGAAGGGGCCTGAGTTATGGGGGCACCCCACCTCCTCTCAGCAAGCCGAGAAGACCCTCTCACCAACATTTGGGGCCCGTGGGTGGAGGGACCTGCGCAGTCGCTGGAGATTCTGTCCCTGAAGCCTGCTGAGATCTGCTCCTCTAGGTGCCACGCAGCCAAGGCAGGGCTGGACTTGGCTCCAGGTCCGCAGCATGAAGGACCTTTTGCGAGAAGTTTTCAGGGCTCTCTGGGACAGAAATCTCATCTGCTCCATTGTTCTGTGGCTTCTGCTGCTCCAGAATTTTTTGGGAGTTCTTTTTTACAGATATTTTATGGGCTGTGGGTTTGGAGCTAGCGTATGTGTGTCTTTCTACTCCGCCATCTTGGCTCCGCCCCCATACCTGAACTTTTGTGATAGTCTCTTGGTTAGTGTCTCTGACGCAAGTTTCTCCCCATTACATTGTAGCTTTTAGCTGTCAAGGTGGTCTTTTTGAAGAACAGATCTGACCTTATCATGACCCTAAGACACATACTCAATAAATTCCAGTGGTTCCTTATCACCAACAGGATGAGGTAAAAATCCCTCTGGTATTCAAAACCTTTTATAACCTGTCCTCCTCTAACTGTCCAGTCTTATTATTCTTTACACCTCCCCCTGCATTCTATGATATTGTGATTTTAGCCTCCTGATTGTTGCTTAAACAAGATACTCCATCTACCAACTTCTTGCATTTTTGCTGGCTGTCTCCCATGCCTGGAATTCTCTTTCTCCTCATCTCAGCTTCCTGGCTTCCCTGGAGTCCTTCATGTCCCAGTTAAAATCCTACCTTCTACAGAAAGCCTTTAATTCTAGTACCTTCTCTTTATTATCTTTAATTTACCCTGTACATGTTTAGTTTATGCACCGTTGTTTGTACAACTATGTCATAGTCATTAGACTGTGGGCTCCTCAAGGGCAGGGACTATCTTTGCTTTTTTTTTATTCCCAGGGCTTAGCACAGTGTCTAGCACATAGTAGGTGTTTAACTAATATTTATTGACTGAACCAATCTAGAGTCACTCAAATATTCTGTTAAGACTTCCCCGTCTAGTCCCTGGGTTACCTCAGGGGTATACCATCTAAATATATATTACCTCCACTCCCTTACAATCTACCCTGATTCTGTTGAATAAGGTATGCCCATTCAAAGTCATGATCTGCTTTTCATTCCACCAAGTCTCAGTGATAACTAAAAGGGCAAATTTACTTCTCCGGATTAGAACTTTTAATTCCTCATATTTGTTTCCTACATTTCGGCCGTTTGTGTACAGATGTTTGAAAGCATGGGTTTTATTGCTGACCCTTTTCTTAGATTTTTGTCACTCATGAATTTCTGGGTGTCTCCCCTGCTTTGATTCTTCCTCTTTTATGCTTATTCTTTATAGTATATAACAGGGGATGTACATAGGCAGTCTTATCCCTCCTTCACCTTCTTTTGGAGGAAAAGGGCAAACATTTTATTGAGTGGCTATCATGTGCCAAACACAAGTGTTTACTTTATTATCTCATTTAATCCTTGCAACAACATTGGGAGAGGTGCTATGATTAATTTCATTGAGGTAGATTAAATTACTTGCCCAGGGGTCACACAGTTACTAAGGATCCAAGTCTATATTTGAATTCAGATCTTTCTAACTCCAGGTTCCGTGCTCTATCCACTTCCCACTTAGTTTGCTTAGATTTATAAGACACTTAGTAAATTCAGTCTTAGCAGACTTTGTTAGGTGTGTTCCATCTCTGGCCAGGAATCTGTCCTCCCTCAAATATAAACCATGCTCTTGAAAGCCAAATTCCATTCTCAAACACAACCTTCTCAGCCAGAAGTTCACTTCTGAAATCATTTTTTCCCTTCATACATTTCCTTCAATGGGCAACAAACAGAAAAAAATGCCCCTGGGGTCTTCAGTTTCTTCCTTAAGGCCTCATAATAGTTGGTGTTTTTTTTTTTTTAGGAAGAACCTCAAATCTTTTTTTTTTTTTTTTTAAGCTTTAATTACACATTTGTCCTTTTCTTTCTCTTTCTTCTTTGGATAACATTCTTCCATTCTTCATCATTCTGACAAGTTGTTTCCCATCAGATTCCAAAGAAAATTCCAGTTCTGTTTCCCTTAAGAACATTTTCATTCTCTCTTATAATGTAGAGTTGTGAAAAGGCATCTCTGAATCCCTTCACAATCTCCTCTGCTGTGTTCTTATACTTAGAAGAAAAAGAATATTCACTTGGCTGTGGCAGAAATACAAATGTCATACCCTTGATGCAAATTCATCAAAAATTTTTTCTAGTCTCATTAATTGTTGAAAAGTGAGGCAGGTAGATGATACAGTGGATAAAGTGCTAGACTAAGTCAGGAAGATCTAAGCTCAAATCTGGCCTCACTTAGTGGTTAAGTGGCAAGCCACTTAACCACTCTCAGCTTCAGTTTCCTCATCTTTAAATGGGGATAACAATAGCACTGATTTCCCAGGATTGTTGTGGGGAAAAATTAGATAATATTTGAAAAGTGCTTTGCAAACATTAAAATGATAGGTAAATGTTTTTGTCATTATTTTTAGCCTTGTTTCTTTGAACTAATGGATATTGATAGCTCAAACTTAAGTATCCAGGTAAAACATTTACACCCAATTATCAACTGTTTATTTGTTGGCTTTCTAATATCTTAAATTCATATTCAGTTTATTAATCCTATCTTTTTTTATTTTGTTAATTTATGTTATAAAGATATTATTTTCCTCCTGAAGATTGCTTTAGCTGCATCCGAGAATACTGGGTTTGTTGTTTCATCATTACCATTTCCTTTTACATAGTTAGTACTTTCATGATTTGTTCTTTTACCCACTCATTTGGTATTTTATTACATCTCCATTTGGGTCTTTATCTTTTGTTTGTGGTCCCTGAACCAATTATTGTTTTATAATATGATCTGTGAAAAATTTATCAACTATTTTTGCTTTTTAAAATTTGTTCTCAATAACTCTTTGCTCTAGAACCTGGTCAACTTTTGTAAAAAGTTCCAGGTGATCCTGAGAAATATGTATATTCATTTGCAGTCCCATTTATAAGGGACTGTACATTTTTAAAATTCTAGTTTCTCCAGCAATTTGTTGAATTCCATGTTTTCCCTTTTGCTAGATTTATCCAAAACTGAAAGGAGGATATTGAAACCTCTGGTCACTATTTGGTTACAGTGTATGTCTTTTTGTAGCTCAAGTGTTACAATTTTGATGCCCGGACATTTGGAGCATATACATTTATGACTAATATCAGTTTGTTATTTTTAACTCCTTTCAGCATAAAGCTTATAAGTAATTGAATCTACTAATGTAGCCTCACTGCTGGTAACATGGGAGGTGGGGGAAGGATGTGAAGAAAACTCTGGGTAGGCTTCAGTTCATGGGATTTTTTTAAAACTTTCTTTTGGATTCTGTGTGTCCTAGGCCATAAGAACAGATAAAATTGGTTTATATTTGCTGCATAATTTCTGTTTTGGGGGGATTGAGAGATTGTGGGGATCAAAAAATATCTAGTCCTCCATCTTGTTGCTTTCATCAATTATCACCTAATACTTGGATAATCCAACTCAAATTCCTTTTCTTTGGATTAACTGTTCCATAGACAGAGCCATCTCCACTTCACAAATCAATTTACTTAATTGTTCCACTTATCTTTTCTAACTTACTATGCCTTGTCTTGCCAAAGACCTTCTCCTTGCCCTTGAGTCTTCCTCTTCAAGATCTACTCACTCCCTGATTTTATTTGATCCTCCCTTATTCCTTTATTTCTTCTCTTGAGTCCTGCTTCTCTTTTGAACTGAAGGTGAGCCACTATCTGAAGATGAAAATTCTTCTGCCTCAAATTTTTCTCAATTACGCTCAGATTTTGCCTAATTTCTCCTCCTGAAATTTAACTTCTAACCTGCTTGACTATTCCAAATCTAAGTCTCTTTCTTCTTACTCAGCTCAAGTCCTTCTCCTTTCTCACATTCTTTCTCCCACAACCTTCTCCCATTGATGCTGGAAAATGCTGATTCATTCATGCAACCAAAGTTGTAAAAATATACTTTGTATAAAGAATTATAAAGGATTAGGCACTGCAGGAGGTACTAATAGGTACTAATTCCTATAGGAATTTACAGTTTAACAGGATTGGTTAAAAAACACACACACACACAAATAACTATAGTGCATATTATGAGATGTGTATATGAGATTTGCAAAACTAATATTATAGGTCTGAGGAGAAAAACTGATGAAGATTAGGGTAGCTTCATGGAGGCAGCATTTGATTGGTGCTTTATAGGATGGACAGGAATTAAACTGGAGAGGAGGAAAAAGGAGGATATTCCAGGTATAGGAAACCACATGAACAAAGAAGTAGAACCTGGAGAAGATAGGGTATGTTTGAGGGGCAGAGACTCATTCATTTTTCTTAACCAAACCACAGAGGGGCAAAATGTATCTTTAATACCCTTTTCATTTTTTTGAGTTTTTTTTAAAAATTTATTTATTTAACTTTTAACATTCATTTTAACAAAATTTTGGGTTACAAATTTTCTCCCCTTTTCTCCCCTCCCCCCCCAAACACCAAGCATTCTAATTGCCCCTAAGACCAATCTGCTCTCTCTTCTATCATCCCTCTCTGCCCTTGTCTCCATCTTCTCTTTTGTCCTGTAGGGCCAGATAGCTTTCTATACCCCTTTACCTGTATTTCTTATTTCCTAGTGGCAAGAACATTACTTGACAGTTGGGCCGAACACTTTGAGTTCCAACTTCTCTTCATCCCTCCCTCCCCACCCCTTCCCTTTGGAAGGCAAGCAGTTCAATATAGGCCAAATCTGTGTAGTTTTGCAAATGACTTCCATAATAGTTGTGTTGTATAAGACTAACTATATTTCCCTCCATCCTATCCTGTTCCCCATTACTTCTATTCTCTCTTTTGATCCTATCCCTCTGCATGAGTGTCGACCTCAAGTTGCTCCCTCCTCCCCATGCCCTCCCTTCTATCATCCCCCCCCACCCTGCTTATCCCCTTATCCCCCACTTTCCTGTATTGTAAGATAGGTTTTCATACCAAAATGAGTGTGCATTTTATTCCTTCCTTTAGTGGAATGTGATGAGAGTAGACTTCATGTTTTTCTCTCACCTCCCCTCTTTATCCCTCAACTAATGAGTCTTTTGCTTGCCTCTTTTATGAGAGATAATTTGCCCCATTCCATTCTCCCTTTCTCCTCCCAATATATTTCTCTCTCACTGCTTGATTTCATTTTTTTAAGATATGATCCCATCCTCTTCAATTCACTCTGTGCACTCTGTCTCTATGTGTGTGTGCATGTGTGCATGTGTGTGTGTGTAATCCCACCAAGTACCCAGATACTGAAAAGTTTCAAGAGTTACAAATATTGTCTTTCCATGTAGGAATGTAAACAGTTCAACTTTAGTAAGCCCCTTATGACTTTGCTGTTCAGCTTTTCCTGGTTCTCTTCATTCTTGTGTTTGAAAGTCAAATTTTCTTTTCAGCTCTGGTCTTTTCATCAAGAATGCTTGAAAGTCCTCTATTTCATTGAAAGACCAATTTTTCCCCTGAAGTATTATACTCAGTTTTGCTGGGTAGGTGATTCTTGGTTTTAGTCCTAGTTCCTTTGACATCTGGAATATCCTATTCCATGCCCTTCGATCCCTTAATGTAGAGGCTGCTAGATCTTGTGTTATCCTGATTGTATTTCCACAATACTTGAATTGTTTCTTTCTAGCTGCTTGCAATATTTTCTCCTTGACCTGGGAACTCTGGAATTTGGCCACAATGTTCCTAGGAGTTTCTCTTTTTGGATCTCTTTCAGGTGGTGTTCTGTGGATTCCTTGAATATTTATTTTGCCCTCTGGTTCTAGAATCTCAGGGCAGTTTTCCTTGATAATTTCATGAAAGATGATGTCTAGGCTCTTCTTTTGATCATGGCTTTCAGGTAGTCCCATGATTTTTAAAGTGTCTCTCCTGGATCTAGTTTCCAGGTCAGTTGTTTTTCCAATGAGATATTTCACATTCTCTTCCATTTTTTCATTCTTTTGGTTTTGTTTTGTGATTTCTTGGTTTCTCATAAAGTCATTAGCCTCCATCTGTTCCATTCTAATTTTGAAAGAACTATTTTCTTCAGTGAGCTTTTGAATCTCCTTTTCCATTTGGCTAATTCTGCTTTTGAAAGCATTCTTCTCCTCATTGGCTTTTTGAACCTCTTTTGCCAATTGAGTTAGCCTGTTTTTAAAGGTGCTATTTTCTTCAGCATTTTTTTGGGTCTCCTTTTTCAGGGTGCTGACCTGCTGTTCATGCTTTGACTTCATGTCTCTCATTTCTCTTCCCAGCTTTTCCTCCACCTCTCTAACTTGATTTTCAAAATTCTTTTTGAGCTCTTCCATGGCCTGAGCCCATTGGGTGGGCTGGGACACAGAAGCCTTGACTTCTGTGTCTTTGCCTGATGGTAAGCATTGTTCTTCCTCATCAGAAAGGAAGGGAGGAAATGCCTGTTCACCAAGAAAGTAACCTTCTATAGTCTTATTTCTTTTCCCTTTTCTGGGCATTTTCCCAGCCAGTGACTTGACCTCTGGATATTCTCCTCACACCCACCTCGCCTCCTGATCCTCCCAGCCAGCGCTTGGGGTCTGAGATTCAAATGCTGCTTCCAGCCTCAGGGCTTTTGGTGGGGGCAGGGCTGCTATTCAGTGTGAGATTTAGTTCAGATGCTCAGGTTGGGGCAGGGCTGCCTCAGGGGCTCAGTTCCCTCAAGGGGTTTATGCACAGACCTTCAACAATGGATCCAGGCTCCTGCCTGCTTGGGGAGCCCTGGTCTGGTGATGCCTCTCAGCTTCTGCTTCCCGAGGGGGCCTGAGTTATGGGGGCACCCCACTCCCCTCTCGACCCGCCAAAGAGACCCTCTCACCGACCCCTGTCACCTGTGGGTGGAGGGACTTGTGCGGCCGCTGGAGATCTGTCCCTGAAGCCTGCTCAGATCTGTTCCTCTCGGTGCCGCGGCCGTGGCAGGTCTGGGCTGGGCTCCGTGTCCACAGTGCGATGGACCTTTTGCTAGAGGTTTGCAGGTCCCTCTGGAACAGAAATCTCCTTCGCTCCACTGTTCTGTGGCCTCACTGCTCCAGAATTCGCCGTGAGTTACTTTATACAGATGTTCTATGGGTTGTGGGTTCGGAGCTATGTGTATGTGCGTCTTTCTACTCCGCCATCTTGGCTCTGCCCCTGACTTTTTGTTTTTATATCACATTTATTTGCCAGTTTTCCTCTCCACTCCCTGACCCAAAATGCCATCCCCTATAACAAAGAAAAAGAAAGCCAAACAACAAATATATTCACCAAAACTAAATATCAATGGAATCTAATAAGTGGTATTCCACGTGCTTTTCCCCCAACCTATGCAAAGAAGTTAAGTCTGCTCTCAAATCTCTTCCTTGGAGTCAAGGAAAAGACTATACAACATTTGTTATTTTTGTTATTTTATCCATTCACATTGTGGGAGTTACATATAGTTTCCCTGGATCTAATTATGGGGTATATGGAGTGTTCAAGGAATACTAGAACTTCTGGTATGAGGGCTTGCTGAACCCTTTTCAGGGCTGCTCATCTACCTCTGGTGTCCAACTGGCACTCTACTCTCACCTGTGGCTCCAAGAAGCTGTAGGATGTGCAGGGACCAAGTAAGCCATCTTGGCAGATGGGCTAAACCAGCTTGAGAGTAAGCAAGAGATTGAACCTGTTGATGAGTTAGGGGAATGTCTACCCCAGGCATTTGAAATCTTTCCCTGGTAGAACAAGAGGATATGAACAGTTTGTTCCAATAGCCACAGTAGGCATTGTGGAACACTTAAAGCTTGGTTGGACATCAAAGACACCAAGGTCATTCACTGCATTCTAGGCCGTTGCTAGTCATCCTGACTTCTGTCTCGCTAGTGGATTTCAATGACTCTGGAAGAGGGAGACTTTGTACAACTCTGCCTCACTTAATCCAATTTACCCATGAGTTAAGATATCACCACATGATATCACTGTCCCCTTCAAAAACAAAGGACAAACAACAATTATATAATTTTTTTATCCCAATGCAATATTCCGTTACATTCATGAACCACAATTTGTTTACTTATTACCCAATTGATAGATACATACTGTATTTCTAGTTCTTTGCTACCACACAATGTGCTGTGATAAATACTTTGATATATAAGCAACCTTTTTATTTTTTACTTCCTTGGGGTATGTACTCAGTGGTAGAATCTTTGATTTTTTGAAATCATTTTAATAACTTTGCATAATTCTAAATTACTTTCAGAAGCAGATACACCAAAAATACATTAGTGTGCCTGTCTTTCAAACAACCCTACAAAATTGACCAGTCTCATCTTTTGTCATCTTTGACAATTGATGGATATGAGGCGACCCCTGAAAGCTGTTTTGATGTACATCACCCTTATTATTATTAATTTGTCTGTGTCATTAACATCCTTTCATATGGCTATTAACAGCTTGCAACTCTCATTTTGAGGATTGGTTTTTTCCTATCTTTCGATTAATGATCCACTGGGGGAATAGCTCTTACTCTTACCTGGTTGTTAATTTTCTAGTTGTGTTCATTCTCTCTATATTTTACATAGAAGACATTTTTTCCCAACTAACCACCATTTGTTTTTATTCTAATTGTATGGATTTTATTGTTTCAGTTTCATGAAACTGAATTATCTACTTTATCTTGTAATTACTTTTATCCCTTCTTTGGTTATATATTTTCCCTCTAGTCATAGCTATGAAATGTGCATCATCTGGTTCTCTTCTAGTTTGCTTTTTATAGCAGGAACTTTAATACTTAAGTTGTATGTATGTATATTATGTATATAAAATATATATATTTTGAGATTATTGTTGGTCTAATCCTGCAGTCTGTCAAACTGCTTTCCAGTTTTCCCAGCAGTTCTCACTGAATAGGGAATATTTCTCCTTCAAATAACCTATCACATTTATGGAACACTGGGTTACTGATTTCAATTCTTTCTGCTTCTTCTTTTATACAGTCCTGATCAACTTAAAAAAAAAGCAGTAGCAAAAAGTATTGATGATTTCTGCTTTATAGTGTAATTTGAGATGTGGAAGTACTGTTCCTCTTTAATCCCTACTTTTTTTTCATTATTTCATTTGAGATTCCAAACCATTTGTTCTTCCAAATAAATTGTGTTATTATTTTGTTTATCTAGTATAAAGTTAAGTAAAGGTTTACCAAATTTGTTAGTCTTTTCAAAGAACTACTTTGTCCATTTCTATTTTCTTCCTCTTATTTTCAAAACTTTCCTCTTCTAGTTTTTCTTTTTTTGGGGGGGGGAAGGGTTTAATCTTACCTGTAGCTCCTCTTTCTACACAGTTCTTACATCCCAGATTAAGAAAACAGAAAAGTAGAACCTTTGCAACAAATATGCAATATCAAGAAGAAAAAAATCATGCCACAATTATGTCAGAAAATATATTACCTCCTTCTGCAACTTAAAGCAGGACAGGATGCTGCATTATCAGTCTTTTGGAATTACAGTTAGTCATTGTATTGATCAGAGTTCTTAAGTCTTTCAAAGTTGGTATCATTCCTTTCATCAATTACTACAGAGGAATAATACTCAGTTACATTCATATGCCATAATTTGATCAGCTATTTCCCAAGTAATGTCATCACTCAGTTCTTTGCTGTAACAAAGAGAGCTGTATATATATATTTCTGTACATATAAATCCTTTTCTTCTTTCTTTCATCTCTTCAGAGTATAGGCATATTAGTTGTATCGAGTCAAATGGTATGTACATTTTAATAACTTTTCTAAATGGTTGTACAAATTTGCAGTTTCAACTATAGTGCATTATTAGCCCCTACAACATTTATCATTTTTGTTTATTGTCAACTTTATCAATCTGATGGGCAGAGGATGGAACCTCTGAATTGCCTTAACTTATACTTCTCTAATAATTAGTGATTTGGGGCATTTAAAAAATATGACTTTGATAGCTTGAATTCCCACCCCACCCCAGTGCTTGTGCCACAGCCTATTCACATCCTTTAACCATTTATTTATTAGAGAATGATTCTTGTTTTTATAAATTTGAATCACTTTTATATATCTTGGGCATAAGAAATTTATCAGAAAAACATTCAGTAAAAATTTCCCCCAGTTAATAATTGACTCCTAATTTGAACTACACTAATTTTATTTGGAAAGATTTTTTTAATGTTATATAATCAAAATTGTCTACTTTACCTTCTATAATCCTTCATATCCCTTGTTTGTTTACAAATGCTTCTTCGATCAATAATTGTGAAAGGCATTTCCTTTCTCGTTCCTCTAATTAGTTTGGGATATGGTCTTTTACATCAAAGTTATGTACCTATTAGAGTTTATCCTGATATAGGTAGTGAATAAGTGTTGCCCTAGGCCTAATTTATCCCAAATTGCTTTCCAGTTTTCTTAGCAATTTTTGCCAGATAGTGAGTCCTTCCCTCACTAACTGAGCTCCTTGGATTTACTGAACCATACGCTACTGGCTAAGTGATCATAGGAGATATTTCTGAAGTGCCTACACAGCAAATACCTGTCACATAATAAGCATTTAATAAATGCTTGTTCGTTCCCACCTTCCTTGCACATTGTATACCTAACGTGCTCCCCTGATTGACCTCT
This sequence comes from Notamacropus eugenii, assembly GCF_028372415.1. NCBI lineage: Eukaryota > Metazoa > Chordata > Mammalia > Diprotodontia > Macropodidae > Notamacropus > Notamacropus eugenii. Next base: position 665,503,648 of record NC_092872.1, read on the forward strand.
CTGCTTTTAAAAATCAGTACCAAATTGTTTTTATGATTCCAACTTTTAAAAATTGATTCTCTTGAGATTCTTGGTCTTTTTGTTCCTCCAAATAACTTCTGTTATGATCGTTTTCTTAGACTGTAAAGTAATAATTTGGATAGGTTGATTAGTATAGCATTGAACACATACAACAATAGTTATTTTTATAGAGTAGTCATTTTTATTATATTGGTATGACCAAATCATGAGTAATTAACATTTTTAAAAAATTATTTTTGCCTTTCTTTATTTCTGTAAAGTAAGTTTGGTAGTTATATTTATATAGTTCATTGTGAATCTTGATATATATATATCTAGGTATTTTGTATATTCTGTCATTTTAAATGGAATTTCTCTATAATTTCTACTTGGGTTTTGTTGGTAATATTCAAAAATTCTAGTGATTTATGCGGATAAATGTTATACCCTGCAATTTTACTAAAGTTAATAATTGTTTCAATTAATTTTTAGTTGATTCTTTTGGGTTCTCTAAATAAACCATGTAAGTTTCCTCTTTTTCCATGCTTATTCCTTTGACATTTTTCTTGTTGTATTGCTACTGATAGTATTTCTAGTACTATATCAAATAATAGTGATGATAATGGATATTCTTACTTTATCCCTGATCTTATTGTAAAGATCTGGCCCATAGTAAATGCTTAAAAATGCTTGTTGACTGCCTGACTCTACCTTTTTTCCTTTGTTGGCTCTTGGATTTTACTTACCATATCAAGGAAAAGTTCATTTATTTTTGTGATTTCTAGAGAGTTTAAGGGAAATGGGTTTTGAATTTTGTCAAAAGTTTTTTCAATAACTGATATAATTGTGTGGGTTAATGTGAACCAACAGTGACATCTTGGTATAAATCAAACATACTCATAGCATATAACCTTTTTAAATATGTTGAAGCCTCTTTGCTAATAATTTAATATTTTTGTACAATGTTCATTAGAGATTTGTAACTTTCTTTCTCTGTTTTGTCTCTCCCTGGTTTAGGTATCAAAACCAGATTCGTATTACAGTGAGTTTTTTAGTTTATAGAAACTAAAAAAGCTCCTCCTTTTCCTATTTTTGCAAAGAGTCTATATAATATGAGAATTGAATATCCCTTCAATATTTGATAGAATTCACCTCTATATTCATCTGATCTTTAGGTTTTTTCTTTGGAAGTTGATTATGATTTGTTCAATTTCCCCTCCCTGATATTGAGATATAGTTTTATCTATTCTATCTAAAATTTTATTAACTTTTCCTTTAAATATTTAGATTCTATGCCATTTGGTGCATATGTATTAAGAATTGATATTGAATTATTATATATGATGCCTTTAAGCATAATGTAGTTTTCTTTGTTAATCTCTTTATACTGTGTATTTTTTTTACTGTCAGTGGTCTGAAATAATGACTGCTGCTTCTGTTTTTTTTTATGCTTCAGCATAATACACTTTGCTTTAGTCTATTATCTCAACTCTGTGAATTTTTATGTTTCACTGTGTATGTGTTGAGTTCTGTCAGTCATAACTGACCCTTCATGACCCTGTGGACCATACTGTCCATGAGATTTTCTTGGCAAAGATACTGGAGTGGTTTGCCATTTCCTTCTCCAGCTCATGTTACAGATGAGGAAACTGAGGCAAACAAGGTTAAGTGGCTTGCCCAGGGTGAAAAGCTAGTAAATATCTGAGGGCAGATTTGAACTCAGGTCTTCCTGACTCCAGTGGTGGGGTCACTACTGAGCCATCAAGTTGCCTCTTTAAATTGCCTCTGACCCCTCCTTTCTCATTTTCTTGTCCAGACCTAACATACTGTATTTCTTTCCTTTTAATCTTCCCTTCATGACCATACACTGAAGGTGAAACTTGTTTTGCTATTGTTGTGAATCAGGGTTGACTTGTTTGATTGGGTACCTCAGGTTCTAAAGCAGAATGTTAATCTGCCTAACAGTTAACAAAAGGAGATTTACTTACCTTTATCAGAAGCAAGACCTTGAAGACATGGAAGGGGGATGTTCACTGATGACAAATTTGATTCTGTTGACTTCATCTTTCCTGTGCTTCTGTTTATCACAATCTTGATTTTTGGTTCAAAACTAAGGGAAGAGCTCCAGTTTCTAATGTCCTTACTTTTTTTTCTTCAATTTCTGGTAATTTGGAAACTACATCAATGGCCCAATGAACCAATTATAACTTAAGGGAAGTTTGAAAGACATTTAAGGAAAAAGCAACCTAATCTGCTTGGGAGGAGTCAAAGATATGTTCCTACCACAGCTTCTCATTTTCCCACTCCAAGTTTTCCTTCCCCTTTAAGCCCTTATAACGCCTTTCTTTGTCCCTACTTGGCTTCCTATTGAATTTAATGTATCATCAGACCAAATTCTATATGTGGGTTCACATCTCCTCTATATGGTTCAATTAAGAGTGAGGATCAGGGATGGAGTCAAGATAGTGGAGTAGAAAGACACAGATACTCTAGCTCTTCCCCCAATAAAATACCTGTAAAGAAAGATTCTCAACAAATTCTAGACCAGCAGAAGTCACAGAACAATGGAGTGGAAGAGATTTCCAGCCCAGGGTGACCTGGAAGGCCAGTGTGAAAGGTCTGTTGCACCAGCTGTGGAGGTCCAGCCCAGCCTTGGCCATTGGCACCAGAAGGAGCAGGATGGGAGCAGGCCTTGGGGTGGAATCCCCAGCAGCTGCAGAGGTTGGCAGATCCCTTAACCCACAGGTGACAAAGGTCAGTGAGAGAGCTTTTTCACCTCCATCGCAAGGGAGCAGGGTCTTCCCCTAGCCCTGACCCCAGGTGGCAGCAGCTGCTGTGGAGGTGCCCATGGAAGGCAGCAGCCAGCTTCCATTCTTGAAGCCTCAGTTTAAAGCCCCTGGGGGAATTGAGCAGCTGATCTGAATCTTAGTCATCAGTCCTGTCCAGGGAGTAAACTCCTCTCTTTTGATTGTGCCACCTTGGAGGAAATGAGATCTTACAGGTCCCCAGAGTATGCCCTACTCTTGAAAAAGGATCCAAAAGTCAAGTAACTGGTTGGGAAAATGCCCAAAAAAGGGGAAAAAAATGAGACTATAGAAAGTTACTTTCTTGGTGAATAAGTATTTTCTCCTATCCTTTCAGATGAGGAAGAACAATCTTTACCATCAGGGAAAGACATAAAAGTCAAGGCTTCTGCATCCAAAACCTTCAAAACAAATATGCAATGGTCCCGGGCCACAGAAGAGCTCAAAAAGGAATTTGAAAATCAAGTAAAAGAGGTGAAGGTAAAACTGGGAAGAGAAATGAGAGCGAAGCAAGAAAATCATGAAAAGCAAGTCAACAGCTTGCTAAAGAAGACCCAAAAAAATGCTGAAGAAAATAACACCTTTAAAAATAGGCTAACTCAATTGGCAAAAGAGGTCCAAAAAAGCCAATGAGGAAAAGAATGTTTTAAAAAGCAGAATTAGCCAAATGGAAAAGGAGGTTCAAAAGCTCACTGAAGAAAATAGTTCTTTAAAAATTAGAATGGAACAGATGGAAGCTAATGCCTTTATGAGAAACCAAGAAATTACAAAAGAATGAAAAAATGGAAGATAATATAAAATATTTCATTGGAAAAATAACTGACCTGGAAAACAGATCCAGGAGAGACAATTTAAAAATTATGGGCCTACCTGAAAGCCATGATCAAAAAAAGAGCCTAGACATCATCTTTCATGAAATTATCAAGGAGAGCTGCCCTGAGATTCTAGAACCAGAGGGCAAAATAAATATTGAAAGAATCCACCAATCACCTCCTGAAAGAGATACAAAAACAGAAACTCCTAGGAATATTGTAGCCAAATTCCAGTTACTAGGTCAAGGAGAAAATATTGCAAACATGTAGAAAGAAACAATTTGAGTGTTGTGAAAATACAATCAGGATAACACAAGATCTAGCAGCTTCTACATTAAGGGATCAAAGGGTTTGGAATATGATATTCCAGAAGTCAAAGGAACTAGGATTAAAATCAAGAATCACCTACCCAGCAAAACTGAATATAATATTTCAGGGGAAAAAAATTGTCTTTCAATGAAATTGAGGACTTTCAAGCATTCTTGATGAAAAGACCAGAGCTGAAAAGAAAATTTCACTTTCAAACATAAGAATCAAGAGAAGCATGAAAAGATAAACAGGAAAGAAAAATCACAAAAGACTTACTAAAGTTAAACTGTTTACATTCCTACATGGAAAGATAATATTTGCAACTCTTGAAACTTTTCTTAGTATCTGAGAAGTTGGAGGGATTATACACACACACACACGTGTATATATATATATATATATATATATATATATATATATATATATATATATATATATATACATATATATATAGAGAGAGAGAGAGAGAGAGAAAGAGAGACAGAGATAGAGACAGAGACAGAGAGACAGAGAGAGAGAGAGACAGAGACAGAGAGAGACAGAGAGAGACAGAGACAGAGATACAGAGACAGAGACAGAGAGCACAGGGTGAGTTGAATAGGAAGAGATCATATCTAAAAAAATAAAATTAAGGGCTGAGAGAGGAATATATTGGGAGGAGAAAGGGAGAAATGGAATGGGGCAAATAACCTCTCATAGAAGAGGCAAGAAAAAGCTTTTCCAATGGAAGGTAAAAGAGGGGAGGTAAAAGGGAAAAAGTGAAGCTTGCTCTCATCACGTTTGGCTCAAGGAAGGAATAACATGCACACTCAATTTGGTATGAAAATCTATCTTACACTACAGGAAAGTAGGGGAGAAGGGGATAAGCAGGCTGGGGGGGATGATGAAAGGGAGGGCAAATGGGAGGAGGGAGCAATTAGAAGTAAACACTCTTGGGGAGAGACAAGGTCAAAAGAGAGAGTAGAAGAAATGGAGGGCAAGATAGGATGAAGGGAAATCTTGTTAGTCTTATACAACATGACTATTATGGAAGTCATTTGCAAAACTACACATATATAGCCTATACTGAATTGCTTGCCTTCTCAGTGGGGATGGGTGAGGGAGGAAGGAAGGGAAGTTGAAACTCAGTTTTAGAAACAAATGTTGAGATTTGTGTTTGTGTACAACTGGGAAATAAGAAATACAGGTAATAAGGTATAGAAATTTATCTTGCCCTACAGGTCAAGAGAGAAGATGGGGATAAGGGAAGGGAGGGCACATTGGTGGCAGGGGTAATTGGAATACATGGCATTTTGTGGGGGGGGAGAGATGGGGAGAAAATTTGGAATTCAAAATTTAGCTGAAATGAATGTAGAAAACTTAAAATAAATAAATAAATTTAAAAAAAAAAAGAGTGAGCATCATGTGAAGTTACTTCTCAAATCCTCCTTTACATTTGTAGTGTGTTCTTATAATCCAAGTTATGGGGAATAGTCAACTCTGTCCCCTTATCATGGACTACTACTACGTGGTGCCATAGTGCAGAGTGCTGGGCCTGTAGTCAGGAGGACTTCAGTTCAAATCTGCCTCAAACACTTACTAGTTACATGACCTTGAGCAAATCACTTAACTCTGTTCACTTCAGTTTCCCTATCTGTAAAATGAGCTGGAGAAGAAAATAGCAAACTACTCTAGTATCTTTGTCAAGAAAACCCCACATGAGGTCATGAAAAGTCAAACACAACTGAAACGACTGAACAACAAAGTCTTATCATAAGATCATAGATTTAGAACTAGAACGTCACCAAGTCCAATGCCCTCATTTTATAGGTGAGGATCCTAGGGCACTTGCCAAGCTAGTGTCTGAAGCAGAATTTTAATTCAAGTCTTTCTGACTGCAAACCAGAGCTTATCAACTCTACCACCTAACCTCCCCTCCTTCCTCATTTCTTCCCTTGTGTAATCTTTTCCCCTTTTCTTTTCTTTCCTTTCTAAAGACAATCAACGTTTAACAAAATAACCTTTGGTTCCTCCATATGCCTTATTTAATTCTTTCTATGACACTTGAAAACATCAGATTTCTGAATGTATACTTGCTTTCTGCCCTATTATAATTTAAGTGCTACCTTGATTGGTTCCCCCCCATACAGAGCTCAAACCTTTCTAAGTTTCTCTTGAAGCCTGTGTTTTAATTTCAAAGTTTCTATTAAGATCTGATTTTTTAAAAAATTAGGAATATTTGAAGCAGCTAAGTGGTGCAGTGGATAAAGCACTGGCCCTGGAGCCAGGAGAACCTGAGTTCAAATCCAGTCTCAGACACCTACTAGTTATGTGTCCTTGGGCAAGTCACTTAACCCTCATTGCCTCCAAAATTAGGGGGGGAAAAGGAATATTTGAAAGTCTTAAACTTCCATTTTTCCTCCTATTCTATAGTCTTGAAGGTATATAACTCACACTCCACTTACCATCTGCAGCTTTGCTTGGGTTTGAACTCTATCCCTCAATGATTATTCTGATGACTGCTCACCTAAAATTTCATCACAATTTTGTTTAACAGAACCTTGAATACTCAACACTTTCCTAACTCCCCCATCCTCCTCTCCACTTTGATTGTAGGGCTGGAAGATGAAGTTCACTCTCTACTTTCTTTTTTTTTTTTTTTTTTGAAGGTATTTAACATTCTTTTTTTTTTTTTATTAATTTTTTTATTTTTTTTAATGTTTAACAATCACTGCCATACAATTGCGATTTTATCCCTCCCCACCCACCCCCCACTACCTCCCTCCCTCCCCACGACTGCATACAATTCTGTATAGATTCTACATATACTTTCCTATTGAGTATATTTTCACTATCGTCATGCTATGTAGTCAGACTAAGATAAATGAAAGAATCCGTATAACAAATCAGAACATGATACACAAACGGATACACATACACAAACATGATCTGCTACATTATGTGAGTGACTTCCATATTTCTCTCTCTGAGTGTGGAAGGCTTTTTGCCTTGAGGTCCACCATTGGGATTTTTTTTTTTTCAGAAGTTCTTGTGTTATTACAAAAATCTAAGTCTACCAGAAAAAACTCTCACACACTGTGGTTGTTGCTGTGCATAAAGTTCTCCTGGTTCTGCTCCTTTCACTCAGCATCAGGTCATATAAGTCCTTCCAGGCCTCTCTGAAGTCTTCTTGTTCATCATTTCTTATGGCACAATAGTACTCCATTACATTCATATACCATAATTTATTCAGCCATTCCCCAATTGATGGACATCCCCTTGACTTCCAGTTTTTGGCAACTACATAGAGTGCTGCTATAAATATTTTTGTACATGTGGGACCCTTTCCCATTTTTATGATCTCTTGGGGATATAGTCCTACACTCTCTACTTTCTATCTACAACTCTGCTTGGTTTGAAATTCACAGAACCAGGTAACCCTATACTTATCACTCTCTGCTGTCTTCCTATACCTCTGCTTTATAGATTCTTTTTGTGTGTTATCTTTCCCCATTAGATTGTAAACTCCATGAGGGCAAGAACTGTCTTTCTTTTGTTTATTTGTGTCCCTAGCACTAAGCACAGTGCCTGGTACATAGTAGGTGCTTGATAAATTTTATTTTTTAAATTGAGTTGCTTTATTATTTTATTCAATTGAATTATTAAATATAAAGTAAGTCTAGTTTTGGATGTAAGCCTTTAATCTTTTGATTTTGAGAATATTGTAGTCCCAGATCTGTCCTGCTTTTATTAGTTGCTGTCAAGTCATGTGCAAGCATGATTTTGATATCTGGGTACTACAATTTTTTTGAATGCTTATAGCATTTTTCTTTTGACCTAGAAGCTCTGGATTTTGGCACTGATGTTTCCTGGGAGTTTCCATTTGGTAGTTTCTTTTCACTTTGTCTTCTGGTTTAATAAGTTTGGGCAATCTTCATTTATGATTTCTCAAATATGCTACTCAGAGTTCTTAAGATATATCTCCTATATTTGTTTTCCAGGCCAGCTGTTTTGATAGTAGATATCTTCTTTTGTCTATTTTTTCAATTAAAAAACATTTTCTTGCTCATTTCTTCCAGGCACTCTTGTAGTACTTAAAGCCCAGATAATTTTTTCTCCCTCTGAGGCTCTGCTTATACTTGTTGTGGAGTGACTTTCTTCTTCTGGATAAATGCTTAAGTCATATTTTTTTATGATGTTAAGTTCTTTGGTTTACTTGTATTTCTAGCCTAAAGTTCTAGTTGGGTCAATGACAAAGAAAGGCCTCATCTTTTTCCAAACTCTTGAACAGAGTGATCAGGACTTCTTTTGTCCTGACCTTGATTTCATAGGTTGCTGCTACTGACTTTCACTTTCCCTGGTATCTGTGTTCAGTGTGCTAGAAAGCTTTAGCTTTAGCTGCTTTAGGAAGATCACTTTTGCAGCAAAGTAAAGGAAATAATAGAGTGGAGGAAGCTGAGGTGGGGAGACCAACCAGGAGTATCTAGCAATAGTCCAGACATAAGGTGATGAAGCCTATACCACAGTGGTTGAGAAGTAGAAGACTATGAAAGACATTATGAAGGTAGAAATGATAAAACTTAGCAGCATGTTGGATGTGAGGGATAACAGAGAATGAAGCATCACCAAAGGTAACTGCTTGAGTGACTGGGAAGATGGTGATGTCCTCACCAGTAAAGGGAAGTTAGAGTTCTGTTTTTGGTAATGTTGAGTATGAGATATCTACGAACATTCCATTTTAGATGTTCAATAACTAAGTAATGGTGCAAAAATGGAGGTTAGGAGGAAGGTCAGGGCTAAATAAATAGATTTGAGAATCATTTGTAGGGAGCTAATAATTGAATCCATGGGAGCCAATGAGACAGCATAGAAGTGGAAGGGGGTCCAGAGCCTAGGCAGACATCTATAGTTAGTGGGTGTGACCTGAATGAATACCAGCAAAGGAAACTGAGAAGGAATGGTCAGACAGATTGAGAACAAAACCAGGAGACAGCAGTTTTGTAAAAAGGCAAAAAAAAAAAACCCCAAAAATCCAAAAAATAGAAATGAAAAAGAGAGAGTATTTAGGAGAAGGTTGTTAACAGTGTCAAGAAGGATGAAGATTGAACTTTTGGCACTGAAGAAAAGTTCTGAAGAAGAAGGCAGTTTTGAAAAGCATGCTTTCATTTGAATGAAGAGGTCAGAAGCCAGATGCAGACAGGTGAGAAGAAAGAGAGAAGAGATGAAATTGGAGTATCCAGCCATAGAAAGCATTTTTATGGAGTTTACTCACAAATGGGAAAAGAGAGGTATGATGATATCTCACAGGGATGGATGGATCATGTGAGTGTTTTTTGTGGACAGGGAAGACATATGAATGCAGGAAGCAAGGAAGCAGCCAGTAGACAATAAGGGATTGAAGATAAGTGAGAGACTGGAGATTATAGAGGAAGCAATGTGGGGGGAAACATAAGATGGAACTGGATGATCTGTAAATATAGAGGGATTTACCTTGGCAAGGAGAAGAGCCAGCTTTTCATTGGAGATGGAGGTAAAAGGGGAGATAGTGGCAAAGTGCATCTGTATGATGGGAGATGAAGGGAGAGAAGAGGAATTTCTTGGAAAATGGATTGAACTTTTTGAGGCAATATTCTTAGCTAGGAGTAGAGAGAGAACTATGGGAGACTTAAAGAGGAATGAAAAGATTTGGAAAATCTGTTGTGATGAGTGGGGCAGTCAGTTGATTAGGGAGGTACAAAAGGATTGTCTTGCTAAAGGGAGGACCTAGTTGAGATGATGTGGTATAGTTAGTCAGTACTGTTTTGTGATATTGTCCAGCTCTGTTCAGCAGCACATGAAGACCCAAGGCAATGGGTTGTGGGAATAATCCATGGTCAGGTATGATTGGAAATAGGAAAAGGAGACAAAGAACTGGAGTGGGGAGGACAGAAAAGAGTTGAATTATTTCACCAAAAGGTTGAAATAAAGAAAGAAGAAGGGTAGCCAGGGCAATTTAGAGGGTCATTTTGTCTTTCTTTCTTCTATTGGTTGCCATAGGCAAAAAAACATTAAGTGGTCAGTCTACTGGTGATCCATCTCCTGTAATTAGCTGGGTTGATCCCAGGAAAGAAGACAGTCTATCTACTGCAAGGGACATGCAGTCTTTCCATGGAGTAGAAAATGCCAGAACTTGGGCATTTGGGAAAATCCAGGTTTGCCTCTACCTCATAGTGAGGAAGAGAAATTCTGTGAAGAATTTGGTAAGACTTTCCAAATTAAATCAACATGGATGCTGATACTTGCTGACTTCAATGCAAAGGTGGGTAAAGGAGAAGACAATATGAAATATATTGAAAAACATAGCTCAGGAAAAAGAAATGTGAGAGGTCTATTGATTGCACAGAATCGTCACACCTTTATGTGAAAAACTTTGTTTAGAAAATGTACTGGCAGGGACTGAGTATGGTAATAACCAAATAAAATGAACAAAAAATGAAATATATTTTGTTGTTCATAATTATATCATCAGCTGTCTATGAACAGTCATACCACCAACTTTTTAAAACAAAGAATTATTAGACAGCAAGAAGAGTAAATCAAACAAACAGTCATTATGTATTGTAATAGAACTCATCATTTGGGGGTAAATGTTTTACCATATAACACTGTCTTAGTAAAAGACACAATGATTACCCTATACACAAAAACATACAGTAACTATTTAATTGAATAGGACACTTAAGAGATGACTTGGAAAAACTAAGACTTCCTTTATTTATGAGAGTCCATAGATATAACCAAAGGCAGTATCAAAAAGTCACTAGTGTTTATCACATGACCAAAAAAATCCCAAACCTGATTGTTAAGGAAACTGTGGCAGTTCTCTTCTGCCTTCACTAATGAGTTGTATGATTAAGATTAATCATAATATAAACACTATAATTACAAAATGCTGGGTTTGTTTTCTTTCAAATTTGGTCTTTTTTTGCTCTTGTATTTTTCTGGGTTTGAGAGGTCTCTCAGCTGTACAGGTCTGCCCATAACCCGTATGCTGCTGTAACAAATGATCATAAGCAAGACTGACACCTGGTGGAAATGTAAAAAATGAAAATAATTTTCATTATGGTGGACTATTATGTATAACAAAAAAGAAAAAGCCGCTATTCCAAAGAATAGCTATCGGAGACCACAAGCACTAAGTAGTGTAATATGGGGCAATTGTTTTTAACTAAAAAAATATAAAATATTCAGTATTCTGCATTTCTGAATTAAGAAATGCAAGATATACAAGTATATTTTTTCAAAATGCCACAACTTAAGTTCTAATGCCACAACTGGCATTGCTAAGACTACAACAGCAGAGACTTCTGGGTGATGTGGGCAACAAGATAGAGATTTTCTCTAATCTCCAGGACTATTGAAGACTCTCCAAAATAGAAATAATATGTCAAAGATAAATCAATTCAAGAGGTCTCCATGGCTTTAGACTCTCAGAATCTAAAATAAGGTTAAAAAAACAAACTAATGAACTTACGCCTATCCTGAGTTCACTCAGGATCCTTCCCCTATCCCCCTCACAGATCAAAGGACTCAACATAGGGCTTGCAACAAAAATGAACTCCATACTCAAGTCCTCCCTCCCTCTTTCTAGTTCCTGGAGAGCTCAGCTCCAGGTTATGGAAGTTTGCTGGTGCTATGCCTGAGGAGACAATGCCCTAGTAGACAACCCTGTAGCATCAGTGCTACAAAGTTCTGAACTGTTGGTGCCAGAGGGGAAAACTCCATAGCACTAGCATGGTGGCTTTCTGAAGTGACAATGCTTGGCCAGAGAAATGAGGAGCAGACTAGGCAGGACAGAAAATCAGAATAGAACGCTGTGGAATTGAGGGCAATGTCTGTACAGCAGTGTTCTAAGTCTGAGGGAAAGAGCTCAGCATCCAGCTAAAGCCACTTCTGTCCACTCAAAAGTCATTTGGGGCAGAAACCTGAGATGGTGAACCAGGAACTGTCCAGTGTAAAAGGAGGCTGAGGTGCTTTGAGAATGAGCCCTAGGACAGCGTCAGAAAGTGAGCAATAGGGAAAAATGGGGGAAGAAAACCTTAAAGTATAGGATGAAAAAAGTCAAAGACCTTGAATGTAAGCAGATACATTAAAGGGAAAACATTAACAACTGAAGAAAATATGACCTCCAGATTTAGTAAGTTCAGAAATTTATAAATAAATACTGCAAAACAAAACAACCCAACACTCAATACCACAGAGAACTCTGTGGAATGGGAGAGGAACAGGGAACCACACATATGATTCCTGAGAAATGAGAATTATGAGAGCCTAATTTATGGCCAGGCCAGCAAAAATAATGGGCAGGAAAGAAAAACTAGAATTGGTAATGATGTCTTGCCAAAGACATCAAAAGACAAAACAGAACAATGGATTGGGATTGCAAATCTATAAAAGTGAAGGACAATCTAGGAGAAGGAAAAAACAATAACATTAAAATAAAATATGCTCACTCAAAACATACTGATCTAGAAGACAAGAGGTATAGAGACAAAATGTAGATCTCCCAGAAGAACACAATAGAACAAAAACCCCTTAACACCTTAATGTAAGAAATAACAGAAAAGAACTGCCCAGAATTCCTGGACACAGAAAATGAAATACCAGTGGAAAGAGTTCATGCATCACGTCTAGAAAAAAACCTAAGGCTGCAAACTCCAAGATACATTATGGTTAAAATTAACAACTCAATTCAGAAACAAGTTCTGTAACCAATCAGGAAAAAGACCTCCAAATACAAAGGAAAGAAAATTTGATTAACACAAGATTAACAACACCTATCAGAAAATGTAGGAGGGATTGGAATACTGTGTTCCAAAGAACAGTGGAGCTCAGGATATATCCCAATGTGATCTACCCTGCAAATATGAAAATGAAAAATGAAAAAATATGGACAAAGAATAACAAAAAAGTTGAAACATTTTTAGGAAGAAAACCAAGACTGAAGAGATTATTTTATTTCTTGAGCAATTTAAACAACTGAAGAAATGAATAAATACAGCAGCCAAGGATAGCAACAGTAACAGTGATAGCAGAGAGATCATTAAGAAGTTCCTCTCTAATTGTATACAAGGAGACAGAAGTGAAAGGATAAGTCCAGTGAAGGTAACAGTGAAGGGGTGAGGCTAGAGTACTATGGACAAAACCTTGCTACACCCTGCATACAGATGAATTAGTTTGTTGTGGGATTATATTAAAACATGGGAAGATATACAAAAGTAGGGAGAAGAGCAGGGGAAGAGAAAGAAATGTATCACGTGCCCAGGTTAAATTGAAGGCTAGCAATGAGGGAAAGGTGTTCCTCTGTGGTCTCAGTAAGAGAAGAGTCTGTAGGGGACTGTATGAGGAAGAGGGGTGGATAGCAAAGGGAGTGGGAGGAAGGAAGGAGGTTTTGCTTTGGTGGTTAGACAGGATTCTGTTGCTAAAAGCTCCTATGGGTGAAGAGAGACGGTCTGTGAAGGGACTTAGGGATCTTATGGTGGTTGTGGTCTGGGGCATTTGGTACTTGAAAGTCCACTTATTCTGTCTTGAGAGAAGGAGAGTTGGAATTCCTAGGGGTAACTGGCATTTGAAGGTGCAAGAGGGCATGGATGCTGGGAGATTTTAAGGCAAATGAAGATCAAGGTAGGCCACATAATCAAGGATATGATTGGGGAGGGCCCTACAATAATGTCCTCTTTGACACCTAAATTAACTGACACTGTTCTGGAGTGAGGCACAGTGGAAAAGGGCAATCCACAGGTTAGGCTCTACAAGGCAGAAGCAAAGTCTATCTAGAAAAGAGAGCCTAGAATGAATATGCCTTGGAAATTTTGATTCCATAAGGGATACAGAAAATAGAGATTACGTGATTATAGTGTTCACATATTATAGACATTTATAGTGTTTCTGAATCAGAGAACAAGGGTCTAGAGCAGACAAAGAGGATGGATAATGAAGACAGTAAGAGAAATCCTTTTTGGAAGGGAGCATTAAAAAAATAAGACTAATTAATAAAACTAGTTGATGGAGAGGAAAGGAAGGAGGAATATGTTTGACTAAGAGGGGGAAGGGAGAGGAAAGAGGGTAAGATTATATAACCTGAAGCAGGAGAGAAAAAGGACCGAAAACACAAAACTCCGAAGGAAAAGGGCTAACAAACAAGAAGGGGGATCAGGGGTGAAGAGAAGAGAACCAGAAGGAATAGGGCAGCCTTTTAAAAGATTTTTAAAAAGTAAATGAAGGAACCCAGTACTGAATTTAAAGCATAAAAGAGGGGAAATCATAACTTAAAAAAAAATTCAAGACAAATGAAGGAAAATATAAAGCTAATTAATAATAACTTTAAATGTGAATGGATTAAACAATCTAATAAAAAGGCCAACAGATTGAAAAAAGAAAACAAAATCTTACAACCTGTTGCTTATTGAAATACATTTTAAAAACAAAAATAATTCAAAATAAAACTAAAGGGATGGGGGAAGAAACTCACTCTGCATCAAGTGGTTCAAAAAAAGCAGGAGTTGCAATCATGTTATCTGACTAAGTAAAAACAAACATGCAAAAAACCAAAAAGTTATAAACAAAGAAACCATATTATGCTGAAAGAAACCATAGACAACAAACCAATAACAGAAATAAATGTATACACTCCAAATGCCTTAGCATTCAAATACATACAGGAAATATCTGAGTTATAAGAAGACACAGACAATAACAGAATACTGACAACATACTCCAATATCCCTTACTCAGTTTTGTATAAGTCTAACAGAAAGATAAATGGGGAGAAATGGAACAAACAGAGCAAACTGTTGGAGAAAATGGAGTTGAAAGACTTATGAGGTTTCCTAAATGGGACAGCAAAAGAATATACCTATTGCTGAGCATCACATGGAGTGTTTACAATAACTGACTATGTACTAAGGCACAAGGTATTGAAAATAAATGCTAAAAGGCAGAAATAGTTAATATGTCTTTGTAGGCCATAATGCCATAAAAATGGTAATGGGTTCAGGTAGCACAAACAAGACATACAGACCCAAATGGAAACTTAACAATGAAAGCTTAAATAAATGAGTGGACCAAAGAACAAATCATAGAAACAGTTAATAACTATTTTTTAAAAACATGATAATACAACATATAAAAATTTTAGGGCGTAGCTAAAGCAATCCACAGGGGAAAAACCATATTCATACAAACATACATTACCAAAATAGAAAAATAGAGGATCAATGAACTTAGTGTACAGTTTTTTTTTAAATTAGAAAGTCCATAGACAAACCTAAAATAAACATGAAAGAAAAATTTTTTAAAAATTAGAGAGTGAAATGGGTAAACTGGAAAAACATAAAAATAATAAATGAGATCAATAGGTGGTTCTTTGAAGAGACTAATACCATTGATAAACTCTTAACTAATCTGAATAAAAATAAGAGAACAGAAAATCCAATCAATAAAAGAGCAAATGAGTAAGGCGAAATCTTAAATAACCTAGTCTCATAAAAGAAAATAAAAAGTAGCTGTAAAGTAACTATCAAAGGAAAAAACTCTTGGCCCTGATGGATTCACAGGAAAATTCTATCAAACTCTTAAAGAACAATTAGTACCTATACTTCACAAATCATTCTCAAAAACTGAGAAGTGAAGCACCATGCCAGAATCCTTCTATAAGACAAATACAGGCCAAGATGGCATAGAGAAACCAGGAAGCTTCCTGAGCTCTCCTTAGTTTCCCTCAGAAACAATGTTAAATCAAGCCTCTAAAAGAAATCCTGAGTGAGAGAATCCACAAAAAGATAAGAGTGAAACAATTTTCCAGCCCAACACAACTTAGAAGGACTTCAGAAAAGGTCTGTCTCACTCGGGTAAAAGGAGAATGGGGCCTGGTACAGACAGTGTCCAGGCAAGCCAGTTGGGAGGCTCTTAGCTACAGCATAGATCAGCACCCAAGACCCCACAGTCCTGGCTCACTAGGCCAGTGATACAGCAGGCCAGCTGTGAGGCCTCCTGCTCCAGTACAGCAGGCAAACTGCCAGCCCCAGAACTCAGGGTACAACTGGTGCGACTAGGCTTGGCCATCTTTGAGCAGTTGGTAAGTCACCAGCCCCAAAGGCCCCAGCGCAAAAAGGCAGTGGCCAAACCCCTGGTTCCCAATGTAAGAAGCTTGGGACAGTGCCCCCACCCCCCCCGTACTCCAAAAGTAGAGTTCAACTTTTAAAAATGAGCAAAAAAGAGCCTTGACTGTAAAAAGTTACTGTGGTGACAGCCAAACACAAACTTAGACAACAATGTCAAAATGCACACATGTGAAGCCTCAAAGGGGAAGATGAATTGGTCTAAAAGCCAACAAGTCCTCTTGGAAGAACTCAAAAAAGATTTTAAAAATCAAGTAAGAGAGGTAGAAGAAAAACTGGGGGAAAAAATGAGAGTTATGAATGAAAAAAAGAGTCAACAGTTTGGAAAAGAAAGCACAAAAAGTAAATGAAGAAAACAATTCCTTAAAAAGAGAATTGGCCAAATGGAAAAATAATCCATTGAATAAAATAGCTCCTTTAAAAGCAGAATTAGACAAATGGAAAAGGAGGTACAAAAGCTAACTGAAAAAAATAATTCCTTAAAAATTAGAATTGGGCAAATAGAAGCTAATGACTCTATGAGAGATGAAAAATGAAAAACTAGAAGAAAATACAAAATGCCACATTGAATAAACAACTGACCTGGAAAACAGATCCTGGAAAGACAATTTAAGAATTGTCTGAAAGCCATGATCATAAAAAGAGCCTGGACAGCATCTTTCAAGAAATTAACTAGTAAAACTGCCTTGATATCCTGGATCCAAAGAGTAAAAATAGTTATTGAAAAAATCCACCACTCACCTCCTAAAAGAGATCACAAAATGAAAACTCCAAGAAATATTGCAGCTAAATTCCAGAACTATAAATTCAAGGAGAAAATACTGCAAGCAGACAGAAAGAAACAATTCAAATATCAAGGAGCCACAGTCAGGATTACACTGGATTTAGCAAATTCTACATTAAAGGACCAGAGGGCTTGGAATATGATATTCAGGAAGGCAAAGGAGCTTGGATTACAGCTGAGAATCAACTACCCAGCAAAACTGAGCATAATCTTCCAGGGTAAAAGATGGACATTCAATGAAATAAGCAACTTTCAAACTTTCCTGATGAAAAGACTAGAACTGAACAGAAAATTTTACAACCCTAGATGGGAAAATGATAATTTAAGAATTGTAAATCTATTAGGGTACTTAGAAGGAGTATACTTAGACAGAGGGTGTGAGTATAAGTTGACTTTAATGTGATGATTTAAAAAATTATTAAGGAGTGAAAAAAAGGATTGCTCTGGGAGAAAAGGAAAGGGGGAGGTAGAACAGAATAAATTATATCACATATAGAGGCATGAAAGACCTATTACAGTAGAGGGAAAGAAGGAAGTGGGTGAGCATTGTTTGAACCTTAGTCTCATCAGACTTGGCTCAAAGAGGGAACAACATACAGACTCAGGTAAAGAAATCTATCTTACCCTATAGGGAAGTAGGAGGTGAAGGGGGGAAAGGGGAGGGGAGGTTATAGAAGGGAGGGCAGATTGAGGGAAGTGGTTGTCAGGAGCAAAACACTGGTGAGGAGGGACAGGGTGAAAGGAGAGAGAAAGAAAAGTAGAAACAGGGGAAAAATAGAATAGAGGGAAATATACAGTTAGTAATCATAACTGTGAATGTGAATGGGATGAATTCTCCCATAAAATAGAAGTGGATAGCAGGGTGGATCAAAAAACCAGAATCCTACAATACATTGCTTACAAAAAAGCAGAGTGAGATACACAGAGTAAAGGTAAAAGGCTGGAGCAGAATATATTATGCCTTAGCTGAAATAAAAAAAAAAGCAAGGGTAGTAATCCTGATCTCAGATAAAGGAAAATCAAAAACAGATCTAATTAAACGACACAAGGAAGGAAACTACATCTTGCTAAACGGCACCACAGACAATGAAATAATATCAGTATTAAGCATAGATGCACCAAGTGATATAGCATCCAAATTCTCAGAGGAGAAGCTAAGTAAGTTGCAGGAAGAAATAAGACAGTAATACTATACTAGTAGGGGACCTCAGTCGCCTGCTCTCAGAATTAGATAAATCTAACTACAAAATAAACAAGAAAGAAGTTAAGGAGATGAATAGAATTTCAGAAAAGTTAGATATGGTAGACCTCTGGAGAAAACTGAATGGGGATAGAAAGTAATATATCTTTTTCTCAGTGGTACATGACACCTATACAAAAACTGACCATATACTAGGGCATAAAAACCTCACATTCAAATGCAGAAAGGCAGAAATATTAAACATATCCTTATCAGATCATGAGGAAATAAAAATTACATAAATTAATGGAAAGATAGATTAAAAATTAATTGGAGGGCAACTAGATAGTGTAGTGGATAGAGCATCAGCCCTGGAGTCAGGAGGATTAGAGTTCAAATTTGACCTCAGATATGACACTTACAATTTGCATGACGCTGGGCAAGTCACTTAACCTCGACTGCCTTGCCAAAAAAAAAAAAAAAAAATTAATTGCAAATGAAATAATCTAATCCTAAAGAATGAGGGATTCAAATGACATATACAGACCTAATTCCCCAAAAAAGGGGAAAATACAACACAGAAAGAAAACTATAGGTTAATATCATTAAATACTGACTCAGAAATTTTAAACAAAATCATTTCAAACTGACTAGAAGTTTATTCAAGAAATCATTCATTATGACCAAGTGAGATTTATACCAGGGATAAAAGGATGGTTTCACATGAGAAAAACAGTGAACATAACTAATCATATTAAAACCCAAATGACATGATTATCACAATAGATGGAGAAAAAGCTCTGACAGAGTTCAACACCCTTTAAGTTAAAAACACTACTGTATAGGCAAAGAGAAACCTTTTTTTTAATATCATAAAAAAGTATGTTGCTAAAACCAAAAGCAAGCCTCCTATGCAATGAGGATACACTAGAACCTTTCCCAATAAACATGTAAGTGAAGCAAGGATACTCGCTCTCCCCTCTATTAGATGATATAGATCTGGAAATGCTAGCAACAGCAATAAGACAGGAGAAACAAATTAAAAGCATAAAGATAGGTAAAGAGGAGATAAAACTATCCCTATCTGCTGATAATATGATGGTATATCTGAAAATCCTAGTGAATTAGCAAAGATACTAATTGAAACAACTTCAAAGTTGAAGGCTACAAAATAAATCTTCAAAAACAAATACAATTTCTACATATTACTAACAAGACACAAAAGCAATCATAGAAATTCAAATTCTATTCCACCTAACTACCAAATCAATATAACATCAGAGGATTAACCACCTAAAGCAAACAAAAGACTTGTGTAGATTTGATTACAAAGTAAAGAAATAAAAAACAACTTAAATAGCTGGAAGGATATTTATGATCAGGCCATGACAAATTATAAAATAACAATACTGTCAAAATTAATGTACATTTTTAATATTATGACAATCAAATTACCAAAGGGATACTTATGAAACTTGATAAAATAATATCCATTTTTTAAAAATATCTAAAAAGTCAGGGGAAATTATGAAGTAAAAGAGGAATATTACTTCCAGACCTTATACTATATTATAAAGTAGTAGTCATCAAAACCATCTGATACTGGCTAAAAAATAGAGAGATATAGATCAATGAAGCAGACTACACAAGGGAATGTCAGAAACAATAGCACTCAATAACTCAGTGTTGGATAAAGTGGACAACAGAAATTATCTGAGGAAAAAATCTTTACCTGATAAAAACTGCAGGGAAAATGAGAAAGCAGTATAGCAGAAAATAGGATAAGATCAACACCTTACATGATATTTCACAAGTTTTGACCTTAACAGTAAAGATCATTTTTTTAGATTAAAGAGAAAAAGCTCATATACATTTCACATCTGTGGGTAGGAGATGTATTCTTAACTAAACAGGAGGTAGACATAATTACAAAAGATAAAATGGATAACTTCTATTAAATAAACTTTAACATTCTAGGATGAGAAAGGAAGTGGTCAAAAGGGAAAAAATATCTTTCTATCTAATTTCTCTGATAAGAGCTTGGTAACCAAGATTTATAAACTACATATAGGGAGACAAAGATAGGTAGATATAGATATAACAGTAATAGATAAGTGGTGAAAAGGAAATGAACTGTTTTCAAAAGGACTGCAAAATAATCACAACCACTTGAATGCCCCAAATAACTAGTAAGAGAAATGCAAATCAAAATGACCAAGGTTTTACCTCACTTCCTGAAAATTGGCAAAAATGATGAAAAATGGTAATAATTAATGTTGGAGGGCTTGTGGAATGACAGGCATACTTATGCAATGTTGGAGCTGTGAAATAGTTGTTTGTCTTTCATCTTTGAAGAGGACCATTGACATCATGGGGTTAAGACTCATGGATGAATTGGGTTCAGGTGAGGTAGAGTTGCATAAAGTCATCAACCTCACTTTCTCTTCCATAGTCATCAAAGTCCTATGCAAGACAAAAGCCAAGACAATTGGCAATGGCCTCGAAAGACACATTAGCATCTTTGATGTCTCACCAAGCTGTTTCACAGCGTCTGCTTCAGCCGCCTTTATGGCTATTGGAAGAAATTGTTCTCATTGGCCCATTCTACCAGGGGAAGTCTTCACAGGCTTGGTGTAGACACTCCCCTAAACTCACCAATGGGTTTCAGGCCTGTTGGTTATACTCCAGCTGGTTTAGCCTATCTATCAAGATGGTTTGGGTGTGGTCACTGACATGCTATTTCTTGGAGTCACAGGTGAAGTTGAATGCCACAGAATCAGTTCCAAGGGTTTGTAAGTTTTCAACACTTCTAAGGTGATGTGATCCAGTGAGAGGTGTGGTCACTGCTCTCCTGGTCTGCATTCTATTCTCTACCCCAAAAAAAGCCCCTGCTCACTTGTGACTGCAAGGATTAGTGCTCCTCCCCATCCTGGAACTGCAACCCAGAACTGCATGATGCACAATGGGATGTCCAAATGGTGCCTGCACCTGTGACCAGTAACCGTACAGGGATTTCCTGTAATCCTTACCAGGGGTCTAATACCCATCTCTAGGTGGTGAGAGCTTCTGGTACTCCTACTGCTATTGCTGCCACCACCTCTAAGGTCCATAACAGGTGCGGACACGCTGAGGTCTCATGCAGCCACCACCCCAGTGCCAAAGACCTCTCTTTGTAACCTCCCAAGTTGTCTTGGACAGGAAAAATGTCTCACTCCAACCTTATGTGCTTATGCCCTTACAGAATTTGTTTTGATTCATTATTTTAAAGTTATTTGGAGGGGATTACTTGGGAAGATTAGCTATAATGCTCCTACTCCAACATCTTGGCTCCATCTCTGACCTTAACTCACCCTCCTTGTCACACCTCCCATTCTCTTAGATCCTTCCCTTCCTACTTTCCTATTTACTGTTCTAAAAGTCCATCTCCTTAACATTGATATTCTTCTGGTGATGCTACATGGTCATAAACACGGAGCCCCAAATCTCAGAAGAATTTGAACTACAAACTAAAAGGAAACATATCATGGTTATAAGAAAACTACCACATTGTTGTTAACGATAACTTGATATGATGAATTCTCATCTGTAAAATCAAGGGGTTGGATTATATAACTTCCAAGATCTCTTTCAACTTTTTTAAAAAAACCTCTTGCTTCACCTCTTACAGGAATTCTAGTTGAGTTTTTCTCTGAGGCATTGCTGGCAGATGTTTTAGTCATTCTTTATTTCTGTATGTCCTGGTCATGATAATAGTTCATTACGATGAGGTTTTGTTGTTGTTTGCCCACTCTTCTAGCCTATTTCCTGACTTTAAGCTTGATGGTAGGACTGGGGTCTGCTACACTTCTGGAGGGAAGTTCTGGGCAATTTCTGATGCTACTTACTTGGGTTACTGATTGTTGTATTATACCAAGATTTCAAGGACAGCATGGGGTCCTGCAAGCTTTCAATGCTCCCAAAGTGGTCTGATCCAGGGTAAAGTCTTATTGCTGTCCTCTTGGTCTAAGCTCTGCAAGTTCCTGACCTGGGTTTCAGAGTAACAATAGAATGCTGCTGGACTTAGCCCCTACTAGCCAGTTAAGAAGTTCTGCTGGTTCAGTGACAACTGCAGGCTCCTTTTTAGTCTGGGATTCCTCTGCAGGATGGACTAGATGCAGGGATTGAGATTCCACTTGGCTCCTGGAGTCTGAATCAGAGTACCAATGTTTGCTTCTGAACTTTATTAAGTTCTTAGGAATTACATTTGTCATCTTCCCATTTGGGAATGTAAACAGTTTAACCTTACTAAGTTCCTCAGGATTTCACACTCATGTTTACCATTTTTATGCCTCTCTCAAATCTTGTGTTTGAATGTCCTTTTTTTTTGCTTTATCAGCAAGGGCCTCCCTACCTGAGAACACCATTTCCAGCACAGGTCTTTCAGTCTGCCCTAAATCAGCGAACTAGAACTGGGTAGTGGGCAACAAAGCTTCCATGTGGAATGTGTTCCCATTGCAGTGTCCTGGCATGGGCCCAGGGGTGCCCTATATGGCTCTGAGATTTCAAGTTAGAGCACAGCCTCTCCCTGGGCAATGGAGGGTTCTTCACACCATGTTCCTACCTCAACCAAATCTCCAGTGTCAGTAAATGTCTCCCTCTGCCAACCTATGCTGGACGAAACACAGTGACTTTTTCTGGATTGCTCTGGTGCACTTTCTAGATCTATTTAAAGGAGTTTTGTAGGTAAGAGAACAGCAACATTGCTTTCTGCTACTCTATCATCTTGACTCCACCTCCCCTAGACCTATATTAGATTTTAAGGACAAGAATTTCATTTTTCACTTTTGTGTCCTCATTACCTAGTTAAATGACTTGACCTGAATAGTTTTGCCTCCTCAGAAATTTCCCTTTTTCCCTCTCCATCCCAATTAGAATGACATCCATCTAGACAGAAGGCAGCATGGTACAATGGAATGAATACTGATTTGGATTTAAGGAATGGGTTTGAATTCTGGCTCTTCCATTCACTAGTTGTGTGATCCTGATCAGGTCAGGTCACTTAACTTCTTTGGACTTAAGGGAAGAAGTCATCCAAGGCATCATATTTTATAAATGACAGTTTTTTACCATTACTTTATAATAGTGTGGCTGTCTGTTCATGTCAGAAAATTATACTCTGAATAGTGCAGTGGTATTTATTTGGAGATGAGTAAACCTGAACATATTAAATTCATCAGTCTCTAGCTGATAGTAGCAGAGGAATGATTTTGAAATCTTGCTACAGGTGAGCAAAGGTGACTTAATAGTAGCACCACTGACAACAATAGGAAATTCAAAGGAAGACACTATCTCAGGTAAGATAAGTTCCCTTTTGGACATGTTGATATTCCAACTGAACATCTGCTTGTGCAAACAGATACTCAGATCTGCAACTATCTTTACTATGTTTGAACCAGTGATAGAGATCCCGTTTGAATAAGTTGTAAGTTGGTGTTATACAAACCTTGGTGGAGGGATTTAAAAGCAGAGGGGGACAAGTTATATCTTAGTTGCATGAATAAAAATGGAGGAAAAAAGGCATTGGTGATAAAGAACAAAGCACTGGTGCCAGTCATTGGAAAGTAAAGTGTTGAGAAACCTCCAATGTTGTAGACAAAAGCTAGAAGGCATTTTTCATGAAGACAATGCTTCTCCATTTTTTCCCTCCACATGTGTAAGTAGAGACAATTCTCATATAAAACTTCATGACTCCTCCAAATGATAAATAAAAACCTTGTTAAACACAATATCAAGAAAAAATTTTTATTCTCTTTAAGTATCAGAGGCAGCTTGCTATGGTGGAGAAGGCAGGCCTTGGGGTCAGGAAGATGTATCAAATGAGATATCTATAAAGTGCTTACCATAGTCCCTATCACATTTCCTTCTCATTCTTCCCTATTAATCCTGCCTCTAACCCAGGCAGGACCTTGGACAAGTCATTTAATACTCCAAACAACTCTCCAAATACCATAAATTTATCACTCAATTACCTATCAGCATGACGAAATATAAAGAGCACTGAGTCATAAAGCAACTGAAGAAAGTATATTATATACTATGAATATATATAAAGATACCTCTTCTTATTGTACATGGAATGATTGTATCAATTGTAAGAAGTAACATGTGCCAAGAGGCTTGATCCGTCAATCTAGGCATTAGGATATTAATAAAGGTCAATTAGGACCTGAAGTCATTCATTCTTCAAAGACTGATTATGATGATACATCTAGGTGTTGAGGATAAACATTTAAATTAATAATCAACTAGGATCAACTGTGAAAAATACAGCAAAGGGTGAATCAATACTTGATGGCAGATGGGGTGTGACTTGGCAAAGGGAGAGGAAAAAAGACAGAACATGCTATTATATATTATATGCTCAATGTATACAGAACAATAATGCATACTTGGGGAATTACAGTTTATTGTATAAGACAGTCACTACCCATGAAAGATTATAATTTGAAAGAGATAAATATAGGAAAATATAACTTATTAGTAAGGGACAAGGATGATTCTATAGGTAACATAACATCGAAATAATTGTCAAAGCATAAAGTGCTATAATATCTTCTTATGATGCTATTGCTGCCTTTTTCTGACCCTAGGGCTGAGATATTTGACTGACACTCAGAAAGCAAGCTGTTTGTCCATTATCTAAGGATAGCAAAGTTGAAAGGAAAGACAATTTTTAAAAAAGAAATTTTAAGGTATGTGATGGTTGGTCAGAGGTGTAGAGTTGAAGTCAGAGATACAAAATTAAGTTTGAGGTTTATTTTTAATGGAAATAACTGAAAATAGAAAGAGATGATATGTAACATCATGAAATTTTGTAACTTTCAGAGAGTACTGCATAAGAATTTAATTAAGAATCTAGCTTATCATTTGGCAAAAAAAAAACAGGGAAGAGACTTACGACCATATTGAATGATACATGATACACAGAAGTAACTTTTGAATGACAGAGTTTTGTTAATGTTGCTTTGTGTTGCCAAAAAGGTAACTGGAAAGATCAGAGGAAAATAAAATTTAATAAAGTTCTTGAAAGAAAAATTATTACAAATTTTAAAACCAAGATACATGCTACCTGGCAAATAATGGAATAGGGACTACCAACTAGAATATCAGAGTATTTGCTTAAAAATAAAGGTTTAATCGGGCAGAATTTTACATTTGGCATTAAAAACATTCTAGATTGCAAAAATAAGTAAGGGAAACATGAAATGTAGATTTAACTGGCACAGATCTGATTTTTGGTATGTTTAAGTGAATGCCCTATGCCACAACTAAATGAAATATGGCAATCAAGTTAGAGGCAGAAGACATCAAATACACAATACTTTCAAAATAACATCAAATGCTTATTTTAAAAATTAAATTTTATTTTTAAATAATGAACAAAAAAATCTGCCTTCCTTTCTCTCCACCACCATGGAAGAAAAACAAAATCCTTGTAACAAACATACATATTAAAGTAAAACAAATGTCCATATTGGCTATATCCTTTAAAAATGTGCCATTTTGTACTCTGATCTTTCACCTTTCCATCAAGAGATGAGTAGCATTTTTTAGCATCAGTCCTCAGGAATTGTGGTTGATCATGACGCTGATCTGAGTTCCCGAGTCTTTCAAAATTATTTGACTTTACAATATTTTTGTCACTGTATAAATTTTTCTTGAGATCCTGCATACTTCACTGTACAACAGTTCATACAAATTTTCCCAGGCTTCTGAAACCATTACTTGGGTTATTTCTTACAACACAACAGAATTTCATCATATTTATATACAATAAATTGTTCAGCCATGCCCCAACTGATGTGTATCCCCTCAGTTTCCAATTCTTTATTATGGAAAAAGAACTATGAATATTTTTATAGGTTGTTAGAATGTTTTACTTAGGATTAATCTCTCCTTTAATCTATCCTCCAGTTGGGCAGTGGATAAGAGTTCTGGGCCAATTGTCAGGAAGACATGAATTCAAATACAGCCCCAGACATTTACTAGTGTGTGACTCTCTGGGCAATTCACTTCACCGTTTGCCTCAGTTTCCTCATCTATAAAATAAGCTGGAGAAGGAAATGGCAAACCACTCCATTATTTTTGCCAAGAAAACCTTCAATAGGGGTCACAAAGAATCAGGCACAACTGAACAAGAAATAATCTACCCCCAGTCTAATTTCTCCTTCCCTTTCTCTCCTGTCTCCATGTTGAGTAAAATATATTTCTGAAGTCAGTCCTCTCTTCCATGTGCACTTTTCTCTCCTTTGACTTCAGATAAGAGTGAGGTTCAAGTATTAGTCACTTCCTCTCGCCTCTTCCTTATCAGTCATCCCCCTGCCCATTATTTCTTGTTTGGATGAACTTCTATTTGTGCGCCTCAACCATGTGAGCCAATTTTTATTAACTTTGGTCCCTCTTCCCTCCATTATTCTTCCCCTCCTTTTCCATCATTCTCTTGACATCAGAGGTCAGCAAAACCATAGCTGATCTGCCAAATCCAGCCAGCTGTTTGTTTTTGTATGATCTGCAAGCTAAGAATGACATATATTTTTAAATAGTTTTACTGTTTTAAAATGTAAAAAAAAAAAAAAAATTTGTCTCCATACAAAAATAGGCAGGCTGCATTTGGCAGATTACTGCTAAATATCATGAACCACTTCCAGGTTTTCCAACTAATTAAGACACCCTCTATGACCTCTGATGCTAACAGGGTCCAGATGGGACACACGCATTATTTTCCCATGTTAGAATGTAAACTATTCATCCTTATTTACACCCCTATGATTATTTATTTGTGATCACCTGTTTCTCTTAACTCCTTAACTTCAATGTCTGTGTGGCTGTTTTTTTTCACAAGAATGCTAGAAATTCTCCATTTTATTAAAAGTTATTCTCCCTCCCCGGAGCATTACTCATTACTTTTTTTTTTGGTTACAATATTCTTGATTATAAACTCATCTTTTGCCTTCTGAAATAAGGCATTCCAAACTCCCTGCTTCTTTATGGTGGTGTCCGCTAAACTGTATGTGATCCTAACTGTGCTTCCTTGGCACTTAAATTCTTTCTTTCTGGCTGCTTGCCTAAAGTTGTTGTTGTTTTTTTTTTGGTTTGATTTTTGTTTTTCCTCCTTTAACCCAGGAGCTTTGGATCTTCGCTACAAAGGTTCCTGGAATTTTCATTTTGGGGCTTTTTTTCAGGAAGTGAATGACAGATTCTTTCCATTTCCACTTTGCCCTCTAAACCTAAGAGATATGGGCAGTTTTATGATTTCTTGAAATAAGATGTCTAGGCCCTTTCTTTGGTCATGACTTTCAATAATTCTTAAATGATCTCTTCTCGACTTGCTTTCCAGGTCAGTTATTTTTGCTATAAAATACCTTACCTGTTCTTCTCCCATCCCCCTCAGTCTTTCTTGTTTCATAGTCATAAGCTTCTATTTGGCTCATTCTAATTTTCAGAGAGTCTTTTGCTTAGGAAAGGTTTTGTAACTCTTCTGCTAAACTCTAAATTTGTTTCAGTTCTTTCTTCCATAGGTCTTATTTTTTTCCCTCTAGTTCTCTCACTTGATAAAACAGTAAAACAAAATTTAGTGTTGCAGCATCTCTTTCAGGAATTCTAGTTGAGTTTGTGCCCATGCTGCATTTTTCTTTGAGGCTTTGGATAAAGATCTTTTAGAATCATTCCCTTTTTCTGAAATTGTAGTTTGAATATCCCTATCAACAAACTTAGCTTTGTAAAGCAGGAATCTTTTTGTTTGCTCATTCTTCCAGCCTACTTCCCAACTCCCGGGTTTGAATTAGGACTAGCCTCTGCACTTTTAAAGGGAATGTCTGGGCTGGTTCTGCTATTGCTTTCTTGGTGTTTGGAGGGTTGTCTCATTACTCCAGGATCTCAGGGATAGCTCGGACTAGGGATCTGCAACCTTTCAGTGCTACTTCTTCAGTGGTCTGATGCAGGTCAAGTCTAATCTCTGCCTCCCTGGTCTAAGATCTGTAAGTTCCTATCCTGGATTTAGATTTGAGCAAGTGACCTATGAACTTGCCTCCTTTGAAACTTAAGTTTCAGCTACTAACAGCCAGGTGGAAAGCTCTGCTGATTTAGAGTTACAGAACTATAGGTTTCCCTTTGATCTGAAATTCCTGCCCTAGTTATTTCTCTGCAGGCTTCATAATGGAGTAGAAGTTGGAACTGAGTTTCTGCTCTGCTCTTGGTGTCAGAACCACAGAGCAGCTGCTCACTTCTGGACCTGCTCCTTGCTCAGTACAGTGTGGGACCAGCAATTGCATTCACTCTGGAATGTCTATCTTAGGTGCAGGCTTCCCCTCCTTAATCTGCTGGGGAGCTATAATCTAGAACTGGGTTGCCACAAAATTGACAGTTGAGACCTGTTCCTGTACCCTGAAAAAGGTCCAGGAACCTTGATATGGACCCCACTAAAGACTCTGTTCTTTTAGATCCTAAGCACTGAAATACTGCATGGCCCAAGTTCCTGGCCAGACCTTGTCCTCCAATTTTCATAGATTTCTGTTTTTCCTAAGCCAAACCAGGCTGGACAAATGATTGTGACTTTTTAAGGGATTTCTTGATCAGTATTCAATCTGGGTGTTTTTTCTAGATCTGTTTGGAAGTTAGGGTAGGGGCGGAAGACCTTGCTCTACTTTTTGCTTCGTGCTCCTCTGTCAATTTGGCTCCAACCTCAAATAACGGACACCACAGACCTTCTCGTAACAAAACAATAAAAATACATGCAGCAGGATTTATGTTTACTCTAATCTTATTTTACATCCGAAGTCAAATACATATTGGGCTTCCTAACAATTTTAGGGCTGAACTGAGGCCACCATAGGAATCTGGGTATTTCTTAACTCATTTTTTGCTTCTGTACTCAGTAGTCCAACTTACTTGAGAACCACAGGGGTTTGAAGCCTTTCTTTGGGGCACCAGTCTGTAATCTTCATGCCTAACTGTTCTTTTCCTCTATGCCTCAGAAAAGGTTCAACTCACTTCAGATTGCCAAGATATTAAAAAACAGCAGCAAGCAACAGGGACCTAGAAATCATAGTCCCTCTCAGATCACAGAGGGAAAGCAAACACGAGTACAACATGGAGCAAAAGGGCTGGTATATTTTACGGCAAAAGCAACAAAAAAATTTTCATTGGAGCATGCTGTTTGAGTAATAAATTATTACTTTAAAATTATTATTACTTTAAAAACTGTATTATTATGAATTTTTTTCCTCATTTAAAAAATTCTTTGTTGTAAAAGAATGCCTCCCAGGAAAGAAATAAGGGGAAGGGATAGTGGGAGAAATGTAGGTGATATTAAGACAAAAGCTATTGAAAATAAAATTTAAAAATAAATTTAAAGTGCATTACTGAAATGAGGATATATGAATTCAAGTCCTGCATCAGTTAGAATACCGATTGAGAGCAAGAAAGGACCTTAGAGGTCATCTAGTACAACCTTGTTTTACAGATGTGAAGACTGAAGCATGGAGGTATTTAATTTTTTTTATTATGAACACTGGACAAATGTCAGGAAACATGAATGTTTCCCTCTATAAAGAACAGGATGGGCCATATATGATATATTGCATCTTTACTATATACAGTCTGTTTTTGCATACCTCAAATTCAACATGATAGTTCCAACACTGCCCTGCTTGTCTGTGTCCCTTTCTGAACATCTTTTCATTTCTACTTCTCTTCTGTAGACGAGGTCAAGATGTTGATCAGAGGTCTTTAAGCTTTTCCAGCTGTTTTCTTGTAGCGTTGCAACCATTGTACAAATTGTCCTCGTTTCATGCTGAATCCATTCATTATTCATTCATTATTAAGTCCTTCCAATCTTTCCTGAACGTTATTTTTTGTCATTTTGTATAACACAACAGTAGTCCATTTATACACAATTTGTTTAGTCATTCCACAATTTGTGGGCACTCAGTATCCACTCTTCGTTAAAATAAAAAAAAGTGGGGTTATGAATTTTTTTAATGAGTCTTTTCCCTCTTTCTTTGATCTCCTTGTGGTAAGTGAGTGTTTCCCCCATTCTGTGATCTCTTTGGGAAATATGCCTATCAGTGACATTGCTGCACCAGCAGTTTAGTGACTTTGGGGACACAGCTCCAAATCACTCGCCAGAATGGCTGGACCAACTCAAAGACCCACCGTCCTCCTGCGGCCACTCCAATTACCATTCCCACCAATCTGATACATGTGAAGTAGAAGCAAACTGCTCTGATTTACATTCTTATTTTACTGCTGTTTTGGAACATTTTTCAGAGTTACTGATGGGCTCCCCCTTCTTTCCCTTCAGAAATACCTATCCAATTTCTTTGGCTATTGTCTATTAAGGGTTGGCTCTTATTCTTATATGTATGTCTCAAGTTCACTGTCTAATGTAGAAAATGGCAAGGCCAGGATTCAAATCTAAGTCGTCTGACATCAAATTCATCCACTCTTCCCACATATCATGCTACCACTCTTACAAGTTGTGTGACCATGACAAGTCTCCTGATCTGTAAAAATAAGATAATACTTATGCTAACATACTTATGCTAACAGTATGTAGTTGTTGTGAGGAAAGTATTCCATACATAAACCTTAAATACTATATAAATGTCACATCACAGCATATGAAGGACACAGGGCAAAACTAAAGTACTGTAATCTTTCCTTTATATACAGTGTAGATGAGATTTCCCAATCATTTCCTTGCCCTTACAAAAAGCTTTTAAGCCTACTAACGACAAAGAAGATCTTACATAAAATTTTAAGTCTACAAAAATATTACCCCTAAAGTTATGGTTAAAAGAATGTCAAAAGGAAAAGAATGATCAAAATGTCGGAAAGCTTAAACAAAGTTAACAGGTGTGATACCTTCTGGTTTAAACAATAGTATAAACTTCTTTACTCATGCCACTCCTGTTCAGGTTGCTGTCCTTTCCTTATCAATCCTGATTATCCTTCCAAGTACAGCTCATCTCCATCATCCTCTCTGACCATGCTCTTCTTCCAGATACATTTTCATTTCTGCTTGAGTGACACTCTTCTCTCCTGTATCACTCCCTACCTATCAATAGGTCTCCTTTACTGAATCACCACCTTTGTCACACCTAGTAATTCTGAGTGCCTCCTAAGGCTGTCTTGAATCTGTTTTTCTTTTTCTGCTCTGACACCCTTTCTCTTGGTGATCTCATCAACTCTCACAGGTTAACCTGTGCTAGTGTACATGGCTAGCTAGCCCTCATCTCTCTCCTGCGTTCCAGTCCTATATCATGAATTGTCTCACTGGACAATCATTTTCATGTCCCCTCAGCAACTCATTATGTCCAAAATGGAGCCCTTCATGTTTCCCGCCAAACAAAGCCCTCCTCCAAACTTTCTTATTTTTGTTGAAGGAACCATTGTCCTGTAAGTCACCCAGTTTCACAACACATGAGTGACCTGTTTATCTCTCCCTCCATATCCAAACAGATGGCAAGGCCTGTATATTCTATATATACACTTCACACCCAACTCCCTTCTCTTCACTCATAGTAAACGACACTACTTTAGGTTATCACCTCCTGCCAATTAAAATAGTCTTCTAATTGTTCTCTTCCAATCTCTCCATTATCTCTCCAATATATCTGCCAAAATAATCTTTGTAAGGTACAAGTATCACCATTCCTCCCCTGTTCAAAAATCTTCAATGACAAAAATCTCTAAGACAAAACAGAATTTTCTCAGCTTAGTATTTAAAGCTGTTCACAAACTGGCTAGAGTCTACCTCTCCTGCCTTACTGCCTGTTAATTCCCCTTTGTACACCCTGTATTCCAGTCTATTTAATACTTCCTGAACTCAGCCTTCTACTTCCCACCTCCACATCTTTTCTGAGGATGTCCCTTATGCCTGGAGTAGAATACCACTGCTTGGAAGCCATAACTTTCTTCATGGCTAAGTTCATATGCTAACTACCTCCCACAGGAAAGCTCTTCTTGATCTGTTAGTACTCTCCCTCCTTCAAATAGCTCCCTTGAAGGAATAAGAAGGCTGGGGAAAGTGTCACAAAGGTACTAGGAGTATTAATGTTCATTTATTTTATTGAATTACATCTTTAAAATTAGGATTGTGGACCAGAATGTGGGATGCCAAGTGGTACCGTGTAAAGAACAATGGGTTATGGGAATGGCTCCCAGCTCTACCACTAGTCCTAGTTTAATGCCCATCACCGAATTGCCTGCCCTCTTTGCAGAAGGATGGTATATGATACAACTAAGGTCACCCCTAGCTGTAAATCTAGGATCTTAGGATGTCTAAGAGCCCTTCCATAGAATCACAGAATTTCAAACTGAGGTTTCAAAGAACCTCAGAAAACACTAAGTCTAAGGCTGAATAAGAGCCCTCGTTTTAACAGCCTGCGAATAATCATCCAGTCTTTACTCAAAGAATTCCACTGAAAGGACACAGCTCATGAAGCGGACTCTTCCATTTTTGTGTAAATCTAATTGTTGTTTTTCCTTATCTGAAATTTAAATTTACCTCTTTGCTGCAACTTCTATTCACTGACTACTCTCAGCTCTGCGCTACAGAAACAAACTGTGCAATTCTTACTCTTGTTCCTTGCGATGGCTTTCCAAGCATTTGTAAACAGCTATCATGTTTCCCACTTATGGGAATAGGGAATTTATATATAATACTCTACATGTCAAGACGAACTGAACATATGGTCTCTTCTCAGTTCCAGCTGTAATGCTGAACTCTGTCTGAACCTGGCCAGTGGAAGTATAGGCAACAGATGATGAGCTGCCAGGTAGTATATGTTATACCAATGCTCAGGTAAGGGAACTCGTTTCTTTTTAACAACTACCTACGTGACTCTCTCAGATAGCCACAGATGGCCTAAATAAGAGTCTATCCCAGTTGGCTTCATGAAGCAAGCATCGATTCAGAGAGAGCCTGAGATACCGGAAGTTTCTAGAAGCTGACCTACTGGGATGGGCAGAACTCGTCTGTGACTAGAAGCATAAACCTTCTCCCCACCTCTCTTTTCAATTCATAGTTTACCAAAGCCTTTTTATCTTTTTCAGACAAACTGTCATGTAATCATGCCTCCCTAATCTTTTAAGATGATTACAAAAAAAAGCCCTTGAGTATAAGACTTTACATTTATTAAATTTTATTAAATTTTCTTATTATCTTTAGTCCAATAGTCTAGTCCATCGAGATTTTTAGAGGGAAATCCTATCATCTCAGCTTTGTACCCTCTCCTAATTTTACAAGCATGCCATCTATGCCTTCATTCAAGTTATAGATAAAAGTTGTTTAATGTTACGATCGTTAAGAACTTCACTGGTGATTTTTTCAAAGATGACATTAAACCCTTAAAATCTACTTTTTAGTTCTGGTTATTCAACCAGCTCCAAATCTATCTAATTGCACTACTAAATAACCCATTTGTATTTTTTTCATAAAACTTTTAATCAATTCTTTGGCTAAGTTCAAGATAAACTATATCTTCAATAATTCCCTGATATGCCAGTCTACTAATTCTTCCAAAATAAGAAATAATGTCAAAAATAGACTTGTTCTTAATGAAGCTATGCTCCTTTTTCTGAGTGTTCACTAATAATCTTTTCATAATAAATTCTATAGGGAAAGCTAGGTGGCAGTGAACACAGCACTGGCCCTGGAGTCAGGAGGCCCCGAGTTTAAATTCAGCCTCAGACACTTGACACTAGCTGTGTGATCTTGGGCAAGTCACTTAACCCCAATTGCCTTGCCTATGCCTCCTTCAAAAAAAATAATAAATCCTATAATATACTAGAGATCCAAATCAATTTTACTGGTCTTTGCTTGTAGGACTGCATTCTTTTCCCTTCTTAAAAGTTAGATAGCTGTTGTTCAGTCCTGTAGTAGCCAGTCACACTCTCTGTTCTTTCAAACTGAATCTGCGGTAGTTCAGGAAACACATGCAGATGTTTTCTTATCATCTCCTGACTTAACTTGGGTGTCAAATTCCTATTAGTCTCTATCACTGCTGTTCCTCTTTCCAGTCCAGAGAAAACAGGAGCAAAACACCAGGGAGCAGTTCCAGCTTCTGTTGTCAGGTGTCAGTCTATCAACCCCGAGCCTTGCCCTCCTTCTCACTTTCAATACAGAGCTTAAAGTAAACAAAGACGCCTATTTATTGTGTTGAGGCTCACACTTGTAGAATTCTGGACTTCCTGGTGGTATTCTTGCATCACTATGCTCTGCTGTGCTTCTCTGAATTTTAAGTGGTCTCCAGTATACATAAAGCCTTTAGATAAAATTGCTAAAAATCATTCATTCTCCTTCATTAAGCAGGAGAAAATTAATACTAGCTTATTAAAATGGCCCTAAGTTTGGAATAGAACAGAAAAAGATCTTATCACCTGTCCCATATTAATATTATTCAAAGACTACAAAGAGCTTCTGCCACTTAAATGAAATGCTTACCTGACCCAGGTGTAGCTGAAATAATGCCCACCGGCCAGCAGAGCTGCCCTGTCTGAAACGTTAGGACTATCCTTTGGAATGGTTACTGGATCTGGAGTCAGAGGGTCTTGGATTAAACCTCAGCTCTACTACTCACCATCTATCAGACTTTGGGCAAATCATTTCACATGTCTGATCCTGTTTATCAGCAAAATGAGAGGGTTGTGGAAGACATTAGCCCTAAGGTCCTCTCTATCTCTAAATCCTATGCTCCTAGGAAATCCTTAAATGGTATAAAAAAAAAAATCTAAAAGCATGGTCCTGGTTCTCAGGACCATGGTAACAACAGGTAATAATGCCTATGCAAATGAAACAATACAAGGCAGAATCTGGCTTCCAGATGAGTCCTATATGGTGCTACACAAAGCTTTCAGAGTTCAGAGGAAGGGAAAATTACCACATGCTATGGTGATCTAGGAAAGTTTCATGGAGAAAATAAGGCAAGATGTAACCCAGGCCTTGTGGAGTAAATAGAAATTACATAATCAAGATACTAAGCATTACTGATCTAAATTAAGGGTGGAAAAGGAATATATGATATTTGTAAATATAAACAATTTGGAAGAATTTGGTTACTGACTGTGTGAAGAGAGTAAGGGAGAAGGAAAAATTAAGGGACTCAATATTTCGATCTTGGGAGCCTAGAAAAATGATGATGCCAAATAAGAAACAGGGAAGGGAAAATTGGTTTTAGAAAAGAGAAGTATATTTTTAGATATGCTAAGATGCCCAGCAGTTCAAGACAGAGAACTGGAGTTTAAAAGATACCAAAACTGGAGGCACAAGTTTAGAAGTCATTTGTATACAGAAACTGATTTGCTAAGAAAGTCAGCATTAATAATTTAAAAAAACTGAATCACTGATTAGTATACCTCAAATCTTTAAATATAAAGCCAAAAATTGTCACAGGCAAATGTCAAGGTGAAGCACATGAAGGTTCCATTTGAACAAATAGTAAAGATTATCATTATAGGAATTCCCAAATTTATTTTCAGCAAGCATGGAAATCAGTTAGAAATCCTTAAAAGTTCCAAAACAGTATAATTATTAAGCCACAATTTTTTTTCAACCACCAACTTAAACTGAAAAGTTTTTTTCAAGCTGTAGATCACTTTATTTGGAATTATGTAGGGAGTGACTAATTTCTATATTGTTTCATTTAAAAGATTTTTCACTGCTAGGTACTTGTCACAAGGAAGTTAATGACTAGAAGGAAGGTCCTAAATATAAGGAAAAATTTTAGCAGCAAATAACTGGAAACAAAGTAGACAACCACTGATCGGGGAAGTTAAACATAATGCGGTAAACAAATGTAATTGAATATTACCATGCTGAAAGAAATGATGAATATGTAAACTGAAGTAAGTAGAATCAAGAACACAAATACAACATAAAATGAAAGAATAATAATTAAATGCTGTGAAATTATTAATGACCAAGTGGGCCCAAAGAAGATATATAAGATTACCCTTCTCCCCACTCTTTTGCAATTATGTGGAAGAAAAAAGGGTATGAAACACTGCATGTTAGTTTTTTTTAATGTTATTTATGTTTGCTGAACTTTTATCATAAAGAATTTATATTCTTTATTAAAAGGTTACAAAATTATCAGTTTTCCAGTGATTCTTTATATGCCATCCTTTTTACACAGTAGAAGTATCAAGCAAAATTCTATTTGACAAATTGGAAAAAATCACTTATCAGTGCTAATACTCTGTAACAAACATCACGAAATCAAAAATATACCTGTCATTCAATCAGCATGCAATAATTAAATGTCTAAATGTATATCACAAAAACATCACTGACTTCCGGGAGTATACATTTCAGTTGAAAAGAAAGTAATATATATACTTACATATCTATATCTTTACATACACACAAGAACAATAAAATGTATTTCACTGGAGTAAGACTAATTTATGAACGCTTCACGAAAAAAATACGCATCAAATTGACTTTGAATTTCCAGTGGGGTGAGGAAAGATACGTTGTTTACTTCCACATGAGAAAGACTCCTGATCTTCCTCTCTGCTAGTGCCATACTGACCTAAATCACCTTGTATCTATTTTGTGTGTCATCATTGTTATTAATTATAGCTAGCATTATAGTATCCCCACTTAAAAGACAAGAGAGCTACTTGCCCAGGGTTACCCAACTAGGGTCTTCTAGGTCTAAATCCATGATCCAGATCTCCAAGGCAATATCGTATGACCAAAAATATCCACGACACTATTTCTCAGACTACATGCTGCCAATTCACAAATTTATAATTTTACATATGTATTAGGTCTGGATACATAGCTTACATATAAAAGTTCATAGGTATACAGGATGCATGTCCATCCACAAAGTGTTCCTTTGATGCCTCATCATGGCATGAAGGTGACTTTGGGATCTAAAAAGTTATGCCAGAAAGATATACTAAGTTCTATCAGACTAGGAAGGCTGAGTAATCTCACTCTAAGAATCACCTTAGTCCAATTCTAGTAGTTTGACCATTTAGTAATAAATTCTTTTGTGCTGGCAACTTATGAAACAGAAAATACAAAATGGCCCTGAATTCTGTGCTTCTGCAGTGACAATGATAAAAAGGTAAAAAAGGGAGCCAGTAGTATCATGAACTTCAGACTCCCTATAAATTCCCTATAAACAATGACATAACCACTAATAATCTACATGTGAGATAATTTTCAGAGGAACCGAATCCTATTAATATTGACAGTTCTTATTACGATAAAACCAGAAGACAAAAGGAGAAATAAGTAAAGGATAAGACAGCTCACAGGTTCTTCTTGGAGTAGATTGGTTTTATCATGCAAGCAAGGGAAATAATAAACAGCAGCTCCCCAAGATACATGATACTTGTTCATCATCTTTCACCTGGACATACTTAGGTAATGCAGTAGATATAGCATCAGACCTCCAGTCAGGAAGACCTAAGTTCTAAATCTGGTCTCACACACTTACTAGTTACATGACCTTGGACAAATCACTTCAACCTCTGTCTCAGTTGCTTCATCTGCGAAACGGTGATAATAGTAATATCTACTCCACAAGGCTGTTGTGAGGATTAAAGGAGGTAATATTTATAAAAAGTATAGCACAGTGCCTGGCATAAATCAGGTACTTAACAAATGCTTTTCCCCAGCCCAGTTAAGCTTGGAAAAACAAAAAGGCCACCAAGAAAATAACTGCAGCGCATATGCCAGCATAGGTTGCATAGATGACAGGAGAGAAAAATGATAAGAACTTGCTTAAGATCCTTCCAATGAAATAAAAATATACTTCATTACTCAGTAATTTGAATGTGAAGCAATGGGGAGGATAGGGAAAAAAAATTAAAAAAAAAAAAAGGTTCAGGAATAAAGAGACAAGAGGCCCAAAGACTTATTAGGTTATACACAAGCCTCAGGCTTTTATGATATGTAAAGTTTCCTTCACAAGGCAGTCATAGGGTGCTACAATGATAAGTACTAAACACTGTGTAATTATATTGATTATGTTCTTTAAAAAAGGAAATAATTCAGAAATGATACGTCATATCTGCAAGCAATTGCTTGTGGCCAGTCATCCTCCTTGGATCAAAGACCAATCTCTCTTCACTAATAGGCCCAGATCCGGTTTCAAATATTGTCTTTGACATCTGTGCCACTGGGAAGTCACTTCCCTTCCAGGAGCCTGTTTTCTCTTCAGTGGAACAAGAGGGTTGATAGGTGACCTCTATGGTCTCTTCTAGATCTATGGTTCTAAAACAACAAAAAAAATGAGCATTTATGCCATGTAAGAGGCAAGTGGACTAAAGAAGTTATTGATGACAAAAACTGGAAAATAGAGCAAATAACAGAATAAGGGTGAAAGTGGGACAGATAACAAACAACTGATTAAGGAAAAAGATCTGTCAAGTTTGAGAATAGGCTGTTGACTGTCTATGGAACCGGATCTACATAACAGTGCCCAGTGTGGTGCATCAGGGCGTAGAAATGACTTTGAAGATGACAAAGATGGGAAAGATTGTTAGGCTATTCCAAACACACAGGCTGGGTCAGACGCAAATTTGAGGATATTTTAGAAACCGATTCTTGATATCTAAAAGGATACCAAAAAGCTATGGGGAAAAAAATCACAGACCTCATTGATACATAAAAATGCAACCATGAGTTTATCAGCATTAACTGGCCCTACTTGAAAATCTCTACGAAATTTTTGAGGGCAATCTATACTTGTACTGAAGACATCTTTCATAAAGGTATGAGAAATAGGTGAGCTTTCACAAATAATGCTCTTATAGCATATCACATCATTACAACCATGAATTTCATCGGAAAAAGCACAGATAATACAAAACCCTCGTTATACCTGTTAGTTAAAATGTGTTTAATTCAGTAAAACAAAAGGGTCTCCTCTAACAAGCTAACACATCTTTTTGATAAAAAAAACACACAACTACTTAAAAAATCACTTTCTTTAAAGACCTGATTATAAGTATTTAGACATAAAACAAGAAGAAGGTATTTGCAATACCTTAACGATATTTGTCACTCTCATGAATAATAGCCAGTACAAAGCCTAACTCACGATTTTTCTATAAATGGTGAGGTCCTCCAAAGGTTTGTTTGCAGATATTATGCTGACTACTCCAAAGTCCAAACACAAAAAAGCCTCCTAAATGAGATCAATGATGATTCATAAATTTGATCTAACAATCCACACAGGAAAAATCAAGTGGAGGAAAAGATATGTATTATTTGGACCATGATAAACAGTTGGGTGGGCAGATGGTGCACATGCACAATTAAATGGATCCAGTGGAAAAGAATAGAGGTGTCTCTAGGAAATTTTGTAGTTCTTTTCATAACCACAAGGTTCATCTTTTTAACATCAATATTCCTCTGGTGATATGTATAAATAATAACTGGCATTCTCATTGGGTTTTAAAGTTTGTAAAGTATACATGATCTTAGCTCATCTAAGCCTCAATATAATGTAAATGTAAGGGTGTAAGAATTACTTGCGACAAACAATAATTTTGAAATGGTTTTATTTTATGTCAGTAGTGGGAATGCAAGTCTTTCTACTCACATTAAGCTGACTCAGAATATCTGACCATAACCAGATTAAACCAGATTGAACATTTCCTCACTTTTAGTTAGTAATCAATCAGTTGAATGCTAGATTTCCAGCCATGAATATGTTCAATTATTGCCTTTTGTTGTGTTTAGTCTTATAAGTCTTAAAAGAGTACCTAACAGTGACTGTTAAGACATATTCAGCCGTTATTGACCAAATCAAGAAGCATTTGTTAAGTATTTACTATGTGCCAGGCACAGTACTACTGGTTTGGAGGGTCAAGTGTATAAAATATGATTAATGCACCATCAAAAGTGGAAAAAAAATGCTAGGATCTTACAAACTCTTGCAACTAAGTAGCCTAATTAATCCTCAGAAAATGAGCAAATATCTTCAGAAAGACCTGGCAGGTGGAGGGTTGTTATTCTTCTAGAATGAAGCAAAGGCTTCTTGAAACTGAAAATAAAACAAGACCAGTAAAATAACAGCTGCTATTGACTGCCATGAAAAAAAAATGCTTGTCATGGGAAAGAGAATATCAAAGTACCAAAAAAAGTATCAAAGACTAGAAAATTATGATTTTTACTAATTAAACTCACTTTTTCAATCAAAATTAGATTGAAACGGTGGAAGTCCAGGTAAGTCTGTAAGATCTGGGCATGCTCATTAAGATGTAAAATATCGATCTCCAAAATATATTTGGGATTTTTTTATATCTAGTGGTCTTGTCCCACTGAGGGAACAATGAACTTTGATAAATATATTGACATACTGAGAAGTGTTACAGAATAATATAAATTTCCAAAATTGTATTGATACAAACCCAGGACTTTCTGACTCCAAGTTAAGAACTTTAGGAACAATGAACTTCACATACCTTTCAAATACCATTTAAAAAAAAAAAAAAAAAAAGAGATATTATCCATGGCAGATCTGTGTAGTTTGCAGTACTGCTTATAACCAACATTGCATAGGAGGAAAAGGACCACAATGAATACCATCCAAGACATAATCAGAGGAGGAAATGGGTCAGTATGTAATGAAAGTGCAGGATAATAGATTAAAAAACTCTCTGTTCTCTTGATACACACACACTAAAAGATGTACAGAAAGTACTTCATGTGAGCGCTCTCTGGAAGATTTAGGGAGGATATGTATACCACAAGACTTTCCTTCTCTTAGTTACTGAATATTTTGCTGTATGTTATTTTATTTCAAATTCAGTCAAGTAAGTTCTACGAACTGGAAATATTTAAGGTAGGAGGGAATACTTAAAGGTGGCATAATGGGAACTGAAAAGTAGTTGCTACTTGATAATCAGACAGAAGGATTAAAAAAAACTGATTCACAGTTTAGCTTCTTTTCTTCCCTATACTACATATGACACACACAGCACTCAGAATATATCTGCTATAAGACATATTGCATGACATGGATAGGATAGGAATCAAAGCACTTGCATAGTTTTCTCAGAGAATTATAATTAACTTAATAAAACACTGTATTAGGTACCCTTGCTTTTGGAGAAAAACAGCGCTTATTTCATCAGGGTACTTCCAAGTGAGGAATTCCCTTTAGCAACACATACCTATTTCTTTTCAACTCACGGTTTTTTATATAGTTACTTAGGACACTGAAAGCTTAAGTGATTACCAAGATTCACACAGTCAATATATGTCAAAAGCAGGTTTGAAATCCAAGTCTTCCTGACTTGCTGTAGATCCCTCTATCCAATATACTAGTGGTGTCAAACTAAAATAGAAATGAGCCTCACTAATTCAGACGTTAAAGATCCCACAATCCACATACTGACTTAGTTTTAAAATGTCCTATTGCCTATGTTTTATTATATTATCATTTATTCTGTTAAATATTTCCCAGTAATATTCTTTTTTTCTGATTCAGGCCACACCTGAGAATACAGCAGGCTGCAGCGTGTTTGACACCTTGGCACTATATCACACTGTCTCTCTACTAGAAGATGAATATAGCTATTAAATATAACTA
Organism: Notamacropus eugenii; assembly: GCF_028372415.1. Taxonomy (NCBI): domain Eukaryota; kingdom Metazoa; phylum Chordata; class Mammalia; order Diprotodontia; family Macropodidae; genus Notamacropus; species Notamacropus eugenii. Next base: position 665,545,277 of record NC_092872.1, read on the forward strand.
TTTGCTATAATGGGATCATCTACCCATATATAAAAGCTAAGTTGCCTCTGAATCATAGGATCATGGGTTTAGAGCTAACAGAAACTTAATTTTAAGAGAGGTATATAAGAAGTTTCATATTGTACTTCAATCTTCTCAGTTCACAGAAGAGAATATGTAAACTGAAAGATGAAATGATGTGCCCAATTTCACACAAGGAATATGTGGATAAAACAGAGGATTAAAACCCATATTATCTGACTCTACTATCTATTTTGCTTTCCAAGGGTGTGTCTGTTTATCTTTTCTCTAGATGTATCTCTCTCAGTGGGTATGCCTATGTCTCTAGAGTCTTTGTTTACAAGTGTATCTCTAGGGAAAAACTATGGGGTCATTTGCGTTTTTGATGGTGTCTCTAAGTCCATCTCTGTGAAAGGGTACCTGTGTGTGAATGTTTGGGAGTTTGTGGGTATATTCCTCTGAGAAAACATTTCCATAAAGGTTCTGTGTTGATGCTGCCACTAGGTGGCAGGATTAACCAGAATGAATTTATGCCAATATTACCAAAATTCTTTTAAGAAACATTAATATAGCTGGGAAAGAATCAGGAAATACAATCCATGTAAAGTAGCCTACTGAAACAGAAAGCACTTCAGCTCCAATCTCACCTTCTACAGGAGACCTTCACCAGCTTCCTCCCCACCTCCCACTTCTGCTCTCTCTTCTAAGATGATCTTCATCTACACTGTATTTTCCTGTATTCATAATTATTTGCGTTTTGTCTCTCTAGCTAGAATATGTGCTCCCTGAGGAGAGGGACCGGGGTTTTGCCCTTTTTTTGTATCCTCAATCATTAGCATGTACTAAGTGCTTAGTAAAAAAAATTTGCTGACTTATTTAGAGTCAAAAGGAGATAAGTCCAAATCCTAGCTTTGGTACTTAACTAGATGAATGACCATAGGCAGGTCATTTCACCTCATTAAGTCTGTCTGCTCATCTGTAAGATGAGAACGTCAGAACAGATTATTTTTAAGACGTTCAGCTCATAATTTTTGTTCCTGGTTTGTCTGGACTATGGAACAAGTGTCCACAGTCAATAAAAGTTCAAGAGAAAACATGTCACAGCAAACTAACAAATGAAGCAGGTGCCAGAAAGGTAGTAAGCAGAGAAACATTACAGGTAAATTGGAAAAAGGAACAGAGAACAGATTCATAGGACAGGCGATCTGGATAAGATAGCTGGAGAGAGGAAGTAATGGGTATGACAATCAGCTATGCCAAAAAAGAGAGTAGTCTGGTCAGGGTTGTCATGTTTCAAATGACCTCGAGAAGATAAGGAGGGGGGAAGGGGGCAAGAAGCAGAATAGGAAAGTGAATTTAAGACAATGTGAACTGTATGCTCCTACAACCATTTAAAGCATTATATTGATTTTTCATCCAATTCAACTGAACAAACATATTGTGTTTATGTTCAAGGCACTGTGCTTTGATTCAGACACTGTACTCAAATTACAAATAAAATACGAATATAGGTAGAAATTTATCCAAAAACTTCAAAACTTACCAATTTTCTGATTGAATGACAGAATATGGCATACATAATATCAAGATATTTTGAAAACTATTACAGTTTTCTTAATGTAAATGTGTAATGACTTAATTGGTGTGGTTTCTTAAAACTTACAGTAACAACACCTGAATGTTCCTTCTGCATTCAATGAACATTTTTTTCAACAAACACTGGATAGCCAAAAAAACAAAACAAAACAAATGCAATTCCCTCATTTTGAAAGTCAGATTAATCTTTCAGTACCTGAATAAAGGAGACTCAGGAGATGCCTAATTCAAATATATACCCAAGCTCACAATCTAGGTGTTGTCCTTGACTTTTCATCTAACTCTTACCCTCTGTATATCCAATCTGGAGCCAAGGCCTGTTGATTTACCTTCATAACATCTCACACGTCACTACCACCACTCTCAGACAGACTTTCATCATCTTGTGCCTGAACTACTGCAATAACCTGCTCTAGTTTCCCTGCCACAAGTCTCAGTGTCTGTGTGTGTGTCTCTCTCTCTCTCTCTCGCCATTTTCACTGACTTGTCTTCTATAACTAGAATGTCTTCCCTCTTCTTATCCGCCTTGGGAATTTCCTGGTTTTAAGTTCCAGTTAAAATCCTACTTTCTATAAGAAGCCTTACCAAATAATCTCTTTTAATTCTAAGGCTTTTTCTGGTAATTATGTTGAACTCACCCTATACAGAGCTTTTTTGTACATAGTTATATGCATGTTGTCTCCTCAACCAGACTATAAGCTCCTCGAAAGCAGGAATTACCTTTTGCCTTTCTTTGTATCTCTTAGTACAGAGCAGGCTCTTAATACATTTTTATTAAAGGACAAAAATTTATGAAGTGCTTTTCCCTCAGTATCAAAGCTAGAATAATTTTAGCACCCTCAAAAAAAAGAAATTCAGGAGACTTCTACTTCAAATATATACAATGACTAATATATATGACTACGACAGGTAACATGAAATAAGCTAATAGAACTCAGATTAGAGAAGCAGACTACAGGTGCAGAATAAGGTAATATCCAACTTGATGAATATATATATATATATGTTTTGCCTAACACTCCTAACACTATTTTGCTATAAGAGTGGGTTCTAATGATTTAGAGGTGGGCAGGCACATGAAGATGGTCTAGGATAGGAAAATTAGCCTGATTAAATAAGTTCAATCTAATTTCTAGTTCAAGTCAAGTTGATATGATTGGAAATTTTAAAAAAGTTAAGATTTAGCCAGATAGTAAAAGTCATATTACTGGCACAAAGTCAAGGCACATATCCTTAAGAAAAAAAGAAGAAAAAACACAGGAAAGGTCAGTGCACAACTTTTGAACATCAAGGAGAAGATCATATAAGTTTTGCTGTTGTTGGAAAAATTGCTCCTAACATGAAAAATTCTGCATAGTATTAATAAATTCAAATTATTACGTACAAAATTTTTAAAGCTAGCATGGTAATGGTTTTAAGTATCTGGAACTCCTGGTTAGAGAATATATTTGCTATTACTTTAAAATCATAAATTTGACCTGAGAAAGTGGATATTTTAGATGGGTCTGCTATTGTTTCATTTCGATAAGAAGTCTTTCTCCTGCTTTTAGGCTTTGCTAGAGAATCTCAATAAAAAAAATTCTCAAAAAAAAAAATTTCAAAAGTCTAAGACAGGCTTTAATCCCAATGAGGGCATTAAAACTCAGCATAGTATCAGATAGGTGAACAAGCAACTAGAAATATTTGGAAATGTAAAAGAAAAGACTATGAATAATTCTTGACTACAAACACACACCAGATACTGAAGACTTGCAGATAAAAAGTCTTTAGTTTCAAGTTGTAAGACTAATAATTTCCATATATCTTGGTGGGTTTTTTTTTTAAGCCTCTGAACTTTTGTTGACAGAAATAATGGATCCAAAATTCAAACAATACCACTAATTACTTTTCTTTTTCCCAAATGGCAACCCCTTCCTCCCAATTCTAATTAAAACTACACTCAACATTGACAGCAAAGTCAGACAAAAATTCTAGTACCAAGTTAACAATACAGAAAAAAAAGGCAAGTTCTATTTCTCCTTACTAGTCATACTTGACTTTAACAGTTGTTAAAATTGTTTTATTTGGAATTTGAAAGAGGAAACTGATGGAATTTAGAATAAGACCTCATCACAAAATAATATATACCTAGCTACAGAAACTGATTTACTGAATAGATTATAACAAATCGAAAGTGATTTGGATACAGAATGTGTTAAAAGTTTCAAAAGTTACTTTTATGAACTCCTCTCATTTACATTCTAACTTCTGTTATCTGGGGGGAAATTTGTAATACATTAGATTTACCTTGCATATTTAAAAAACTTTCAAGATCACAATGGTCCAAGATACATCAAGTCTATGTTAAACATGAAGTTATTGTCTTACAGGAATTTTAAATATGGCCAACAAATTAGAATAGCATTAAGGTGTTGAAAAGAAACTAGGTATTTCTGTTAACAACTTACTGTTGAATATGGAGACCTGCTCGTTTCTTTTTTTTTTTAAACCTCTGAAGTTATAAGAATTGATTTCACTCTGACCATCCCCCTGAAAAGGTGGATAAAAATTAAAGTTAGATATTTTGGTACAATTCCATTTTAAGAGTAATATGGATTTTATTTAGTATTACTCTATGCATTTTTTAAAAATTTCTTTCTTGAAATAATGTTTTACCTGTATGATTCTCTATCAAGTTTTATAGTAAGTGGCATATTCCAGGTTTTATAGCTTAAAATAATATACTCAAAATATATTAATTATAAAAATGCCTTATACAAAATAGCAACATATCACACTGTTTTTATCAATCCTTTATTGAAGATAACAAGTTGGTTATGTTCACTGCATTGTATGAAACATCACAATATCATACTGGGAGGTACTATCATCAGTACAGGGTTGGACCAGAGCGAACAGTCTGAACAATAAACCATTTTGCATTCTTCATTCCCTATCTTTTTAACAACCCCCAAACCCGGTTAACATTATTTAAAACACTTTAACTTACAAGGCTAAAATCTAATGAATAAATAAAATATACCGTGGCAATAATTGTCCATAGACCAAAAAAAAAAAATCAGATGCACAATGAAACTGGATGATTAGAAAAGCTGGCTGTAGGCAAATGTGTCACTTTACAGACACAGCTTAGGGAAAAAAGTTACAGAAAATACCATGAATTCCATTTCACACAAAACCAGTTGATGACTCATTAGCTTAAACTACACACAGGGCAATAACATCCTCGCTGAAACACAGTTTAAACAAATAGGAAAATGTTTACAAGGCATCCACATCATGTAAATCATATACAGATGGATACATTCATTGTTTCTCCTACCCAATAGCTTCTTTTAGATAAATACTCTTCATGTTCAGCATTAACTGGGCTTAATACATGCACAACTCAAAAGAATTCAGAAAAATTAATGTTATTGCAAAAATAGAATTAAACTAAGAATCTTCAAGTACCTTACATGACAGCCACTCTGTACCATGCCCACTGTTTATAAAATGAAAGGTCACGGAACCCATGAAAATATCTCTGTAATATTTTCTTAGATCTAAAATAGATAATTTTTAACTGTATTTATAGTAATCTCAAAGTGATATTCTGAATTCTGAAAATAATGCAAAATAAAAATACCAATTTTACATAAAACTTCTGTTTTTATCTTAAGCTGGAAATTCAAACTATAGAAAAACCACATTTAGAACAAAAAAAATCACAATTTACATTATAAAGGCAAATTTTCATAATAAAAACTGAAGCAGTGAGATGTCAAAGCAAATTGCAACTAATTATAAGTTAAATCAGTTTGGTTTAAGGAGACTTCTAAAGTTAGATGTTAAGGATGTGTTGTGCACATGGGTAAAATTCTGAAGGAATTCTGATGCCTAAAATCATCTTATTATTGCCAAATACACTTATCTTGAAGCAAGGCAACATCACAATTTGGACACTGTTGGAGAACTCAGTCTGGTATTACAGGTAAAACTGAAAAATAAAAAAAAAATAAAAATAACAACACTAATAAATTCACATCCTATAGCATATTGCCCAACTGACATTCCAAGCCACAGAGCCTCAAAAGCTTTCCAACTTGGTAAAGTGAAATAAGTAGCGTCTCAGACAATTATTTGTACTCTTACATGCTTATATGTTGTGAGTTTTGTTAAAATAAACATCAGAATGTATCTTCGGAGTACAACTATAATCCCATGCACCTCAGGCACATTTATTGATTTATGGTAGAATCACTCCATTGGTTTCTAGTAATCAAGTTCAATACAGATGTAATCAGTATGCCTGAGGTTGGCAAAAATACTGTAGTATAGGCAATGCTAAGAGTGGCAATATCAGAAAACACAAAAATGAACATATGATGGAAAATTCTGATAATTTTCTGCTCATTTCACAAAATGTTGGAAATCCACCAGAATTATTCCCTGGTATTGAAGAAAACTGTGATTAAAAGTTTTTCCCCCAATTTTCAGAATCAAAAGCATTTTAGTAGATTTGTAAGGCTACCATGGGTCTTCTAGATCTCCAGCACCCTACAGGAAGAGAAAAGGAAGAATATTAATTATTATTCACCTGTACTAATCCCACGATGGACTGAATTTCAAAAGTTTAAAAAGGAAAACAAAAATCACACAAACAAAAGTACCTTCTATTGAAAAGCTGCTTTTATACAGAGGTCATTTCCATTCCCACTATCTTAAGGCTTTTTAAAAATTCCAAATCATAATTGTATTGCACTTCAAAAATTCATTTGGAAATGGCAGAAAGATATACTGATGAGTATCACTGCCACTTCCATTCCACTTAAAGTAATTTAAGACAGTTTATCCACAAATTTCTTTCAGAAAAGCAAACCTTAAATGAGCCAGAAAATTTATTTTTTTGACAGAATTTCATATTCATTGAGGGAAAAATGAAAATCATTTCTGCTGAGTGATCAATAACTATTTTATTTGAAAATAAAGTATAACAAAAACAAAACAAATACAGCTTTAAAAGTATTCCTAGCATAAGAAATGTGAAGCAATTGTTTTATTATTTCTAAGCAATGAATACTTTTATCAAAGTAGCTACTTTTAAAAATTATATGGATGAAATAAAATTTTGTATTTTCAGACATGTGCTTATTTTTCTGTCAGTTAAAAATGACCAAAGCTTTGTATAAAAGATTTGCTTGCATATTAAGTACAAATTTCTGATTTGGATTAGGTTTCTAGAATACACTTGGATATAAAAACTGTAATCTTTAAAATTCATTTTAAAAAATTACAGCATGCATAAATTATTCCACATTTCATGCTTTATTGGGGGGAAGTCTCAAACACAAGCTTTTTTTTCCATACTAAACAGTTTCATATACATTTTGTTGTACAGATATCATCTATACAGAAACTACAAACCACAGTTTCAGGTATAGTACACTTTTTCTAAAACTAAATTTGTTTTATAGAGAATACACAATGTCAAAAGAAACAATCAATCTCTCACAAGTTCTAAAAATAAAACTACAGTGCTTCAAAATAAATACAATTTCAAACAACATTTCAGAAAGCATTCCAAGAAAGAAAGGCCATCATTAGCCTTTCTGAAATAACCAGTACTAAACAAATGGCAAAATTATGAAAGTTTTGAGTTCACTAATAAGTAAAACAATGTAAAACAATAAAATTTTGTATTAACAAAGAACCTGTCCACAACAGAAATTAATCTTGGTTTAATGAAACAGGTAAGAACTCATCTGGTGTAGTCCAATTTTAAGAAAGAAAGAAACAGGAAAAAAAAACCCAAAACCCAAACTACTGACTTTAATTGGTGACCTGATTTCAGGAACACCCTATAAAATGAAATAGGATATATAATTTTATTAAATTTAAAGTACTATAGTAAACTTTGAATTATCTGATAAAAAGTATATGGAAAAAGGCTTTCTTAAAAAATAAGACTGTACAAATAAAACTACTTTTCCAAGATTGACATAACAAACTGATACACAAATGCATACATTATACTAGCTAGGCAAAACTGTCAAATCCAAGACCATAAACATATTAACAAAAGAGGAGAATTCATATGCGTGAATCGCTCATCTTTGTCCCTGCATCTTCATTAGAATGTTCTAATTCAGCAAGATCACTTTTTGTTTCAGTATGGGGTTCCAGCATTGTCACTGGGTCTCCAGCATCATTGTTCGAAGAAGTAGCTCCAGCAGCTGATTCAGCAGGGGTTTCGTCTCCCTGTACTTTAGCTAGCCTGTAACTAGTCAGCATCTCTTCCAGGAGTTGTCGGTAGTTTCCCCTATGATTAATTCTCATTTGCCTGAGAGCTTCCACCAATTTTCCCTGTGATCCACTTTCCTCTGCATCATCGGAGGCCTTTTTTTAAGATTCAAGACCCCAGTGTCAGTAGACAAACTAGGATAATTGAACATATAACAAAACATACTAAAGCAAAAACACTCATTTCTCTATCATTAGGTGTACTATCTAAACATAAGACCATTTTATTAAGCAAGCAGAATCTAAGGAATCTGACCATGTACATATGAAAAAATTCCATGCTTTATCATCTATTAAATATGCAATACTCAAAATACTATTTTTAGAGAACAGATAACATCTTTATAGTCTTTCATGCTATACTTTTATTAGAAATTATTTAAAATTTCTGAAATTGAAAGCACTCATAGTTCAGTAATAATTCAATGATCTCATTTGATAAAGCTTAGTTATAATTTTCAGCATACCCTGCTGTTCATTCTAACAATGATCTTGTGGTGTTTATTAATAATAAATCATATAACTCCAAATTATCTGAAAAATAAGTACTCTCAATGATAACTAAAAAAAAATGCCTTTACTGTTAAGGGAATTTTAGAGTAGCTCCCATCCAAAAAGTAACAAAATAATTTTTTAAAAAACAAAAAATTAAGTTTAATATAATAATGATTTAAAGACTTGCAAAAAGACATAAAAATATTAGTTAACTACCAAATGAATCTGCTTTAAAAATAGGTAAGTTAGAAGGTTGTATATAAATTACTATTTACTCAAAACTGGACTTCGTTTGGGTAACAACATTTTGTAAGAGGAAAAAAAGCTTAATTTTTCTTCTTAAACTAAGCTTGGGAGATATTAATATAGATGTGATTTTTAAATGCTGTTAAGCCAAACTATTAACAACTTGAATTTTACATACTATTAAAACTTTAGCTATTATTGTGTGGTCTCTAATTAGTTTCTACTCAAAAGTCTACTTGAAGTTCTGTATAAATTATCAACCAAGGGTTATTTGATATAAGATAACCTGATATAAACCTTTTATCACTTTTGGAGAAATATGATCTGCATTTCCATAATAAGGGCAGTACATTTTACCAAATACAATGTAACTAACCTTCATATTTCACTTGCAAGAGTCAATGAAAAGAGGGCCATCATTTGCTTGCCATATAGATGATGTATTACTGTACTAATAAGCTATTTTAAAAACAATTTACTTTTTTATCCCCCACCTCCCTATTTGATTTTCTGTATGTTTATTAATTTATCACAATGGTTTATTAGTTCTTCAGGAATGTCAGTAAATTAAAACAGATTTTTTTAAAAATTAAAATAAAATTCACTCCTCCCCTCCCCCACCAGAAAGAAAAAAACTGAAAAATATTTGAGTAAAAAAACTGGTGATGTTTTTGTTTCTCTCCCAGGAATAAAACTAGCTAATTGTGAAGAAGCTGAAGAATTTATGATGAATTTTTGAGCATGGGTTATTAAGGCCTGTACTGTAGTGGTAGAGGGAATACCCAAATCAAAGAAACCATGATCTTTTAAGCAGTCAAAGTAAATCAAAAGTATTAGGCAAAATAATGATCTGAAGAATTCTTATTTTTTTATTGGCAAAAACTTGTGTTATTTATGGAGGATCAGTCTCAATTAGTGCCAAATGAAATACAAATATTAGGAATCTGGTTAAATTTAACCTAGTGCCTAGTTTTGTATTTATGACAACACTTCTGACCTTTTACAGAAGCTCACAATTTTCCCAGTATCTTCTAAAGGTATGGCTGATAGAAGGCAGGGCCCTGGAAGCTCAATATTCCAAAATTCTCACCCCTAATTTCTATTAATTTGATCTGATTATAGCTCATTATTATAAAGATTAGAAAACGAGTATAAATCAAAGCATTCACATTTTAGAGCTTCAGGTTAGCTTTTTTCATGCAAAACTATTTCCAAATTTTAGATCTTTAAACTCTAATAACATAATATCTTTAAACTCATAATTATTTCAATTGCTTTTGTTACTTTCTTGTAATCTTGAGGATTTCAAGCTTAGTAGCTTGTAGTAGTAATAGCCTAATACTTTGGGAGGTGATCCTAACCCATCCTTAAAAAGAAGGCAAAGGAACAGGTCTGAATGTCTGTTACTACTGAACCATATCACCCACTTCAAGGCTTCCCACCCATCAAAGACATTAAAAAGCCTTAGGCCAGAAGTAACTAGCATATAAGTAAATAGCTATAAGCATGGGTTGGGGAAATAGCCCATTTATTCTTTTCTAAAAGTTAACTTTCCTTGAATTACCTCAAGATGACATTTTTGAAAGAATTACGTTACCCTATTGAAATGAACTGTCACAACCTCTCTGTTGACAACCTCACACAATTTATCTTAACTAGGGAGTAAGTGGAGGTGGTGGTAGTCAAATTTCTACATTAACATATCATCTAAAACCTCTCATAATATCCTTGGGCATGAAAATACACTACAAAAAGGCATTAACATATACTTTTGCCCTAAGAAAAGATACTCCCCAATTCTGGAAGTCTTTATTTGGAACATTTTCTGGACTCTCACTAAAACTGAATGTCACCTATGCTCTCAAGCTCTGTCAATTTATTTGGGGATTGAGTACCTCTCTAAGTTTATGATTTTCCTAGTTCTGCAGCCTGCCTTGACTACCCCTCTTCCCCACCCCCACCCCTTTTAGATTGATGGAGATGTGAATGAATGAACAGAGCTACTAGATGATTTTCTGCCAGATTTCAATCTGGAAGCAGCTCTGTGTGTACTCTTTTCTTCCTCAAATCCCTCTGTTTCTAGTATGCACAGTTCCAGTGTAGAATTCAAGTTTGTTGAGGACTGAGACTAGTTGGGGGAATCATATCTCCAAAACCTGTCACAGTGCCTTGTTAAAAAGGGCATTTAATGACTGCTGATTTGAATTTGATGAAACTCTTTCCACTAACCCTTTCCACAGCTCTCCCTTGTGAGCTGTTTATGTTGCTCTACAAATTTGTATAATTTCTGCATATATCCTGCTATTTGCTCTCAAAAGTTTAGAATGTAGCCTATGATTTTAAAAATAATTAGTCTAATTATACCCAGCAGTCATAGAAAGGATGTTAGAAATTATCTGATGCAATTAACTTATTTGGTAGATGAGGAAATAGAGGACCAAAATGGGAAAATCACTTGCCCATGGTTATATTTGGAGTGAAAGGACCTAGGGTTACATCCTGGATCTGTTACTATCTGCATGAGCATAGGTTCATGTAAAGTTTTTGGACCATACTTTTATATATAATCTATAAATGATATCACAGAATCAAATTAATGTTGGAAAGGAACAGAGAAGTAATTTTTAGTTCAATCCCCTCATCTTACAAGATAAGGATACGGAGGTGTAGAGAAAGTAAATGAGCTGATGACTGTAACAGGAGAACCAGGACTTGAGCCTGGGTTCTGATTCCAAATCCAGCCCTCTTTCTAGTGTGAGATAGGCTATTTCTTAAACTAAAATAAGGTGCCTGGGACTACACAAACTGCAGCTCAAGATCATCTCAAATATTCCCTCCTTAGAGAGAGTATAATAATAACCTTGAAACCTGGAAGTGGCCTTGAAATACTGGGTGCAAGAACCATCTCTGATATAGACTGTATCAGACATACTGCTGCAGAACAGCTGCTGAATCGCCCTGGTAGCTAGGGGAAGTTTCCCCACTGTGGTTTCCATTCAAATGAAATCAGAGTTCTTCCCTCAGATCCTGTGATACCATGGCTAGTAGTTACTGGAACACAGGTCTTGAGACTCACAGGCTAGAGCTCTTTTTACAATACTACATTGTCTTCTGAGTCAAGCACACAAGTTTTATAAACTGAAATCAATAAATTTAATAGTGTAATGGAATATTTCTTTCTCATTATGTATGGTTATATCTATCACTAAAGAAAAAAGGCTACAATGGCTAACTTGTCTTCTTTTCCAAAATTTGCTAATTTAAAGGCTTTAGTATTTCTCAAATGTGTTTAAAGTCAGTTTCAGTAATCAAATACTATTAACAGAGGGTAGAAAAGATAGCATGAAGAGATTCAATGGTTTTTATAGGTCTTGCCTCCTTGGAAATAAAATCACACTTTCACTTAAATAGAAATCAAACTGACAGAAATTTTAAAATAACAATCAAATGTATATGATTTCAAATGTCTCAAAAGGATATTAAAATTTCTTTAGAAATGAGAATAGCTAAAAACTAAAAAGAAGCCTGTGTAGTAATATGAAGACTTTTTTCAATAGTGATAGTGCAGTGATAAGAACACTGGAGAAATCTAAGTTGGAATCACTTACTAATTAAGCTATGTGACCCCAACCAAGTCACTCACTCTCTTTCCTGGACTATGAAAGAAGAAATGATATCCTTTATCACTTAACCCAATTTAGTAAATAACCATTTATTAAATACTACCCTTTGCCAGGCATACAAAATACAAAGAGGCAAAAGACAGTTCCTGCCCTCAAGGAAGGACAGCTAGGTGGCACAGTGGATAGAATGCTAGGCCTGGAGTCATCTTCCTGAGTTCAAATCTGATCTCAGACACCTCCTAGGTGTGTGATCCTGGGCAAGTCACCTCAGTCTTCTCATCTGTAAAATGAACTGGAGAAGATACTCCAGTATCTTTGCCAAGAAAAATCCAAACTCGGTCATGAATAATTGGACGCTATTGAAATGACTGAACAAAAACAATGGCCACAAGGAAAACAACAAACAAGCTACATACAGGAAACATGGAAAATAAGTGAGAGGAGAGAGGTTAGAATTAAGAGGAAGGGAAGGAAAGGCTGCCTGTAGAAAATGAGATTTTAAGTGAGATTTGAATCATAGTACCTTAGAATGAAAAGGGAGAGCATTCCAGGCATGGGGCACATTCAGAAAAAAGGCTTGGAGCTGAGAAGAATTTCTTGTTTGAGAAAAAGCAGGAAATCCGATGTCACTGAACTGAAGAATATAAACTGGAGAGTAAGGTGTAAGAAGACTGAAAAGTCAGAAGAGGGCTAGGTTATAAAAGGCTTTGAACACCAAACAAAAGATTTTGTATTTCCTCTTGGAAGAGGAGACACTGGAGTTTATTGAGGGAGGAGGGGTATTGATTTGGTTGGATTTGTGTTTTTAGGAAAACCACCCTTGGTGGCTAAATGGAGGATAAATTGGAGGAGGAGATACTGGACACAGACAGACCCACCAGCAGGCTACTTCAATTATACAGGTGTGAAGTGAAGAGGAACTGCACTAGAGGAGAGCAGTATCAAGGAGGGGAAAGTATCCAAACGAGAAAGAGGCATATTCAAAGAAGTGTTTCAAACATGAAATCAACAGACCTTGGCAACAGATGAGGGTGGTGAAGGTGGGGGGGCAGGGGCGGCAGATAGTGAGGAGTCCAGGATGACTCCAAGGATTTGAGATGGAGAGACTGGAGTATGGTAGAGCCCTCAACAGTACTGGGGAGTTAAGTGGGGATTGAGTTGGGGAGGAGGAAGGGAGTTTAAAGGAAGATAATGAGTTCAGTTTGCACATGCTGAGTTTAAGATGTTTAGTAGACATGCAGTTGAGATGAATGAAAGGCAACTGGAAATTTATGACTGGAGGTCAGCAGAGAGGTCAGAGCAGGAGACACAAATCAGCAGCACAAAGATGGCAGTTAGATCCATGGGGGCTGATGACATCACTAAGTGAAGCTGTGTACAGGAAGGGAAGAGGCACCTGCGACTATTTTGAGGGACACCTATAGATGGAGGGAATGGATGAGGAGAGTGAGAAGTGGTCACATGGTAGAAGAGAACCAAAAGAGAGTGATGTCCCAAAAATCTAGAGAAGAGGTGATCAACAGGCTGCAGAGCGGTCAAGAAGAATGAGGATTAAGAAAAAGTCCTCCTTGGATTTGACAATTAAGAGATCACTGACACCACTGAGCAGCAGTTTCAGTGGAATGATGAGGGTAGGGAAAAGCGGGAGCCATGAGAGGTTTGAGGAGGGATAAAGAGCCACTATAAAGAGTGGGATGGTAAGTTGATAAGGGAGGTATAGAAGCATTGCCTGGCAGTAGCAAGGGCCCAGCTGAGGTTGCATGATAAATAAAACAGTGGACCCAATCAGAGTGGTTGCGTTATTTTCTCCACCTTTGGAGAAAATTCAGCAGCACCTATATAGGACTGATAGGAGTAAACAGTAGGAATCATCCAAGACTGACATGATGATATAAAGCTGACATGGTGATATAAGGCAGTATAGTAACTACAGGATTGTTGTGAGGATGGCAGAAAGGTATGTTGGAAATCAATTACCTCAACCACCTCATTTTATGGAAGAGGAAGCTGACAACCAAAGTCATACAGGTAGAATGCAGCAGAGCCCATATATGAGCCTAGACTCATCCTCTGATTCCAAATTCAGTACTCTTTTCATTATACCATCATCCATTAATGTATGGTGCTTCGTAAACTTTTAAGGCACCCAATAAATGCCTTTTCAGTTGATATGACACCACCATATCATTAATACCACTTATTAGTGTCCATTCATGCTCCAATGACAGAATCTTAAATTTAGGGAAAAAGTAAAATGACAATAAAGCTTACTAGATTTTAAAGATTATTTTTCATATTTCTCTGTAGTGGAAAAGGTACTGGACTTAACTTGGGAGATTCAAGCTGAAGACCTCATACTGTTAATTATTAGCTACGACCTTAGACAAGGTGCTTCACCTTTGAGAGTCTTAGTCTTTTCAATCCCTAAGTGAAGGGAATGAACTACCTGAAAGCTCTTAACATTCTGTGATTCTGTTTATGGCATGAAATTTCCCAATCTCACACTCACATAAAATGACCTACTAAAGAGAACAGTAAAATAAAGTATACAGAATTTATCACAGTGAGATTAGAAAATTGTCCTTTAAGCTAAACTTATGTTCTTTATATCAAAAAAATGCAAATTTAAAAGATTTGATCATAAGACAACATTTCTAAATAATGGGGGAAAAGAGAAAAACCAGATGATTTTAAAAAAAATTTTGGCTTCTCTAATTTTTTAAAGCACAGAGTAAGTGACAGAATGACAGACAGAAATAAACCTAAAAGTTAAATGTCAAAGATTAAAACATACTTATGTTTCAAACTTTTTTCTATATACTATGACTCAACACTCCTTCCATCCCCTACTCGTTTCTCCCCACCAAATATCAGATCACCAAATAATGTTGAATCTTTCTTTGCAATTTTTATTACCTTTATTATTTCCATTTCCACTGTCAAGTTCTTATTGTGACTAGACTAGATCATTTTACTAGCCTCACATCTGAACTCTTTCTAGTAATCTCTTTCCTGGCCCTTAGTGTCTTCCTAAATCTAAGTATCAAAAAAAAAAATTATTGGCTCCTCACTACCATCGGAATACAGTCCCAAACTGCTCACTCTAGTATTCAAAACTTCCTCACTACTAGGTCCCAACATCTTTGGCCTTCCACTACTCCTCTAAACACTTCAGAAACATGAGCTTACTATAATTCCATCCAGAACATGCCTTAAGTTTTCCTGCCTTTGCTCTTTTGCAACTTCTTGCTCCACTGACTTGGAATTATCCCCTCTTCTTTTCTCCACTACTCTAAACATTATCTCTTTTGTAAGACAGCTAAAAACCTATCACTTTACCCATGACTAATAGTTATCTATACTATGAAATAACCTCTACTGTGCCTCTTAAATTTCTATAGCAATTATTGTTAGTACAATTCACCTAACAATTAATCACATTCTGCCTTCTGAGATTTCTTCTAGTCCATTAAACTGCTATTTAGCCTTTTATATCTTAGTACCTCATCTTAACTGGGGCAGTTAAGTGGCACAGTGGATAGAGTACCAGGCCTGAAGTCAGAAAGCCTTATCTTCCTGAGTTCAAACCTGTCCTCAGAGATTTACTAGCTGTGTGACCTTGGACAAGTCACTTAATCCTGTTTGCCTCAGGTTCTTCATTTATAAAATGAACCAGAGAAGGAAATAGCAAACCACTCTAATATCTTTCCCCAAAAAACACCAAATGGGGTCAAGAAACAACCGAAAAACAACTAAATATCAACTGAACCTCATCTGAGTAAATGAAATGAAAATTCCTTGAAGGCTATCTCTTTATTACTTCACACAACACCTACTGGCAACAATAAATTTGTTTCAAAGGAAAATAAACATTTGTACACTAATGATTCTATATACTAACTAATTACCATCTAGAAGCACTTCCTCAAAACCTCTTAGAGATTCGTTTAAACTATGAATTAACTAAATAAAGGAAAGTATCCACTTAGGATATTTAGGACAAGATTATATCCTATGGTATACTATAATACCAGGAAACACTATAACTTCATACAGTTACAGAGTATGGCATGTAAATAGGGTTCAACATAAAACTTACAATACTTAAGAAAACTGAGGAATAAAAAGGCTCCACAAAGTTGGCTCTCACAAAATCTCTTTGAATATCTTACACACACTTAAAAGGACACACACTCTCTCTCTCTCTCTCTCTCTCTCTCTCTCTCTCTCTCTCTCTCTCTCTCTCTCTCTCTCTCTCTCTCTATATATATATATATATATATATATATATATATATATATATATATATATATACATACTGAAATAAAGGTAATAAAAAGATAAAAATAGGGAGAATTATTCTTTAATAATAATGTTAGTTTCTAAAGCACATTAAATTCTGCTCAGCCTTCAGAGATCCTAACTTTCTTGACTTCACAACTTAAGTCAATCCTAGGTATAACTTATGCTCTGAGAATAACATTGCAAATCTTTAAACAATAATCAATTTAAATTGAAAAAAATTAGGGACATTATTTTCAAGGATTTCAGGAGCTGAAGGGGAGAAATCTATGTAAACGTTAATATATATTTAAAATTATATATAGTCAAGTAAAAGCAACCTTAAAGTATATTAGACTATCACTCCCTAAGAACAAGACCCAGGTCTTATTCTTTTTCATTTGTTTATTATTGTTTCTTAGTTTCTGGTAGTGTCTTACAAGGAGGCACGAAAATCTTTCTTGGATAAATGAGTGAATTAGGTTTAGTGAATTAGTTAATTAATCAAATGATATACTTAAAATTTCACTTATCCATTAGAGAAGATTTTACTTAAGTGGGAACTTCCTGTTACAATACAGACAACATTTTCTGCAATTCTTATCCATGACTGCTTGTAATTCCTACATAAGGGTGCTAGTCAACAGAGGAAGCCTCATCTATGACTCAACATTTTGCATTGATCTGTGTGCAGCATTTGCACTCAGATTACAAAACTGACAGCCTGCACTTTACTAAAAATCAATTAAAGCATTACATTACTTACTTCCTGGCTATTTCCTTTTTATATTTTACTTTATTTTCAAATATTTCATAAATGCCTCTACTCTATTCTATACTCTAAGTCCTATTCTAATGTCATATTATGGCATGGATGGGGCTGGGAATTCCTGAAGGTACAGACTGACAGAATCTGTACCAAACTGGAAAGGCTTCCAGGAGATGCTGGTTTTTATCATCAGAAAGTTGGCTACTAAGCTTTTAGTCATAGTTGCAACATGAAAGCTGTTTTAATAAAGGCTCCTCAGAAGGGTTGTGTTCACACTGGTTTAAAAAAAGCAAATTTTTGACGCTGAAGTATTTGATAAATTATGTGTGCCTTGTATATATTAGGTACTTAATAAGCATATGTTGAATTGAATTGAATATCTACTCATTCAATCATTTAACAGAATCAGATTTTGTTTTAAAGTTTGGAAGTTGAACTTTGGTGAACCATGATCAAGAAATTAAGATATACAATGATCAGGAGAGCTATTTTCAAAAAGTTAAATCTTTAAATGGATGTACCAGATAATAATACTTTAACAATGCTTGAAGAAAAACAACCCAAATGCTTTTTCTTTCAGATTACATAAATATTAGAAAGCTCTATGTGCAGCCCAGTTTTTTAAATATACTTAAGAATAATATATTAAAAATGAAATGTTCATAGGCATAAAAGTAATGACCCTACTCCTGCTCACCAAACAACTAACTTATCTTCTGGAAGATGTCAGAATATCTAGCACAATGTTGGCTGACTAAAATAAAAACATTTATCATAGTTGAAGTAGCATTTTAAGTCTTCCACAACTGTAAATGCTTGCTGAGAAGCCTAACAATTTCAGCTTTGCCACTTACCACCTGTGTAACCAAGTTATAGTCACCTCTCTAGCTAGGGTATCACCCGTAAAATGAAGGGGTTAGACTAGCTGACCTCTAAAGTTTCTTCCACCTTCATATCAATAGAGTCTATAATGAAATCTTCTCTAAAGTCCCTTTCAGCTTGATGATCCTCTGCTCAAACAAACAGTACAGTCCTCTCCTATTTGTCAACTTAAAAATTCCAATAAACACATTTTTATGACACAATTCCTGAACTCAAGGAGCTTACAATGGGGCTGAACACACACACACGCACGCACGCATGCACACACACCATGTCTTAATGCCTTATTTTCATTTATTCAAAGTTCTGTCTGTATATTGATAGTGTTATTCAGGATCAACTTCTTTACAATTCATTAAGTATCATATGTATTTATCATCTTTTCCTGGAAGTATTTTTTGCTGCTAAAATAGGGAGAGGGAATGATGATCCTGCTCTGAAAATAACAACTTCTGGCAATAATGCAACCAAAACTCTTATGGTCTGAAAAGAATAGTTTAAGATATGTGAATGGTGGTAGAACTATTTATTTCTAAAGAGTTTTTCCGCTGAGCTTTAGGGTTCCCTCCTAAGTTTACAAGTAAAATTTAAAAACCCAAATTACTTGTATGAGTCTTATATATGCTATGGATAAATAAACTCTCATTTGGGGGAAAAACTTAACTTCAAAATTTGGAGCATTAAAAATTCTCTGGAGCTGATATGATTGTTTATTGTAATGACTAGCTGAAAAGTTCATCAGAATTTCAAAAGAGCATTAATAAGAGATTATCAAGGAAAGGACATGATCTGATCATCCCATAGTGCAATAATTCAATTCAGATTTACACATTCATGTAAAAGCTTACTACAAGATTTCTCTAAGATTTGTATATTTCTGTAATAAAGGAAAAATTCAATTACTTTCAAGTATTCATCCGAATAGGCATATGGGAAAGAAAATTAAACTGAATTGTTCTGCTTATCTAGCCTCAGAAAAAAAAAAAAACCGAAGGAAATTCATAACTTTAAATCTATTGCTTGTTGCTAACAATAGTTTACTGACAGGGGTCAAGGGTGTAAGAGACTACATTACCTCTGTAAAATAAAGAATGGAGTGGAGATGGGAAAGGAAAATGAAAGGAGGTGAAATATTTTTAAGTTTACAACAAACATAAAAACTACTATTTTAAAGATAGACAACATCAAATCTACATAAAGAGGTACTTTTAACTCTAGCTGCTTAAGTTTAAATCAATTCATAAAAGATTATTTTTAACTGATAACAACTTTTAATAGAAAAGAATCTATATTATAACTGAATTTTTCCAAAGGCAGGTACTACATATTCCTTTGTAAAAATAGAATTAAAAACTAGCTTATGATAAGTGATTTCTATTTTATGAATGAAACATTCATCACATCTAAAGTTTACTATGTATAGTCTAGCTATATTTAATTACCATATTATAAAATTACTTTTAAAGCTTATAAAACAAAAACTTACCCCATCATTCTCTCTATGTGGATTTAGTCTATTATAAACAGCCTCAATAATATTGCGCCTAAAAACATGAAGAAATAGTTTTGTGAAAATATATTAAGGTAAGTTAATCAGTAAATTAATATAGGTTTAATTTTGTGCTATATCCAAAATGTTCTGCCAGCTTTAAAATTAATGCTATCAAGACAGTTCCCCCCCTCCACAAAAGAATTCTAGTTCCTAGAATCTGAAAAAATCTTGATTTGTTCCACACAATATATCCTTCATTACTTTACCAAGGAAGGAGGCCTAAAGCCTGTTCCTGAAAATTAGAGCAGAAAGATCCATTAGGAATAGCTATAAGACTATTTAATCATTATCAAGTAGTTTCCAGAAAGACAGTTCTTTTCCAAGTGTTCTTTAAGGCAAGAAGGTAAAATAGTAAAAACAATGAGCTTTTATACAGTGCTTTAAGATTTGCAAAGCTCTTTAAATTGATCTCATTCAATGGAAACCCTGGATGAAGTTCTATTAGGTTTAGAGAATCAATGTGTTTAAGCTCTGAGGCCAGGGAGGAAAGGCTGAGGCACAAAGTCCCCTTCTCACTAGCACTGGTTTTCCAACCATGACCAAGTCACTTCACCTCTCTTAGGTTCAGTTAACTCATCTGTCAAATGAAGAATAACTGTAGCATTTACCTTACTAGGTTACTGTGAAAATCAAATGAGATAAATGTCAAGTGCTTTGTATACTTTGAAGCATTAAATGAATGACAGCTATCAGTATCATAATAATACTCTTATTCACAGAGAGATTTAATTACCATGCATAGAGAACTTAAAATTGCCTATCTTTCTTCTACTTACTTGCCAGCAAGACCTCCCCCTGGAGGTAAATTAGGGATATTTTCTGCAGACAATATGCGCATGACATGGGTAAGATCAGGCATTCCTTCCTCACCAGACTTCTCCATAATTTCTGCATGAAAACAAACACCACATGAATTAATAAGATGATCATGAGGAAGTAAAAAACAAAGAAACAAAACTATATATTGGTTCTTTGTTATATCAAAAGGCATTCATTTTAAAAAGAGTAAAAAAAAAAAAAAGGCTTGATATAAATGTTTAGCATACTTCAAAATTTCAGTTCTGCTTGTGTATAAGAAATGATTTTCCTGAAACACTGCAATTTGTTTCAAGTTAAAAACACAAGTTGTTAAAATTTAAAAGGTTCAAAATCTATATATAATTACAAAGCTAGTTGGTATCTGATCCCTAAGAATTGTATATTAGCCAAGGGTAGTCTAGTTAGTGAGATATTTGGATATTGCCTGTATCTTCTAACAAAAGGTATCACCTAGGAAAACTAGAGAGCTTAATATCAAACTCTACTGTTGAGTCCCTTTTAAAATTCAAATTGAGATTTTAATTTTAAAATTAAAATTCCTTTTAAAATTCTGTTATGGAAAAAAGAACAGAGCTACATTATATATACATACATTATGTATAAAATATGACTATGAACTACAAAAAGGAAATTATCTAGCTATAAAACTCTAAAAAATATTTGTTTGGAGTTGTAATATACATTGGATACATTTAAAAATAGCCATTTATCTTAAAAGTAACTACTAACAAGGCATTTCCATGGGTGAAGAAAAGCATATTTTGAAGAACTATCACTAGAAATGTAGACTTTTCATAACTAAATCTTTGTAAATAGTTTATTTAGCTATAGTGATACTTTTAGTGTAGCTACGTAACATTTTTAACTTTTTCCCCCAAAGTGCTTTTATAGATAGTGTTTTATTTATCTTATCCATTTAATTCTTACATATTTCCTGCATTAAAAGTTGTAGAAATTAAAATAGTTTAAATGATGCAATGGGGTAGAAGGGACTGGTAGAGTATCTAACAAAATAGGAACATGTCACAGAAGAAGTAAGAATTCAAGCTGAATAATAAATTCGTCAGAAGGGGTAGGTACTATTTGGCAAGAAGAATGGGGAGCATAAACTGAAAAGAAGCTTTGATGGCTTTTAGTGGGGAAGAAAACATGGATTTTAAAGAAGTGAAGAAAAAAAAGACTTCATAAGCATAATTGTCTGCCCTACTCTTACTCCTACAGTTAACATCTGCCTTGCACATTTTAATACTCAGGTTTCCAAAAGTTAGTCACTAACCTATTAAAAGGTATGTGCTAATAACAAGGTCAGCGTAAAAATTACGTCAGTAGGAAGGTAAATGCTAAACTAAATGTTTCCATTGTATCCTGTTTGACAATCTAACCTGAACAAAAACATAACACCTAATAACTAAACTCTTAAAAAAGTTTAAGCTAGTAGAATATCAGTGACAAACACAAAGTAGATAATAGTTACTAATGATGAATTAGGGCAAGTGTCACTGTAATCATTCAGTATCACCAGGAATGTAGACTTTGAACTGCTATTATTTTGAAATAACATACTCACCACTTTGCCATTTAGAAAACAGTAATTTTAAAAGAAGCTATGTTTTTCTTTTTCTATGGGACACTAAGGTTTCTGTAAAACTCTCTATTTGGATAAATCTCAACCCAATCCCCTACTCCAATCTCTTTGTTTTAAAAGCAGAGGCAGTTTCTCCCCTCTTTTCTCCTTAAATAGACCAGAGTAGCTTTCTTACCTTCAACCCGTGATTCCAAGTGCTTATCCAAGTCTGAATCTTTTTTCACTGCTTCATCTGAGACCTTAGGAGCATTTGAAAAACAAACTAGCACAATACTCATGTTATCTCGACTTCCCTGTATATTAAAGAAGGGGAAAATTAGATAAGATTTTTTTTTTTACCAGCTCCTAATCATTTGCTTTAAAATACCTTAAATGGAATTATATAAATACAATTTACTTAAGTATCCAGGAAGAAAATACAGCTTTATACTGGATTAGTGACAATCTGAAAAATGACCTGAAAGAGCTATGATTTTTAGGCATATGTGTGTGTGTGTGTGTGTGTGTGTGTGTGTGTATGTATATATGTATATATATAAACCTTTAAGTAGCTATTAATTTGACTTTTATGCAAGCTAGACCAAAACCTAGGTGGCATCTTGGACTCTTTACTCCTGTCTGTTTCATCCCTCATATCCAATCTCTACGGATTTTACCTTTTACACTCTTTGACTGCTTACCATCCTAGCACAGGCCTTCCATCACTTCAACACCTGGACTATTCCAATAGCCAGCTGGTTGGTCTGCCTGTCACAAGACTTCATCCACTAAGGTGCACTTTCCACTCAGTTGCCAAAGTAATCTTCCTAAAACACAGGTCTGCCCATGTCACACAGCACCCACTCTTCAGTCATCATCCTCCCACCACCAACCCTGAACTCAATAAATTTCAATGGCTCCCTATCAGCTCTAAGAGCAAATATAAAACCTGTTTGGCATTTAAAGTTCTTTATAACTTGCCCACCACTTCCTTTTCCACTCTTCTTATACCTCCAAACATGCTTTTTGGTTAACCTCTTTGCTATTCCTTGAACAAGATACACCATCTGCCAACTCAGCATAGCTGGAATGCTCTCCCCTCCCCATCTCTGACTCCTGGCTTCCTTCCCATCCCAGCTAAAATTTCACATTCTCAAGAAAACCTTTTCCATTGCCCCTTAATTCTAGTACCTTCTCTCTTTTATTTCCAATTTATTCTAATAGTTGTTTGTATGTTGTATCCCCTATTAAGACTATGATGTGCTTGTCAACAAGGCTGTCTTTTGCCTTTCTTTGTATCCCAAATGCTTAGCTGAATGCCTGGCATATAATAAAAACTTGACAAATTGTTTATTGACTATCCTTCCCTTATCCCTAGCTTCATAGTGGTTGTTAATTATACTCCAATTAGCTACACCTGTGCTACCTGTCTAGGCCCTCTTCGCTTTTCTAGAGGTTGTATTCCCTCAATATTAAGACTATGTATGCTCCTGCAGGCAAAGGGAGTGGAGGTAGATAAAGGGTTTTTGTTTGTGTGTGTGTTTGTTTTTAGCTTAACTGGTAGATCAGAATCAAACAGTGCTTCTCACGATTACCCCGTGTTGAAAAAGGAATAAATAAAAAAAGGACAATCAAGAAGATATACAAAGCAGGTATGCAAAAAGCGAGAACAATTTAAGGATTCACTAAAGGACACTAAAACAAGGTGACCTAACTGTGGGGAACCAAAATTATAGCCAAATAACTAGCATGCAGATAAAGGGAGTTAATTTTTTTTTTTTTGAGGACAGACTTTAAGCTCATCGTTGAGAGTATTTTTGTCACAAAGTGGTTTTTTTAGATGGTTAAAATACTAATTGATGAATTTAGTATGGAAAGAACTGCCGATTCTATGTAAGTCTTGCCAATATATAGCATTCACTCACAAGACTGAAAGCAACATATTCAAAACACCTGTCTGGTAATTCTAAGGGAAAATACTTACAGTGAATCTTTTAAAAATCATACGGTTGTTTTTCCAACTGTACTTTCCAATATATTTTGTGCCTGAAAAGGTGGTCACCTATCTCATGTATTGAAGAATGCCACAAAGGGTACAAAAAGGAGCCAAATTATGAGTCATCCACACCCAACTAAAAATCAGTACAACAGTCAAAACTCATTCTACTACAATAGTTCAAGTTGTGCAAAGGAAGGGAAGATATGAGGGGCACCCACTACTTCCCAAGAACTGTCCAGCTCCAATACCATTTTAAACTGCTGTGGTTTGAAAAGGTTATCTGGTTTTTCCCCATCTAACAAAGAGTCAGAGTAACAAGGAGACCCTCACATAATATAAATCAAAGGGTCAAGAGATTTGAAAAGAATGGTCTCAAAAAGTTGAAGAAGAGATATGTATGGTCTAACCAATTTTGGGGGGGGGGGTGGAGTAAGGAGTGGATGTGAGGGGTAAGTGTAGAGTCATATCCCTAGTGCCTGACTAGTTAGTCCCTTCAAATGATCCCTACCTTTTTCAATCCAACATGGAACCCATAATTCTTGAAACACTTTCCCAATTACATTATTCATAAAATAAATAAGAACTTTTACAAAACAAATAGTTTTTCAATCATACCCCAGAATCAATAATATCTCTAGGGAACCACGTCTAAAGTACATTCCATTTGGTAATTTTAGAGACCTTCTTGAATTCGAACTAAAAAAGAAGAATTTTATTCTTAGATCATTATTGTATAATTCATGTATCAAAGGGTTACCTAAACTCTTTTAACTGCTCAGTTTCCATATTCAGAATTTTATCACTTATATTATATTATTATTATTACCACTTATATTTACCACATACCAAGAATTTAAAAGGCAAAATATCCATACAACCTTATTTCTAATATTATAGCAAGCTTAAAGTTTTTGATTAAATATTAAGGAGCAGATAAAATAAACAAAAGATATTTGCAGAACAGAAACTAAATACCCAGTCTACATTTACTTTAGGTACTCAAATGTTCAGGTCTCAGAAGATTATAATGTCCTAACAGTGATGGATGAGTTCTGAGTAATTGTGGAAAGAGCTTTCTTGTGATCTAAGAGGTAAGTGGTAACATTCAAATTAGAGGTTTCAGCAATGTACTTTACTTTTATCTATTTATCAGCTGGATTTAAGCAAGATTTACAAGACTAAGACTATATGAATTAATATTCCTGAAGTGTTTAATACATATACAAAAGCTTCTATAAATAAAAAGAGAGTATTGCAAGGGGTGCAGAATGAAGTAATATCTCCTTTTAATCTTTCCGGTGCTATAGTGGAGGTGAGGGTGAGGGTGAGGGTTGGGGTTGTGGTGGTGGGGATCTTTGTTTAAAGAAGGAGAGGATGCAAATGGTAGGATTATCAAATCCAAGTTAGTTTTAACCCTAGCCCACTCACAATCTGCTGACTGGAAAATCAGAACAAATCTCTCAGTCAAACAAATTCAAAGAGGGGCAGGGGAGAT
This sequence comes from Notamacropus eugenii, assembly GCF_028372415.1. Lineage (NCBI taxonomy): Eukaryota > Metazoa > Chordata > Mammalia > Diprotodontia > Macropodidae > Notamacropus > Notamacropus eugenii. The sequence goes on from NC_092872.1 coordinate 665,570,880, forward strand.
CAACCTCCTTGTATGTGGATGGGAGATGGGAAATAAGATTCCCTAATCTTAATTTCTTTGACTATTTCTTTATGAGGAAAGTCGAATTAATCTGACAAAGTTTCTCAAATTTCATTCCAATGAAATAGGCTTTTATGTCTGAAATATTTTACTCTCATTTTTAAAAAAGCTGGTTTTAGAAACAGAGCTAACTTCAGGGATCCCTCATTAATAAAGACTCTTTTAATCTTTCCCAAATTCAGTCAGTCCTTTAAGCAGGCATCCACTTCACGCTGCTCAACCTTTCACAATCAGTTTTTTTATTATATCATTTTACAAACCATCTTCTATATAAAAACACTAATGACCTCTTTACCACTAAATCCAAAGGCTGTTTTTTTTGTTTTCCATCCCCTTTCACTAGAATAAGAGAGAATGAGTAACTGTTAAAGGCACTGGACTTGTGAATGGATTAATTCCAAAGAATATTTAAAACGGAAAATCTGGTGATAAGGATCTTGAATAATACAAAAGGCTGTCTTACTGAAAATAATAAATTTTGCTTGGCCCACACATAGGTCAGAACTAGGAACATAAAATTGAAGTTATAAGGGGGCAAATTTCTAGGCAATTTAATTGGTTAGACAAAAAAGCCAACTTTCTAATAGTTAAAGGCTGTCTTGGCAGGTTAACCTTCAACGAAACTCAATGGTTTCTTGTCTGGCATGGGGGGTGGGGGTGGGGGTAGGGTAGAAGGGATTTGTGGAAGGGATTACATTATGAGGAGTTCTTGAAATTGGAGAAGCTAGCTTAATATTGTGGCTTGGGCATTTGTTACTGTAGACTTGGGGAATCACTTTTTAGTCTTTGGAACTGAATGTCTTCATCTTTAAAAAAAAAAAAAAAGGCACTGTATTTGATGATCTCTGAAGTTTCTTCCAGCTTTAGCATACTATGATCTCTGCAATCCCTACCATTTCAGGCTCTCTGGTTAGAAATATAAATAGATTTGTACCTAGACAGGACCTTAGAGAACAATATTTTGCAGGTGAAGCTGAGGTCCAACAAAGAAAACTGACTTGTCCAAGGTCACAAAGACAGTAAGTAGCAAATCCAGATCATTGTGATTTTTTATAATCAATCAAGTGTGATATTCTAACCTTCGTTTATCAAGTTCCTTTTTGTGATGAAGAACAGCTATAAAATCTGTAAGGTTTTTAAATTAAAAATTTCAAAGCAAAATTTATGAAAGTATCTCCTAAATCCATTCTAAGAACAAGAGAAACAAGCTTTAGAGCAATTAGTAATGATTACTTACTACAGAAATATAAAAAATGGTTGACTCAAATACCTATCTTTCTAGCTGTTTATTCATTTTACCAAAAACAAACAAAAAACATTAGGATAACATAACCTAAGGAGGCAGGGCTGACTAGAATAAAGGGGACAAATAGTCTATATGGAGCTAGAGCCTCTACCTCTTGATTTATGTCCCATCCACATAGGTTAAATATGCAAGAGTCTAAAAGTTAGTATGATGCTAAAACCAAAGACTTAAAGTTTCCCTGTTGTTCTCAAACCATGGAGAAGATTTAAACATGAGCTAAAGTGCTACCTGATGAGTCAGCCAAAAATCCACAAGTACCCCTGGATCTTAGACAGTATAATAGGAAGCAATTATGAAGCATTTTTTTCAAATATAAACAAAGAATCAGTAGGTAGAAAAGACAATTGCCTGCCAGAAATAAATGCTCTTCTTTTACATTTACCTATACTTTTAATTCCCTATTAATTAAAACTTTGTATTTTATACTTGGCCAAATATTTGTCACAGTACTGAATCAATCATAAACATCTGAATATCTTATTTGCTTTTTGTAAGTTCCTATCAAATTATCAGTTATTTGAATTAGTAAATTAAAGCCTGTTGATCTCAATCCAAGTACTCTCTCTTCACTTAATTCAAAGAAGTTAATCATATTGCCTTCATAGCTTATAATTTCCTGAGCGTTAATTTTAAAGTCAGGAACAGTTTAAGTCAGTTAATGAACAAGAAATATGCTGAATGAAGTTATAAGAACTTTATGAAGGAATATCTAAGTATTTCTCAAGACGGAGGGATTAGCTAAATGCATTTTCAACTTGATGTTCCATAAGAAGTATATAGGTAGTAAATAATCTCCCATTATACCTTTACACATACATGTAATTATTACAATTGATGGAACAGAACTGTGAAGTGAGAAAAGTACTCATCCCTAGAACTTAAAAGAGCCAAGTACAAACTCATGTCTCCAACTCATTAGCTGTGTGAATCTTGGCAAGTCACTTCATAGCTTTGTGCCTCAATTTCTTCATCTGAAAAATGGAGACATCAATGTTTTTACTACCTAACACAAAAGACTGTAGAGAAAAAAAATAACAACCTTTAAAAATATAACACAAATTAGTTACTTTAATGAAGCAAATGCTGTGAATTCATTATGTTCACAATAGTTACATTTCGAACTATTCTTTGATCCCTCTGATTGACTAGCTCCTCACAGAACCTCCATTTTAAGGAGGGTACACAGGCCAGTTTTCTCTTCATTTCTCACCAGGCTGCAATCCAGACTTCTTCCCACAAGGCAGCTCCTTCTCCCTCACTTATTTCATCTTCCATTCATGTACTGTCTTAGTCTATTAGGATGAGGGCAGAGACAACCTTTCTTTTTTGTTCACATTTGCATTCTAAGCCTACAGCACAATGTCTGACGTACTGTAAGGACATAATATAATAAATACTTGTTGACAGACTACTTGACTGACTAGAATAACTAAAAATTCTTCTGCCCCACCATGTAGGATTGCAATACAATTTTTTTTAGTCTTTGCCTCTAGAAAAACCAATACAAGAAAGAATAAAACTATAGAGGGTATTATTTATTTCTAAAGATGGTGAATTTTCTAAAATGATTCGGGTACTGAAGAGCTAGTGTGTATCAATTATTGATGTGTTATTTCTGGTCCTTTTTCTTTTGTCTATTTGCCTTTTTGGCAATTTCAATGTTCATTAGTATCTACAGCAGATGGTGGGTAGGAAAATTAAGTGAAACAAACCAGTTTTATGAGTTCATAGAAATCTTGGTAAGAAATTAGTGGAGGGATATACTGAAATTGAGTAATATAATATTTTAGAAATACCAATGAGTTTTAATTATCTCTGCTCCTCAGTTACCATGAATGGTTGCTTTAATTAATTAATTAAGTAGTTACCAAGTGGTTGGTTTTATTAAGACATAATTCCATAAGGCAAATCTTACAATTTTAAAGTCTAGGTTCTTATAACAGTATCCTATCTCAAGGAGCATTATTTGTCAGGGTCTGCAAGTACTGACAACTTTTAATTGCATTTAAAACATGTGACTTCAGTCTTGTAGGAACTTCTAGCATAAGAACTATCCTCATTGATGCAAATGAATTGAACTTCTGTGATTTATAGTCAGAGAGGTGACTGTGGAACATGCTAGTACATCCATCTCTCACCTCTGTGCCTATGATCTGGCTATCACCTTGAATGGACTCTACTCACAGAGATGCTTCCTTCAAAATTTAACTCAAGCATGAACCTTTTCCTGATCCCAATATCTAGTACTACTATTCCTCCAATTACCTTGTATTTATTATTCATTTATGTGTACATACAGCTTCCTACATAGTTCCTAAGCTAGAGATCAGTCAACAAATATTAAGAGAGTTAAGGCAATACGCTAGCACAATAGTTCAAGCAAAAGTGACAAAGGACCTGAATTACATATGTGAAAATGTAAGAATGTGATGTGAAAATCTGGCTTTACAAAGCAGTTAATTTAGAGATGATTCACCACAGAACTCTGTTAAATACCAGACATACTGGCTAAATGACCAGTCATTTAAACTTCCTGGGGCCCTAAGCAACTCTCAAGACTATAAATTTCAAAGGTGTCAGACTGCGTGAAAAGACACTCTGGTTTTCCCTCTTGTCAATGAAATCATAGGTGTAGTCCCCTATCTTACTGAATGTTTGTTGTTTTAGTGTAAAGCTTTACCTTTGGATTATGAGAATTATGAATTGTAATAACATCCATATTTCTCTATAATAAATGTCAGAATACTATAAAGTAGCTTACTTTCATTCCAAAAATCAAATCTTTAAGTAAATAGTTCAAGATTCCCACTAATGAATGTCTTGCAAGCTAAGAACATCCACTACTTTTCAAAGTAACCGATCATTTCTCTACTGACTTCTCTAGGAATGAAATGCTTATTATCTATCTTGCCAATCCTCCTACCAAGTCCCCCCTCCCCAACTAACGTTTGGGGAAAGGAGGAGGAGCATGGGGGAAAAAGATTTCCAAAATACTTTCTTCTTTCCATGGCAGGAGAGGGTGAATGTATTCACCCTCTAAATGGTGTTCCATTATTCCAGTCACTTAGGATGACAATCTTATCTTTTTTCCCCTCTCAGTGATCTCCCATACTTGACAGACTCTTCCTTCGAAAAAAAAAAAAAATCACTACCATCCCTTTCTACTCCTACTGGCACCACTAAAGTTTAGGTCACAACTAAATGCCTCATTTCTCATGCACATTACTGCTATAGTCTCTAAACCCACCCCTTGTCTCCTCTTTCAATTCTTTCCAATCCATTTCGGGCTCCAATACTCTATCTTCCCCCAAAATTACACTGATTGCACACCTAATCTTCTCAGCCACATTCAATGGATCTCAACTGTGTATACAACAAAATTAAAACTTCATTTTTATATTCTGGGTCATTATTTTAGGCCTCAAGAAGCTTTCAATTTCCAGCCTTTAACTACTACTACTGCCAAACAGTTGGTAACTGTCCCTAGGATGTAAACCATTCTCCTGGCTCCATACTTTTTCTCAATACTGTTTATATCAACTCCCTAAAAAGGGCTTATTTATCAACTTCCTAAAAGCTCAAATTTCAATCCACTTTAAATTCCATTCACTTATGAGACTTCCTCCAAACACTGCAGCAAAATATATTTCTTAGCAGAACCAAAGATAGAGAAAACACAGCACAATTATAACTACAGGAAGACAACATTTGAAGGCAACAAAATTCAGGGGTAATACAACAAATAAATGTTGGTACTAAATTTATTAAAGTATATATCCTATCTTTCTTTTAGTGAGCTACAAAAGCATAAGGATTCACATACAGTCATTCACTTTCTTCTACTGATTCATTTAACTACTTTCCTAGGCTATCTTTTGTGCTATATGAATTTGTCTGGATTTAATTATCCTAACAATATTTAATAAATAAAAGGAACATTCACTCATAGTAACTTTTAAAATTAAAAATGCTAGTGCCTGACATACAGTAAGTACTTAATAAATGTCAGCTGACTTACAATAACTATTACTTGAGGCACTTAATCCTCCATTTGACCCTTGGGTTCAGGGTACAACTTACATTTCTTTTAACTCCCCCTCTTACCTGATAGTACCTAACATAATAGGTAGGTACTCAACAATTTTTGAAAGTGCTATTTAACCCTAACCCACTGCAAATAAGGCCATTTAAAAAAACCATTTCTTCCTCCAATGTTCAATGTAGTGGTGTTTCTTAAATCCCACCTGTGTCTAAGACAAATCTTTTTTTTTTTTTTACCAGTAAGCAAGAAGCTTAATAATATAAACGCAATTTCCCAAACAAGTTAATGAAAGATATATTCACTAAAATTGTCTTTGGCCGTAATGCTTGATTTCTCATATAGGGGAGGGCACGGGGAATGATTAAGATATAGCCACATAATGCATGTATAAATATTGTGAGGTATACAGGCTCCTGACACAAAGGAGATAGCCAGTGCATGAATATTTACCTGCAGGGAAAAGAAGTATGTTATCCCACCTTAGGAAAGATATCTTTGCATATAGGCTTTTAAAGAATGTATGGAATCAGAGACCCCACAATTTCCTTCTCTGAAAGAGATTTATGAGAAACTGAAGCTTTACAACAGCTTTGCAACTCAAGATTTTCACTGAATCTTTTCTATAATTATTTCAGTTTATAGTAGATCTAAATTTCAACATCTAACAATAATCAACCAATCAATGCTCTACAGATGTCCTGCTCAGACCAATCATAAGATAATGCAGAAATCTTGAACAGACTCAAACAAGAGACCAAAACACCATAGAATTAATTAGAAAATAAAATAGTTACTAGGAATTTAGGAAACAGACAATAGTAGAGTTACTAAAAGAATCACAAACATTGAAATGTAAAACTACAGTAGAAGTTTATAACAATTGAAAACACAACATGAAGAAATAAAGCTCACTTATAAATCAAGATTGAAAAATTTTAAAACATAGAAAGTGGGCAAAAGCATAACCAGGTCTTCAAGCTAACCTTTTTGTGAAGAGAAACAAGGTCTCAAGGAGACAAAGCACATGTCAATTCTTGACAAATATAAAGCAAGATTGTAACAAAATACCCAGGTATCAATTAGAACACAGGAGAGTTAAAGGAAGCTCTCTGGCTGGTTCAAAGATCCTTTACATTACAAACCATGGGCTATTCACTCAGAAGTTCTGGGCTCCTGATCAGTTACTTTCAAGTAAATTTTGTCCTGTCACAATATGTTTACAAAACTGTGTTCCAAAGTCATGGCATTCCAATTCTTATTTTCATATGGATCCACTACTTATTAAAATGTTGCAGAGCTCCAAAACAAAAACCTTACACTGGGCAAAAACCAGAGATTATCAAGTTTTAACTATAAAAATCCACCAATCTGGGTTTCCAAGAAAGTTGAAGATTAGTCTTATTCATCTTACTACAAAAACTTATAGAGTATAAAAGAGGGAAAAAAGAAGCAACTAATTACAAAAAAATGCACACATAGAAAAAGAACAGAGAATCCCATATAGTAAGTTAATCAAAGACAAACAAAAAAGAGACCAAAGAAAAAGGTGTGAAATTGAATTAATGAACCTAATTATTAAGAAAGAAATATAAAAAGTTTGCCATAGTAACATTTTAAAGACACCTGTATTAGGACACTAAATAGAATATTATAAGGAAAAACAAATTCTTTAGAGTGTGAGAGAAATAATACATTCTTCAATAAAGTGAGGTTATTCAAAAAAGCTTGGCTAGGTTGTGACCTACAACTAGAGAGAAAATAGATCACCAAGATAATTGATCTGCAAGGAGTGAAGAAATTAAAACTAAAATTTGGTTGGCAAATACATGAATAAACAAAAATTCAAAAAACCACCCCTTGTAGAATGAACAGTTGAAAGAAAAAGGTTAAGAGCATGGGCATAAAGTCAAAACAAAGCAACTGAAAATCACCTAATATTAACTAATTGATAACTGCCATCTTTGGAACACTTTCTATAGTGAAGAAAGCTCCTCATTGCTCATAATATTTTCTACAGTGAAGGTCTGACCATATCACTGCCCACTCTTCTTTCAATAAATTCCAGTGGAACCTTATTACCCTCCAGAATCAAACATAAAATCCTTTATTTGTTTTTTCAAGCCCTTCTCACCTTTCCAGTTTTCTTATACCTTAACTCCTCTCCACATACTCTGCAATTCAGGGATGCTGACCTGCTTATTATTCCTTCCATAAGACACTCCATCTCTCAAAGCCAAGTGTTTTCAGTAGCTTGTCCTCCTTGGCTGGAGACCTCCCCTCCTCATCTCTCTCTCTCTCCTGGCTTCCTTTAAGTTTCAGCTAATGTCCCACCTTTTGCAAGAAGCCTTTCCCAATTCTCCTTAATAAAAGTGTCCCTTATCTCAGAATTACCTTTTACTTGTTTGTATATATCTGTTTGCACACAGTCTCCCTCATTAAATAAACTTTGTGCTCCTTGAGAACAGGGAATTTTATTTTACTTGCCTTTCTTTATATTCTCAACACTTGGAGTACAATGCCTGGCACAAACAGAAGGTGCTTGATAAATGCTAGTTAACTGATTGTCTCAGAATCACTACCTATAATAAAGGTTTGGCTAGGCCACAGAAACAAACCCTAAAACAACCCAACATGCACAAACTTTAAGTTCAAGTTATAACTATTCCCACCAACAATTATTTTAAGTTTAGGGAGTTTTATGAACTCCTCACCACCCACTGCCACGTAGAAAGTTATAGGAAAACAACTGTGGTTAACAAAAGACTTTGAGATAAAAGTCTCTTCTAATACAATCTTTAATCTCTGTCCTTTGCTCTAAATTTTACTGGTTAGACAACCCTAGCTGCTGTTTAATATGCTATTTCAAATCCAATATGACAATTCATTAGTAGCAATATTTACATACCTTATGTAAACAAGTGTCCACAACCCAATTGCACACGTTTTCCAGGTCGTCAGACACCTCAAGCCTAGATTTAACAAATTCACAGAGCTCCTCATTGCTCATAACATCCCAGATTCCATCACAAGCCAAGATGATAAATTCATCCTCTTCTGCTCTTAAAATTTCATAAACCTCAGGCTCTGGAGAAACAAGTTGTTCCGTAGGGCCTTTGCCATCCACACATTTGTAATCATAGTCCCCCAGAGCTCGAGAAACTGCTAATGAACCATTTACACGCTGTATCATTACACTGCCTCCTGCATTTTGGATTCGCTCTTTCTCCCTTGGATTGCAAGGTTTGTGATCCTGGGTTGAAAAGCAGACTTGTCCACTCCTATAAAGGACAGCACGTGAATCTCCACAGTTGATAAAGTAGATATGTTCAGGTGAAATCATAACTCCCACTGCAGTTGAGCCACTCCTGTCCATCCCATTTCTGAGATCTGAAAAGTTACGCATGTATTCATCAATTTTCAAGAAGCCAGTTCTGATTCCGCTCTTAACATTTTCCACTGAAGGTTCAAGAGCAGATCCAGGTTTTTCTGCTGCCCTAAAATCTTCATTATTAGTAATATGTTCTAATAAGTGTGTTGAGCAGTAATTTGCCACTCGAGATCCAGCATGACCATCATAAACAGCAAAAAATGACCAGTTTTCCAAGCCATGAGGAATTCCTACAACTGCTGTGTGAGCATCTTCCATTTCTACTCTCCATCCTTGCATGCTGCTTAGGCCATAACGCAAACCATTCCCAGCACCGTGAGCATTGTGTTTCTCCGTTTTAGGTTTGTCCAAAAATGCACCCATGTTTAGAACTGAATCTGGAAGGGAAAAAAAGAATAGGAGTTTCAATTTAAAAAGAAAAATATGTAACTATATACGTAAATATAAAATGATTCAAATTGTTAAAGGCTCAGTCATAACATTCTTCCTCGTTTAAAGACACTAATACTATCCAGGTTTATTCCACAATAATAGATATGACTCAAAAATATTTTTAATAAAATAAACATTTACTATATTGGATGAGCATATGAGCATGCACACACACACACGGAAGAGATCCTTGAAATTTCAGCTCTAGCAGTATTATTTTAAAACCACTAATATGTAGTTGGGGAGAGAAAGGGTATCAACTAAAAATTTGGGTAAAGACCAATTTATTCTAAGTCACTAACTCTGATTAGAAACTTTAAAAAGCCTTACTCTCTTATAAAATTACTAGAGACATGTGCTTGTCTAATACTATAAACTAAAAAATATGGCATCAAGATTTTATTTCTGACAGGGTAAATTTCAGAGATGAAGGTAAGTATAAGGGAGAGCCTACAGCAAGAATGCCACCCCAGAAAGTGAGAATATGTAGAGTTTGTGCTCTGTGTTTTATGTACCCTAATAATACATTGATTAGTATCCATTCAAAATCACAAGCCAAAATCACTAAAATGAATTGTTGGAGAAAAAAAATCAGTCAAAATCTCAATAAACACTATATCCAAATATTGAACTTTGTTCTGAAAGCTTAAATTATCCAAAATTTCTCTCTCAAATATGCATTCATGTTCCCAAGAATGGTTATATAATCTACTTGCTCAGCTACTTTCCATCAGAGTTTTGTCATGTCTACCTAAGAATGTTTTTTCTTTTTTTAAAATTAATTTGTTTGTTTTCAGTTTTCAATAATCACTTACATAAGTTTTAAATTTTCTTCCCTTCCCTGTCTTCTCCCTCCCCAAGAAGGCATGCAATCAGTCTTATATGGATTCTACACATATATTCTTATTAAACACATTTTCACATTAGTCATGACACGAGAAGAATGAAACAAATGGGAGAAACCACGAGAAAAAAAAACAAAACAAAACACAAATGAGAAAATAGTCTGCTTCATTCTGCGCTCCGATTCTACCGTTCTTTCTCTGGATGTGGATGACATTTTGCCTCAAAAGTCCTTTGGGAATGTTTTAGGTCCTTGCATTGATGTGAAAGGTAAGTCTATTAGAAAAAGCCCTCATACACTGTGGCTGTTACTGTGTATAATGTTCTCCTGGCTTAACAATGGTTTTAAAAGGGTTAGAATACCTGTGGCTTTTTCACTGGTATGGAAAGAACATTCAAAAATCTTACAACAGTTCTTAGAATAGATCTTAAGAGTTGCTACACTGAAAAACACTAATCACCTTATATAACTATTTAATGGAATTAAATCACCATTGGAAAAATAGTCAAAGAATAGGTACAGACAATTTTTAAATGGATGCATAAATTATAAGGATAAAAATATGGTCTGGGACCTGTGATTTCTTAGATGAAAAAATTTGCTCTGCCAATGCAAGTTGGTACCATCTCTGAAATTTATAACCTTAGGACGTTGCCTGGAGCACTGAGAAGTGAAGTGACTTGTCATGATGAGATAACCAGTATGAGTTGAAATTTTTATCTTCCTGGCTCTGAAGCCAATGCACTATATACCATATTGCTTCTCACTTATTTTAAGTAACCACTTTTTAAGTATTCAAATCTATTGATGACCAGAGAAATGAATATTAAAATAATTTAAAGGTGCTACTTCACAGTCATCAAAATCGGCAAAAAAAAAAAAGTCTTAATTCAGTTGGGTTGAAGAAAAATAGGCTGAAAAATTTCACTGTTAAAATCTTTATAAGGGCAATCTTGCAATACATAATTAAAAGTCACAAAAATAATTATGAATATAATTCTAAAGGCACTAATTCATTAAAGACTTCAAGCCAAAAATCTGGTTTCTGTAAAAAGAAAGGTAAGTTTGGGGGTGATTTTTGGTCCAGATCTATTATTTCACCTTATCATGAACTCCCAGTGAAGAAATACAGATTAACAACTGCTCAGAATCCTATAGTTTTAATCAACTTCCCCAGTGTCACACAGTAGAGATATGCTTTTTAAAAGTAACTTTTAAACTGGTGAAATTTTACTACAGAAAATTTTAAGGGATATCCAAAAGCTAAAATGAAATCTTATTTCACGGCAAATGAATGAAATAAGAACCAGATACACAAAATATTAAGTGTGTAATAGAAACATTCATCCTAACCATTTATAAATAATTAAAAGATTTCAAAGCAAAATGTACAAGAAAAATTAAAAATTCCTATTCTATTTTTCTCCTCTATTAATTCAATTCTTTCCAAGTATAAAAACACTACTGACAGCAACACTCTAAGAACAAGACAGCACCATTTAACAGAAAACTCAGAAGTTATGTTACTTGTACAAGACAGATTGTGGGCATAATCACTGAATCAGCAAGTGTTCATTAAAAAAATTAATTGTGCCAGGTGAGCCTAATTTCTTTTTCATATGGGGCTATAATACTGGTACATTGCATAGTCATAGTTCAAATGTGTATTGTTTCTCTGGAGCACCTACCACAGAAGTATCAGACATGTGGTCCACAGCACTCCTGAGTGCAGACCAAACCAGATTAAAATGTAAATGGGAAATACTTAACAAAATAATCAAAAATGCAATAAAATGTAACATTCAAAATTAAGTCAATAAATGGCCCACAAAGATAATTATGTCTGGTTAATGGCCCCTATTTCTATTTCAGCTTGACACCAATGACTTACCTCAATAAGATCACAGACTCACATGTTAAAATAAAAGCAGATCATGGGAATGCCTTAAACATCATCATCACTATCACCATGATCGTTATTATCATCATAATGCTTGATTTCACCAAGTCACCCCAACAAAGTCTACTGAGTCATCATAGGCAAGATAGAGGGATTTGACATAGATAGTAACTTAAGTAGAACTGGTTAAATAATTAGTTAACAAGAAGTCATGATTGATCAATTAATGTCAACTTGGGAAGGGGGGAGATTGCTAGTAGAATAATACTAAGAAGACGCTTATTAAATTCCATACAAAGCTGGGAGGAATTGTTAGTATTTTACATGATAGCATTGGGATACAAAAAGACTGACAGATTAGAATGGGCTGAATCTGAAGAGTATTTCTTTCCCATTGGATTTCAAGAACTACAGTTGAAATGGAAAAAAAAAAGTATACAAAGCAGCTAGAGAACAGTTCACATGAAAAAGATCTGGAGGATTTATTAAGATAGAGCAGTCAAAAAAGGTAATGGGATCTTAAGCTGTGTTAGTAGAAGCATCATGTGTAGAACAGGTGTTCATCTCAGAATACTCTGCTCTCCACTCTTGCCTTTTTGTTCTATCCCCATTGTTCTCTAGATAAACATCAATGTGGATTACTTCCACAATTCGTTTTCACTCCTCCATACCAGCCTCCACTGAAGCAAGTCTCATAACTGTGCTGATTGAGTATATTACAAATTCATGCTGCATAGCTTCAATAGGGCCCCCACTGCCCCAAAGCATCTATTCTTCCCTGACTCCCTAGCTCACTCTCTAAAAAAGCTATTCAAAACCTTTTCTTATTTCATCAAGCCTGTTGCACACTTCAAACTCGATGTATGAAGGATATCTCAAACTCATTCCCCCTAACGTCTCCCCCTCTTTGAAACTTCTGTATTTCTATGCAAGGTGTGACCATCCTTCTGAGATGGCTCAGGAGAAGAAAGTGAGGCTGGTGACCTTGCACAGCCCTCCCTCACCCAAATCAAAGTCAAGTGCGAGTCAAGTCATCACCCTGATGTCATGGTCCTCCCAACAATCACCATCCTTAAAATGTCATAGGTTCACAAGCTTATTCTTAGCTCTATCCCTCTCTCTCTTTCAACCCAGAAAGTCAATCAGTTGCCAAATCTTTCTATTCCCTTTATGTTACTTCTTAACAACTTAACAATTCTCACAACTGACCCTTTTCTTCACTTAAGTTCAGGCTCTCATCACCTTCCACCTAAATTGTTCAAACAGCCTCCTACTTGGTCTCACTACCTCAAATCCACTGTATATCCAGATAACAATTTTCATTATGTGCATATCTGACCATGTCACTTCCCTATTCAATCAACTCTAGTAGTTTCCCATTGCCTCTAGGATAAGCTATAAATTCCTCTATTTAGCTTTTAAAATCCTACACAATCTGGTAGAAACATCTTTCCAACTTCACTGAATATTCTCTGGACTCTGCAACTCTATTTGTTGTCCCATTCACATGGGACCCCTAACTCCCATCTCCAATGTGTTCATACTCCCTGGAATGTAGGTTCTTTACTTCTTTGCCTCCACCTTGAAGAGTCAGGCATCACCTTCAGCATGAAACTTTTACACAATTTCCCCTTTGACCCACTAATGCTCTCCCTACCAAACTACCTTGTATTTAATTATTATATATACAAATATTTGTATTTACAAACTTTACATTTATATTACATAGGGTTTATATAAAGTATCTGTCTCCCCCATCAGAACATAAGCTTACAATGTGTAGAGAATGTTTTATTTTTAGTACAAATATCCATCACACCTTAGCAAAGTGTCTGGCACACAGGAGACACCTTATACTTGTTCAATGATTGAGAAGATATTGAAATAAGGTTGTTGGTTTATTCCCCCCCGCCATTGTTATATCTTTCAGTGACTCTTGTATAAACCTAATATATGCATAGAAAACACTAATAAATAGAGCCTTTAAGGTGTCATTTTCCTTAACTATATCAAATGACTTTTTATAGTTTGCTAATTATATATATGTTAACTATATATAAGCATGATGGGTTTTCCACATCTTTCAATCAATTGTATGACGTAAATACATGTACTACTATAATGTAAGTATATGTACTACTATGGTATACAGATTGAAAAAAATTCCCTATTAATATCAATGCCTCTGATGCATATATATTCATAAGAAATTATAAACACGGAAAGTATTCATTTAAGCCAGTTGTTAATATTCTCTTAATTGCCTTAAAAAAAACTATTAATACAGTCCAAGATTTTGAATTACTTTGGTATCTTTCTCCTTCAGATCCTTGTCAATCAGCTTCTTAACACCTTCACAACTGGCTGTCATTAGCAAAACCTTCTCTATATTCATTTCGTTTAATCCAACTGATTTCCCTAACTTTCCTTTCTTTATTGCCATGCTTCTCTCTTCTATAAGCACACCTGGGTCTTTAGTGTTATATAGTCCACTTGTGTTTTCTTTGCTTAATGGTTAAAAAATTCTTAAAAAATGTAGATTTTGACTTTACTTTGTTGGATCTCTCATCAAGCTTTCTTTAAACTAATTTTACTTACCACTGCTTTTCTGTTTTATGAAAATAAATTATTCATAATCTTCTGCCACCCTCCTTCATAATATTACACAAATGAATTATATTCTCAACGTGTAATGGCTTTGGCTGCCATGCCTCCCTGCTTACCAAGTAAGTTACATGTCTGCTAAGATGATTTTTAGGCTCAGTTGGGGTCTCTTTACAGCAAATGGCTTATAATGGTTAAAATTCTAAGTGAAATCACTACAATCAATGTGGATATCTTTTCTTCTATTTTTTGTTATCAACAGGTTGAAACTGTTTAATTGTATGGCATATCTTTTCTTATTTTTCTTTCCTTCACCTGGATACTAATTTTGATCTTTGCTCTAACAAATTGCAGCCCTAAATATACAAAAATAAGTGATTAAACAATGACATTCCTATTAGTAATAAGTAATCTTCTTTTGTGTTGTCATTTCAATGGTTGCCACATCCAGCACCAACCTCCCAATTCTTATTCATTCTGTAGTCTACAAATTTTTGCCCTCTCATTCCTTATTACTAATTCATATTTTTCAACTCTTTTTTTTTTTTTTTTTACCATCGTATCAATTTGCACATTATCTGTGCAGAAGTCACAGAGGATCAAGGTATATGTGGATTGATTTAGAGGGTCATATCAAGTTGTCTATAAAATTTTTGTTCTTCAAATTATCTTCTATTTGCTTTATATTTTCCATATTTACTTTTATCTTGCTTTACTTGCATCTTGTTTTCCCTAAGATACTGTAAACTCCTTGAGGAGAAAGACTTTCATTTTTTTCTCTGTATTCCTAGCACCGAGAACAGTGCCTGGCACTTAGGCAATTAAAATGTTTGTTCACTAATTGATAACATTAGAATAGCAAATGCAATCTATCACCTCAAATACTCCAAATTTTCAGCATCTAGAATGTCCCTACAGTTATCTGATATTAACAGTTTTAATATTATTACAGCATATTCTTTAAATCAACGATTCTTTTACTGAGCTTAATTCTCCAAACATTTTTCAGAAAAGCTGTATGATCACAATTTTTATTTTAACCTATTTTATAAGGTTCTTCTACAGCGTTATTTAACTACAGAGCTGGGTGTTCTTCATATTTCCTACCATTCATTTTAAAATAGCATTACAAGCACCATCATGTAATATTTTAACAAATGAATGTCTAGATTAGATTTCTGGCATTTAACATGGGTAGGGAAGGTTTTATGAGATTGATATCTTTTTCCTTCAACCTGTAGGGGTAACTGATAAATCTAGAACTCTTAAATTGCCAAGAACAAAGGACAGGTATATAGTATGTAAAAGAGAAAGCAGTACTTTGTTACTTTAAACCTAAATTGTGTTACAAGTGGAAAAAATAATATTAAAATCAATACAATCTTCTGTGCCTATTTTAAGGATTTATCCTCTCAATGTGAGAGTTATAAAGCTGAAACTCAAGGTAAAAGACAGTAAAATTTACTTACATAATGAAACTTCAAATCCATTAGAAACTACACAAAATCTAGCCACACGCTTGGAGATCAGGTCTGTTTCACACATCCCACTCAGTCTAATTTATAGATACATATAACATCCCATTTCATCTAATTTGCAGATATATATAATATCCTACTCATTTTAATTTATGGATACATACATGTGGAACAATTAGGTATATGGAATAGCAAAGTGGAAAGGTAAAAGGGTCTGGAAGACGACTTGTTTAAAAGAAATTAGAATGTGATTAAAAAAAAGAGACATTTCAAAACAGTTTTAGGCACTGGTACCCTAACTCTGAAACTACTGTATCTCACAGTCAAATTTTCAAGCACTACTACCAATATTCTGAAGTTTTCATTAACACAAGGAAAATTTAACTTAACCTTTGAGGCTCATTTTGAGAATTTAATATTGTATCTTTTCAGAGGTCTGAAAAATTACCCTACATGTTAAACATGTTGTCTTAACATCTTGCACTCAATTATTATAAACACTTGCTTCCCTTACAGAATAGGTCCAATCCCTCTAAACTTTTAAAATTTTACCAACCTGATTCCATACTTACCTCTGACCAATAATTAAAAAAAATTTAAAGACAATAAACATATTTGCTTATCAAAAATAATTTAGTATCAACAATAAAACAAAAAACTGTCCCAAGTATAATACAGCTTTTCAAAATAAATAATATGTTCAAAATAAGTACAAAATTATCCCTTAAAATGACAGCAAAAGTATTTAGAAAAATCAGTTTAGGAAACTTTAATTTATCAATGTCTTGGTTGATATTTTTAATCTTTGGTCTCAATAGCTGCAAACAGAAATATCATGTGTCTCAGTATCATTAATGTAACAATACACAAGAGATAAAACTATAAGACTAATTTGGTTTTCTGTGAAAAAATAAAGCCATGGGATAGTCATTCTTTATAAGTCAGTGTTGGGGAAAAGAGACTACTGTGCCAAGGTTTCCAATTGCAAAGTACATGCGTTCCTGCTATTAAAAAAGTATGACTGTACTATAGTCAAAGCTCTATGATATTTAAATGAAACAAAACTGAGTCTTAATGATCATTAAGAAACATCATTACACCATTCAAGTTATAAAGACAATCTTGGTTAGTGTATAATAATAGTAATGGCCCCAAATTTCCTTTCCAGAAAAATGCAGGTTAGAAGGAAATACCTTGATGCTCTTATCACATTACAAACAAGAAGAAAAATTTTTAAATTCTGCACTGAAATTATAACAAAATGTTACAATGGCAAGATGCCATGGTCTGATATTTTTGTGCCCCAGAATTAACTACTGGAGAAAAATTCCTTTTTCTTGGTGCTATGGTAAAAGTTAGTTTACACATTATATCCAAAGACCTAAAGAAATTACATTTTACAAATTTCTCACAATATAAGTCCTCAGTCTACTATTCATATTTAATTAGCTGCAATATTATCACAATCTGAAAAAAGTCTGAAATAGTAAACTTAATACTATTTCATAAAAAGGAAAATAAAATATCTTCCCAGAACAGACAAGTTTGTGGGCTAAGTTTGATTAGAAATATCAAAAGCAAAATACCATTATAGAAAACATAAGGCAGCTGACCAATGAGATTTCCCCATATGGGAAACTCAACTGTACAATTTGTGGTAATAGGGACAGTGTTCATATTCTCCCTGTCAAAAAGAAAGGAAAAACAAAAAAAAACAGCAACTAGAAATTATTTGTTAATGATATGAAAAAGAATGAGCCAACTGTGACAACCACCTATTAAAACAAGTACTAAAATCTTGGGAGGCATTAGTGTCCAGATCAAGAGAGAAAATACTCAAGCACTGGTCAGACCATGTGTGAATTAATGAGTTAGGTTCTGGATGTCACACTTCAAGAAGGCAATAAGATACTGTGCAACCAATAAGGGAATCAGAGTGATGTCTAAAAATCTTAACATTAAAAGGCAGAACTGAAAGTACTAGATGTTTAGCCAGCAAAAGAGAAGATGTGATATTTGTTTTCAAATATTTGAATGGCTGTCATGGGAAAGGGAAAAAGAAATCCTATGAAGCTTCAGAGATTTACAGCTGTGTAAAAACAAACAGATCAGCTCATGAGATATTAAGCTACCTATTACTGGAAGTGTTTAAGCAGAGGCTTGACCATCTGTCAGAGATGCTGTAAAAGGAATTCCTGCATTAAATGGGAGACTGTACTAGAGATGACCATTAAACTTCCTACCAACTGTATTTTATGATAGAAATGTAAATTTCAAATTGCCTTTGAATCTATCCAACATGCAAAAGAAGGCATTATTTCAGATCAAAATGGCAACCTGTAGAAATTGAAAAAGAGCTAAATTTGCTAAAAAGCAAAAAACATAAAAAGTTTTGTGGAAATAAAAAGGAGAATAGATTATAAATCTACTAACATCCTCCCAAAATATTACTTAAATTAAGAATATAATAGCTTACATGACAGAACAAATCCTATACAAATCAAAACTTCACTTATTCTGAAATCTCAAGTAGAAATAGGAAGTAGGGACAAAATAAATAAGAAAAATGGGAGTTTGCTTTCAAAACTCACTCAAAGTAGAGAAGAATGCCTCATTAGCTCTTTTAATTGTCAGGGACTTTTGAAATGTTAAAGCTAGTGGTCTTTTCTCAGATCTCATTCCCTTTGGTCTCTCTTCAGCATTTGTCACCTCTGAACATCAACTTGATTTTAGAGAGGCACATCTTTGGGTCATGAGTTTGGCTAAGGTAGATAAATAAAGATCTGGCTATATCAAAGATGATGACAAAGAACAAGCGAACTCCTGTTGAATGGGCTGTTAAGGGATATTTAGGGGGAAAAACATCTAAGAAAACAACCAAGTTTTGTAAATAAGTGACTGTTTAAATGATAATGCCACTGTATAAATTTCTAAGACGCAGCTAGTAGGCTTAGTGAACAGAGTGCTGGGCCTGGAGTCAAGAAGACCAGAGTTTAAATCCAATCTCAGACAAACAGTAGCTGTGTGACCCTGGGAAAGTCATTTAACCTTTGTCTATCTTTAATCCATTGGAAAAGGAAATGGTAAACCACTCCCATATTTCTGCCAAGAAAATCCCATGGACAGTAGGTCCATAGGGTCATGAAGAATCGGACACAATCAGACAATGGAACCACACCTGGCATTCAAGATAGATGATTATAACATATCTTCAATGTGCCTTTGAAAATGAACTACTGCCTATTTCCTAACAGACCTGCTCTTTCCTGTACCACTCTGCTTCTTTGCTCACTTGCCATACCTATCCTTCAAGGTTCAACACCAAAATCCTCCATGGCAGACTTTCTGACCTCCAGATATGACCTTTCAATCATCTGACTTGCCTGTAGTGTGGGGAGGGAAGGGAGGATCTGAAGAGATGAGCATTCATTATATCATCTACTATGTGCATGATGCCATTACTATTAACAACTATTATTTCATTTGATCCTCATAACACTCGTGGGAGGTATGTGCTATTGTTATCATCATTTTACAATTCAGGAAACTGACACTGAGAGAGGTGAAGTGACTTGCCCAGGATCATACAGCCAGAAAGCCTTTTTATCCCGATTTAAACTCAGGTCTTTCGGACTTTGTTGTAGTTGTTTAGTTGTTTTTCAGTCATGTCCAATTCTTTGTGACCCCATTTGGGTTTTCTTGGCAAAGATACTGGAGTGGTTTGCCATTTCCTTCTCCAGCTGACTTCATTGAAAGATACAAAATTTAAACTATCGTTTTACACTACTCAAAATTCCTATATACAATGACCACACTCAATAACCAAATGGAACTATGATTTCATTGACATATCAACTGCAATTCCATTCATGCATATTCATCTCATGACACTCTAGTTTGCCACTCATGGTCTTCTTTGCTTTCTCTTGATATGATAAGGATGTCAATGAAGCAAGCAGACTTTAATAATAGTTATCATTTATTCTTGGTATATCAGAATTTCCCAAGTAAAACAAACCTGATTCTTTGGAAATTTTATCACTATACAAAGATCTCAGCTATTGGGGCAAGAACTCACTCTTTGGTGACACCTGAAAGGTAGTATGGCAGAAACAAGACACAGGCTAATCTCTTATACCATATGTCAAGGTAAGATTAAGAGAAGAAGGGCATGGGGATAAGTTAACTATGATGGTATACCTAAAAAAGTAAAATTAAGGGATCCACTGGGAGAAGGGGAGGGGGAAAGGAAGAATGGGGTAAATTATCTCACATAATAAAAAGGGCATGAAAGAGTTTTTACTTTGGAGGGAAACATGGCAGGGTGGTAGGCAACACTTGAACC
Organism: Notamacropus eugenii; assembly: GCF_028372415.1. Classification (NCBI taxonomy): domain Eukaryota; kingdom Metazoa; phylum Chordata; class Mammalia; order Diprotodontia; family Macropodidae; genus Notamacropus; species Notamacropus eugenii. Next base: position 665,591,279 of record NC_092872.1, read on the forward strand.
TTAACATACACATTCAGTGGATACAGAAATCTAGCATACTCTACAGGAAAGTAGGAGGAGAAGGAGATAAAAGAAGGAGAGAGGGAGATAAGAGAAGGGGTGGGGTAGGGACAGAAGGGAAGATGGATTAGGGGAGGTGATCAGAAGCAAAATACTTTTCAATATGAATGGAATAAATTTACTCATAAATGGAAGTAAATAGCAGAGTGGATTACATGATTTAGACTTAGAGGGTGATATCATATGAAAATTAGGGGAGAATGGAAGAGTATACTGGTCAGATACATGGAAGAAGGAAGAATTTATGATCAAATGAAAGATACATTTTGGGATATAAAATAATAATAATATTAATAACATTATAATATTTTGATTGCATTCAATTTTAGATTTTGCACAAACAAAACCCAATGCAGTTTTGATTAGAATGAAAGCAGAAAACTGGGGAAAATTTTATAAGAATTTCTCCGATAAAGGCATCATCTCAAAAATATAGAAAACTGAGTCAAATTTATAAGAACATAGGTAATTCCTCAATTAATAAGTGTTCAAAGGATATGAGCAGGCAGTTTTCTGATAAAGAAATCAAAGCTACAGTCATATGAAAAAATGTTTTAAATCACTATTGATTAGAGAAATGCACATTAAAACAACCCTTGAGGTACCACCTCACACCTATAAGATTGGCTAATATGACAGAAAAGAAAAATGTTAAATATTGGAGATGTGGGAAAATTGGCACACTAATGCACTGTTGGTGGAGTTGTGAACTGATCCAACCATTCTGGAGAGCAATTTGGAATAATGCCCAAAGGACTATAAAACTGTGCATATTCTTGGATCCAGAAATACCACCACTATTAGGTCTCCATCTCAAAGAGATTAAAAAAAAATTTAAAAGGATCAATATGTACAAAAACAAAGGGGATGCACATTAACAGGGGAATGGCTAAACAAGTCGTGGTATATGTTCGTGATAGAATATTACTGTAGTATAAAAAATGACAAGTAGGGTGGTTTCAGAAAAAATCTGAAAGATTACATGAACTAACACAAAGTGAAATGAGCAGAACCAGAGTACACAGTAACAGTTAATACTGTACAATCATCAATTGTGAATGATTCAGCTATACTCAGCAATACAATGATCTTAGTTACTGGTGAAATTTGAATGCGAATCAAAACACACTTTTTTAAACTATTTTTCCTAGGGGTTTTTTTGTCTGTTTTCTTTCACAATATGACTAATATGGAAATGTTTTGTATGACTGCACATGTACAATATACATCAAATTGTTTGCCTTTGCAATGGGGGGAAGAAAAGGGGAAAGGAGGAGAGAATTTGGAACTCAAATTTTAAAAACATAAATGTAAAAATTGTTTCTATACGTAATTGAGAAAAGATGTTAACAAAAAATTTATACTGAAACAATATTTATTTAGTAACAGTAATAGAAGTCAGCACTGACAAAAACAAAGTAAAATCCTAAGTCTAACATTGCTGTTTTCACAGTGGGCATGGGTTAGAGTGAACCATATGTACTTAAGGGAAAATGAAAGACTTTCTTTATGGTGTATCTAATGAAAAAAAGCTTAGACTAGAAACAAAGTATAATGTGAAAAATACTGCTCTAATTATAAAGATCATAAAACAATAAGGGAAAGAGAAAAGATAAAACCAAATGGGCTCTTTGATTATAGTAAGATTACGATATTTCTCTCAGAGAGAGCAGATTACAATGCAGAATGTAGTTTAAGTTGTCAGACAGTCCCTGTGGCAGTTTTGTTTAATTTTTTTTCTGTTACAAAAAAGGGTTATTTTGGGTGGGGAGGGTACATGATAAGTAAACTCAAATTGAATACAGTATTAAAAAATTAATAATTTTATTTTTAAAAACCTCTGAAAACCAAAGTAGTCTGGATAAAAAGATGTTTTTAAAGTCCTATTTCCAAAAATGCAAAAAATTTATGCATTAAACCTCCAAATTTATATGTGAAGACAGTTGACAGGAAAATGAGCCATAATTTGTAGTTTTCCAAAAGAGCTGTTATTGTTGTGCGTTGCTGAAGAAGACCGTGACATCAGAGAAATGATGACATGACTTGCATTTAACTTTGTTTTGAGTGAGGGAGGGCCATGCAAGGTCACCAGCCTCACTTTCTCCTTCTGAGCCATCTGAATCCAGTGACCAGATATTCATCAGGATGACTGGAGATGGCCCAGGATGCAATTGGAGACCCTGGCCCCTTTAGGTCAAGGTCTATTCAGGTACTCATTTAGGGTGAGGTAATACCTATTCAGTGAATAGGCCTGTCTCCCTCCCAGCCTGATATAGTTATTTTTCTTTGCCTCATTAAAGGGGCCATTCCCTGACTACTTCTAAAAGAGTAAATAACATAAAATGAGACAAAAGGGGTGCTCCAAATTGGTTCTCTTTACAGTTATACTCCCATAAAACTGGCATTTCAAAATATATTAGTAAATTTTAATACGTTAAAAAAAAGTTTTCTTCCTTCACAAGATAGGTGATTTCATAGGTATAACAAGCTCTTGGTAGGAACCTGTTCCATTTCCAATTCAAAATCCACTTTCTTAGGCAAGTCATCTTTAAAAATTATCTAGGGGCACCTGAGAAGTTATTAAATCAATGTTAATTGCCTACCATGTGCCAGGCAGGTACTGTGCCAAACACTGGGGATATAAAGAAAGGAAAACTAGGTCTCCACTCTCCAGATCACAATCTAATGAGGGAGATAATAAGCAAACAACTATATACAAACTATATACGTATATACAATATATACATTGCACAAACAATAGACAGGGCTGAAAGGAGATTTTTAGGAGAACAAAAAAGACTATTTTGTACTATAGTTGCAAATGAATATAAATGAATGTCTCTTTCAATACCACCCTTCCCCCAATCACTATACTGTTACAAAGGAAAATTCTTAGAACAGTTCTAGAAACTCAACTACTTTTCTATTTTCTAACAAAACATATAGAGAGAGCTTAACAGATGTTAATTGACTGACAAAGTCTTCTTTGGTCTGATGTAAATGGAGCACGTAAAAGGTCTTTATAATACTTCTAAGCATCCTTATTCTTTTCACGTTTACTAGTCCCACCCAATCTTACCCAAACTGAGTCAAAAGGGTGTTTGTATCTCTCTTCAACCTGCACTGTCTCATTCGTACAGTGGCAATCAAGGACCCTAAAAATTCTTCCAAAAAGGAAAACTGGAAATAATAAGTAGATAAAGAAGAATCAGGAAGGTTTCCTACAGGAGGCAGGATTTTGGCTGGGTCTTGAAGGAGGGGAGGGAAGAGATGGAGATGGAAGGAAAGCATTCCAGGTATGGGAAACAGCTAGTGACAATGCCCAGACTCAGAAGATGGGAGTTTCTTGTTCTAGGCAGAGCAAGGAGGCCAATTTTGACAGCTGAGGGGAGGATGGACTACAGTGAGCAGAGACTTCTGGGCAAACAGACAGAAACAGGCTATTGCTAGAGTCCAAGTATGAGGTGATGGAGGCCTACACCAGGAAAGTGGTAGTATCTGGGATGACAGGAACCCTCAAGGGGAATAGAAAAGTTAAAGAGAAAGATTTGAGGGAGGAAATGAGTTCAGTCAGAGACTTAGAGTATCCTTGTATCACCTTTTCTCACCTCCATGTTCTTGCCTTGTGTGAGTTTTCCATAAAATAAGTCTTTTAGGGAAATGTACATTTGGCATTTGAACAACATGGCCATCCCACTGGAGTTGTGCTCTCTGCAGGAGAGTTTGAATGCCTGGCAGTTCAGTTGGAGAAAGGACCTCAGTGTCTAGTACCTCATCTTGCCAAGTGATCTTCAGAATTTTCCTAAGACACTTCAAATGCAAGTGATTCAGTTTCCTGGCATGGTACTGGCATAGGGCAAAGGTTTCACTAGCATACAATAAGTTCAGAACAACAATCTGTAGACCTTCAGTTTGGTAGGTAGCCTAATACCTCTTTTCTCTCATACTTTCCTTCAGAGTCTCCCAAACACTGAGCTAGCTCTGGCAATGCATATATCAACTTATCATCTATGAGGACATCCCTGGAAAGTATACTCCTAAGGTATTCCACAATATTAAAAATTTCTCCATTTCCTGTAATGATTCCACATATGAATGGTTAGTGGAGAACCTCTATTTCTTTGGTGCTGACTGTCAAGCCAAAATTAGAACAGGTGGCAGAGAATCAGTCCATACTCTGGGGCATCTCAACCTCAGAGGCTGCATTTCATCTGCAAACAAAAAGTCACTAACCAACTATCCCTCCAATTTAGTAATCTTTTCAAGTTAAATAATTTACCGTCAATGTAGCAGCAGCTGACTTTGACACATTTTTATCTTCATTGAAGGCATCTGACAACCCTGCTGAAAATACCATGCTAAAAAGCATGGGAGCAAACACACTACCCTGCTTCACTTCACTGGTGACTGAGAAAGCCTGAGAGCGCTGTCTAACATCCAGAACCCTCACAAGCATGCCATCATGGAACTGGTGTATAATACTGATGAATTTCTCCAAGCAACCAAATTTTGCCATGATCTTCCACAAGCCCTCATGAGTGACATTATCAGAGGCCTTTAATAGACAGATGAATGTTATATACAAACCTCTCTTCTGCTCTTGGCATTTCTCTTGGAGTTGTCAGGCAACAAATACTACGTCAAGAATTCCTTGGCCCTTTCTGAAGCCACACTGGCTATCAGAAAGACAACTGTCTTCCAGGTGAATGATCAGCCTATTAAGGAGAATTCTACCTAGAATCTTGCTGGCAATGACTAAAAGAGAGAACCCCCACCCACCCACACACCATGATTGTCATCAGACAACCTATTTCCCCTTCCTTTATAAGAGAGATGGACAATGGAGGCATCATTAACACCTGGGGGAAACCTCCTGTTGTCATATAACCTGGGAGATTTTAGCTTTTGCATGATCAGTGGACCCCCTGCCTTGTAAATCTCAAGTGGAATAGAATCCACACTAGGCACTTTGCCACATGAGAGAAGCCTAATGGCATTCAAAACTTCTTCAATTGGAAGTTCAACTAGGGAGAGATTAACTTCACCCTGAGGCATATGGTCAATGGCTTCAGTATGGGTTGATGATTGAGATCACCATGGAAGTGTTTGGCCTATCCCTCCAGGATCATGTTCTTATCAATAATCAATGTGACCCCATCAACTCTGAGTAGTTGAGATGCACCACAGGTCTTTGGCCCATAAACAGTCTTCAGGGCATCATAAAAGCACTTTAGATTATTATTTGGATTATCAGTGCAAAACTAAATTTCATCTGTCTTCTTACTGAGCCAAGAAGCTTTCTTTGCACTTTACTTCTGATGGAGTTAAATACTGTCATCTTAGAGATGGACAAACTAGGCTGCTAGTAAACAAGTTCTTATTTTTCACTTAGCAGCTTCTGAATTTCCCCATCATTTTCATCAAACCAGTCTTGATGTTTGTGAGTGTTCTGACCCAAATGAGTAATTGTGTTTTACACCAAATCTCTGAAAGCTCTCTACTCCTTTTCTGCTCCATTGTTGTCAATTGTATGTTGGCTCAGCTTTCCCTCCTAATTAGCAACGAACTGATCATCCACACAAAATCACTCAAATCTGTTGACATTAAGTCTTCTGGTAGTCATTTTGACTTGGGGCTGCTACTTTTGTTGAATAAGAATGTTTAGCTTGGAGAGGATAAGTCTTAAGGTTGCTCCAGCACCCTGCATCAGACACTGCATCGTCACTCTCATATCCTGTCTCTTCTCCTTATAATGATAAGTCTATCAAACACCAATTTTTGCTTTGAGGGTACATCCAAAGTTTTATTGCATTTAGGTAAATAGAAGAGAGCGTTGGTACTGAGAAGGTCATGAGACACACACAATCTTCAGTAGCAAATAACTGCTGCTGTGGGTCTTTCCAACTCCATTCCTCCCAAAATTGTCCTACCATGTCTGAGAGTTGTCTGATAGTCTATGCCTACTCTGTCATTAAAGTCTTCCCAAATTATGAACTCATCTTTTTTTGGCACACTGATGAGGAGGGTCTCCAGGTCTTCACGAAATTTTTCTTTGATCTCATCAGAGTTCATCATGGTGGTAGCCTATGCACTGATGATGGTGGCAGGTACTTTCTTGCAAGTGGCAATAACATCATCATGAGCCTGTCTTTCACTCCTTTTAGGAGGCATACAAGCTTGTTGACTAGATTAGTTTTGATTGCTTAAAGTATACCAGGCTTCACAGTATTCCCCACCAATGTGGCCACTCCAGAAAAATGTGTATCCAACTCTGGACTTCAGCAAGCTGGCCTTCATTTGCCAGCCTTGTTTTACTTAGGGCTGCTATTTGGATGTGATACCAGCTGCGTTCTCTTACCAAAGTTTTTCATCTTTCAGGTCTACTGGATTTTGTGCTATACATAAGTGTGCACACATTCCATCTATCAACAATGAGAGAAATCATCTTTGCAAGCTTTTGTACTTTTTTTGGCATTTCGACCACAGGGTAGGTTCCCCTACCTGATACAGTAAAGCAGGCCAGGGTTAGGTTAGGTGAAACAGATGATTTTTAGGGTAATTTTTCTAGCCACTTCCTCACACCAGGAGGTAAACAGTGTGGTCTTTAAACAAAACAAAACAAAAAAAAAGCTGCTGAGACACCTAGGAAGCTATGGAATTCCACTGCTGCTTCAAACCAGTGAAAAGACAACCCTATATAGCCTAGGCCATCTGTGTGAAGGATTTCAACTAGAGCTCTCAGTGTATCTGCACCTGCTCCTTCATCACCTGTCTATCACAACAGGACTTTGAGGTAGGTAAAAATGGTAAAATGGTATGGGTAATGTCTTTTGATTCACATACTGGATTTAAGTGTGGCAGAGTTGCAAGTTGTTGGCTTCATTCTCTCTTCCAGAGTCTTCAGATATGGCCAGTGTCAAGACAAAAGTCAGGACAACTGGCAGTGGTTCAGGATGCAGTGGTATCCGATGTCTGACCAAGCTATAAGCACTCCACAGAGCTTGATTTAGCCCCTTTCATGGTCATTTGAACAAACTATTCTCATCTGCCCATTCCACCAGGAACTCTTCACAGACTTGGTGTAGACACCCTCACTAATTCACGTCCCAGGTTGGTTATCTTCAACCTGATTTAGCCCAGAATGAAAAAGGATTTACTGGGGTGTGGTCACTGCACATGCTAGAGCTTCTTGGAGCCACAGGTGAGAGTGGGTGACAAAACGTGAAAATGAGCCCTGAAAATGGCTCAGTAGCCCTCAAAGCAGAGGTACTACTAGTCTTCCCTGAACACCAGTACATCCTGGCATTTATACAGCATTATACACATGAAAAAACTGTATTCTCATTTAATCCTCACAACTCAGCAGAGATAAACACAAATATTGCTGTCTTTTAAAAAATTAGACAGCGTTTACTGGCTCAGAGAAATTAGGTGAATTATTGACAGAGCAGGATTGTTTCCTAAGTAATAGTATGCGAACTATCTTCAGTTATGAGTCTTATAACAAATTCATTCACACATTTCTACTTTAAAAATTCAGATGACATAGAACTCTTTAGAATCAGTCAGTCAGCTATAAGACAAAAAGAAATGCAAATCATTCAGAATTAGGTAACAGAATCAACAAACAAACCACAAGGCTTTTTCAAATTGTTTTTGAACTGCTCTGTAGTCACTGGTATAAAAGTCATTTAACAAAGCTAATTCTGAAATAATTTGCTAAATATAGAAAGAAAAAAGGATGTTGGCATAGTATGAACAGTACATAGGCAAAAGATACTACGCAAGCCTAAGTTATTTATGGAAATTCAATTTACTAAGCCTAAATGTGCACAATTATTTTAAACAATTTAAACTAATTGTTAAAACTTCAAAAAACTCAACATTAGCTTCAAGAAAATTAAATTCAGAAAAACATATGACCAATCACTTCCCAATGAACCACAACCTTGGACTAAACATTATGAAGACATATCAACATGATGATTCTGTTTTTTTAAATCAGTCTACCAGTTACTATTAGAAAGAGTAATGTCAGAGGGCCCATGTTTAAATACAACCTTGAGGCAAGTCACTAAGCTCTCTTGTTTCTCAATTTCCTTTTTCAAAATGAACGAGTTGGATGGCCTAAATTATCTTCCAGTTCTAAATCTAGGGGAATGATGCAACTTAAAAAAGGCACACAGAAGACTCACCTTCACTTGCTATGTGTGTGTTCTGTAACAATGGCCTCATTAATCCATCAATTAGCAAGTATTTATTAACAACTAGGTACTAGGCGCTAGGCACTGTGCTAGGCACTGGGGATACAAATATATATAGACAGGTAGAAAGACAGAAAGATAGTTGGTTAGATCTCCATGCATACATAAGCATGTGCACATACAAAATAAATGTAAAGAATAAAGGAAATAAAACAGCACTAAGTCCTCATCTTCTGCTAAGCACTGTGACAATCAAAAGTGACAAAAAGTATAAATGCAGAGACCATGCCCCAATCTCAGGAAGGTCCTGGATGAAGAAATTTCCTCTCCCGACTTAGGTCAACATCTCAGCAATTTATGGGCTAAAGATAGTTGCCTAGTGACATTAAAAGGTTAAGTGGCATTTTTAGGGTCACATAGCTATTTCATATCATAGGCTGTACTTGAACCCAAATGTTGGACACTAACATGTGAAGTATGATAAAAGATATCAATTAGAAGTTGATATTTGAACTTGGATTTAAAAGAAAAAAAAAGAATTCCATGAGATAGAGAAGGAGTGAAGTGCATTCCAGGCTTGAAGGGCAATGAGTGCAAAGATTAGAGATGAAAGATAGAATGAATGTCGTGTCATGAACAGAGAGAAAATGCAGTTTGATGTAAGAGTGTATATGCAGTGGTAAGGTGGAGGTAGTAAAAGCTAATGAACTTGGAAAGACAGGTTGCGGCCAGGTTCTAACAGCCAAACAGAAGAGTTCATATTTGCCACCCCTGAGGCCAAAAGTTTACACTCCTGATACCCCAGAGGCAAAAGTAAGCCTCTGGAGTTGATTGACTAGGAGGGTGACATGATAAGAGATGGGGGTGAGGAAATAAACATTCATTAAGTGACTACTAAGAACCAAAAAAAGCTTGTGTCAAGGGTTAAGTTTCAATAGATCGCAGAGAGGAAGCTGCTCTGCTATGCACAAAACCCCAAACCAGAAGCAGGTCGTCTACCAATAATTTAGCACCAGGTGTCCAACGAACATGTACTGTGCTCTGGGTGAGAGGCAGCCCCTCTTCATGGCCACTGTCCAGCCCCTGGCATGAACAGCCCTCCACACTGGGCCCCAGTCCCTGGAATCACCCCGCCAGAGCAAGGGGAGGGGAACGTAGAGGCCTAGCTATCCCTGACCTACCAAGGCTCCTCAGCGCTGAGAAAGATGCAGGATTCCTGCATCAGTAAGAAGGCAGATGAATATGAAATTCAGTCTTATGCTGACAGTAACAATCCAAAGCACTTTTATGATTCCCTAAAAGCTATTTATGGACCAAACACCTGTGGTGCATCACAACTACTCAGTGCTGATGAAGCCACATTGATTAGTGATAAGGGCATGATCCTAGAGAGATGGGCTATACACTTTCATAGTGTTCTCAACAGACCATCATCAATCAGTGTTGAAGCCACTGACTGTATACCTCAGGTTTAAGTCAATCCGTCCTTAGTTCAACTTCCAACTGAAGAAGAGGTTTTGAGGGCCATTAGGCTCCTCTCATGTGGCAAAGCACCTGGTATTGATTCTATTCCAGCTGAGATTTACAAGGTAGGGGGACCATTGCTCATACAAAAGCTGACTGAAATTTTCCTGGTTATATGGCAAGAGAAAGTTATCCCTCAGGAGTTCAAGGATGCCTCCATTGTCCATCTCTATAAAGGTAAAGGGAATAGATTGTCTTGCGACAATCACAGAGGGGTCTCTCTTAGTCATTGCTGGCAAAATCCTTGCTAGAGACCTTAAAAGGCTGATCCTTCACCCGGAAGATGGGCATATACCTGAGAGCCAGTGTGGCTTCAGAAAGGGTAGAGGAACAGTCAATATGGTGTTTGCTGCCCAACAACTTCAGGAGAAATGCCAGGAGCAGAACAGAGGTCTATACATAACGTCTGCAGATCTGACCAAAGCCTTTGACACTGTTAGTCGTGAGGACTTATGGAAAATTATGTCAAGCCAAGACCAACCTAGAGGGAGTGTTGGTGCATGATTTTCTGTTTGCAGAGGATTGTGCACTGAATGCAGCCTCTGAAGCTGAGATGCAACAAAATATGGATCAATTCTCTGCTGCCTGTGCTAATTTTGGCCTAATAATTAACACCAAGAAAACACAGGTGCTCCATCAGCCACCACCACACCATCCACACATGAAACCTTTGGTTACAACAAATGGAGAAGTTTGAAAGTTGTGGATAAGTTCACTTACCTTGGTAGTGTACTTTCCAGGGAGGTACACATTGACAATGAGGTTGATGCACACATTGCCAGAGCTAGCTCAGTGTTTGGGAGGCTCCAAAGAAAAGTTTGGAAGAGAAGAAGTATTAGACTGAGTACCAAACTGAAGGACTACAGAGCTGTTGTGCTGACCTCATTGTTGTACGCCTGTGAAACATGGACAGTCTACCAGTGCCATGCCAGGAAACTGAATTGCTTCCATTTGAACTGTCTTAGGAAGATTCTGAGGATCACCTGGCAGGATAAGGCACCAGACACTGAAGTCCTTGCTCAAGCTGAACTGCCAAGCATTCAAATTATGCTTCAGAGAGCGCAATGCTGGGCTGGCCATGATGTTCGAATGCAAAATGTATGCTTGCCAAAAAGACTATTTTATGGAGAACTCACATGGAGCAGGCGATCACATGGTGGTCAGAAGAAGAGATACAAGGACACTTTCAAGGTCTCTCTCAAGAACTTTGGATTTGACTATGCAACATGGGAGACACTGGCACAGGACCAGTCAGCATGGTGTGCCCATGTCGGAAAGGGTGCTGTGCTCTATGAGTAAAGCAGAATTGAGACAGCACAAAGTAAATATAGGATGTGCAAATTTGGAGTATCCACCCCAAAAATTCATACGGACTACCTATGCCTAATCTGTGGGAGGGCATTCTGAGCTCATATTGGTCTGATCAGCCACAATTGGACACACTGAAACTTCACTTTATTATGGTAATGTCATTTTGGTCCTCTTTGAAAATGAAGAACAACAACCAACCAATTAAGAACTAAGCTCTGTGTTAAATGTTTTATAAACAGTATCTCATCTGAACCTCACAAGAACCCTGAGAGGTGGGTGCTATTATGATCCCCATTTTACAGCACAGGAAAATGAAGCAATATATGGTAGTTAAGTGACTTGCCCAGGATCACACACCTACTAACTGTCTGAAGTTGTATTTCAACTCAGGTCCTGCTCACTCCAATCTCTGATCAAATCTGTGCTTGAGGAAAATCACTTTGGCAAAAAAAGTGAAGGATAAGGAAAGAGAACAAATAGGTGGGGACTGTAAAAAGTGAAGGACAAGGAAATAGAACAAGTAGTTAAGTGGTGAGAGGCTATATAGTAAAACCTGCAGGATATGGAGTCTGAGGTCCTCAATTCCAATCCTGGCTCTACTACTGAGCAGCTGTAACTATGTGTAAGTCACTTAGTCTCTCAAGACTAATACTAATCCATGTCTGTAAAAATCAGAGGTTCCATATGGAAGGGCTTCTAATGGCAGCTCTAAAATATACAATTCATGATCCTAAGGGAGAAGCAGTACGAACTGAGAGAAGGGATCAGATGCAAGAGATGCTGAGACATAAGATCTGGCAAGTAAGTGATTAATTATAAAGAGTGAGAAAAATATATAAGAAATTGATTCAAATCAAATATTCAAATAATAACAAGAGTCGCTTCTCAAAAGATAAAATTACCATAGGAAATAAGCAGGCAGTTCTCAAAGAAAGAAATCCAAGCTATCAAGCTACATGGGGGAAAAATGCACTAATAATTAGAGAAATGCTAATTAAAACAACTTTAACCTTCTACCTCACATCCATCAGAGGTAGCAAATTGGCAGAGGTGACAAAAAGGAAAAGAGGGTTAGAGGGGCTTCAGTAAAACAGGTAACTAATGCACTATGCACTAATGCAAATATGCTCCAGACATTCAGTGAAACTTGGAACCTCAACAGTAACTAAACTACATATATATAATATATATACACCCTTTGATGAAGAGAAAGCACTACTGGGGCTATACCCCAAAGAGATAAAATAAAAACCAAAAGGACATAAAAATATGTCAACTCTTTCTTACAGCTAGGAAGTGATATCTACAAGGGTGCCCATTAATTAAGGGAAGGATAAACAAATAATGGCATATGTATATGTAATGGATGTTGTATGCGATAAATGATAAAAGGGACATGTGATAGTACAAATATCTACTAGGCTGTCCTTTTCCCAGACACCTCCCAGGATGGTTAGGTTTCTCATAAAAGGAGACAAAACCTTGACTTGACTTGGGGGTAGGGCAAGGCTTAAATTAGAGGAAACTTCTCAGCAGTCTCTGGCAATAATGACTTGGCTTTCTGTTCATCTAAGAGCCCTTTCAGACTGCACTTCCATTGAGGTCAAGGGGGGTTGGGGCAGCTAGGTGGTACAGTGGATAGAGTGCTAGGTCTAGAGTCAGGGACACTCATCTTACTGAGTTCAAATCTGGGCTTAAATACATACTAGTTGTGTGACCCTGGGCAAGTCACTTAACCTTGTTTGCCTCAGTTTCTTCATCTGTAAAATGAGCTGAAGAAGGAAATGACAAATCACTCCAGTAACTTTGCCAAGAAAATCCCAAATGGGGTCACAGATGGTCAGATGCGACCGTATGGACACAACAAAGAAGGGGCATTTCTAAGTGCTGTGTATCCTGGTAGAACAATGTTTCAATAGTGACATTAAGTAAATCTTTTGTTGTTAACTGTTCAATGACTAGGAGTGCCTCATTTGATTAACAGTGGGCCTAAGTCAAGCCCACCCTAACAGGGTAGTGTCAGAAAGTCCTGGGAATATGTATATGAATTCATGTATAATGAGGTAAGCAGAACCAAGAGAACAATTTTTACACTAACACTGTGAAGAAAAAACATTCCGAAAGGCTTAAACTGATCAATCCAAGAACCGACCTTGATTCTTCCAAGTTCACTGAACTCCCAAATTCTGCAACTGATCACAACTTGGTATCTTTCTACCTTTCCTTCTGCCTTACAACCACAATTCTATTCTTCATCCTCATCATGATCTCCAATTCCTTGACTTGTCAGATCTTTCCCAGGCTCACTATATTCTTCTTCCTTCCCTATCTTGGTCCCTTGACAAACCAATTCAGTTTTATACTGGGGTCTTGAGCTCCTTATCACCTGCCCTATCAAAACTCAGACTTTATTGTCTTTACTCCTACACATGCACTGCTGAACAAAGCTGGAGAGAAACCAAACCATACTGACTACTCATTCATGTTATATCTCAACTGGACCCTCACTATGGCAAGACAATCCTTTTATACCTCCCTAAATGATACACTATCCCACTCTGTACATGGTTTTCCAAACTTTTTTACCCCTCTACAAACCTCCCATGACTCCCTCTCCACCCATCCTCTCAGCTACGAACCTTGCCTCATATTTTTTTAACTTTTCTAAAATCAATAAAAATCTACCTTTTCTCCCCCAAAGGAGAATGAAAGAAAATGAAAACCACTGCGACTATTATGTATAAGCAAGCAAAATAAATCTCCATATTGGCCATTCCCCCCAAAATCGTCTCATTCTGCACTCTGCGTCTTTCACCTCTTTATCTGGAGAAGGGTAGCATGTTTTATCATTAGTCCTCTAGAATCATGGCTTCTCATTACACATCGATAAGAATCCCTAATTTTTTCAAAGTTTCTTTTTTTAAACTATATTGTTGCCACTGTATAAATTGTTTTCCTAGCTGTTTACTTCACTCTGCATCAATTCATATAAACCTTCCCCTTCATCATTTCTGTGGACACAATAGTCTCATCACATTTATACACCACAACTTGTTCAGCCAGTATATCAACACCCCCTCAGATTGCCATTCTCTGCCATTAAAAGAAAAAGCCTTATTTTTGTATATCCTTAGAATTGTTTTGTTTAAACTATTCTCCCTCAAATTCCTTGTTACCAAGGTCTGCTATTTCTACCCTCCTAAGAGCTCTGTAATATGCACCTGCCACACCACTCTGGTGGAGTCCATCATCACCTCATGTCTGGACTTCTGCAAGTTTACTGGTTGGTCTCTCAACCTCAGATCTCTTCCCAGTGTAATCCAACCCCTCCCATCAACTACAAGGGATATTCCTAAAGCCTAGGTCTCCCTGGACCAACTTAGGATGGAAAAATGATCATCCCCAGAATCAAATTTTTAAAATTCTCTCTTTGACATTCAAAAGCCCTTCGACATCTGATCCCTTCTTACCTTCCTAGTTTCATTACTTCTTTCCACATACTCCGTGATTCAGAGATACCAGTTTCATTGCTGTTCCTCACACAAGACATTCCATCTCTCTACTCAAGGCATCTTCACTGGCTACCCCATGCCTAAATTCTATGCTTCCTCATCTCCACCACTTGCTCTCCCTGGCTCCCTGCAAGCCCAGACTAAAATATCATCTTCTATATGAAACCCTTCCAGATCCACCTCAATACTAGTACAGTCCCCTTGTTGATGATCTCCAATTTAATTGGCATATATTGTTTGCACATAGCTCTTTGTATGCTGTCTCTCCTTAGTCTGTGAACTTCTTGAAAGCAAGGACTAATTTTTGTTTTGTTTTTCTTTGCATACTCAGCACTTAGCATAGTGCCTGGAACCTATATTCCAACAGACACTTAACAATCAATTGCTGATTCCCTCACAGAGAGCTAATGATTGAAACACAGAGGTAATAGATTCAAATTGCAGAATGAAATATACATTTCTTCATCTGGTCAATAACTGTGATTTTAACTGACACCACATATGTAATGTTAACTGAAAAGGTTTAGTTTTTCTTTTTTTTTAATGGGGGGTAAGTAGGCAAAAGGTTAGAAAAGGGGCTAAACTGGACTGCCAAAAAAAGAATATAGGATTACTAAAACATTAAACAAACAAAACCAGAGAAGAGAACAGAAGGAAACAAACAGGACAATTTTGAAAGTTACAGGTTGAATTTTTTTTAGTATACTTAAAAAGAAAAGCAAGTTTTTTGTGATTTGCAGTTTTACATACAAACCTCTTTCTATTCTAATTTATATGCAAATACTCATTTTGTTTAGTGTTTAAGTTTAGAACAAGAAAAAAATTTTAATTTATACATTGAGGAGCTGAGGTTATGAATCTAGGATCATGGAATAAGAGTGGTACTTTTAAAACTAACAGCTAAACTAGGAAGGGGTTAGGGTGCATAGAAATATAATAAGTTCTGTTTTTAAAAATACTGAGTCTGAGATATCTCCAGGACATGAGATCTGAAATACCTAATAGGTAATTGGTGATGTGGGCCTGTGGGCAGCTAGGTGACACAGTGGAGTCAGATCTGAGTTCAAATTTGGTCTCAGACACTTACCAGCTGTGTGACCCTAAGAAAGTCACTTAACCCTGTTTGCCTCAGCTTCATTATCTGTAAAATGAGATGGAGAAGGAAATGGCAAAGCACTCTGGTATCTGCCAAGGAAACCCCAAATGGGATCATGTAGAGCTAGACACAACAACAACAACAACAACCTGAACATGAACAGTGACTGGCATTGAGATGATAATTAGATACATGGTAGCTGAGAGAGAGAGACAGAGAGAGAGAGAGAGAGAGAGAGATAGGGCTTTGAGGGATACCCACAGTTGTGAAGCATGATATGTATGATGAATCAGCAAATTAAGACTAAGAAGGAGCAGTCAGAAAGAGAGGAGAATAGGGGAGAACAGGGTAATGGAAACCCCTGAGAGAATATCCTGGAGAAAACAGTGATCAATAGCATCAAATGAAGCACTGTAAAAACAGACAATGGAGTGCAACTAGAGATCATCATTCGGAAACTGAACGTACCACATTACTGAATAGCAAAAATTGCCACTGTTACAAAATACAAGACTGATTCAATATATCAACTTCTCTACTCTTTCCTACTATCAGAATATATAAAATATTCAATTAATTACATATAGATCATATACTATACTGTATATAGCATGCACACTATGTCCAATATATTGCTATTATATACTATGTACATGCTATATGAAACATTAATACAGCATTATATAATATGTAATTATAATTTTACTCTGATAATAATTGTATGTAGTAGGTTATATATTCTAGTAGGATCTAGTCAAATTTGTGGTATGTAACCCAGTCTGCTCAATTTATGGAGTGTGAAAATACTGTGTAAATACATATGCAAAAAAGAAACTGTTTTGCCAAAAACAATGTCACTTCTGTTTTAACAGACGCCAGGTCTAACACTTGTACATAAATGACAGATCATTTCATTTAAACTTATCTACAAACAGAAAAACCAATTTAATTTCTGGAAAAATTATTTGAAGAACATAGAACAGAAATGCAACACTTACAAAAAGTAAAAGCAGTAAAAATGGTACTGTATCTGTTGATTTTGCTTAAGTATTTCCTTTTTATGAGGGGAAAAGGTTCTGTGAGGGGTTAGTTATTAAAAAATTCCTATTATCATCAGAAGTACAATACAATGAGAAAATCAAAATTTATCTCTGCTCTTCTGAAAACCAAGAGGCTTTTTCCTTTTTGGGGGGTGGGGTAGGGTTATTATTTACATGGCATTTCCATAATAATTTAAATTTCTTTCAGCATTACTACAAAGCCCTTATAATTGAAGTGAACTTTCAATTCCTCCTATAATGGAGATGATGTACTATACAATACCACTCTAGTTCAAACTCCTTATAAAATGATACACTCTCATCAATTCAATGAAAATTTCAGTAAACATTGATTCAAGTTATTGTTTGTCCTTCATTCTCAGAGGACCAATGACATCAGGAAAGTGATGTCATGACTTGCAAGTTAACTGGATTTAAGTGAGACAGGGCTATGTGAAGTCACCAGCCTCACTCTCTCCTCTGGAGCTATCTGGATCCAGTAGCAAGATACATATCAGGATGACTGGAGGGGCTGGCTGGAATTTCTTCTAGCTGAAAACTAATGATCTTATGAATTATTCTGCAGAATCTTGGCCAACTCATTTCATCTTTCTGAGACTCAGTGTCTTGATTTGTAGACTACACTAGACATTAACTTTAAGGAATTTGGTAACTCCAGGTGCGACTCTTTTAGCCACAATAAAAGAATCAACCCATACCTATATAATTTCTTCTCTTAATTAACAGACAAACAATGAACTCCCTGGTCTTAGAAACTGTAGACTGTTATGTCAGTTATCTACATAACCTAATTGTTTTCAGAATATATTGCACGGTTTTCTGGTAGCACATTTATCTTCCTAATTATGTTTTATCTTGTATCTAATGTTAAGTTACTTAACATTTTAACATTCTCTTACACAAATTAGTCTGTAGTGCATGGAGAGAAAGGGGAGAGGCAGAAGCAGTTGAGAGAATGAATATTCCAACTAGCAAGATAATGTCAAAGAAATAATATAGAATTAAAAATGCACAAAACAGGCAACACAGTAAGTTGTGTTCGAGAATTTAATTGCAAGACTTCAGCTAAGGCACAAGGGAATTTAATAAGCCTTCCAAATTTGAGCAATTAATTTTCCTAACAGAATCTGTAACTTAAAGAATGTAGAAAATCATGATGCAAGTCACAATTAAAGATTTTTCAATCACATAAGACCATTCTCACTTTAATTTGTTCTACTACTGCCTATGTCGGTCTCTACATACATATCAGAGCTGGAGGTGTTTTTTTCTGAGTTAAGTTCCAGGACAAGTAATTAAAGATACAATGAATAGTAGTAGCATCAGGAAAAGAACAGGGAGAGCCTGAATAACTTAAATCCTATAGCAATCACAAATGACTTCTAACCTTACCAAAACTGTCACCAGTACAACCTGCAGAGTCAGAAGAAAGCAGAGAAATGAGGCAAGAACAAAGGGGGGCAGGAGAGAAGCAATTTTCTGGTGTAAAAAAGAAACCGAGAAAAAAAATTAAGTTAGTATAATCACATTTTCTTTCCCTATACTGACTTGTCTGAAACAATATTAATTAAGCGATATTAAATATTTATAAGATGGCTTTTAAAGAATAAACAACCATATTACTATATTAAGATGAAAAATATCTAGAATACGTAACTTAGGATGCTTGTTGGACAAATGTGAATGTTTATCATTTGGAATTATAGATATATTCCTTTATTTATAAAGCAAGTAAAATGTCTCTGCTCACACTCTGAAAAAGATATACCTAATGGAATATGGAGATAATTTATGTTCAAAAGATGACATATATCTATCTGCTTAAATTAGCTATGGGTTGTTTTTTTTAAGTCAAATCAGTAACTATGTAGGAAAAAAGCCCACAATTCAAACTACTTCAAAATGTATGGTAGATAGATCTAAAATTAAAGTGACAGCCATCTAGAAACTATGTTCTGACTTGATTTTAAATTAACTTTATCAGCAATTGAATTGTAAATACCAGAATGAGTTTCCTATTATAGATCACATTCTCTGAAAATCTTTTTAAAAGAATGAAAAATTATCACTTTCAGAAAGTTACTTCTTTTACAATGTTCTTTATATACATTATCTCATTTAAGCCTCATAACAGACTCATGAGGTATTATCCCCATTTTATAGATACTGCAATTGAGTTAAAGATGTCGGGTGATTGGCCATGGTCACATACCCAATAAATACCACAGGAAGATCTTAACCCCAAGTCCAGGTCTCTATGCCCTAAACTATACTGCCCTTTTATATAAACATGACTGAAGAATTGACCAACAGCAGTCCAGGGTGAAAAATCTAAAGTGTATTCCTTACAATGATTCTATCAGATACTACAAATATTAGTCCCATTTTATGGATAGGAAACTTGTCTGACTCCAAATCCAGCATTCTTCATCATGTGTTCCTATTAAAAATGTTCCTATTAAAATAAATGTTCCTATTAAAGTTACATATGCATTTAAGATGTACTGTGTAGCCAAAATTAGAAGAAAGCAGAAAATGGGAAATTTTTATAGCAATTTTCTCTGATAAGGGTTTCCTTTCTCAAATATATCGGGAAGTAAGTCAAATTTATAAAAATAAGAGCCATTCCCCAATTGCTAAATGGCCAAAGAAAATGAACAGGAAGTTTTCAGAGGAAGAAATCAAAGCTATCAATAGTTATATTTTTAAAAAGGCTCTCAATCACTAGTAATTAGAAGACTACAAATTACAGCAACTCTGATGTATACTAACTCACATTTATTGAATTGGCCAACATTATAGAAAAAGAAAATAACAAATGCTGAAGGGGATGTGGAAAAACAGTGACACTAAACTCACTGTTTGTGGAGTGCAACTGGTCCAACTATTCTGGAAAACAATTTGGAACTACGCCCAAAGAGCAATAAAACTGCGCATACCCTTCTTGACCCAGTAAGCAATACCCACTACTAGGTCTCTATTTCAAAGACATCAAAGGAAAAGAACTCGTGTACAAAAATATTTATATCAACTCTTCTTGTGGTGGCAAAGTATTTTAAACTTAGGGAATGCCCATCAATGGGGAATGGCTTGAACAAGTTGTAGAGAGTGTGATGGAATATTATTGCGCTGTAAGAAATGACAGAAGGGGATGATTTCTGAAAAACCTAGGACGACTTATATGAGTTGATACAAAGTCAAGTGAGTAAAACCATAAAAACATTGTACACAGGGACAGCAACAATGTAACAACAAGCAACTCTGAAAGACTTAGTTACTCTGATCAAATACAATGAGTCACAATAACACCAAAGGATCCAACCTCCAGAAAACTGATGAATTCTGGGCACGGACTGAAGCATCTTTTTTTCCCTTTTTTACCCTGAAACATGTGGGAATGTGTTTTGTATAGCTTCATATGTATAATGGGTATCATATTTCTTTTTTTTTTTTTATTAATTTTTTTATTTTTTTTAATGTTTAACAATCACTGCCATACAATTGCGATTTTATCCCTCCCCACCCACCCCCCACTACCTCCCTCCCTCCCCACGACTGCATACAATTCTGTATAGATTCTACATATACTTTCCTATTGAGTATATTTTCACTATCGTCATGCTATGTAGTCAGACTAGGATAAATGAAAGAATCCGTATAACAAATCAGAACATGATACACAAACAGATACACATACACAAACATGATCTGCTACATTATGTGAGTGACTTCCATATTTCTCTCTCTGAGTGTGGAAGGCTTTTTGCCTTGAGGTCCACCATTGGGATTTTTTTTTTTTTTCAGAAGTTCTTGTGTTATTACAAAAATCTAAGTCTACCAGAAAAAACTCTCACACACTGTGGTTGTTGCTGTGCATAAAGTTCTCCTGGTTCTGCTCCTTTCACTCAGCATCAGGTCATATAAGTCCTTCCAGGCCTCTCTGAAGTCTTCTTGTTCATCATTTCTTATGGCACAATAGTACTCCATTACATTCATATACCATAATTTATTCAGCCATTCCCCAATGGATGGACATCCCCTTGACTTCCAGTTTTTGGCAACTACATAGAGTGCTGCTATAAATATTTTTGTACATGTGGGACCCTTTCCCATTTTTATGATCTCTTGGGGATATAGTCCTAGTAGCGATATTGCTGGGTCAAAGGGTATGCACATTTTTGTAGCCCTTTGGGCATAGTTCCAAATTGCTCTCCAGAATGGTTGGATGCGCTCACAGCTCCACCAACAATGAATTAGTGTTCCAACTCTCCCACATCCTCTCCAGCATTTATCATTTTCTTGTTCTGGGGTATCATATTTCTTGCCTTGTCAATGGGTGGGGGAGGGGTTGAGAGAATTCAAAACTGAAAATATTTTCTAAAAATAGATTATAAAATATTGTGAAAGGTGTTGGTCTAATTTCTCCCAGACTACTATCGAGTTTTCCAAGCAGGTTTTTAAATAAATTAAGTTCTTTCCTAAATAATTTATGCTTTCCAATTTATCAATCAGAAGTATTATGAGAATTGAGAAGTAGTATAAGGAATGCACTTTTCAAGTAGGTTATAAAAATTAAGAAGCAGATCATATACCTCTCACAGCTATGGCTAGAAGATGTATTCTTAACTAAACAAGAAAGATAAAAAAGTTAAAGAGTAAAAAAGATAAATCATTTTAATTACATTAATCTGAAAAGCTTCTTGACAAAATTAATATACCAAGGATAAGAATGGAAATGGTTGGAAGAGAAAAAAATGTTTGTATCAAATTTCTCTGATAAGGGTTTGGTACCCAAGTTATATAAACAATTAACAGATAGACACAATATAGATATAATCAGATATCTATATTTATCTATAGATAGAATCTTATATATAAATATAACCACAGAATCTGTTCATCTATCATGACCAAAAGCCATTCCCAATAGGTAAGAGGCCAAAGGACATGAATAAACAGTTCTCAAAAAGAACTGCACACATTATTAACAACTACATGAAAGAAATGCTCCAAATCACTACTAATAAGAGAAATGCAAATTAAAACAACTCTGAAGTTTCACTTCAAATCCTGCAAATTAGCAAAGATGATAAAAGATGGAACAGTCAGTGCTGGAGGGGTTGTGGGAAGACAGGTAAGTTTCTAGTGTAAATGTAAATCAGTACAACCCTTTTAGAAACCAACTTGAATTATGCAAATAAAATTATTAAATTATCTAATGCCCTTTTACTCAGAGATTATATTACTTGGTAATATTTGTAAAGCACTTAGCAGAACACCTGGTACATAGTAGGTATTATATAAATGTCTATTCTCTTTTCCCTACCCCTTTTGCTCCAAGAATGCCATTGATTAAAAGATCCTCATACACATCAAAAATATGTATAACAGTATTTTATTACCCCAGAAAACTCTCATGTGCATCAAAAATATTTATAACCATATTTTTTGTGATAGTAAAGAATTGGAAACAAATGAGATACCCATAGACTGGAGAATGGCTAAGCAACCCAAATAAGTCAGATTCTATCATATATGTGTATATATATGTATGTTACGTATATTTAACAAAAAAGTGAAAGTCTAAACAATGAGCTATGTAGCTAACTAATGTTAATAGTAAATATAAACCAAAATGCAAAACAGTTCCTACTCACCTCCTTTTCAAGTGTGAACATTTTAATTTACAAGTCCATCATTAAAGATACATACAGGAAATCAAAGGTCCACTAATACTTCGAATAGTTCTTTTAGGGCTGAAGGAGTCCTTGAGACTATTAGATATTCAACGCTAATCAGTCAGAACATTAAACTAAAACCTTGATTTATCTAGCGTCCAATTAAATTAAAGACACCTTTCTTTTTTCCTATGACACTCTAATTTTAAGAACTTCTAACTATGAACTAAACCTAAATGAAAATGACATTCTGGAGATGTTCTAGGATAAAATACGTATTAAATACAACCTTAAACTTTCCATATCTTGAGAGGTGGGTGGCACAGTAAACAAAGCACATGGCAGGGAAACAGAAAGATCTCAGTTCAAATCTAACCTTAGACACCTACTAGCTGTGTGACTTTGGGCAAGTCACTTAACCACTGTCTGTGCCTCAGTGTAAAACGGTGGTTCATAATAGCACCTACCTCATAAGGCTGTTACAAGGATTAAATGAGTAGAGTGGCAGGCAGGCACTTAAGACATGCTTGCTCCCTTACCCTATATCCAAATGTACAGAACTGATGACCTTTTGAATAATGATCTGAATTTTAAAAAAACAAGCAAAAAATTTTCATGCTCAACATTATCACTTACTATATGGCTATAAATTTTCAATAAAAATTGAAACAAAATATGCAAACCTTACAGAATTAGAAAAAAATTAGTTAAGAAAATTACCCTATTATCTTAAAAATCCAGTTAACTACAAATTTATTGTATGTATGCTAATATCTACATACATTTAGAAACACAGTTAAACCTCTATTCTTTACCCACTGGGTAAATAAAATAAAATCTTGGCCTTCAAGATCCTCTACAACATGGCTCCAAACATACTTCCACATCTATCCCATCCTTAACCATTCACCTACTCAGTGTTCTTAGACAAACTGAATACTCCAAACTCAAGTTAGTCTCTCCAGATATTAAGATAGAAATGGATATATTCCTCAACCCTTCCTCCAATATTTCCTTATTGAAATGCCTTCCTATAAGATCTAACTCAAGTACAGGTTATCTTTTGAAGCTTTTCTGAATCACTCAATTCACCCAGTCACCACACCACATCAACTGGATCCAGGATCAGGCTTTACAATCAGTTGTCTCTCAGGAAACCAGGACCTATCCAGCATCTCTGTTATTCCTTTACAGCTCCACACCCTCCATTTCTCCCTTTAGAAACAGCCACCTGACAGAGACCTCTGCCATCCTGAGGAAGTGTATCTAGCATTTTGCCCTGGGACTAAGCAAATACTGATGAGTAAAAAACTCACCTACATCACTATATCTAGTCAGCCCCAGACCATGTTTCACATCCTATTCAAACATACAACAAGAAACCAAGGCCTACGGAAGTGCTCGGTGATCTTTATTGTTGTTTAGTCAATT
Source organism: Notamacropus eugenii (assembly GCF_028372415.1). Taxonomy (NCBI): domain Eukaryota; kingdom Metazoa; phylum Chordata; class Mammalia; order Diprotodontia; family Macropodidae; genus Notamacropus; species Notamacropus eugenii. The sequence continues at coordinate 665,615,156 of NC_092872.1, forward strand.
AGTCATATCCAATTCTTCGTGACCCCATTTGGGGTTTTCTTGGCAAAGATACTGGAGTAGTTTGCCATTTCCTTCTCCAGTTCATTTTACAGATGAGGAAATGGGCAAACAGGGTTACGTGACTTGCTTAGGGTCATATAGCTAGTATATTTCTGAAACAAGATTTGAATTCAGGTGCCCCTGACTAGGCCTGGCACCACTGTGCCTCTGTTCTACTGCTTTGCACATATTATTTAAAAAATGTATGTTTACTGTGTATATACCCTTTGACCCAGCAATACCACTTCTATGTATCCTAAAGAGAACATAAAAATGGGAAAAAGTACAAAATACACATGTACAAAAATATTTGTAACAGCTCTTTTGGTGGGAGCCAATAATTGTACATTGAGGGCGCATGCCCATCAACTGGGAAATAGCTGAACAAATTATGGCATATCAATGCAATGGAATACTATTGTTCCATAAGAAATGATGAGCAGGCAGACTTCAGAAAAACCTGGAAGGACTTAATGAACTGATGCTGAGTGAAGTGAGCAGAACTAAGAGAACACTTTACAGAGTAACAGGAACACTGTGTGATGGCTAACTTTGACAAACTTATCTCGGCTTAGTAACGAAAGGATCTAAGACAACTCTGAAAGACTCATGATGGAAAATGCTATCCACAGACAGAAAAAGAGCTATGGAGTCTAAATGCTGATCAAAACATACTGTTTGCTCTCTCTCTCTTCTTTGTTTCTTCTTTCTCATGGTTTCTCCCATTGGTTCTAATTCTTCTTTACAACATGACTAATTTGAAAATATATTTAATATGAATGTACTTGTAGAGCCTGTATCAGATTACATGCATTCTTGGGTGAGGGAAGGAAAGGAAGGGGGAGAAAATTTGGAACTCAAAATCTTATAGAAGTGATGGAGAGGGACTGACATTTAACCATGACAAGGGAAAAAAAAAAAACAAGAATAACTACTCCATTCAGTCCCAAAAGCTATTATTTTACCACTGAGTGTAAGAAAGAGCCAGCACTAAAGAGTTCTGACTTCCAACAGCTTTCTATTGTTTTTTATAGCCAAACACCCTAAGATGCTGCCAGGTACCACCAAAAAACAAATTAAGAAAATAACTAGACAGCAAAAATTTCATAAAACAATCACATCTCTCTCCTGTGTTATCTTTGCAAAGAAAAATTTTGTGGATCTGCCTGACTAGACATCAGTAATCTTCATCTAAAATGGATTTATTCAGTTGTTGAGAACAAAATTATAACACAATACAGTATAGTTCTAGTTTCAATTCCCACAGAAGCCCAATAGTTCCTGGTCACAGAATGCATCTCTAATGGTAACCAGTCTCAAATGCACAAAACTGGTTACAAGGGAAGTGAAAACATTATCACTACGCAGAAAGCGAAAAGCTTAGATCTTCCTGATAATGAGTGAGCACATACATATTTCAAAGTCCACACAGATATCAGCTAACATAATGATCAGAGTAAAATGATTACTCAAAATAGTACACTGTACCATTTTGCCAACACTGACACCGTTCTTCCACCACTGACTACACTCCTCTCCTCTTTTTACTGTATGTTGGTTTTTAGGACTCTTGTCCTACCTTATATCAAATCTTAGTCTCTTTCGCTGTGGTTCTTTCTCTTCTTCTGAGAGCCTCCACACAAAGTCAGTTTGTATCTGTAGATTTTTTCCTTCGGAAACAGAATCCTAGGGCTTTTACTACTTCTGGCTGATGATTTCCCAAATCTCCCTTTAATGGCCACTGGACATAAAAATTTGGCTTGGACTTTATCACCTAAGAATTCTAAATGCCCACTCAAATAAGCTGTACATATCAACTTTACTATTTCTATCAAAGAATAACACTATGAAGAAACAACAAATGTACATTGAATTTCCCTGCCTAATATGCAAGGTTATTATTTCTGTTATGACCAAGTGACTACTACCTAGGTTGGTCTCCTAGAAGAACATAGTGAGCCTCCAGTCAAGACTCTAGAAGAGATTCAGAGGTATTCCTTCACATACACATTCACAAGGTGTTGTTCCATGTGAAAGAGAGGGAGAGAGAGAGGAAGGGAAGGAGGGAGGGAGAGAGAAAGGAAGGAAAGAAGGAGAGGGAGGGAAAAGAATATGAAGAAAAAATGGAATGCTAAACCTGAGAGGTGAGGTAAGAGAAAATGAATATGATAGAAATGAGAGGGTGGAGGTGGGAACAGAGAGTTAAGGGAACAAGAACATTCCTTGAATATCAGTGTCATTTCTAGGTCTTACTTTTATTACTCAGAAATCTTTCCTCTTTTGAAGTTCATTCAATCATAATTTGCCACTCAATCAAAATTATAGTCACTATGGTATACAACCACTCCCCCTGCCTCACCCAATCATGCTCTCTGCTTTCTGAAGTGAATCAGTACATGGCTGGTTCATCATATTCCTTTCCTTCTGAATGCCTGTCCTTGTATTGGGAGACTTTAAGGTCCACTGAGCTTCTTCCTCAAACTACCTAAACTGCCAATTCTACAGCCCTATTAAATCCCATCCTTACTCATCCTTCAGTCCCCCTCAGTTCACACACAAGGACAGTCATATGCTAAGTCTCCTTTCATTTCATCTCTCCCTATCCCTTACCACTTGTAAACCTGTTCTTCCCCATCATCCATATTCAATTCCTCCCATCCCTGAGTTTTTCCCAATCTATCACCTCTGCTAGTACTTCACTTTCCTCTCACACAAACATCAACTCAATAGTTACCAGCCATTTAAACACTACACTGTTCTGTGTTTTCCAATCCCTTCTCATTGTTCATTTCTTGCCAAACTTCAGCCCTGGATCATTCTCAACATCAGCTTCCTCCACTGAAGTCTGGAGGAAGTCTCCTAACTGTACTGATTGGAATTCATATTATCCAGTACTGACTGGGCCTTTCGACTGGACTTTCACTGCAAGCAAGGCAGTCCTATCTTCCTTCCTGACTCCCTATCTCACTCCACAGAAGTTATTCCAAAATTTTTCTTTCTTCTTCAAGCTTCCCATACCTTCCTCTAATTCTTCTCTTTCAGTAGAGGACCCTGACTCTTTAATTAGAAACAAATTTACTATAGATAGTAAACATTACAATAAATATTTAAAACAAATGAATTTATTGGCCTCTGCTTCCGGATTTGCTCTCTACATAAAGCTTTCCTGGACTCTCAATCTGGTCACATGGTACACTCAGCTCCTCTCCCCAGGATCTCTTGGAACCAAACACCAATAAAATCTCCCTCTGGGAATTCCTTGTAGAGGGAAGGTGCAGGAAACAGAGGAATAGATTCAAGAGTAAGAGAAAAAAGGAACCAACCACAGGATAATGTCATATGAATAAATAACAAAGCTTTTCTTCTATGCCCAATTGAAAAAAAACAAACCTGATCTCAAGTTAATTCAAAAGGGCTCCAAAAAATGTTCTGAACAAGGCAATTACTTTCAATGGCAACATGTGCTTGGAGTGTGTGTGTGTGTGTGTGTGTGTGTGTGTGTGTGTGTGTGTGTGTGTGTGTGTACATACACATATATATACACACACATATACATATATATCTGTATATGTGTGAGTATATATATATATATATATATATATATATAAACTTCTGAAATGCATATAGAAAGAATCATTAAACAGATATAAAGGATAACTAAAACAATTATTTTAAGTGACTGACAAAAGCACAAGATAGTGTGCTGGTGGTGATTACAACATTTTCATGAGGCAATATGGAAGACTTGAGGTTGAGACGGTAATATTTAATTCTCTGAGTTTGACCAGCATTTAAAGCAGTTGAGGGGTTTTTATTTTGTTTGCTTTCTAAATACAGTAAGACACCAGAGGGCAGAAGATTCATCACAAGTAACCTGGTCCTATCCTCTGCCTGAGATGGTATTTTGTGAGCAGAAATTCATGTAGGGGAAATGTTGCTACTGCTCATGAGAGCAGCACAAGGAAGTAAAACCCTAAGACGCAGGTACTATTATTATCTCTGTTTTACAGATGAGGAAACTGAGGCAAACATAGGACTTGCCCAAGGTCACACAGCTAATTAATGTCTGAGGCCACATTTGAACTCCAGTCTTCCTAACTCTGGGCCCACCTTGCTGCCTAAGACAGGCAATCTATTCTTTCTCTTCTCCCCCTTTCTACACCTCAAAATTCTCATCATCCCCTATTCTATGATGAAGAGGTGAACAATCTTGCCAAAGCTAAGTTTTCCTTTTATATTCTTTGCTCCTGTCTCCTCCACCTTGGAAGAACAAGCATCCCTCTCTCATCTTCACTCTCTGCTTATCCACAGGCTCTTTCCCTATTGCCTGCCAAAATACCAAAGTCTCTCTCATCTTGAAAAATTCTTCACTTGACATCATCATGTTCTCATTTTCTCAAACTCTCTTTTCTCTCTGTCAGTTTGGCTTCTAGAAAGGGTTGTCTATGCTTATTGTCTCCATTTTCTCACCTCTTAATCATTTCTCAATCCCTTGCAATCTGACTTTAGCACCTATCTCTCCAACAAAAACTGTTCTCTCCACAGTTACCAACAATTACTCAAATGCAAATCCAATGGACTTTTCTATCAATTTCATTCTAGCTGACCTAAGTAGCTTTTGATACTATAAATCATTTCCTTCACCTAGACATTCTCTCCTCCCCTGGCTTCCATGACAATGTCTTCTCCTACATCTCATTGTATTTGTCTGACCATTTTTTCTCAGTCTTCTTTGCTGGATCAACATTCTTCTCCAACTCATTATGATTAGGAGGTCTCCTTAAATCAACCAGTCCTTGGTTCTAATCCCTATTTTCTCTCTACATTCTCCCTTGGAGAAGTTGGCCCAAGAGGGATGTGGATCCACAGACTGAATTGTTGTCAAATCTACATAATCAATCCTAATCCCAGTCTTGAATTACCAACGGTCTAAGGCACATCAGCACCCAGATAGCCTAAAGGCATCTCAAACTCAACTCATATTCCTCTATTATTCTCTCCCAAACTAGCCTTTTTCTGCTAAGGGCAACACTGTCCTTAAAAGTCACAATTTCTTAATCATCCTCAACTCTTCCCTTTCCCTTGGCTTTTAGATCCAATCAGTTGTCAAGTCCTATTGTAGAAAGAGATTCAACACCTCTTATAGCCCTCTCCAAAAGGTCTACATCACCTCTCACCTGGACCACTGCAATAACACCATCATTTGTCTTACTGCCTCCAGTCTCTCAAAATTCATATCCTGAAAACATGCATTTGGACCCAACACTATCCTTTCTTAAAAACAACAAACCTTCAGGTTTTGCTTATTTAGCCTCCAGGATAAAATACAAAATCCAGAGACTGGTTTTTAAAGTCCTTTACAATCTATCCCCAATGTATTTGGTCTTATTTAATATTACCCTTCACATTAATTCTTCTCCAATCAAATTAGCCTGCTTCCTATTCCTTGTACAGAGCATTCCATCTCTCAAGTCTGAAATACTCTCCTTCCTATCTATCCTCCACCTGGTAGAATCCCTAGTTTTTGTCAAAGCACCATTAGATGCCACCTCCTACACCAAGAGGCCTTTTTTGATCCACTCAGCCTCACAGCACAATGTATAACACCCAAGCCCTGCGCACACACATTTTCCTTAGCAAAAGATTTTTTTCATTTTTGTTTTGATATGCACTACACATTAGAACATAGTAGGTGCTCAATAAGCATTTGTAGAACTGAATTACAAAACATAAAAAGTCTTTTGTAAGAACATAAATTACCATAAGTACAAGGACAACCTATTCAATTCTGTTGGGCAAATGTCTTATTCCTATTAAAAATTTTATGTCAAAGCAAATTTCAAATGCCTGTTTTATATATATCTGAATGTATAGTGTAAAGAGGTTATGTGTTCCTTGAGGAAGGTAACTAATGTTGATTCTATGTTTCTTTTTGTTGTAAAATTTAATAAAAAAAAAACTTAAATGAACATTAGCTCAACATATGACTTATAAAATATACAAGTACTAAAGAAAATATTTTCATCCATCTGTAGGACTTTATAATTGTTCTAACAAAACTATAAAGGTATACATAGCAACCAAGCAGCATTTCACATTGTACACCCGTGAAAGACTTAATTCTTGTGTCAAGGCCTAGAAACAAATTCTCTCTTACAATGTCATTACATTTTTCACTGTTTGGGTATCAAAAACATTTCTATAGCCTACCAAGTTGAAAAAGTTCACAATTGTGGTAGGAAACCACTGAATAGTCCCTAAGCTTTTTTTTTTAACCATCTCTCCCATCCTTCCCACCTAGATTTGTTTACAAAATCCATTTCACATTGTCTTGCAATTTTAATATTCTTTTCTTTCCTTTCAAAACTCCAAACTACCTATTTCCACTTTTCTCCATTAGTAGCGGCTGAAACCTGTGGTTTTTCATTCCTTCCTCTTTAACAGAACCTTGAAAATAAAAGCAACAATCAAAAGAAACAAAGCTGCCATCCACCTACATAGTCCCACTTAGCTTAACTAAAACTGGTTAAACAGACATGGAGACAAAAACAAGGAAGCACAGCAGCAGCAGGCCAAAGACAGTGAGACCCATAACTTTAACTGATTCAGGTCTACCTACTACCTAAGAAAAGGATTCAATTCACAAATTAAAGAAATAACATATCTACCAAAATTAGCTGTAAGACTACCTTAATAATTCTACTTTTTCCCTAATTATTTCCCTAAACCAACTCTAAAAACATCTTTCAAGCCCCACATAAGTTTATGTGAACCAATTATTCCACTTGTAAAAAATATTACATTCAGTCACATCAATATTTTAGACTAAAGTACAAAATTTCATACGGCAGCAAATAAATCTTAATATGCTAACCCAAACACCATAAAAGTATGATTTTACTATCATACTGTACATTTAAAAAGGCTTAAATCTTTTAATAACTTTTACAGTTTTACTCTCCAGTTTTACAGAAACAAAAATCAAGACTCCAAACTAATAAAGTTTAAAATTATAAGATTTGTAAAAATCAAATAGAAATGGGGAAAGGTATCTAAAATTTAGGCTCTGAGACATGTAGACAAATGTTAGATAAATAATGTTAAAATGAACAATGAAAGTCAATACAATAAGCTTAAGGATTCTTCCCTTTCCATGAAGCACAAATAAAGTAACAAAATACTCTGAGGGAAAAAATATTGCTCATTTTTAATAAGTCATGCCTCCTATTTCACTAATATAGCTACTGTATGTTATTATTCTAATAAAATTACTTTAATGGCCCAAGCTAGGCTGCCTTGATATGTAAGAAACACGACCTAATCACCAATTTGATCAAATTTACCATATAAATATATAATCCTCTCATCTTCTAGATCAGTGACTCAAGTGAAGACAAAATGGCAAATGGCCCCTGGCTACTCCTAGTACAACCACAAAAGGCATTCAGCAATAAAATATATAACATTAGCTGGCTGGAATTTACACAGCACTTTAAAGATCTGCAAAATGCTTTACAAATATTATCTCATTTTAACTTCACAAAAAAACTTGGAGATAGGCACTACTATTATCGCCATTTTACAGATAAGAAAACTGAAGCAGACAACAGTCACATGACTTCTCTAGAGTAACGTCTAAGGCCAAATTTAAATTCAGGTCTTACTGTGCTAGCCACTGCACCACCTAGCTGACTCTAAATTATGAAAACTAAAGATCTCATGGACAACTTAATTGCAATATTTGTGGCAAAACTCATCAGTTGATTTGTCAAGCTGAAAGTTTAAAGAAGACAGGTTAAGAGAGAGCCAGATACCTAAGTAACTACTGTATTGGTATTACTTCAAGAAGAAATTTTAAGTCAAAAGGAGACATTAAAAAGAAACATGTGACACAAAATAATCTTAATGTAACAAAGCAGAGATAGGATGATTCTATCAGCCATTGTGAGAAAGTATGTCAAACAACAAAAGAATCTGATGCAGTAAAAGTGGCAGCTATCACCAGAAACCAAAGGTCATTATTTATATATATATTACTTACAGAATGTTTTCAGTCATACTCACATAAGAAAACATAAGGAATATTATCATCATAAAACATGTTCCTACAAACATTCCCACTGAACCTGGGCCATACATAAATGAATCAAGCTATACTAGGCTCCAAGTACCACCCAGTGCAAGGATGGGGAACCTGAGGCCTCCAGGTCACATATGGCCTTCCAGGTCCTCAAACTTCACAGAACAAGTGGATTCTAGTGGTTGGTACTAAATAAGCCTCTTGACCAAAGATCTCTTTCCAATACTTCTACTTAGCCCCCTCCCCTTCCCCCAGCCATTAACTTCCCCTACTTTCAGGGATATTGCATTTGTACTGTTCCTCCCTTTCCTCTTTCAATGCTTACAAGCTTACTTAGCTAATTCCAGTTTAGGCAAGCTTTTCCCTCCACTTCTTTGAATCCTTAGTGCCTAGTGTTTTAATCAAATCAACAACTACGTCAAAAAGATTATCTGAAATGAGGAAAAAGAAAGAGGATAGATGGCAACGTAGTTATTAATTAATTAATAGTTTGGACTTCTCAACACTTCCTTTTGCATTTAATTTCCTAACCCAGTCCAGACCCCTACATACTCTTAAATACTAAGGTATATGTAACCACTTTGGGGTATGTCTTAGTGCACAGTTTCTCTGGTATAGGTTGGACTAGATGGCCACTGAAATTCCTTCTAACTCTGAAAATCTATAATTTTATGAAGAATAAAGGCTATTAGTTCTGAAGTAAAATCACACATATAACCCAGGTACACACAGACAACCCATCAATACTTAAAGCCTTTCAGAAGACACTTAAGTTCCACTTCAGAACCTTCACAACAGTCATCTTCCAACCATTTTTTTAATCAAACATTTCCCTCAAAGCACTAGCTTCATGTTTAAATAGTTAAATACTAAATTTTAAAAAATTATCTTCCCCCATCCCTCCACAGAGTAAATAATAGTTTCCCAATTGCAAATGAAAGATTTCTAACTTATTAACACATAGGAGCCAAAATGAGAGGGTTTTGCTAGATCATTTCTAAAGTCAGTTTCTAAAAACTCCATAAAAACTACTTAATCTTGAGTGAATATTTTAACTTTCTCTAAAAAAAAAAAATTGAACCAATTTTCAATATCTATCCAATATTTCAATAATAAAACCTAAATATCTGATATTAATGTAAGCTTTAAGTTAACAACTTGTACTTTAGACATTAGTTCAACATATGACTTGTAAAATCTAACAAAAGTACTCTCATTTATACTCTTAATTTATGAGGTTATTACTTCAAAAACTGATTAATATTTTTGTTACAAAAACTATAAAAAGTGTTCAAAGACAAGGAGTTATGATACTTTGGATATTACCAGTACAAGTTAGTAGTGGATACGTTAAAAAGTCAAAGAAAGTTTTTCTGAGAACATTTTTGTGCTTTCTCTTAGCATGATCTATCCCTCAATATTAATAGTATCTCATGTGCTTAAGATGGAAAAATAATCTAGGTCAAGAAGGAAAAAATAATGGTAGTTAGTACCTTCTCTCTTGATTATTTCCCATTTAAAATACTGTACATTGTACAGAGTTGCTTTCATGTTGTCCATCTGTCTCCCCCACCCCCACCCCCATTAGACAGTGAGTTCCCCGAGAATCAGGAACTAGTTTTTTGTGTTTTGTTGGTTTGTTTCTTTGCATTGTTTTGTTTCTGCCTTTCTTTGTATTTCCACCACTTATTTTATAGTGTCTAGCATAGTAGGGACTTAATAAATGCCTGTTGACTTGAAGGGAACTGGTCTCACAAATTTAATAACAGCCCAAACACTGCTTTCATTTATCTCAAACTACTGCTTGTTGCACAGTGGCTGTCTCTTAACACTAATATTCTCCTTGAATCATCAAGCACCTTGATCTCAAAAGACCCAAACTGGAGACAATATAAATGAGCACTTGGGTGATACTCAGTCATAGATAGATCATAAACTTAGAGATGGAAGAAACCTAAGAGGTCATCCAGGCCAAGTCTCTTTTTTATAGATGAGGAAACTAAGGCCCAGAAATGACTTGGCTAGGGTCACATAGGTATAATTATCAGAGGTAAAACTTGAAACCAAGGCCTCTGACTCCAGAATCTTTCCACTGCTCACATGGTGAGTTTAACTCTCTACAGGATATGACCAATGACAACTTATACACAAGAAACAGCATAAAAGGTATCACCAAGGTCAAGTATAAAGAGAAAAGCAGCAGGGCTAATCATACATCACATATAGCAAAAAGGTGCACTGATGTCCACAAGAAAAGTTTTCAGTGTTTATGAGGGTTGTTCTGTGGAGGATTTATGAAAAACACAACAAGATGGAACACAAAAGCTAAAACGCACTAAAGCACACATTTTAATAGATGTTTTTAAAAAGTTTGAAAATGAATAAATCACTTTTAAAAAGCCAAAAACTCCTCCAAAGTTATCACAGTAATGGTAATACCAAAATCTATCATTATTTTTCAATAGCCTAAACATATAAAGGTGCTAAACAGAATTATTGATATAATTAAGTATAATGGTTAAAAAAAGTTCTTAAAACTATCAAAAAGTTTTTTACCACAGCGCTGGGACAGCTACAAGATCAAACCAGAACCATTCTCACATGCTTGCAGAAAGTTTTGAGAGGAAAGCAGAGCAGCATGCTTTTCCTACTCCACAGATACAGTAGTATCTGTAATTTAAAGTGAAGTTAGAAAACTTAGTAAAAGGCCTCAGACCGTAGATCAGATGCCACAGATAACCTAACATGCCTTTTAGAAGAATACTTACAAGCCTAAAACGTCATTTTTTTAAAAATGAATTTAATGACATAAGCACTGTCTTGAGGAAAGATAAACTAAATAGTCATTATAAAAGGTCAGTAAATTATTACACCTTTCTCTTCCTCCAGCCACCCCTAACTATCCCAAAATTTTCTGGATTAGTTCAGGACAAAAAACATTAGAACTGTAGTGACCTTCAACATTATCCAAGCCAGCCATGAGTTTCCAAAATGAAGAAAGTGAGGCACAAAGAAATGAAGTCACTCCCAGCAAGGACAGAGACCAGGAAGCAGCTGACAAGACAATGAGAAGCATTGACCGATGTTTCATAAAGTTTCAGGAGTATCATGAGAAAGCAAATATTAAATTCTGCTGCTAAACTTCCCCAAACCCTACCCTGCCTTCACATTTTGAACAATGGTGGTAATAATGGAATAACAGCTCCAGGGGCTATCTATCTGGCTCTAAGGGGTCTTTAATTCTATCTGTCTACATTGGCTTATTCAATCTAGTCAATACAATCACTAATCTCTACATAAAATTTGTCCACTTCTTTCAATTGCCAACTCATTTGATGTTAAAAAGGTACATTTCGCTATAAAACTATAAGTACTGATCACAACAGTGGCCAGTATGATTTCAGATTCTAAAACAAATACATCAAGTATGCAAATAAATGGAAAAAAGTAACAATCTAGATTCTCAGAGATCCTTAGTCATCAAGTTTGTGATGCTATTACTTTTAAATGTTGGGGGGAAAAGTGAGCTATACAAATTTGTAATCAGTATCTCAAATTTCTTTTAACATTATTATGATACGAAAATTTGGGGTTCAACAATATCAAGTTTCTTCTGTGTGTTTTATTTAGTATTACCAATTGTTCAAGCTATTTTCATAGACAAAACACAAACCTTCAATTCTTTATTTCAAGCTTTTACCAACATATATTAAAGCCAGTAACTTCATTCTTTGGTCAACATTTATGACAGATGACTAACAAAATTAACATTGAGTACTGTCCATTACAAAGGATAATAAAACATGGTTTCTATCTTATGGACAAGCAAAATTTTTGTAATTCCTTATCTGTAACCATATATTAAGTACAGACAAGTATAGATAAATGCCTTCATATGAGAAAAGGCTAAAAGTAGTTATCACTCACAAAAGTATTTTGCTAAAGACACGCTTATTATTTAACAATGTCATTCAAAATGATGTTAACTTAAAACATGTTAGGGATGCTATCATTTTTCATAAACTATGCTCATCCAATTATCCAACCATGTTCTAACTAAAACCTTGGCAGCACTGAGGAATATGGCAACTCTCAGGCTTCCAGGTATTGCATGCATTAAGATCAACAGACCCCATTTTCAAGATGTTAAACGCCTTATAATTGTTATTTTTAAACAAGAATAGTTGTTTCTAACCTAGTAAAGCTAAAAACCTGCTCTTCCTGAAGTCTTGATCATTTCAAATAGACTACTGCACCATTCCTTCAAATCAGTCTCAAGGGATTGGAAATTATATGTTAATTACTGAGTTTTATTCTACTACAACTCAAAATGGTATAAGGTTTACTTATGAATACTATAATTATCCAACACAGGAAAAAAAAATTAATGATTTGGTCATCATTTTTAACCAAATGCTAAGTGAATTCACCACAGAAACAATTAGGAGGGCACACAAAGAACTGAGGAAATTTTAACTAACATGCATGAAAAAAAACTGAAATTACACCATACTGATAATGCAATACTAATGGCTGTTGCAGAAACAGTGATAGGAATAAAGATATAGAAAAATAAGCCCACAGAAAAGGGAAAAAGACAGCAGAGACACTGAGAGAAGGGAAGAAGCAGGAGGAAGAAGGGGAAGATCAAAGGATTTGGAATTAGAAGACCTGGATTCAAATTTCCATCTATATCATACATACTAGAGGTGTGACCTCAAGCAAATCACTTAATATCTCTGGGTCACTAGACCAAGGGGTAAAAACAAAACAAAAAACTGAAAAATTTCTACAAGAAAAAGCCATAAATAGCTGAAAACCTAGTCTGGATGCTAAATAAATAATATGGAGAGATAAATATAGATATATCTATAGATAGTTCTCTCTAAGCACACACAAAAACACACTTCCGTACTTGGGCCGTACAGTATAAAGGACTAACCTGAGTTAGGATGATCTGAGTTCAAGTCTGGCCTGTGACACTGGCTGCCACCTTGGGCAAGTCACAATCTCTCAGTGCCCTAGGCAACTCTCCAAAACTATAAACTGCAGACTAGATCCCAACCAGAATTGATAGGAGTTTCCTACATTTAGTCAATAAAAAAACAAACATTTTAAAAGACAAATTTCAAAAGACAAATGCTAAAGTCGATTCACTAGGTCTGTGAAATACTTTTTTAGAAGAATTGCATTTGAATACTTTACTGTCCTTGTTACAATAAAAAAGGAAGCCTGTATTTCTCAAAGAGGCAAATATAAAAAACTAGAATAACTTGCCTCATTGTTTATTTAGGAATGCTCTATTTAAAAGTGGGCCAACTATAGGAACTTGGCTATTGCATAACATAAAAATAAATGAAATACCAAGGTCTATTAAAATTTAGTTTTGGTGACGTTTCTTTATCTTCTAGGACATATGGTGATTTGTTCATCCTTGTACCAATCAACACTCAAGCCATGTATCAAATTCAAGAGAGCCTTGTTAACCCCAGCAATAAACCTCAATAATTCTCCTATCACAGATGTTAATATTTTAACAAGATTCAAAGTAGATACATATCCCCAAGACCCAATTCCTAAACAACTCTTTAAGGAAGATGGTCTGCCAACTTTATTTTGATATATTAAGCACGTGGGGGCCTATTTTAAAGAGGCCTATTCTAAAACAATTTTTAACTTGTTTGCACATTTTTCTTCCTTTAAAAAAAGTTTTCCTGAGGCTGCTGATTTTACGGCAGTTAAGCTCTAAATCAATATGAGAATTCGGTGATGCTTCAAAAGTAGGTACTGACACCCGAGCAAAGATCAGACTTCTTATAAAGTACAAGTAAAGGAGTGACTTCATGACTCAAGAATCAACTCTATGTTTAATCCTCATCCAACCCTTCATTTACGTAGCAAGTGTCTACGGCTTCTCCTTTAACTCTTAGGAAGTCCTGGAAGAATGAAACAGTAATAAAAGGCTACAAATAAGGCGGTCAGCCTACATTCAGTGGGCCTCTGACAGTGTCTGTGGGGCGATGAAGCCACAGCCACACTGGGTCTAAAATCAGTCCTGGGGACACGAGATTCCACTTCCAGCTTTCATTTTTTTTGAAGAACGGCGACACAAGAGACAGCTAGAGTTAAAAGAACTAGAGATAAGGAGGAGGGCAGGATGAAGGAGAAAACATAAAAGCAGCCATTGAAAGAAAATAAAAGATATGGCTTAAAGTAATGGCTGGAAGCAATGACAAGAGGAAGGTCTGCCGAACAGCGGGAAGGGAGCGCCGACGGGTCCGGGGAGCGCCAGCAGGCACAAGGGGAAAGGAGGACTTAAGGCCCAGGGTAAGGGCAGGGGTGCGGACCCCCTCCACCACTCCCCACTCCCCCCAGAAAGAAAGAGAAAGCCGCTTCCCGGCAGAGCAGCGAGAAGAAGCTAGAAGCGGATTATTTCGCCACATCTGCTGCTCCGCCGCTAGGAGCTGACCTCTGAAACGCATCCATCGCTTCCAACCCCGGGCCAAGACCGAGGAAAGGGCCAGGGCAGAGGCCTAGGCGGGAGTCGGGCCTGGCGTCCCGGACTCCCGGAGGGGTGGGGGAAGGGAAGAGGATTAAGCAGCCAAAAAGGGCCTCCGAAGACGAGCACCTCGACCGCCACCGTCGGAGCCTTTTCCCCAGTGGCCCGCAGCAACGGGCGGCGCTTACCTGGGGCGGGAGGACGGAGAGGTCCCTCGGGTCTCGCTCCGGCCCCGCGCAGAGTTCCCCCCCACCCCCGCCGCACTTCACCCCGGGATCCCAACGGAGGTGCGGCCCCTCGCCGCCGCTGCTTCCTCCTCTGCCCCGGCCTCGGCCTCGGCCGCCGCCGCCGCCTCAAGGGCTGTTTACACCGTCGGGCCCTTCACGCCGCCGCCGCCGCTGCCTCCTTCCCTCCACCTCAGCGCCGTCGCTGCTGCCGCCGCCGCCGCCGCCGCCGCCGCCTCCTCCGTCGCGGCCTCGTCTCTCTGGGGCATCTTCCAACCACCGACCCCTGAGAAACAGAGACTCCAGCCGCGCCGGCAGGAAACTCCCCCGCAACTGCCAACGGGGGACGAGTGGGTCAGAACCCGGGCGGCTTCTCCGCCATTGAGCAGCAGCAGTAGCAGCAGCAACTCCGCTCCTTCTGCTACGGGTACCCCCCCCTCCTCCCCAAGTCTGCGTTCCTCTCCGCCCCTCCGTGGACCCCGCCCTAACCCCCGCCCATTGAGGAGCCACGCGCTCTGTCATGGAAGCCGGTTCGCCGAATGGACTGTCGGTCACTGATCTCTTGTCCAGTTGGGTTCCCTCTTGCAACTCCGCATTTCGTTTTCCCCGCCTCCATGGCCTCGCCTCTGTTCTAAATCTCCCATTGGGCACCAACGGCCTATCCCCATTGGACAATACCTATGTCCATCAAACACCGCCCACTAAGTAAGACCCAACCTCTTAAAGCGATTTGTTTCCTGGCTTAACCAGACTGAGCAATACCTTCCCTTCATTGGTGTCGGTGGCCTACTAGATCATAAGTCAAGGGAGCTGTCAATCAAACGCCGCCCATACGCTTGGCCTTCTTGCTGAGCCTGACCCTAACTATTCCCTTTTTCTATTGGTCTACATTGGTTGGAACCTTCACGTCATTGGCTTTCTCTGGCTGTCCATCAATGAGCCAATTTCCAAGTCCGTCACACCGGCTTTTTTTAAATGGGAGCGCAAAAGGCGGGGAGATCTCGACCACGCGATTGGCAGGACTCCCCTATCAATCAGACGCGGAGTCCCCATCTGCCTCCGGCGCGTCCCTAGGAAGAGTTTTCCCTGCTGCTCCCGACCTCTAAACCCTGCGTACAAGCAAGCCCCAAGCAGGAACCAACAGACCACCCAAGTCTGGGCTTAGAGGCCCTACACCGCCCTGGATTGCAAGCGTTCCATTCTGATTGGTGGAGAAAGTCGTCCTCGTTCCTCATTGGAGGACAAAGACGCCTCTCTGGGGCGTGGGAGGCGAGTCAGGGGGCGGCGGACGGGACGGAGAAGAGATCAAGGGAGAGGCGGTTGTTTTGCTTAGTCCTATGGGGTGGGGCGGTCGCGGGACGGGTCGGTAGCTCGGAGGACAGGATAACCTATGGGGGGGAGGGGAGAAGAGACCCGGATGTTCCTTGACAATGAAATCATCGCCGGCCAATCAGAACCACGGAGCGGAACTAGCCGCCGGAGGAGAGCCCGGGAGAGAGTGGGGATATTAGCGAAGTGGGGAGAGCTGGAGTCCCTGCATGGGATGAGCCCGCGTCCTCGGCTCGGCGACTTCGGAGCTGTCGGGGGATCTTTTGTGGTTGTGTTTCTCAAGCCAACCCGTTATTCAACTCCAGACATCTGGGCAGTTAGTCCGGAAGCATTTATTAAGCGCTGACTGTATGCCAAGCGCCAGGGACACAAAGGAAAAGACAAACTCTGCCCTCAAGGAATTCACTGTCTAATGGGGGAGTCCGTAGAGAAACAATTGTCTAAACAGCCAGTCTGCCAGTAAGCGTTTATTAAGCTTCTACTGTGTGCTAGGCTCTGTGGCAGGCGCTGGAAATAGGGAGCTCCAGGTCTTAGTGGGAGACGCAGTGTGCAAACTATGTCAAGATCTACGAACGATACATGGGGCGTAATCAATAGAGGGAAGGCACTAACTTGTGGAGGACTGAGAGTCTTGTAAGACATGGTATTCCAGCTGAGACTTGAAAGTCAGTAGTTTGTTTTTATGGTATTTTCTCCCCACAAATTCCGGGCTTCTCCCCCCAAATATGCTAATAGCTAACAATTCAAGGAGGGGGTTTGCTATTATCCCCATTTTACAAATGAGGAAATTGAGACAGACGTGAAGTTTAAGTGACTTGCCCAAGGTCACACCACTCCTGCGAGGATGAGGCTAGATTTGACCTCAGGTCTTCCAGACTCAAGCTCCGGGAGGCTTTCCTGGACTCCTCCTAGCTGTCTCCAAGCATTTAAACCCAGAAGAAAGAGGTTAAGTGATTTGCCCTAGATGATATTGCTTAGACAGGGGGGCAAGGATATGACTCCATTTCACCCCAACACTCCACCAGACTCCCCAGGGCAGTTGTCTTTCTTGTACTTACTAGGCTTAAAGCATTCAAACCACAGGTCAATTTTTTCATCTGTAAACTGAGATAACCTGAGGACCCTCCTGGGATCAAATCCTCTTATTCCTCTAAGATTATGCAGAAGTTAGAGGTACTGACCTCTACTAACATACTAGTCATGGCCTTTGTGATTAGAATACTCTGTTCTTCTCCACCTCCTGGCTTTTCTAGCTTTCCTTAAATCCCATCTAAAATCCTCCCTTCTGCAAGAACCATTTCTCAACTGACTCAGTGCTAGCTAGTACCTTCCCTCTACAATGACCTCTCTAGTTATCCTGTATATTTCTTGTTTGTACATGTTGTCTTCCCATCACACTGTGAAATGTTTAAGAGCAGAAACCATTTTTTTTGCCTTTCCACTTACTTTGCTAGCCTGTAATTAGCACAG
This sequence comes from Notamacropus eugenii, assembly GCF_028372415.1. NCBI lineage: Eukaryota > Metazoa > Chordata > Mammalia > Diprotodontia > Macropodidae > Notamacropus > Notamacropus eugenii. The sequence goes on from NC_092872.1 coordinate 665,632,797, forward strand.
TACCTCAAACATAGTGTACACTTAAGTTGGTGACCATAGTAGAAAAGGAGCATGAGGTCCTGCTTGTGAAGCCAAGAAGTGAATGACCATTCTACCACCAATCTTGTCATCTGTGCCAGACACAGCAGAATATTCTTATCCCCTTGTCCTTATATCTTGCTTGTTATGAAGGGAATAGAAGAGAGATAACCATGGTTGGCTTCTTTTCTCTCCACTTCCCTATTCCCCAATCCCCACCCCCCAAGATAATATGACTAAATGTAAGAGATCTTCTCTACTATTGGAATGTTTTTTGCTGAACCTTTGGCTCTACTTGAAAAGTAAGAAAAAGGTTTTGAGGTAGGTGAATTCATGGATGCAAAATACTGCATACTGCAAAGTTGAGTCCATATTTTTACTACCTGGAAGACTAAGAAAGGGGTGGGGGAAGGAGAAAAAGGAGGGTAGAGTCTATTAGAAGAGTCTAAGGCCAAAGATATGTGGTTCCCAATTTGAACAGACCAACTCATGCTTTGAATGTATTAGCCAATGGAGCCAAGACTTTGCTTTCTTTGCTTTCATCATACCTAAAGATCTGCCCAAATAAGAGGCAGGGATCAAAGTCAGGTCCACCAAAAGGAGAACCTGAAGTTGGGAACAGGAAATAATTGCAAGAAATGCAGGAGTCAGTTAGTCCAGGAATTAGCTCTAGAAATGCATGTGCTTCAATTTGAATGCCCACGGTTCTACAGTGTTCAGTCTCTTAAGCAAGTGCTTGTTTGGCTTCCTGTGCTTGGTTTAGAGAATATCTCCCCTACATCTTCCACCATTTAACTATACAGTGACCTAAAAATTATAAGTGGGATGGGGTCATCTATACTAAGAGAATAAGAGTTGTGGTTGGGGAAGGAGCAAGATGGCAGGAAGGTGAAAGAGGCCACTTGAAAGCATGAGGCACTGAGGAATAGGAATGGGGAAGAAGCATGATTTTTTTTTTTTTGACAAATCCTGTCTCCTTTTAAGATGTAAATGCATGTGTGTCATTCAGGCCTCATTATGAATTCCTTTAGTAATAGGTGGTACAGCAGATAATGGAGCACTGAATCTAGGATCTGGAAGACCTAATTTACATTCCTCTTTGGGCACTTACTAGCTGTGTGACCCTAGGAAAGTTACTTAAAGTTCACTTGCTTCAGTTTCCTCATCTATAAAATGAGATCAACCGGCTAGGTAGCAGAATGGCTAGAGCACCTCGGGCCTGGAGTCAGGAAGACCTAAGTTCAAGTTTGACCTCAGACACTGTGACCGTGAGCAAGTGACTTAACCCTGTTTGCCTCAGTTTTGTCATCTGTGAAATGAGCAAGAGAAGGAAATAGCAAACTGTTCTAGTATCTGCCAAGAAAACCTCAAATGGGGTCACAAAATGTGACATGCCACAAACATGACTGAAAATGACTAAACAACAAAAACGTCCAGGGCTGTTATCAGGATCAGATGAGACATTTGTGACGTCCATTGCTAACTTTAAGGTTCTATATAAATGCTGGCTGTCGTTATTAGTGTGATCTATTCTCTCAGTCTCCCAAAGTCTAGCTTTCAGTACTGCTATATGCTGAAAAAGATGAACATTGCTTATTTTGCCCACTTTTGCCAATAGAGACAATGTCCTCATTGTTTGAGATTAAAATAGATCATAACAAGTTCCCATTTGTGCAGTATTTTGCAGTTTACAAAGTACTTTTCTCTCAACAAAACTGTGAGGGAGCGTTGCAACAATAATTGTGGCTGCTTTAATATGAGGCTCAGAGAGATGGCTCAACCACCTAACAGACCACTCCTCCCAGGAAACATCCTTGCAGACACTTTCCCAGCTCCACACCTGACCCTTCTCTGGGAGCAGCACCCATGCTCTTCCCCTATCATCATACTAGTAATGAAGACTCCAGAGCACATCTCCCCTCTCCAATGCCCCACTCCTCTCAGAAAACGTTGGCCTCCTTGCCACTGTTTCCTTGCTCTATCTCTGCATTCTGTGTATTTTTATTGGCTACCTCTAAGCATGAAACAAGATCCTCCCTTCTCATCTCTGCCTCCTGATTTCTCTGACTTTTTACCAGTCCCAGCCAAAATCCTATCTTCTACAAGAAGCCTTTCCTAGTACTCCTTAACAGTAGTGTCAAAAGAGATCCTACAAATGGGAAAGAACTCACATGTACAAAACTATTTTAGCAGCTCTTTTCGTGGGGACCAAGAACTGGAAATTGAGGAGATGCCCATCAACTGGGGAATGACTAAATAAGTTATGGTATATGAATGTAATGGAATAGTATTGTACTATAAAAAATGTTGAGTAGACTTCAGAAAAACCTGGGAAGACTTATATGAACTGATGCTGAGTGAGGGGAGTAGAACCAGATGAACAGTGTACACAATTATAGCCATATTGTGCAGTGATTGACTGATAGCCTTTGCTTTTCTCGGCAATGCAAGGTTCCAAGACAACTCCAAAAGGCTTATGATGGAAAATGCTAACCACATCCATAGAATTAGGGAGTCAATGCAGATTGAAGCATACTTTTGCTCTTTCTCTTTTTTGTTTTGTTTTATTTCTTCTTTCTTGTGGTTCATTCCATTGGTTAAAATTCTTCTTTGCAACATGACTGATGTGAAAATATGTTTAATGTGAATGTATATGTAGAGATTATATGATTGCATGGTGTCTTGGGGAGGGGGAGAGGGTGGATGGAGAAAATTTGTAACTCAAAAGCTTATGGAACTGAATGTTGCAAACTAAAAATAAATAAATGTTCTTTTAAAATGAAAAAAAAATACTAGTGTCTTTCCAGAGATTATCACCAATTTATCCTGTATAGATCAGGTTTGCACATAGTTGTTTGCATGTTGTCTCCTCCACTTGACTTATGAACTCTTTGAGAGCAGGGACTGTTTTTTGCCTTTCTTTGGATCCCCATCTCTTAGCACAGTGCCTAGCACATAATAGATGCTTAACAAATTTTATGTGAATCAATAAAAAATTTGTCAAGTACCTATACCTTCCCTTTCTAACACTCTACCCCTTTCAAGAAGTTGCTGTCTACAAAACTACTCTCTTTGAATATCCCATGCACAATCTCCAAGTCTGAACATACCTCCTCTATATAACACTGACTCTTTTCAGAAAACAACACTGAACTCTTTTGTCTAACACGCACTGCTTTTCAGACTAATACCTTAAACAAACACTCCAAGTATTGACTCCAAGCTGCTCATCCTCTGGTGGTAAAACTAAGAGTCAGAAGTGACATGTAAACCAGCCTAATAATAAGTTCACATTTATAAAGTTCTTTAAGGTTTATAAAGCACCTTACATACATGACCTCATTTGATCCTCACAACAGTCTTTATGAGGTAGGTGTCATTATCTTCATTTTACAGAGAAAGAAGCAAAGTCTTGGAAAGGTGAAGTGACCTGCTTAGATTCACACAGTTAGAAACTGTCTGTGGCAGAATTGGTACCCAGGTCTTCCTGATTCCAAGTCCAGCATTTTTGTTCACTGCGTAGAGGCACTTTTCTCTAACTGTGCCTTAGTTCAAGGGCCCTAACCACACCCCTTCTCTCCCTTGGTCTTGTCAATCATAACTCTTAATCGTGCTTCAGCCTCGCCCTTCCAATCATATCTCTGGGTTTTCTGAAGGTCTAGAGGAAAGAGCACTTAATGTGTAGTCAGAGTATTTTGGGTAAACTTGGAACACCCTGGAAGTTACAGAATTAGGTTCTGGCTCATTATATATAATAAGAAAGTTTCCTAACAGCTGTCCAAAAATGGAATGGGCTTTCGCAGTGGTAGTAAGTGCTTAGTTACTGGAAATCTTCTAAAGGAAATCAGATGATCAGTTATCAGGATTCTCTAGACAGGAGAGATTGAACTATATGACTTCTAATGTCATTTCCAATTCTGAAATATTATGATTCTACATCCTAGTTCTCTTATTAGATTGTGACTTTGGGTAAGTCACTTCTCTGTTTCTTCATCTGTAAAATGAAAGGGCTTAAGAGTCTATATGGGAGTCTGTAGATATAAAATATTGCATCCACTGTTGGACTCCAGCCCTGGGTCCGACTGATTTTACTTAATAATTTGTCTTTGTTATAGGGACAAGTTTATTGGGTATGGTGACTATTGTTAAGACTTTTTTATATGAAGGGATTAAACTAGATCATAAGGGATAGAGCTAGAGCTAGAAAGGACCTCAGAGGTGATGTAGTCCAATCCCTTCATTTTACAGATGAAGAAACTGAGGTACAAGGTGACTAACTTACTCAGGGTCATAGAGATCATAAGTGTCTGAGGCAGGATCATCTTTATAGTCCCCTCTAGCTCTAACCATCTATAATTGTATTAAAACCTATACTTTGTTTCCCATGAAGTTTTCAATTAGAATTCGATTTGCATTAAACCTATGGGGAAGGTGTGAAGTTGGTTATCAGTCATTCACACAATGTACAAAGTGTCACTAGAGAGAAGTCTGATTAAACTGAGGAAATAGAAGTTTTGATTGGGCAGTAGAAGCTTGCCTTTAAATCACACTACTTAGTTTATCTGACCTACATATGTAAACCAAACCCGCAGATGAAAGAGGATTAAAGAAAATTGTTATCCCTAGCTCCTAGAACAGCCAATTTTGGGGTAACTCTTTCCCTTGGGATATTAATTCAAGAGTCCTCAAAAGGGTACCAGTGTACCTTCATGGCCCTCCCTCCTTTTCTTTCTTTCTCTTCCGAAATGCTCATTTGGCTCTCCCTCATCCTATCTATCTAATTACCAAATCTTAATGTTTCTACCTCCACAATCTCTTTCACATCCAATTACTCTCTACTTGCATAGCTACCAGCTTAGTTCAGGCCCCTATCACTTCTCCCTAGATTATTGCAGGGGTCTTCTGAGCCTATTCCCTGTCTAAAATCTCTTCCCATTTCACTCAGTCTTCCATGAAGCTGCCAAGATGATTTTCCTTAAATGCGAGTCCAATCATGACTCTCTCTTGCTCAACCAGTTCCAATGGGTTCTTATTTCTTCTAACATCAGACATAAACACTATTTAGCTTTTAAAGTTCCTCACCCCCTGACCCCAAACTATCCAGTGTCATTAGGCATTACCCCTGCTCCACTCTGCAATCCAACCCAACTGGCCTTTTCTCTGTTACACAAAATACTATTTCCTTTCTTGAGCCTTTCTACCAAGTGTTTCACCCCCCAAATCTGGAACGTACTTCCTTCTCACGTCTGCCTGTTAGAATCTAAGCATCACCTCCTCACTGTTAGTTATTCTTCCTCTCAAACTACCTTCAATTTTAATACTTTGTATTTCTTCTGCAAGTTTATATTCTTACATATGTATTTGTGGTCAAGGCATTTGTAAGTCCCTTGCTGCATGTAGTCTCCCCAGAGAGAATGAAAGCTCTCTTGGAGTAGAGATTGTTTCATCTACTGCATTTGTATCCCTAGCACCTAGCGCAATGCCTGCCACATAGTAGACTGTTAGTAAATACTTGTTTGATTGTAAAAAAGACTATTTTAGCTTTTAGATGAACTTGCTGCTATGTCTAGTTATCATTCAACTGACAATGATATCTTTAAATGGGTTCTGACTCTCCCAAATTTCTTGAAAGTTTTGTTTGAATACAACCCTTAATTCTATTTGCATATGAGGTTTCCCCACTAGCAATTTTAAGAAACTAGGAAAGATGTTGACACAAAGTAGATTTTTATGGGCGCTTCTGCTATATCAGAAGATCTGTCTTATTTTCTCAAACTCCCAGTCCCACTCTAATGTTCAAGAGTGGACATACTGTCTTACTTTAATATTGGAATTTTTTTGGTCTAAGTACTCCCTCCACTGACACAGATTGCAACCCCTCTGTGAGTTAGTAAACTTGGTGAGAGAACTACTTTTGGCTGAGGTGTTTCAAAAGATGTAAAAAGTAAAATGAAACCCCTTGCCAGGCTGATGGCCAGAGGACCCCCCCAGTTAATTCAGGGTTTATAGGTCAGATTTCTTTTTTATTTTCATTTCCTTTCTGCCTTCCTTCCTTCCTTCCTTCCTTCCTTCCTTCCTTCCTTCCTTCCTTCCTTCTTTCTTTCTTTCTTTCTTTCCTTTCTTCCTTCCTTCCTCCTTCCTTCCTTCCTTCCTTCCTTCCTTCCTTCCTTCCTTCCTTCCTTCCTTCCTTCCTTTCCTTCTTTCTTTCTGTCTGTCTATCTTTTTTTCTGTCTTTCCCAAAATCTTAAACCCAGTGCGCTCTGAAATCCATAGATTGCACACCAATAGGTCCTTGCCCAAACTCCACTTAATGGCTGTTTTCTGGACCCTCCTGGGTTCAGAGTGATTATCAAGAGTAACTGTTGCTCTTTCTCTCCCAGCTTCATTTACTTATTTTTTTTTTTACTCATTAAAGGGGCCATTCCCTGAATACTTCTTAGAGAGGCTTATTCACTGAATGGCCTTAACTCACTCTAAATGAGTACCTGAATAAACCAAAGTCTCCTGGGTCTTCTCCAGTCATCCTGATGAATATCTGGTGACTGGATCCAGAAGGCTCAGGAGGGGAAGGTGACGCTGGTAACCTTGCACAGCCCTCCCTCACTCAAAACAAAGTCAAGTGCAAGTCATGTCATCATTTCTCTGATGTCATAATCTTCTTCAAAAACGAAGAATGAACACACAGGCAGAAGAGAATATAGGAGATATATGTATAAAGCAATAATAAAAAGTATAATGTAGAAGTGTAATGACAGACATAAAATGCTATTAGTTGGTGGAAGGATGATTCACTTCCAGATGAGGGTACCATGAAAGGACACAGTATAAAGTAATGAAAAATAGTACTGTGTATATCTCTGATAGAGATCTGATGTCCAAGATATATAGATAATTGATACAAGTGTGTAAGAACAAGAAGCATTCCCCAATAGACAAATGGTCAAAGGATATGAACAACCTGTTTTCAAGAGAAGAAATCAGAGAAGACTATCAACATCCATTTGAAAGATGCTTCAAATCTCAAGTAATAAGAGAAATACAAATGATAACAACTGAGGCTTCACCTCATGCATATGAGATCAGCAAAGATGAAAATGGTAAATGTTGGAAGGGTTGTTGGAAGATAGACACAATAATGAACTATTAATGTATCAATAAAATTGGTCAAATTTTGTCCATTCTTCCTTCACAACATCTCTCCTATACATCCTTTTTTCTCCATTGACACAACTGTCATCCAGGTTGGAGCCCTTATGATCTCTCACCTATAGCAAAAACCTTCCAATTGGTTTCTTTGCCTTATCTCTTCATCCCTACTCCAATTATTTCTCCATAACAACCATAATAATATAAATATATATATAGAGAGAGAGAGAGAGAGAGAAAGGGTTCAGTTCTCTGATCAATAACCAACCTTGATTCCAGATCAATTAGTTCATCAGTTGACAAGCATTAATTATGTGTATGATGTATATGCCAAGCACTGTACCAGACAGTAGGGTACTTAGCCAAAAATGAAAAAAGTTTCTTTCAAGGAGTTTACATTCTCCTGGAATAGATAACACATACACATATATGTAATAATACTGAAATTGGCAAAGATGACAAAAAGATGGGAATAGTCAATGTTGGGGGGATTGTGAAAACACAGGAACACAAGTACATTGTTAGTAGAACTATGAATTAGTATAATTCTGGAAAGCAATTTGTAATTATGCAAATAAAGCAGCTAAAATGTCCAAATCTTTTAACTCAGAAATTCCATTGTTAGATATATTTTCCAATGAGGTCTTTGACTTTTTTTTTAAAGGCTCCAGCATTTATAGTAGCTCTTATTTTAGTAACAAAGAATTGAAAGCAATGTAAATACCCTCTCCTTGGCAAAGTTGGGAGGGTCCAGAGGTGTGAAACTGTGAACATATTGTCAAGTTCTTGGGTTGGTTGTGTTTTTTTTTTTTTTATGTGACTTGGTTTTGCTATTTTTCTTTTTTTCCTCTTTCTTTAAAAAAAATATTTTTATAAGGAATGGCTCTCTGTTGTGGGGTAGGGGAGGCTCATAGGTAGAAATTTAGATCTAAAAGCAAAAATACCAAATAGTGCTTGTTAGGCTGATAGGCAGTCTAGCAGAGTTGTGAGTCACTTTACTACACCCATCCATCCTGCTTTGTAGGGGCTGATATACCCCAGAACTCACTCCTCCCTTGGGGCATGACTTTCTCCTTGGCCACCCTTTTCCCATCTTCCTATTTGAGCTGGTTTCTTTTCAAATTAGTGACAGCAAAGCATAGTCACACCTAATTCACTCAACTACTCCAGCAGTGTTATTGTCTCATGACAATGCCTAGAAAAACCTGGTGAATGTATTCTTTGCCCAGGAAAGAGGTTAAAATAAATGACTTCTTTCTGCCATTTGATTACAAATCCCTAGCTAGAGATCTTGCTCTGACAGATGTGGAAATTTTGATCTCACTTTTGTGAATCTTTCCCAATCAGCTCCTTCAACATTATCTGAAACACATGTTCCAATTTCTTGGAACAACAGGTGAGAGTTGCCTGGCAGATGAACAACAAAGGTGTTTCAGACCTCCTCATCCTCCTAAACACAAATAAAAGGTTGATTAGGGAAGGAAGACTGGCAATTGAGGGGATTAGGAAAGGATTCTTGTAGAAGTTAGCGCATGAGCTGAGTCTTAAAGGAAGTAAGAGGTTCTATGAGGCAGATGTGAAGAAGAAGAACATTCTAGGCACGGATTGTCCACAAAGCTTAACATTTAGCCACAATCTTTAATAACATAGAGATGAAGGCCAGCTTTGGCCTTAATGGGAGGGTGGAAGTGGTGGAAATTTTGAGTTGTAGACTCCACTCATACCCATCATCTTTGCTCCAGATTACTGGCCACTCCGCATCCTATCCCAGTCCTACTCAACTATGTCTTAAATACCTTCATGGACTTCTACTCCCCACTGCCCATCACCACAAGGCAAAAAGATTTGCACCTGGCCCATTCATTCTGTGTAGTAGTAAGGATTCCCTGCTACCATAGTCTCTTGACCTGATAATTCTGGAATTTGTCTACAGAATCCCTTGGATTTTTCATTTTGGGATCTCTTTTAGGAGGTGATTGGTGAATTCTTTCAATGAATATTTTACCCACTGATTCTAGGATGTCAAGGCAGTTTTCCTTGATAATTTCTTGAAAGATGCTGTCCAGGCTCTTTTTTTTATCTTAGCTTTCAGGTAGTCCAATATCTTGAATGATCGATCTCTCCTGGATCTATTTTCTAGGTTAGTTTTTTTCCAATGAGGAATTATACATTTTCCTCTATTTTTTATTCTTTTGATTTTGTTTGACTGATTTTTGATGTCTCATAGAGTTATTAGCTTCTACTTGCCCAATTAAAATTTTTAAGGAACTATTTTCTTCAGTTATTTTTTGTATCTCCTTTCCCATTTGATCAGTTCTACTTTATAAGGAGGTATTTTCTTCAGTTTCTTCAGTTTTCTTCTTGGCTGCCAGTCTCTTGAGCAACCTCTCCTCCTGCAGTGCTCCTTCCTTCACATGGTGGAGAACCCATTTCCTTCCCCAAGCCAAAGAAACCTGAAAATGGCTAAAGAATAGACTCCTGCCTATGCTGATCCAATAACTGTACAACTCCCTCAGTTCTCTGCGGGGATAGGATCATACAACTTTATACACAAATGTTGTTGATCTTTCATTTTTAAAAAGGACCAGTGACATCACAATGTTGGGATAAAACAGTGGATCATGGTAATAACTGAATTTGCACATGAATTGGATTTAATTGAGTCAGGGTTGTACAAAGTTGTCAACCTCACTCTCTTCCAGAGTCGTTGAAGTCCAGTGGCAAGACAAAAGTGAAGATGACTAGTGACAGCCCAGAATGCAGTGGATGCCCTTGGCATCTTTGACATCTTACCAGACTTTAAGCATTCCTACAGCTCTGCTTCAGCAAGAGAACAAACTGTTCTCATCTGCCCATTCTGTTGGGAGAAGTCTTAGCATGCTTGAGATGGACATCCCCCTAATTCTCAGAAAAGTTTGAGCCCTGTTGATTACCCTTAGCCTACCTGCTGAGACAGTTTTACTACAGGGTGGCCACTGCACATGTTCCAATTTCTTTGAGTAACAGGTGAGAGTTGGGTGGCAGGTGGACAATAAAGGTGTTTCAGACCTGCTCATCCACCTACATACAAATACTAGGTTGTTTAGGGAAGGAAGACTGGCAGTTGAGGGGATTAGGAAAAGATTCTTGTAGAAGCTAGTGTATGAGCTGTCTTAAAAGAAGTAAGAGATTCTATGAGGCAGATGTGAGGAAGAAGAACATTCTAGTCATGGGTTGTGTGGTTTGTCCTTTGTGCTATGTTGATCAGGGAGATGATGACACGACTTGCAACTGAATTTGATTTGAGTGAGGAAGGCCTATGTAAAGTCAACCAGCTTCACTTTCTCCTCCAGAGCCATCTGAGTCCAGTGGCCAGACATTCATCAGGATTACTGGAGATGGCCCACCATGCAATGGGAGACCTTGACCGTTTTAAGCTAAGGTCTTTTTAAGTTCTCACTTTGAATGAGGCAAGACCCGTTCAATGAATAGGTCTCTTTAAGAAATGAGTCAAGGGATAGTCCCTTTAATAAAAAAAAAAATCAAGCTCACAGGGGAAGACCCTCAGGATTTCTGGCCAAAAGAGAAATAGTTACTATTTACTTTCACTCTGAGCTAAAACATAACTACTGAGTTGTGCTTGGGCAGGGATCTATTGCTGTCCAATCCATGATATCCAGAGTAAATTAGGTTTAAGGTCTGGTCTTTGAGAAAGAAATCTAGCCAGTAAACCCCAAGTTAACTAGGTAGCTCTTGGTCATCAAAATTTATCTTCCTTTGGGCAGAACACTCTCATGGAAGAAGAAGAAAGAAGAGGAGAGGAAAAGAGAGGAGAGGAGGGGAGGGGAAGGGAGAGGACAAGCTGAGTTGCCTAACAGGAACTGCCCAGCTGAATCCCCATTCAGGCAGCTTGGATTACTCACAGTTTGTGACTTGTCCTTTGTTCTTAAAGAAGACCATGACATCAGGGAGATGATGACATAATTTGCAATTGGCTTTGATTTGAGTGGGGGAGGCCTGTGCAAAGTCATCAGTCTCATGTTCTTCTCCAGAGCCCTCTGGGTCCAGTAGCCAGATATTCATCAGGACAACTGGAGATGGCCTGGGAGTGACAAGTACAAAGGCACAGAGATGGAAGCTTGAGTGTTACTTATAAGGAACAGCAAAAATGCCAGTTAGGCCAAACTAGAGAGTTCTGGGAGAATGGTGATTATAATGAGAATAAAAAAGTAGGATAGAGCCAAGAAAAATTCATATTTGATCCTAGAGGCAATAGAAGTTGTTGGAGTTTTTCAAGTAGAGAAATGGCCATGCTGTCTAGGCTCTTTTTTTTGATCATGGCTTTCAGGTAATAGTGACCTGACCATGAAACATTCTTCCTTCCTCTTATCTGAGAAGCAGTGGAGATTACAGGTGCAGAATGAGGCTTATACAGCCACATATGGCCACTACCTAACTATACCTCTTAAAGGAGAGAGGGTTCCAGGCAATGGGAGTTGGGGAAGGAGGAAGATTGGGATATGACACTTTTCTTAAAGCATCAATAGAATATTTTAAACGTAGCATGGAATCTACCAATGAGACTCATCCTTTGAACAGTGCATTCTGCTTGCTGTCAAACCATGTGGAAAAGCTTAGTGAGACTACTTCTGGAAGTGTATGATGAGTAATGGAGGGACCTATGCAGGTGCAGTTCATTCTATAACTTTTTCTGGTCCACTAACCACATGAAGAAAAAGACCTTTGATAGACTTCTGAATGGGAATGGTGAGCATTCAACATGGGCCAAAGTGAACTCTTTCTCTGTCTTTATTGCCTGGCTACATTTGAGTGAGCAAGAAAGGACTGTTGTAAGCTTCTACATGGGGGAGAAAGCTAGCATCATCAGTGATTTGCTCTCCCTATATTATTTGACATGAAATCATAAGCACATGACCTTGCTTTGTTTCTGCTTCTATTGTATCTGTTCTTTCCTGGCTTAGGTGAAGAAGTGCTGGAGACAGAATGGACTAGGCTTTGACCTTATGAACTCTGAAAGGTCAGGAGGAGCTGCTAGAAGACTAGGGATAGGAGTACATGCCAGAGTTTACCACCAGCTTAGCCCTGGGAAATCTATGGGTTCCAGCTCAGCAGTGAATTGGATGTAGCAGCTAAGACTAATTTCATCCATCTTCTATGCCATATTTTTTGGTGAACTTGGTAGAATGAATGCTTTGCAGCAAATACTTTAAGTTTGAGCCCATTCTCCCAAGGAACCAAGGTGACATTGGAGAAAATGTGCTCCTTGTTTAGGGAAATGGTTCATACTTCTACTCTTGATAGACCTTCTGAGTAAATATCCCTTTGGAAAAACTAATTGACGTTAATTGGTTCAATGAGACTAGAACACTAATCCCTGGTGACTGATATTGGAGAGAATACACTGGAGTAGAGGCTTAAGCTGATAGCCAGGGAGCTATAGCTAGCCTATCTCTAATGGAGCCAACTCACCAGAGAAAATAGGAGTTGAGATAAGGATTCCCAGAGCTTGTATGGGTTGTATAAAAGAGAAGAAGAAAGGACATAAAAGACAGCTAAACTTGAAGTCAAGGAGACTTGGATTTGAATCCAAGATATACCACTCACTTCCATTTGACTGTGAGCTCCTTGAGAACAGAGACTGTTTTTGCCTTTTATTTTTATCCTTAGCACTTACTGCAGTGCTTTGCACATAAAAGGGACTTAATAAATGCTTTTTGACTTGACTATAATGTCATATGATGTGATCTCTTCCTATAAAATGAGCTATTAAACCAGACGATCTTCCAAGAACCTTATAGATTCAACATTTTATGATTAATGAAGGAAATGACATTGGGATGGGTAGGAATGGGCAGGGGGAATTGGAAAGAAGGACATTCTAGAACTCTACTTTAGGAAACTCAATCTTATGGCAACATTTAACATAAATGGTAGAAGACGGACTGGAAGCATATTTTTAAGGGACAGAGCCCTGAACTTGGAATTAGGAAACTTCTGGGTTCAGATCTCACCTCTGACATTTACTCCTACATTACCATGGGCAAGTCATTTATTGTCTCTGATCTTAGTAGCACCTGTAAAATCCCTTCTTCACATGGGTATCTGGAGGATCAAATGAGATAATGTACATGAACTGTTTTGTAAACTTTAGGGTTTCAGCTATTATTACTATTAAGACAAGAAACTCATTTAGATGACTGAAATGAAAGGTGATCTCCTGATAACAGAATTTCATATAATAACAAATAAGCAGAAATGTCATGGGGGAAAGAGGACTCAGGGATAAGGCTTTCTATTGGTCCCTGAAATCTTACAAAAGCTTGTCCTGAAGATAAACCCACTTCTTTAGTCCTAGCCTGGGGAAGAGAGGAAGAGGGAGAGAAGGGGAAGAAGTAAGTCAGGAGACCCATTGGACCCATTTCCCTTTACTTTCCCCCTCTTTCTTACCCTAAAATTGTCCTTAGTCCTCAAGATTTCCAGATACAGAAGATTTAGAGGCAACTCTATAACATTATGCAACCATACTTAATCTCCTTCTGCATCATGAGAATCATGATGCAACTCTTCTCATAGCCCTAGCTTAACCCATAGCCTCAAAAGTTAGTTGCTTCAAGGCCTAAGAGAAGATAAGGGTAGGGTGATTTGTACAAGAAGCAGAAGGAGTCAGAGAAAAGAACTGGCAGAATGTGTGTGTATTGGCAAATTCCAGGACGAGTCAATAATTAGTAGATACTATATAAAACCCTTATCTTTCAACAAATGTCCATGTGATAATTGTAAATTGTAATGATGATCACAAATGATACAGGGCATCAGGAAAACCCAACAACCTTGACTTTGATTATAGATACTAGAACACTGACAAAGTGATAAAAACTAAGGAATTTGGTTTGATTATATAAAATTAATTACTAATTGACTACATAAAATTAATTACAGCCATTTCTGTGGATTCAAGCATTTAGACTCAGTTCCACAAAGACTGATTGTCAGGAGTTTAGAACATGATATGACTGAGAAGGAAAGACACAGGCATGTCCTATTACAGATTTTCTCTCTGCCTTGTCTTCGTAAGGTTGTAGGTAAAAGAAAAAACAAGCATGTACAAGTAATTGAGAGATATTTAGGAGGAGAGCTAGAAAGTTCTGCTTCGATCAGGTATCACAAGCTGTGTTGGGGGCAAAGGGGCACCAAATAGATCCCTCAGTTGAAGTAGTGGCTGGGGATAAAAGGGAAATGTAGACAGAGGAATTAACCCATCTGGTAGCTTCTTGCTTTAGCTACTTTTTAAAAAAACAAGCTTATGATTTTTAAACCATTGTTCCTACTCTATTGTAGGACTACAAATGCATTTAGCACTCTTCTAAACTAGAAGATGAAGTATTGATTGCCCCACCCTAGTTTTACAATAAGAGTGTTAGGAAGGAACCTCAATCTTGAGGTCTATCACTGTAGTTAGAGAGTACAGGTGTTAAGGGCCACTCACACACAGTCACATACTTGTCAAACCATGCTTTTGGGTCTTCTTGAGTGCCACCTACCCTGGTATATTTTCTTCCCTTGTGAACTTCTGAGGACCACCAGAAGCTCAGATAACTGCTGCTCAGATGAATGCTAAAAAAAAACAGAAAAAAAAATCTGGCATTTCTTGTCACAACTCCCCAATACCGAAGTCAGAGAAGGCACTAGAAGCCAGAGAGCAGTCCAATTCCCTACAACAGTCCCACAACAAATGCCTTGGAAGCAGGATTCATCATGGTCGAGGGGCAGTAGAAGTCAATCAACTCTCGACACATTCTTTCCCTTTGTTGGCAGGTGGACATACAGAGTAGTTCTACTCACCTAGAGGGTTTTACAGGTTCCTGGGGAAAGTGGAGGTGCACCTGAGACAAAATGGAGTTGTGTAGGATCAGGGGACAATGCTTAACATTTTTTGTCAGGTTAAATAAAATCTTTTCTGCTGTATATTCAATAGTTTGTCAGCTCTGAAGGTTTGCATGGGAGATGCAAAGATGTGAGCCAAATTCTGATTTGCTCAAGGAAGGTCCTGGGTAGGGACATGAGAGAAAGAGATTAATAAAAGAAGCCCCCAGTATTCAACCCAATTGGTGTGATCCCAAAGCTGCTTTTCTGAGTCATGGGCTATATTCACGTGGCATCTACTCCTCCCCCTTACCCAACTCACCATCTCAACTTGCTCTCTCTCTTTCTCCTGTACACACATTTACTCCTTTCACTCCATATCCCCTCACAAATTACCAGGTATTCTAAAGTCTCAATATTCTTTCACACACATCAAGCAAACTTCTATGCATGCCACTGTTCTCTTTTTCTCTCCTTCTTATTCCCACTACTGTTATATTTACCAGCTCAATCATTCTGACCACAAAAACCTAGGGCTTGGTCCACAGTTCTTCCCTTTACCACATCCTGGGGGTAGTTTTCCCCACCCCAACTTTAACAGTAACATTGAGGGTATATCTCAATGCTTCCTAAGTGGGCCTGAGGCATAACTGGTGACTTTGAGCAGCTGCAAGTCCCCATAATTTCAGGGGCACGGTTGGTCCTCATCTTACCAGCATTCCTAGACTATGACAACTGTGATCATGGCAATATGGAAGAAAAAGCAACAGCTCTTGTGAGAACATGCTCCTGGGGTATGTTCATGTGAAACTGGAGAGTAAAGAAGGCAGTGAAGTCAACAAGAGTGTTCCGGGGACTTTGTGTTAAAGCTGAGGAAGTGGTCTGAGAGTGAGAGTCTGAGCAATTATGGAGCATTATGGGAGTGACCAGAAAAGAACAGTGGAGTCAGAACGGAGACATGGAGGGATGGTTGTGGTGTGGTTCCTAGAGCCAGAGTCCTCTTCCTCTTAACCACCATGCAGTATCTTGCCAGGATGGCATGAACAGTAATGAAAATCTGTAAGATTGTTCTGTCCAGTATAGCGTATTTGACTCATAGGCATCTGGCACGCCAATTCTAGTACCTTTTTCAGAAAGAGTGCCCATCAGGTCACAGGGTCACCTTGGGTACTGAACACTGGATATCTCCAACAGTACCATACATAGGATTCTTCTCCCCCATCACCTTTGGTGGATTGTTGGGAATGGTTCAGAAATTTGGGGAACAACTTTATAGCCTCCAGTCCTCTTTTTCCCTAATCAATCCACAGTCATTTATTATGCTCTTACTCTGTGCCAGCAACTGCACTAAACAGAGCCTAATCAATAAGCAAAAAACAGATGAATTTTGTTCTGTATCCCTTTCTAGGTCTGTCTGAAGTTTTGCTACCTCTGTCTTTCTTTTCTTCTTCTTTTATAAAGGTTGTAATCAGTGCTCATATGATTCCGGTTCTGCTGATCTCACTTTGTAAAAATTTCTCCATATTTCTTTGTGTAGCCTGTATAGGTTTTTGAGGATCTTTATCTCAACTTCCACTTGCATGGACCAGACAGGTCCCCACAAAGTTGGCTGCCTATATCTCCCCCTCGGCTCTAAGGATATTCCTAAGGACCAAGGATGCTGTCAGTGGACTGGCTAGTCCTGTCTCCCTTGCAGGACACTAGGGCTTGGCATATTCCTGAGGAGCAACAATGCTACCAGCTTAAGCCTTCTTTCCTTTGTGTTTTTACCAATATCAGTTGCCAAGCAACTCTCATATAATAGATTGACCCAATGGTTAATGTCCCAATTAATATCAATTCACTTTTACAAAGGGATATTTACCGAAAAGACACAGTACGACCTGACGAAATATACCCCTAAACTGGGGCACACTTCCCCTATATTGGTATACACACTAGGTTTCTGCTCCATAACTAGTCGAATGGCTTTTCTTCTCCACTTGATAATTAGAAAGGAAACAGTCATAGAATAATTCTGAATATTCTGAGCCACAGAGGAGGACCCTTCCCTTCATACGTCCAGGATGAGGCCCACCAAGCCTCTCCCACGTGGGTTGCCTGCCGGGAGAGTATACTGTGAGAATGGGGTTCCCATTCGCTTCATCTTTCTCACCTTTAACAGCGCCATAGCATTACATTACATTAACACACCTTAATTTATCCAGTTTATTCTCTAATTGTTCAACAAATTAATTTTTTTGCAAATATTGCTATTATGAGATGTTAAAAATGCATTTTCATTGTTATTTTTTATTTCTCCATCACCTATATTTCACATTTAGTCCCTTCCCACCCACTCCTAGAACTCTAATTTAAACTCTTGCCTGAACAAGATCACCTCAGAGAACATTAATTGTTCTCTAATACCAGTTGTTTTCCCAAAAGCCATTTCCTACTGATACAGCTCAATCAACTCAAAGACATGAGTTTTAGTGCTACATATTAGGCAGGATGTAATATCCCTACTTCATTAAGGGGGGAAATTCATTAATTAAGAGTGAAATAGAGTTGGTCAGAGTTGGTTTTGATGGAAATCTTTAAGAAAAGAGTGAATAAAGAACTCAAAGATTTTCTCAAAATATCTAATCTGAGAGAGGTGATGGCAGTGTTTATCCATCATAAGAAGGAGAAAGAGCAGTTCCCAAAGAATGAGAGAAGTGCTGGAAGACGTAGAGAGGAGCTAAGAACAGCCAGCAGTGTCCTAAACAGGGAGCTAGTGGAACAGGGAGGCTTCTTAGAGTTGGAAATACAAGACATACTATGGTGTTTGCTTTTGGGGTGGATTCACAAATCATCTGGCCTTCAAATTGGTGATAGCCATGACCTTGTAAGGGTCAAGAGAATAGGACCAGGAGGTCCAGGGAGAGTCCGTGTTGGGTATTGCAGCCAGCCAGACCATCACTGGGGCCCTACAGAATGTGGCGGTTAGCTCAGTCTAGCAGTAGCTCCGATAAGGTCCCAGCAGTGGCTTTGCTCTCGTTTGGAAGTGAACCTGGTGGGCTGAATGTAACTGTAAAAACTTCAGTTTGATTTGAGTCTGGTCTTCCCAGAGACTCACGTGGCACAGGGAAGTGTTAAGGGAAATGTTTGTGCTTCTATTCTTGCTCTATCTTTGAAGTAAACATTCCTTTGTAAAAGCTGATTTATTTTATTTGATTAAATGGAATTGGAGTGTTAAAATTACTGGTGCTAACACTGAGGGTAATACCCCAGAATGGGAGCTAAAGCATTATTAGAGATAGACACACTTTCCTTTCCAGTCAGTCTATCAGTGACCATTAATTAAGTACCTATTATACGCCAGGAACTATTCTAAGTGTTGGGGATAACTGGCATTAATAATAATAATAGCTGGCATTAATATATAGCCTACTATGTGCCAGTCATTGTGCTAAGTACTTTAATAATATTATCTCATTAAAATCTCACAACAACCCTGGGAAGTAGGTGCTGTTATAATACTCATTTTTTTAGATGAGGAAAAAGAAAGGCAAAGATCAGTCCCTGACCTCAAGGAACTCACCATCTGTTAGGGGAGACAATATACAAACAACTAGCTATGTGCAGAATAAATAGGAAGTAATCAACAGAGAGAAGGCACTGGGTTTAAGGGAGATTGGGAAAGGTCAATTCCAGTGTACCCTAGATCCCTACCTATACACACACACATCTATATGGACATATACAATATAATGCATATATACATCTACTTATATATATACATATATACAGTTTCAGATACATATATACACACATCCCCAAGCCTAGTACAATGTCTGGGAGGTACATCGTTGTTGTTGTCATGTCTGATTCTTTGTGGCCCTATTTGGGGTTTTCTTGGGAAAAAGTGGTTGGCCATTTCCTTCTCCAGCTCATTTTATAGATGAGGAAACTGAGGCAAATAGGATTAAGTGACTTGCCGAGGATCATACAGCTAATATATGTCTGATGCTAGATTTCAACTCAGGTCTTCCTGACTTCAGGAGGAAAGGACTCTATCTCCTGACCACCAAGCTGAATAGTAGAAGCTCTATAAATGCTCGTTGATATTTTGGATTAAAAAATCTCAGATAAGTCATTAGGGTTCTCTTGGGTAGAGCCACCTGCCTGGCAGGCTCTGGGGTATGGCAGATAAGCTCTCATGCATCTTTCCCAGGACCATTAGAAGTGGGGAAGGTCAGGTTTTAGAAAAGGGATGTACCAGGAACTTTGGTTTTAATGGGGCTGAAAATTCTCTGACCCTTTGCAATAAAGGTCCTCCCTGTTTCTTGGTATGGTGGGGGTAGTTATAAGGGAAAGCAAGTGTTTCCGTTCCTCAGAAGGGTTCAGTAGCATGGACAAGAAGACCAGGGCTACTGATATGTCTCTGGGAGGATGGTCCAGGAACCATCACCTTGGCAATGTGAAAGGCTAGGTCGTGGTTATGGGGAGAGTGGGTTCTTGTTGTGTTCCTGTGAGAATAGTCAGACTCAGTGCCAGAAAAGTGAGCATGCAACCAAGGAACCTCCACACTGCTCACAGGACTTGGCCTGAGGGAAGAGGGAGTAGTCTGACCCTGCGTGTTTGGGTGACCAAGAGCTGGAGCAACTGGGCCATTTTTTTTTTAGTTTTTGCGGTGGGGAGTGGCCTGAGAGGAAGGGTGGAATGAAAATAGAGACTGCTTGGGGTAGGGCTGTGACCTGGTTACTATTCCTTCTCCAGTCTCCCACTCCCCCTTCCCCTCATGCCTTTCCTCTCCTCCCCTCCTACACACAACGCATCTGCCGTTAGAGCGAACAATGACGAAATCCTGTGAGATCCACTTCTGACTAGCACAGAACGTTTGAATCATAAGTATCTAAGATCCCTCCCGGTTTCTGTTTTGGAAGGAGTATGCCCTGAAGGGCACTGAGGGAGCTGACATTTACTGAACACCTACTGCTCAGTGCAAGGTACCATACTAGGAGTTGCAGATATAAAGATGAGAAGAAAAGAAAAAAAAGAGAAGAAAACACTGCCTCTGTCCTTAAGAAAGTTATAGCCAGTCTAAAAGGGGGAGGGGGAGGAGATAGTTTTAAAGGGCCAAGGCCTCCCACTACATCCAGGGCCATCTTCAGTCCTCCTGACCTATATCTCCCCAGCGGACCCATATGGCTCTGGAGGAGAAAGTGAGACTGATGACTTTGCACAGGCCTCCCTCACTTAAATCCAATTCACTTTCATGTCATAGCATCACCTCCCTAATGTCATGGTCCCCTTAGAGAATGAAGAACTAGAAACAGAGAGAGACAGAGACAGAGAGAGAATACATATATGTGAGCATGTAGATATGTATGTTTGTATGTCTATATATATACTATCAATCCTCTCCCTTTAGGTTAGAGATGAAGAACCTGTGGCATCGAGGCCACATGGAGGTTCCCCACCCCTGCTATAGATGGAAACCTGCTTGAGGTCAAAGTATGTACACGTGTACATGTGTACACGTGTACATATGTACATCACCACTTACACACCATTTCCAAAGGATGCAGCCTGCACTCTGGCCATATTCCTCATGCTCCTGTGGGAACTCAGACTGTACATCCCTGAGATAACCAAAGGCTCGGATAGGTGAGCTTTTTCACTTTATCTTGCAAATACCTGGGCCACCACACACTTCTGGGCCTTTTCCTCCCTTTTCTAGCTCTTCTTTTCGTGTTTTACTCCTCCTTGAGGGTAGGAATTGTTTTACTGGCTTCTATTTGTAACCACCGTGCTTAGCAGGGTGCTGGACTTAGGGTCGTAGTAAGGGTTTAATGAGCGCTCTTTCATTCATTCACTCAAGAAGAGTAGACTACAAGGACAGTAAAGGAAGAAATCCCAGAAAAAGTTCCCTAAGAAAATTTGAAGAGTGAGAGATCACTTTCACCTGGAGAAATCAGGGAACCCTTCCAGGAAAAGGTAGCCTTTGAGCCAGCTCAGCCTTGAAGAGGAAAAACTGGGATTTTAACAACCTAAGATGTGGAGAAGTAAGTGCATTCTAAGCATGGCAGAAGGGTTCCACCAGGACGGAATGAGATCTAGGAACTATCAAGTTTGGCAGGAATGTAAAGTATATGAAGGGAAATAAGATGAAATAAGTTCAGAAATGAGCCAGAGTATGGAGGGAGACCCTTAAATGCCAGGTTGAGGTTGTGAGCATTTTGTCCCACAGGTGTTCATTCCCCCATGCAGCAGAAGGAAGAGCAAGTGTGGCTGGCATAGACCAAATGTCTGGGGAGGAGGTGGGGGTGGGGGAGGTTGGGGGTGGGAGATGAGCATCCCTTTGTGGTCTGTGCCCTCTGGCATATTGTTTGCTGACTTCACTGACTCAGACCTGCTTGCT
Source organism: Notamacropus eugenii (assembly GCF_028372415.1). Lineage (NCBI taxonomy): Eukaryota > Metazoa > Chordata > Mammalia > Diprotodontia > Macropodidae > Notamacropus > Notamacropus eugenii. The sequence continues at coordinate 665,654,212 of NC_092872.1, forward strand.
ATGGAACTTCATTCCCAACCTCTGCCTGGCCCTCTGGAGTTGGTATAGATTCTGGCTTGTTCTGACTCCAAGGGGCTGCACATGACATGAGCCAACAGGCTCCTTCTTTAGAGGTCTGGTGACCATCTTTAGTCATTTATGTGCCACTCTTTGCCCCATTGTCCCCTAAGAGCTGGGGAATTTGAAAGAAGGACAAAAAAAGAAGGTTTTGGGGTAGGAGCCACTTATGCCTAAGGCTACTTCTGCCTAAGTACTATGCAGTACAGTAATAATTACCCTTTATCATCAAATGTGTTCATAGTTCATAGGATTGGAAGCTGGAAAAGTCCTGTCAGATTAAGTTTGTAATTAGATTTGTTTGATGATAACAGTCTCTTTGTACATGTTTCCTCGATTGTTAAGCCTGGGTCATCTGTTCAACTTAATGCCAAGAGAGAAACCCTGACTTCTTTCTCTCCTACAGTCTTCTTGTTTCATCCCTGGATCTTTTTCTCCTTCTGCTGTCAGAACTGGGATTTGGGCTCCAGTAGGACAGGCCAGATTGGTTTAAAAAAAAAAAAAGAACCAAAAATCCAAACTTATCTAAAGAACTTCGGCAAAACCAGAAGGAATAAAGTTAGGGGACATTGGTTATTCCAGGCACAGACATCTGGCAATGTGGGTCCAAAAGACCCAAACCAGGAAAAAGGCAAGTGGGATGTAGAGATCTGAGCAAAAACGTCCCAAATCGTAGAGAGATTGACCAAGCCACTCCTTGTTTTAGAAGCTTCAAGTGGTTCCTTAACAACTCCAGGATAAATTACAAACTCCTTTGTTTAGCCTTTAAAGACTTTCAAATCTAACTCTAACCTATCTTTTAAGAGTATTTCACATATCTCTCTCTCATATGCTCTAAATCCCTGATAAGAAAGTTCTGCTTCCCATTTCCATACCTCACTCATTCCTCACCTCATGGTATAACCATCTTCTTTAAAGGCTCAAATGATACCTCATAGAAGAGGTCTTTGCCAACCCACCCACCCCCATCCTCAGCTATTAATGCTGTCCCCTCTTCCCTTGCCCCCTGAATTACTTTGTCTACATTTTGCTTCTCTGTGTCCATGTGGTATATTTCCCAGAGACTGTAAATTCCTTGAGAGCTGAGCCAGTTTTGTTTTTGTCTTCATACACCCAATCCCCAGCACAGTCACTGGTACATATTAGTGCTTAATAAAAACTGAATTGATTCCAAAATTGGTGTCTATTCGGGCAAAGGCCAGTCAAAGATTCAGGCACACAGGCAAGGCAAAGAAGCATATCAAGAGATACCAGGTACCATTAGGTGATCAGCACAAGAAATTTGATAGCTGGGAGGAATGAAATACTGGGCATTTAACTCAGTTACAAGGGAACAAGGCAGGAACTCACTGGGATGCAAGGTGGGTACCCAAGCACTTCGTAGTCTGGCATCGCTCTGGCTTCTCTGCACTGATTTCATATGACTCCTCAGTGCCATGTACGTTACAGTTTCCCCACCTCTGACATAAACTGGACTGTTTTCCTTTTCCTGCACTATGTCCTTTGATTTCCAACTTCTTGTCCTTTTCTCAAAGTTTCTCCTAGGCCAAAAGTTCTTAACCTGAAGTCTGTGAACCTGTTGTTTTTTTAAAATTATGTTGATAACTGTATTTTAATATGATTGGTTTCCTTTGTAATCCTATGCATTTTATTTTAGGTATTTAAAAACAATCTGAAAAGGGGGCCATAGGCTTTGCAAGACTTCCCCCAAAAAAGGTTAAGATGCTGCCATAGTGACAAAGGGGTTAGAGATGTGAGGAGATGGCATTCCAGACACTCTTTGCTGAATCCTTACCCATTGTTTAAAACCCTACTCAAAAACCACTTCTACCATGAAATCCTTCCCTGATCCTCCCAGTCAGTAATGACACCCCCACCTTAAACTAACACCTCTTGTGTGCTTCTGAGATATTTTTACATTATAGCTTTTTGTATCTATCTTTTTCTTCCTGATAAGCTTCATGGGGGCAGGGGCATGTCTGATTTCAATTTTGTGTCTTCTCCACTACTTTGTACATAGCAAGTGTTTAATAAATATGTTTCTTTTGAATTTGCTTAAAAAAACAAAATCAACTCAATGCGGAGCCAGGGAGCTACTGAGAGAGGGATGCTTGTAGTCTCTCAGACTTATCTGTGGCTGAGTTCCGTGGGAGGGGTTAAGTAGCCCTAGCTATAAACGTTAGAGGAGCAAGAGGCAGCTAGACCAACTTATATACCTGTCTCTAATTTTGGATGTTCTTAGTTCTAGCATTTCAGAGTAGATGCCTAACTTTTTATCGTTAGGATCATAGATTTAGAATTGGAAAGGATCAGCTCTAAACTGAACAGTCTCCTCATTTTACAGGTAAGGAAACTCAGTCTTATGTATGAAGGCTAAGTGATCACCCTGAGGCCACATAGAAGCAGGGGGGTCTCTTCATTCCCAACCTGGAAGAAGACAACTCTCATATTCTGTTTACCCCTGTACCTGCAGGGTTAAAAATGCCCCCAAATTCACATAAATAAGGAGAATGTGATTGTGATTAAGCTTTATGGAGCACATATTCCACTTGCCTGAAAATATCTGTCTATACTACCACTGGTCTAGGCCGGGCACAATGAATTACCCCATCTAAGAGTCTGAAGACAAAAAAAAATACCATATTTACAGCCTTCTGTAACAACCCCTGAACATTTAAAACTAGGGGGCTGGCCTAATGCCCTGGGTGTGAAACTTCATCATCATGACACACTACTAAGACAGGCCTCCATCAGCTTTACATATTAAGATCTGACTTGGAGGTAACCTGATTCACCAATTGGACAGTAGCAGAAATGATTGCCAGATATTCCCTCCAAACAGGGACAATCATATATGAAACTGACCCTTTGCTGGTTCAGAGGTGAAGATTTTGTGGTGGTTGCTTTGAGTACTACCCTGCTCCTGATATCAAAGTCTACTGACTGGCACAGTTTAGTGGAAAGGGGACTTCTTAACAATGGCTAGCATTTATATAGCTCCTACTATGTGCCAGATACTTTATGATTATCTCATTTGATTTTCACAGTAACTCTGAGAGGTAGGTAGGCACTATCATTATCCTCATTTTACAGTTGAGGAAACTGAGACAGAGATGAAGTGATGTGCCCAAGGTCACATAGCTAGTAAGTGTCTGAAGCTCAATTTGAACTCAAGTCTTTTTGACTTCAGGTTCTATGCTCTGTCCATTGGCCCACCTTGCTGTCTATAGTTTAATCCAGAGACCTCAATGTGAATCCCAGTTTGGGCCCAGTTAGCTAGGTGGTCTTGAGCAATTCCCTTCATTTTTTAGGCCTCACTTCCCTATTTTATAAAATTAAAAGGGTTGAATTCAATGACCCCTAAAGTCTGTTCCAGTTCTCTGAATTCTAGAGAATCCTGAGAAAGTCTTATGATAATCAAAGAAAGTTTTGTTCCATTCGTACCCATGTCCCTGATTTGGGCAACTCCAAAGAGAACTGCAAGCCAAGTGGATACTGTAGCCATGGACCCTTCCCTCCCTAACAAATATTATGAATTATCAGGAAATGTTGAGCTTCATTGAATCTGAGAGACTCTGCCTCCTCATCATAGTCATCATTTCTCAATAAACATAGTTGAATCTCCCCCTCCCCATTCCTTTTGGCACCATGTATTCCCTCTCAGAGATAAAACATATGGGAATTTGTAGACAATAAAATAAAAACATGAACTTTTTCTCATCATCCACCTCTGCTTCCAGATCCTAGAATCATTCGTTTTGAAAGAAGATCAACAAACTGTGCTTGTGTTGCGTTATCAGGCCGTCAACACCACTATGATAAAGGACTCACTCTCTCTTGTTGCCAACCTCACATACTAGTTAGGACAAGTTAGCATTTTCACTCAATTTGGGCTTCTGTGGGAGGGTATAATGTAATGTATATCTGGTGGGGGATAAATGGAATACTAGCTTCCAGAACCAGTTTGGGCAGCTTAAATAGGGAGTCATATTTTTTGGACTCTGTAATGCTCCTACCATGTTCCAGTGTTTCATAAACTTTGTTTTCCAAGACCTACTGGATCATGGGATTGTAATGTACTTTAATGATATATCAGTCTTCTGACAAAATCCTGGGTACCACACCCAACCAGTCCACATGGTCCAAGCCCACATTCATGAGGCCATTTATATAGAAAATGGGTAAATGACCTTCTCTTTTTTCCTCACACATGACACACTCTGTCTCCCATCTCTGCCTTTGCTCTAGCCATTGTCCATGCCCAGAACGCATTTCTTCCTCACTTTTTTCCTTCAAGTAGCAACTTACTTTCCACATGGAATCTTTCCTGATCACCTCAACTTGTAATGCCTTTCCTCCCAAACATTAATTGGCATGGGAATTTTATGTGTTCCTTTCTCAACCTGGTCCAATTCACCTCTCCTTAGGCATTGCAGCATACACCCTTCCCCCCACCAGGGACTTGCCATATAGGTATCAGACATTGCAAACACTCAATTGGCTTATTGTACTGCAATTCCGAAGCTCATGTGATCCATCTTCCTCAGCCTCCTCAGTAATAAGGATTCCAAGCACCAGCTATTCCATTCTTTTAACTCATCTCAAAGATATACTCAAGACCCCTCAAACTATTCTATTGACTAGATAGAATAAGCATTAAAAGAGCTCAAAAGAAAATTACTCAATTCTTCCCTTCAATATACCCTCACTGTCAATGTCCTTTGGTGGTGAAAACCACCATCAAGGGGTAACAATGGAATCCATGCGCTTAAAGTTAGATATATGAAATGACCTGTTATGACTTTATATACATATCACTCTTGGTAACAAGAAGACAACTGTTCTAAAATCATGCCATGTATACAAGCAGCTGGGCATGTTGGAGTGGCCAGGTCTCTGCAGTTGGCCATCTGAGGCTTTGGTTGTCCCAGGTCCTCAGAAAAGAAAGAGATTACTTTCAATAGAAGAGAATGGAAAAGTTTCATAGAATGCTTTTTGAAATAGTCTTTGAAGAACATGTAGGATTTCAACAAATAGAAATGTGGAACTTAGGGAGGAGTAGGTGTTCTAAGCAAAGAAAATATCATGAGAAAAGGAAGTGAAATGGGAAGGTACTGGGTATAATTGGGGGAAAGTGCATACGCCAATTTTGCTCCTGCAAAGGGTACTTGCTTCACCTCCAAGATTTTGAACTCTGAAATTCCCTTTTCTGATCTCAGCCTCCTGTCCACTACCTTCTCTCCTACTGCTTCACTCCTTCTGATCTATACTCTTCCCTCATCATGACCTTTAACCTTTCACTTTTTCCCCATTCTCTTAGTCTTTCATCTCTTTTGCTTAACTTTTCTCCCTTCAGAGTCCCTGTAATCAAGGATTTTTAATAATGCACTGCCATTTGCTCTTGTATCAACTCATTCCCCTGTTTTTCTGATATTCCCATCCTGCTAGTACCCAATGTTGGGTAACCGTACCACCTTCTCCACTTTGACTTCTGAGTTATGCAATTTCTACTAGAGAAAGTCACAAAGCAACATTACCAGGCCCATTATAAATTCATGTTATCAGCTGTCAGATGTTGTTGATTCTACCTTCCCAATGTCTCACACCTCCATCCTTTTCTCCCACAGCCACAACCCTAGTTCAGTCAGTCAAGAAGTATTTATGAAATACCTACATAGTTCAAGCCTTAATCATCTCTCACCTGGACTATTATAATAGCATCCTAATTGGTCTCCCTGTCTCTTCTCTATACTACATCCTCCTCACAAAATGATATTCCTAAGGCACAGATCTGACCATATTAATTCATTACTCAAAAAAGTTTTCAGTGGTTTCCTATTCCTTCTAGAATCTGATATAAATTCTCCTGTTTGGCATTTAAAGCCTTTCACAATCTAGCTCCAGCCTACTTTTCTACTTTTATTTTACAATTGTCACTGTCACATCCTCCCTACTAAACCTCCTCTTCCTCAAACCGGACATCCCATCTGCTGTGTCTAAGCCTTTGCTATGACTGTCCACTCTCCCTCCTCATGTCTGCCTCTTGGAATCCTTAGCTTCCTTTAAAGTTCATTCAACTCAAATGCCCCTTTCATCAAGAGGCTTCTTTTGGTTCTCCCCAGAGGCTAATGTTTCCCATACCCTCTTGTAGGCTGGGGCTGATTCGGGCTGGTCTGCTGATTCAGTTTCAGGATTGGAATGAAATGAGACACCCATAGACGGAGTTAACATACCTGGAATTCTCTTGCCCTCATTCTGTCTCAGAGACCCTTTCTTTTTTTAGGATGCAGCTTGAGCCCCACCTTCTGCATGAAACCCTTTTTCATTCCCCCAGCTGCTATTGCCCTTTCTTCTAGATGGCCTGATATTTAATTACCTTGGATATATTCCCTTTATACCATGTCTATTTAGACTTCTGTTCCTTATCTTCCCTCTTAATAACTAGAGATTATTTCATTCTTTGTCCTTATATCCCCAGAGTCTAGCACAGTAGCTAGCATATAGTAGGGGTTTAGTGAATATTAGTTACTTGATTGAAATACTCTATGGGACCACAATCTGTTTTTTAATCTTGAATGATTTTCATCTAGGTGTTCATGATGTTCATCTCCCAGGCTGGTACCATATTCCTTCCAAACACTTTAATCACTTCTTAATTGCCTTTTACTTTAAGGCATACTCCTGTTACCATCAAGTCTTTGAAATCTAACCTGACTCACCCAAAAGTGGGGTCACTTCTTATTCAATTTATTCTATTCAAGTTTGTGAACCTCCTAAGTCAAGTCTATAAGCATAATGAAACCCCTACTATGTGCCAGGCACTTAAGCAACAAGGATAAAAAAACAAGGGAAAAACTGTTCGTTCTCAAGGAGCTCACAGTCTAGTGGAAGAAACAATATGGAAACAACTATGAAAGAACATGATATATACAGAATAAATTGGTGATAATCAGGGTCAGTTAGGTGGCACAGTGGATAGACCACCAGTCCTGGAGTCAGAAGGACCTGAATCTGATCCATCCTCAGGCACTTACTATGTGACCTTGAGCAAGTCACTTAACCCCAATCATCTTCCCCCTAAATTGCTCATAATCACCAGAGGAATTCTAATCATGTTATAGAATTAAGGGGGACCAGGAAAGATGGAATTTTAGCTGAAAGTTAAAGGAAGCCAGGGATGCTAGGAGGTGGAGATAAGGAAGGATTGAGTTTCAGGTATGGGAGTCAGAATGGGGAGATGTAGTATGTCACTTGAGAAAACAGCAAAAAGACTGGTATCACAGAATTGGAGAAGATGGGTATAAAATGTTTTGTTTTTTTAAAAAGTGGAAATGTAGGAGAGGACCAGATAATAAAGAGCTTTGAATGCCAAACAGAGGTGACAAGACTAAATTTTCTCTTTTTTGCTAGAAAATTTCTCCTACTTCCTTTTATTCTAAACCCTAACCCTATATCAACCCCTCAAAAAAACCCTCTTCAACATTTATAAATTCTGAAAATATATTTCAAGCACAGAAGGTGACAAGGAGTGACTGAAATATGTTGAATAATGGGTGACATGATCAGACATACTTTAGGAAGATCAATTTGCAGCTGAGTGGAGGATGAACTGGAGAGGGGAGAGACTGAGGTAGGGAGATCGCCTGGAAGGCTACTATCATAGTCCAGACATGAGATGCGCATTTATGCTCAATGCATTTTACCTTCTGTCACACTTGTGTGGCAGTGTCAGAATTCAAGTTCAGGTCTTCTGGTTGCAGTTCTAGCTAGGACTCTTCCTATTACATCACATTGCCAGAGTTCTTCAAATGAATTTAGCCAAAGAACACTTTTAGGCAGCGGAGTACTGGAGCCTGCTCAAAACAGATGGGGAGAGCATTGTAATATCCATCTGACCATTTGTACCTCAGAAAAGGGCAAACTGCAAACAAGAGCTTGATTTATTATTGTGCTGATTGTTCAAACTTAGGAAAGTGTTAAAAATGCACATTAAATTTTAAGATGTATCCTGTACACAATCTCCACCTAGAGAACCTGTTGTTAAACATTTATCAGCACATTCCTACTTTTGTGCTTGAAATATATTTTCAGAATTTATAAATGTTGAAGAGGGCTTTTTTGAGGGGTTGATATAGGGTTAGGGTTTAGAATAAAAGGAAGTAGGAGAAATTTTCTAGCAAAAAAAGAGAAAATTTAGTCTATTTTATACTACCTAAATTATAACGTTATAAGTACTTTTGATAACGTATGACTTTATATTTAATTCATAAAAATTCATAATATATTTAACATTTCAAAGTCATTAGAATAAAACAATTTCTCACAAAACCCTGATTCAATATCATACAAAATGCTCAGGTTCTGAGGAATTCATTTATAGAAATGTAGGTCACAGTTCACATAGCTATTTTATGTACTATTTATGATGTCCTTTAAATGAAAGAATTTTCTTAAAAGATTTATTTGTTTTCAGTTTTCAACATTCACTTCTATAAGATTTTGAGGTCTAAATTTTCTTCCCTTTCTTCTGTTCCTCCCTCCCTAAAACAGTGTACAATCTGATACAAGCTATACATGTATAATCACATTAAACATATTTTCACACTAGTCATGTTGTAAAGAAGAATTAGAACCAAAAGGAAAAACCACAAAAAAGAAGAAACAAAAAAAAGAGAGACAGAGGAAAAATAGTATGCTTCGATCTGCATTCAGACTCTGTAGTTCTTTCTCTTGATCCTGAGTCTTTGGAAAATGTCTTAGATCCCTGCATTGCTGAGAAGAGTTATGTCTATCAAAGTTGGTCATGGCACAATGTTGCTGTTACTTTGTACAATGTTCTCCTGGTTCTGCTCACTTTACTCAGCATCAGTTCATATGTCTTTCCAGGTTTTCACAAAATCCGCCTGCTCATCATTTCTTATGGAACAACAGTATTACCTTACATTCATATACCACAACTTATTCAACCATTCCTCAATTGATGAGCATCCCCTCGATTTCCAATTCTTGGCCACCATAAAAACAGCTGCTATAAATATTTTTGTACATGTGAGTCCTAAAGTAAAGAATTTTTAAAACCTAGAGTTAAGCACTGCCGAATTTTAATGCTAAAAAAATAACATGCTTTTAAATTCCCCATGTCCACAAGAAAAAGTTGACGGATCTGAGATATGATGGATTTATCCCAGAACTGGGACCTCTCCATAAGTAGTTGACCTTCTCCAAGAAACCTTTCTTGATTTCCCTGGTTAAGACAATGTCTGGCAAAGAGTAGATGACAATAAAATTTTAAAATTAAATTGAATTATTAAAATTTTTTCCTCTCAGACAAGGCACTTTACTTTTTAAAAAATTCAACACACCTTTATTGAGTGCTTAATATTTATGAAGTACTCTTTCAGGATCTGAAGATTTAAAAAGAAAACATAGAACTTACATTCTATTGTAAGAGAGGAAAAAATATGTGTGGTAATATCAAGAATTCATATGGCCATTGGAGGTTTGTAAAGTGTTTTACATACATGATCTCATTCAAGCCCACAATTCTGTGAATTAAGTGCTATTGTTATCCTCATTTTACAGATGAGGAAACAGGCTGAAAGTGGTTTCATGATTTACTGAGTCACTCAGTAAGTGTCTGAGACAGGTTTTGAATTCACATCATGCTAACTCTAAGACCAACAACTCTCCATCCTACCTAACTGCCCCCAATAAATACGTTTATACAAATAAATATACTACAAAGGTAAAGCTTGATGGACAGACAGAAAGGTGACATCAGACAGAGTGATGTAGGACAATTTGAAGAGGAAGAAAACACTTTTAACTGGAGACATCAGGGAAGGTTTTATGGGAAAAGCTTCGCAAGGCAGAGGGAGGGAGGGAAGGTGTTCATTTCAGGCACTGGGGATAGTGTATGACTATCTGCATGACAGAGATACAATATGGAATTTAGGGAATAGATAATTACCCACTTTGACTAGTATGTCAAAGATGTTGCAACCCTAAATGCAAAATAGTGTTATATAGGTAAGTTGGAGCTATATTGTGGAGAGACTGAGACTTGAAGCTAAGGCATTTGAATTTTATTTTATAAGTAATAGTAAGTAAATTAAGTAGTAGAAAGTAAATAAGTAAATTGAAAATTGGTTTATTGGTTTTTTAAGTAGAGGAATAACATGCTTAGACCCATTTTAGCAATTAAGTGAAGGAAAAATGGAAGAGAAAAGAGAACGAAAGGAGAAAACCAGTTATTTGCCTTTTACAGTGATATCGGTGAGAAGTGATGGCCTAAATGAGGATGGTAACAGTGTGGGTAGAAAGTAAAATGGGTTTTTACATGTCATACATACATTTTAATAAAGAAATGTCATTCTTGGTCTAGGGACTCTGGCCTCACATAGTCAGGTTCAATTCTAGGGGCTAGACCACCAATAAGATCAATACTTCTCTCTGTTCATGCTCTGACCTGGATTTCTTCACAATAAACTGTAAAACAGAGCTTTGATATGGCTTACATCTAGGTCTTCCTAAACGTGGGTAACAAGTGCTCCAATTCTCATACAGGTCCTCAACATTATTGAGTAATGAGTTTGGGGTAGCTTTACTTCCTCCATCAAAGAAACAAGGAACTTAGATCAGCTTATGAACAAATACTGAATTATTAGACACCTGAATAGGTTATTGGCCCAATGAACTCCCCTGGAAGATAAAGACCCATTGTGGAACTACAAAATGCCTATTTTCCATTCAACTCAGGCCTTCACTGTTGGAACAAATCGCAGCAGTATCACAGAGGATTGGTAAAGTCCAGATCTCTTGGAGCTTCCATGGTATGGTTTTGTTCCTCTAGATGTAGAAAATTTTGTACCACTGAGTCTGGTGCCTAACTTTTGAACTCAGGACCCTAGGTCAGGAAAAAACTATTCTCAGAACTGTTGATCTATGCTCCAAAAAGACAATAGAAGTCATCTAAGAAATGTAGCTTCATAAAGCTTCCCTCTTGGACTCAGCAGATCCTTCTCCCACAAGTCACCATTTACTGTTCCTGGGGTGGCTTGTTTGTGGAAATTCCCTCTTGCCCTTTGCTGCGGTCTGGTCAAAGAGAAAGAAATGGTAGGAAAAGAAAAAGGGGTAAGCTGTTTCACTACTTGTGCTTATGGACCACAAAGAGAGTACAATTTCTCCCTATATGTGTCCATCCTCCTGAGCCTTAATAAACAAATTAATTATTTTCAAGAAATCAGCCACAGTCCCTGGGGATCAATCATAGGAGTTCCCTGTGTTGTCAAGCAAGAGGCTAGTCTGGCTCTTTGGAAGGTGCCGCCTTCAGACAAACTCTGTGCCTTGTAATATGATCAAATTGAGATAAGCAGATCCAGAATAGTGCACACATTAATTATGGCAATTAGAAGGACCCCTCCTCCCCCCAGCAAAGACAAAGGTAACAGAATTATAGACAGATTGGCGATTTGAAAGAGGATATAGGAGAACATTTTCAAAAATTTATTCATTTGCTTAGTCTACTCTAATTAAAAAAAAAAGTTTTTCTATATCTCTTTCCACAATCCATCTGAGGTTATTACCTTTGTCTTTATTTTATTTTTTAATACTGTTGTAGTTAATGTGTACCCTGTTCTGGTCTGGCTCATCTCACCTTCATATCTTCCTTTTTTTGTATATTTCATATTATCCTCTGATGCACTAATCACTGTGTACTATAAGCATATGTATTGGTTCCATATCTTCCTATTGATTATAACCTCCATGTAGGCAAGCATGTAATTTATCAATAATTTATCTTTCCCAGCATTTAGCACAGGTGATTTGATTAGATATTAATATTAGATATAATATATTAGATATGTAAAAGTGTAATGTGTTTTATCTAGCCATAACTTCTTTCCTGCGATCCAGTTTCACATTTCCAGCTGCCTATTGGACATTTTGAAGTGAATGTCCTGTGAGCATCTCCAGTTAATATGCTCCAAACCTCCTCCTGACTTTTCTATTTGTCTTGGGGACACCACTATCCGTGCAGTCTCCTAGATCCACCACTTAAGAGCTATTCTTGACCCTTCCCTCCCCATCACTGAATAAATCCGATCATTTGCCAAGACTGCCTCCATAGCATCTCTCGCATCTGTCCCCTTCTTTCCTTCACACTTAAAACCAACACCTATCAACTGGATCTATTCACAATAATCTCCTGATTAGTCTTTCTTCTTCCATACTCCCCCTCTAGGTAATTGTCAGATTGATATTTCTAAAGCACAGGTCTAATTATATCACTCATCTGCTCAAGATGTTTCTGTGCCTCCCTCTTGCCCCTGGGATCAAGCATGAACTATTCTCTTTGGCATTTAAAACCCTTCACGGTATGACTGCAGCCTGCCTTTTCAGACTTGTTTTTATCTATTACTCCCCTCCACACTCGGTGATCCAGCCAAAGCAGCCTTCTTACTGTTCCTCACACTTGACACTTCATCTCTTGACTCAGTACCCTTGCATAGACTGTGTCTATACATCCCTTTCTCATCTGAACCTCTTAGAATCCCTGGCTTCCTTCCAAGTCTGGCTCTGATGCCATCTCCTAAAGAAGATCTATCCTGATTCCCTTTTTGCTAATGCTACCTGTTCTTCCTCCCCTCGTTCATTTGCATTTACTTATTTGTGTATGTGTTGTCCCCCCCACCCCCCCTTCAATCTAGGGTCTTTGAAGGTGAGGAGTGTTTGATATACGTCTCTATAATCCAAGCATTTAGCACAGCACCTGACATAAAAGCTGAATAAATACTTTTTGATTGAAGGAAGGACTGAATGTATACCTCATTTATTATGGTAAGTGATCACTATTCTGGAAAGTACTTGTAAGCATGATTTATGGCAAAATTTAGTCATTTTTAATGACAGTGTAGAGAAAAATCAATTATTTTATATGAAAGCAATATATTGTTTTCAAATGCCTTATGATTATGACACTCCTGGCTTCAAAATTTATGTGTAGAACAAGAGTAAATTTATATTATTAAAGCCATTTTTCAAAATTCAAGGAGAAAGAGGACGGATGGTGAAGCATATCTCCTTCTTTTGGTAGAAATGGGGAGAAACTTTGCATACTGAATGTTGAAGGGCATGGCCAATTAGTTTTCCTTAACCTTTTTATATGTTACAGGAGAGGGTTTTACTGTGTGTTTGGGCAGGGGGCAGGGGAGAGAAGAGAAATATATCAATCAGTTCATCGATCAGGAAACATTTAGTAAACAGTCTGTGGATAAACTGATGGAAAAAGCCCAAAAGGCATCAATAAGATAAACAAACAACAAACTACAAAAGAATTTTTTTTTTACAAACAATTTGTAAAGAAAATAATTCTAGGAAAAAATATAAAAACAGAATTCTAATTTTCTGATGTGAAAGAGCCCCAAGTGTAGTGTGGTCTTTTCTTTGTATTTCTCAAAGCCCCACATGTAGAGAGGACCCCACATGAAGGGTGAGTTGTGACTTGCCTTGCCTGTAGCATCACTGTGTGGCTCCACAAGGGAGGCAGAATAGACATCTCTAGTCTCTTCTCTGCCTTCCCCCCCATCCCCCTTCCTTCTCCAAGAGAGACTTTAATTCCTGCCAGAATGGAAAACAGAAAGTTAGGGCCAAAGGCCACCACTCTACTCTTGTCATAGATAAGGTAACAGGATAGAATCATATCTATCTGCTCTCTTAAATATGTCTAGAGGATATGATCAGGTTCAATCTAACTTGTGATCACTGTGTCATAATTGTGGGACAAGCAGGACCCCAATCTTCAGATTCAAGGACTTTATGCTCCTTTCCCATCAAATACCAGTTCTACAACGAACACAAATAGCAATTATCAAAGAAAACCCACTCATCCAAATCATCGTAAAACAGAAATCAGAGAACACAGGGTGACGGAGCTCTCCTATTGGGAGTGAGCTTGCCCAAAAGAGAGAGTTTTAGAACTTAACCTAAGGGGAAACTCTTTGAAGATTCTAGAGTAGCAAGCTAGAGATGGTCACTACCAGCTCCTCTCATGTCTTACCAGTCTTTTCCTTCAGCAACCTGAAGTGGGGTTGGCCTTTTATATATTCCTTCTCAAAGATGAAAGCCAATATTACAAATTGCAAAGAACAGGAAAAGAATTGATCCTATCAGATTCCTTCTATGATCTTGATGCCTAAAGCAGCAAATGTCAAAACATAAAGAAAACTAGACCAATATTCCTAATGGACATTGATGTAAACATTTAAAACTGTTGTGGTGTTTGTCCTTCATTCTGTAAGAGAACTATGATATCAAGATGATGCCATGAATTGCAGTGGACTTCGATTTGAGAGAGAGAGAGGGCTGTGCAAGGTCACCAACCTCACTTTCTTCTTCTGAGCCATATGGGTCCAGTGGCCTGATATTCTTCAGGATGACTGGAGATGACCCAGAATGCAATGTGAGACCTTGGCCCTTTCAGGCTAAGGTCTTATCACATTCTCACTTTGAGTGAGACCCACCTATTCAATGAATAATAGGCTTCTTTATGTTACTCAAGGGATGCCCCTTTAATAAAAAAAAAATCAAACTGGGAGGGGAAGACCCTCAGGGTTTCCGGGTAAAAGAGAAACAATTACTATTTAGTTATTAAATTCTGTGCTAGGTGGGTGGGGACTTGTTGTCCAGTCCATGAGCTCCAAAGTGAATTGGGTTTAAGGCTTGATCTTTGAGCAAGAAATTTGAATTTAAAATTTAATTTAAAATAAAATATTAGTAGAGGCTACAGCAACATATCACAAAGATTACATGCTGTAACCAGTTGGATTTATACCAGAAGTTTATGATTGGTAAAATATTAGAAAAACTATAAACATGATTGACTATTAATAATAAGAATGACAAAAACCATATGATTATATGAATAGATAGAGGGGGAAAAAGTTTTTTGTGAAATACACCTATTTGTTTTAAAAAAAACCCACTAGAAAACCGGAATAAATAGACCTTTTCTTATCAGGATAAGTAGTTTATATCTAAAACCAAAAGCTAACATTATCTATAATAAAGATAAATTAGAATCCTTTCCAATAAGATCAGGGGCAAAGTAATCATGTCTCTTGTCACTACTACTGTTTGATATAGTGCTAGAAATGCTAGCTGTAGCAATGAGGTGAGAAAAAGAGATTTGGGGAATAGGCATAAGTAAAGAAAAAGCAAGATTATTACTTTTTCAGATGACATGATGGTTTATTTAGAGAACCTTGGAGAGCAACTAAAACTAAATGAGACAACTAATTACTTTAGCAAGTTTACAATACATAGAACAAATCACCCCAGCATTTCTACATATTAACAACAAAACCAGCAGGAAGATATAAAAAGAGAAATTCCATTTCAAGTAAGCATACAATGTATAAAATGCCTGGGAAAGTACCTACCAATGCATACAAAGAAACTTTAATGCAACTACAACATTCATTTCCAATCATACCTCTCTCTAAGGTATCCTTTATTGTAAAGGACAAAAAAGAAAAACAGCAATTTAGCAAAAAACAGTTTATAGGTGAACTCTGACAATCCAATTCAGCCGAACTCTCCTCTCTGTTTCTCAGTCTCATCTCCATGCCTTTGCACTGGCCAACCCTTATTCCTGGACTGTGTTCTCTTCCCACTTCTACCTCAGAGTGTGCCTCTATTCTTTCAAGACACAGCTCAAGTACCACCTTCTACATGAAATCGTTCCTGATCCCCCAACTGCTAGTTCCCTCCCATCCTAATTATCGTGTATTCAACTGTCTTCTATTTATTTTGTACTTTCTGTATATATTTGTTTCTATGCCCACATATATTTATGTTGTCCCCATTGAGAATATGTAAACTCCTTGAGAGTAAAGTGTCTCCTGAACCCAGTAAAATGCCTAGCACATAGTAGGCACTTAATAAACTCTTGTTGACTGATTAATCAATACATATAATATTTCACACCCAAAGTCTTCAACCTCTAAAAGAGAGGAGATGTATTTTCTCCACTTTTTTCCAGGGCTAAGCTTGGCCATAATAATTACAAAGCCTTGTTTCTTCTGTCATTGCTCTTTTCATTTATTCGGTTGTGGTCTTTGTGTGTATCATATTCTTTATTCTGCTTACTTCACTCTGCGTCAGTTCATATAAGTTGTCCTATGCTTCAGAATTCTTTATATTTATCATTTTTTTTATGGCACAGTCCTATTCTACTACATTCATGTACCACAATTGATTTAGCGATTTCCCAATCGATGAGTATTTATCTTTCTTCACTTTATTGTTAACATATATGCATACACATACACACACAATGCTGCTATTAATATTTACTGTATACAGGACACTTCTTTCTGTCTTTGACCTCCATTGTGTATGTCTCTAGCAACAGGCTCTCTGGGCCATATAATTCCACATTGCCCTCAAAACTAGTTAGAATAATTCACAGCTCTACCAAAATGTAATAGTGTTCTTGTCTTTATGCAACCCCATGAGGGTTTGAAAATAATTTTCCACTAGTTCCATAAATTTCCCCACAATATTAATTAATCATCTGCTCTTATCATGGCAATTTCCTTATCTCCCCATACCTGCCACATATATTTCCCACTTCTGTGCCTCCTTCAAGATGCATTTCACTCCTCCCCTTCTTTATGAAATATTCCCCCAGCTAGTTCTGTCCATAATGATCTTTTATTTCTCTGAATTCCAATAACACTCCTAATATGCTTTTATTGTTTTGTTGTTTTCAGTTGTGTCCAACTCATAATTACCCCATTTGGAGTTTTCTTGGTAAAGATACTGAAGTGGTTTGACATTTCCTTCTCTCCTTTCCCCATTTTTTCTTTCCTTTCCTCTTTCTCCTTTCCCCCTTTCCTTTCCTTTCCTTTCCTTTCCTTTCCTTTCCTTTCCTTTCCTTTCCTTTCCTTTCCTTTCCTTTCCTTTCCTTTCCTTTCCTTTCCTTTCCTTTCCTTTCCTTTCCTTTCCTTTCCTTTCCTTTCCTTTCCTTTCCTTTCCTCTCCTTTCCTTCCCTTTTCCCCTTTCCCTTTCCCCTTCCCCCTTCCTTTTTCCTTTTCTCTTTTCTTCCTGTGATTTCATTGGGGTAGGGACCTTCTGATGAGGAAAGTCTTTTACCAAAGGAGATAGATGTGTCTTGTAAAACTTGGAGCTCAGGAGTTGCCTGTGGCACTTAGAGGTTAAATTAGACTTGCCCAGGATCACACAACCAGCGTGTGCCAGAACCAGGACTTAAATAGAGGCCTTCCTGACTCTGAGGCAGATTCTCCGTCTTCTGCCAAATTGCCTCTCCTGTTTCATGCCATTCTTCAGTTCTTTCCTGTGTCTTGGCCCTTTCTCTAGCTCCCTAAGTTCAGTATGAGCTTTTATATTTCCCTGTGTCTTCCACAGTGTCTTACCTAGTAGGCTTACTATTAATGCTGGCAGTAACACTTGTTTTTTGATTGACTGTAACCTATGAGATAATCAAGAAGAGCTGAAGAGCAGAGAACCACAAGTCAGAAGGGAATTTTCATGTGAAAGCAGTATAGAGAGCTTTGATGCCATACAATAGTGTTTTTAACCTATCCACAAGCATAGATAATCCCATCAGTGACAGCAGGATTTCTTAATACCAAAATTTTAAAAAAGATATTATAACTGGAAAAACCAACTTAATGATGCATGTTGAAACATGGAAATCAGGATTATAATGAAATGGGAGAGGCTTGACTTTTTAACAATGGTTAAGAGCTGGAAGCTACTTCTTTACCATCATCTTTCAATCTGGATCTACATTAAGAAAAATACAAAAAGAAAAAAAATTATTAACTTTTCATAAGACTTCATTAATTTGAATTAACTTGGGGCAGACCAGTAAAATTTGTGAAATATAAGAGTTGCACCCACTTGGAACCCTGTTACACACTAGTCTATCCCTCCCTCTAGGGTCTCCAGAGAGGTAATTATGCCACGTTCAAGGTACTTTGTGGGTCCCTACCCCTAAAGCTGGAACTCATATGCCCTAACAATGCATTTACCTTTCATAATCACTCAGTAAACACAATTAGCTCAAAGCAAAGGTATTTAGCAAAGTAAATCATAAGAACATCTAAAGACATCATAAGAACAATAGTATGGAACATTTGCCACAAAAATCTGGGGTGCACTCTCCCACAATTAAATGTATCATCAGTGGAGGAAAGGGTAGAAACCAAGAGTATGCTAGTAGGGAGGCACACATTTAGGAAACACGTGGCCAAGGCAGTTTAAACCTTAATGGCTTTTCCATTCTTGTGGTGTCTTCATATCGCTCTCCCTGGGGGCAACACCTCCATTGAGCAAGTTGATGAATTGGGACTATTCTCTGTAGCTGAATGCCCAGAGGTCGGGATCAACTCTTTTCTTTATCTACAGAGAATACATACCTTAGAACTGTCGACTCTTGGGCCATCTCTCTGTTAGGTGCAGAGTCTTATACTGAAGAAGTAGATCCACTCCAAGTCACCATAGCCAATGTGAGGTGAAAGAAGAGAGAAAAATCCCCTCTTCTTCAGATGTGAGGAACTATTCTCTTAAGAACTGAGTCCTCCTTCCATTGCCTGCTCTTTTCTCTGCTACCAGGGGTCAGACTCCTCAGAACTAATTCATTCCTCCACTTCTCCTAAGGAGCATGCCTTGTTTTTCAAAGGACCAACAGCCCTTTTCTATAAAAAATTTCTATAAGCCTTGGTTAGCCAATAGCTAATTATCATTAACTATCATTTAATTCCATCAGCTTGGATTAGAAAAGTTCCTTACACTTTATAAAAGGGTAACACTACAAGTTCTTCTTTACCATTTGTTTGGGACTTTAACATTTCATTGACTATTCTCTTTTTTTATCAGTTAGGGTGGGGTTTGGGCCTCAATTGATCCATGCTATCCTGATCAACTGCCTTGCTATATAGAAGCATTTTTGAATATTTTAAAGTACATAAAATGCATGTAATTAAGTCAACACACTTCTAGAGCTATCTCAACACCTATTTGAAGGAACAGAGCACAATGGTTTTTCATTAACTATTAACATTTTTACATTTAAATGAGTGGTTCTAAAGTGTTAGAGAGCAACTAGATAGTGCAGTAGATAGAACATTGGCCCTGGAATTGAGAAGACTCATCTTCATTTGTTCAAGTTTGGCCTCATTCACTTACTAGCTGTGTGACCCTAGGCAAGCCACTTAACCCTATTTGCTTTGATTTTCTTCATCTGTAAAATGAATTAGAGAAGGAAATGGCAAACCATTCCAGTAGCTTTGTCAAGAAAACTTCAAATGGGGTCACAAAGAGTCAGAAACAACTGAAGAGCAATAGCATGGTAGAAGATAGGTTATTCTCTTGGAATCATAGCCTTATTTAAAGCTAACAAATACTTATACAGCACTTTAAGTTTTATAATTTACACAGATTTTCTCATTTGATCCTCATAACAAACCTATGAAGTAGGTGTCATTATTATCCTTATTGTACAAGGGTCACATAGCTAGTTTGTAAATGACTAAGAAAGAATTTGAACTCAGGACTTCCCTCCTCTAAGATGAGTGACCATGCCCTCCAGCTGGACAGAAAGGGGCCTTAGCAGTCATTTAATTAAACATCTTTATCTTACAAATTTGGCAGCTTCTCCAAGGTCACAGTATTGGGATTTGAACCCAGACCTTCTCTTAAATCTCATTCTTTTTCTACTGTACTATGTACTTTAAACATATCCCTTGTGTTTTTTTATACCATCATTTTCTCAATAAATTCTTTTTATAACTAGTATAAAGGTAAACTAGTCCAACCTAATTCTAAATGATAACAAATTAGTAGAATAGGAATGAATAAGCCATACCTCTTCTGGTTTCTCCTTGTGCCAACAAGCTCTCAAAGGATATGTCAGGAAAGTTCAAGCTTTGGCTGGACTTTCCAAGTCTGAAAGGTCTTGCAATAGATTGAGAGTCTATTTCATATGTTATATGAAGAAGACCAAGTTAAGTATTGGAGGAGATAATATAGCAACTCATGTAAATAATTTTAAAAAATTTTGTACAAAAAGTATAAAAGAAATTACATGTAAAGCATTGTGAGCAAACATATCATGTGAAATTAGAGGGGAGAAAGGTCATTATTGAATTTGAGGGGATAGTAATAATAATAGCTAGCATTTATATAGCACCTACTATGTTTCAGGCACCATGCCAGGTGCTTTAATTCGATCCTCACAGCCACTCTGTGAGCTATGTGCTTTTATTATCCTCATTTTTCAGCTGAGGAAGCAGGCAGATAGAGGTTAAATGATTTGCCCAGGGTCAAAAAGCTAGTAAGTGTCTGAGGTTGGATTTGAACTCAGGTCTTCATGACTCCAGGTCCAGTGCCTGTGGATAGAGAAGCTTCCCAGAGGAAGCAGAATTTATGTTGAACTTTGAAGTGTTGTAGGAATTCAATAGGTGTTTTGGAAGGCATCTAGGCACCAGACTTGGAGTTAAAACCTCAGTTTTAATCTTGGATTACCTGTGTGACCCAGGGTAAGTAACTTAACCTGCTTTAGTTTCCTCATCTGTAAAATAAGGGGGTTGGACTCAATGGCTCCTAAGGTCCCTACCAGTTTTAAATCTCTAATCTATTCAAAAGGGTTCAAAAGGCAGTGTGGTGTAGTAGAAAGACCAGGAGAGGCACCTTCTGAGCAAGTAGTGGTGGAGGGGATGACAGATACTTAATTCTCTGTGGGGGAATTAAGTATTTCAAGATCCTGTCAAGGAACCATGAGGCAGAAGACAAGTGGTTCCCAGGGGAAGCATAACCACATGACTATGCAAAAGATGATAGTATAATCCTGGGCCAGCAGTGGGATGAGATCTCAGACTCCAGAAGTGACTAAAGTCAAGCAAAATAAATTTTCGTATTGTCTACGTCCAAAAACATATGTCTCATTCTGCATCTGGAGTCCATCACTTCTGTAAAGATTTGGGTGATCTGCTTCATTATCAGTCCTCTGGTTTTGTGGTTGGTTATTGTATTGATCAGAATTCTAAGCCTTTCAGAGTTTTACTTTATCATGTCATTATGATCAGTAAACATTAGAATTAAGAAACAAACATGCAGCTCTACTTGAAGAGAAGGGAGCTGAAACAACTAAAGAGGAATCAGCCAGCTGCTTCTTTTCCAAGGAATGATGCTGTGGGTCTGCAGGTGCTGTTGGGTGAGAGGTAAGGGTCAGTGGAAGAAGAGCTGCCTAGTGGTGACTGATGATGCCCTTCAGAGGTGTTAAAATGATAACAATAGAACAACCACTCTCTTCCTGGGCCATATATCCAGAATCTAATGAGAATTTTTCAAGGCTTCCCAATCCAGATGACTACCACTCACTTCCATCATACCATCATATGGATGTGAATGATATTGGCTGCCAGTGAGAGATCGTATGTCACTGGAGGACCAGCTTAGCTGAATTTAGAGATGGTTATTGCCTAAGAGTTGCCAAGCAGGTAGTACATTGTGGATAGGAGGTTGCAACAGTATCTTAGGAATTATCTCCTAAACTATCAATTGTGGCACAGTGGATAGGGAATAGAACTTGGAGGCAGGAAGAACTGAGTTTGAATCCTGCCTTAGACACTTGCTAGCTGTGTGACTATGTGACAACCTCTCTCCAGTCTCAGTTTCATCAACCGTGAAGAACCTACCTTACAGGGTTGTTGTGAGGATCAACCTTGAAGCGCTATATAAGTGCTAACTATCCTTAGTATTATTATTATTGGTGAAGGAAGTGTCCACTCCAAAAAAACCAGGAATCCTTGAAGTGATATTAGTATGCTTTTTTTTTTTAGTGTGAACTAACTTTTACATCATGCTGTGACACTTTCAAAAAGGAGTTTAAAGGTCATCGGAATAAAAGACCAATGAGATAAGGAGAACTCATATAAAAATAAGAGCATTTCCTATACATAAGGAAAATCATTCTAAGCGTTAATACTGAACTACAAAATGCAATAGGACACAAACATTTTGTTGCCATGAAGAGTTTCTAAATATGATTATGGATTCATAGACGTGTAAGGCTGTACGTACATTGATGATTCATGGGGATTTGTACAGTGCAGCGATGGCTTAGCTATCTGACTTGAAGCCATTTAAGTAATGGTTTATTGAAACAGAAGGATTAAGAAGACAAATTAATTTTATTTGTTGGACTTACCAGGAATTGCCACATTTTGCTACTTAAATAAATAAATAATATGCATTATTCATAAGCATGATATATTTTCCACTCTTTGGGGCAAATCACTTTTTTAAATGATGTAAAGCACTAGAATTACTTTAACATTTAAAATTAATTACATTTTAAAGTTACTTTAAAATTTTTGCAGCATTTAAAAATTAGCTACATTCTTCTAAGCTGTTTTAACTGAATGAATGAATGAGGTTAAAAGATATAAAATATCTGATGCCTCTCTATCCTCACACAGAGCACATGGCCCCTACACATAGTAGGCCCTCAATAAATGACTATTATTGTTATTAAAGAAGAGGATGGTATACCTATATACGCAATTATTCCTTGATGATGCTTAGTGAACCAAAGCTAATTGTGAAATCTTGAATCCCTTGCTATTAAAATAATCAATGGATTCAATAAGTGCATCATGAAATCTTACTCAGGCCACATTATCTCTGTCACCCTCCTGGGTTTTACAAGAGGTAGTATTTTAAGAAGGAAAATGCTGATATGTGTCCATTGTGAATTGGTACATAATGCAAAAGCTTCTTTGTTCTAAAAAACAAAACAAAACATAGATACTGATGAGTAACTTCAAAGTGTATTATCCAATTTCTAGAATTTTCCTATAATCCTTGTGGGTTTACTCAGCAGCAACTTATACTTAGGGATAGATATTCACTAAACCATATCACCTATAGAAAGTTTTTCCTACAAAATTAATTTTTCCTACAAAATTAATTTCTAGAATGTTAGGGAATAAAAATGTCCCTTGGCTCAGTGATATGGTTTTAGACTTCAGCTTCAGCTTCCAGTGAAGAACTGTCATCTATTATTTAGAATACCCATGGAGTACCTTGAAACTGGTATAGCTATTCTGGGAGCCCCACATGAGAGGAAATGCCACAAGTAATATATCCACATAACCTGTGGGCTCGAGGCAACACATAGCCTTCTAGGTCCTTGGGTGGGACCCTTTGACTGAGTCCAAGTTTTCCACAACAAATCCTTTTATTAAAGGTATTTGTTCTGTGAAGTTTGGATTCAGTCAAAGGGCTGAGTTTGAGGACCTAGAGGGCCACAGATTCCCCACCCCTGTGCCAGGTGGTTTCTGAGGAGAGGCACCAATAATAATCCAGGAAATCAGGAAAGAGTTCATGTAGAGGATGATGTTCCTATGATGAAGAAGACGGTTCCTATGAGAAGAAACCATGTAACTGAGTTTTGAAAGAAATTAGAAATTCTAAGAAGCATGGGTAAGTGTTATATTTCTCTAAAAAAAAATAGAGAAGTGATTAAAAAACTAAAAGACTATGAAACGTTTGTTAATTACTTTCCTTGGCCTTTTGGCAAAAATCAAATCATTTTCTAATAGAGGACAGTGAGGGGAAGGGAGACATAAATAGCTAAGGCAAGAGTCTAGAAGCCTTGTCTTTCCCCAATCCTCCACCCCTGCATGGTTCCTTCTCATAGGTGTGCTGTAAAGCCACTCTCTAATTTCTAGAATATGTGCCATAGCTTCTAGACTCCTTTGATTATTTATAGATGATTCCTGGGACACAGCCAGGTTTGCTTGGTCTATCCAAATGGGAGGGCAATGTCATTCCAGTTCAAGGTCTTTTAGCACTTAGTCCAAGGCTTATTAGTGATTGAGTGTGTTCTCAGCTAGTTTAGGTATTAAGGCTAAAACTGGGGTTTACTCCCAACCCCATTGTTAGCAAGTGTACTGCCTTAATGTTTGAACTCTAGAAACTGGGGTAATTTCCCAATCATTGACTGACTAAGAAACAGCTTCCTCTCCCTATGGTCTATAAGAGTGAGATCATTGTTATTTTTCCCTTTCTTGGGTACTTTTTCTTTGCTTTCTTCCAGAATGCAGAAATGGAAAGGGAAGGGGGGGGGGGTGAGGGAGCGAGGGATTTATCTGTCTCCTTCATATCTCCCCACATCTTTCCCCAGGGTACATAGCAACTTGTAAGGGAAGCACAAGATGAGGTATCTGTGCTTGCCCCTGTGTTCTGAGGTTCTTAGATCTACAAAGTTCCTTGCCACTTGTACCAATTTCCTGAGAAAGGACACTCTTCCTGCTCAGGCAACTGGAACGTTAATAGAGTTACTGTAGAAACATACATGAAGTAAACATATGATTGCCCTCACTCAGAGTAAGATGAGAAAAACTGGGAGTGGACTTTCTCCATCTTGGAGGGAGATGAAGGCAAACGTAAGAAGTATAAGAGTGAGAGGTACTGGCAGTGCTATGAGAAATTTGAAAAGGGAAAGGTCATTTCAAATCTTCACCTTTCTTGTACTCATAAGGGATAGTGATGGTAGGAAAAGACCACATTGTCTCAGAATGCTATGCGCCAATAAATCAATTAAAAAGCACTTACTAAGTATCCAGTCCAAAGGCAGAAAATACTGAGTAAAGATGGTGAAAAGAGAAAAGAACTATATGGAAGGAAGTAAACATGTAATAGTGGATAGTTAGACAATCACCACCAAGCCAAGTAATAAAATGATTAAGTAATCTGCCTGTCCTCAAAACAGCACCAAAAGAAAGGTTGAGGCCCTGCAGAAATGATTCTTCACAACTCTGCTGAAGGGTGGCTAGTCAGACTCACCAGGGAACAAGAGGACATAAGGGAAGAAGAGTTATGGAATGGCTGGTCCACCAGTTGCAGATTGGCAATTCATGCCAGATGATGGCCCCTATGTGGAGGATCTCAGTAAAAAGCAAGGTGAAGAGGGAGCAAAAGTTTGGTAACTTGAGCAATGGGGAGGCATTTTAAGACTAGCTCAGCCTAAGGAGGACCTCTACCCAGATGGGACAGAATGGGGAGGAAGGATCCGAAACTAGAGTCCAAGGAAATAGAAATCCATGTGAAGTCTTAAAGCCTAGAAATATCAATCAATCAATTGACAAGGATTTGTTAAACACCTATCATATTATAGGAACTGTATTAGTTGTTGCTAATACGTCTGCTTTCTTGAGAAACTTACAATCTTGTCATGGGAAGACAATATGCACATATATAGCTCTAAAAATAGCCTTCGATAGTCCTTCCTACAGAAACTATGGATACTATTACCAGATCATTATGAGGCAAGAGCATCTTGCTGAACTGATAGTTAACTCTCATGGTAGAAGGTATCTGAGAAGAGGTACTATGAGAGAACTAAGCTTAAGTTACTATTTATTGAGGAAAAAGATAGAATATTAACTATAATCTTGTGAGAGGCCGAAACAAACATAGCTTTAAATTTTCGTTCCTGTCAGATAATGAAAATGAGGAAGTTAAATACCATCTGAGAAGATTTTACAAGAGGAATAAGAGTTAACTGTCATCTTGTGAGAGAATTACATTGAGTTCTTATTTTGTGAAGAAATATGGTGTTGAAAATTCTTAAGAGACTTGTATTATCATCATGAGAACACTATATTTACAGATTTGAGGAGTCAATGGGAGGATTGGTGAGACTATTCTTTTCCATGACACTTTCCTTTGATTTATTTAAAGAAGTAACTCTGGCTATGAACTTTCGTCATTGCCAATACGTTGTAATTGTGTATTGATATATTTGTATTATCTGTTACTGTAATAAATTATGTGAGTAGTAATTCTTATGTTGTTTAGGGTTATGAAATGGAGAGAGAGAGAGAAAGAGAGAGAGAGAGAGAGAGACAGAGACAGAGAGAGAGAAGCAAAAGCTTATGGGAAAAGAAATTCCTCTTCACTTCATAAACTGGGGTGGCAAATAAGAGCTAACATTAATTTATGAGAGAGTGTGCATCTCTACTAATTTGTAAGGAATATCAGAACATAGTTCTCAATTGTCTTAAAACTCAAAGAATTAACAAGGAAATGAACCAGTAGAAAGTAGAGAGGGATGTTTTCAACCTAAGACCCACCTTATAATTAGGCTATATGTGGGGGTCTTGTTCCTAGATCTATGAAATAAGCGTATTCAAAATAAAGGCAAGACAGTTTGGGAGGATGGAAGGCAATAGTATCTGGAAGAATGAGAAAGGCTTTGTATAGAACTGATCGTAAGAAACTAGAGATTTGAAGAGGTGGAGCTGGAAAAGGAATTTATTCTAGGAATGAGAGATGACCAGTACAAAAGCACAGAAATGGGAGGTAGAGAATGACTTATTCATGAAGGAGAATAATCATGTATAAGGTTGGAAAGGTAAGTTGGAACCTTCTCAATGTAGGGGAGACAGGATAGAGGGAAGGAGAAAAATTGGAACTTAAAATTAAAAAAAAGAATGTTAAAATTGTTTTTACATGTAACTGGGGAAAAATAAAATATTAAAAAAAAAAGAAAGAATGTCATTCATGCCACCAGATGTTGCCTGATTAGTGCAGAACTGTATGTTGCTTTCTGAGAAAGATGGCACACAGACACAAAGGTGTAATAGAAATAATAAGGTGTTAAGATTTTAAATGAAGTGTGGAGGCCTTTGTTTTAAGCTATTTGTATCAACTGGTTCACTATTAAAGGTAAAGGTAGCCAAAGGGATTCATGAACTTTAATTTTATGACTATATACCCACCAAGCATATTGAACCTGAGGGAGTCAAATCCCCTGGGAGGTTCAATTTGTAAATTTGAATTAGGGGGTAGATCCCAGGGGCAGGTAGGTGGCCTGGATAGGGTACTGAACTTAGAGTTAGGAAAAGTCATCTTCATGAATTCAAATTTGACCTTAGACACTTACTAGCTGTATGACCCTAGGCAAGTCACTTAGCCCCTGTTCATTTTAGTTTTTTCATCTGTAAAATGAGCTGGAGAAGGAAATAAAAAGACGCTCCAGTGTCTTTGCCAAGGAAACCCCAAATGGTTCAAAGAGGCAGACATGACTGAAAAACAACTGAACAATAACATAGATCCCAGAGTGAGATACTAGACTGTGTAGGGGGAGTACATAGATGTTGTATCATTGAGGTACAAACTGAAGATAACAGGCTCAGAGACTTGACTTCCTCCAGATGAAATAGCATTTTTGGTTTCCCTTTCTGTACTCTCTCACTGGTAAAGAGGAAGATTAACCCTCTTCTCTGCCCTTCTCTAATATTTCTAGACTTTTCTTCTAACATCATTCAGCAAACTTTTCATCTCCAGTTCATTTCAAATTTATCACCCTATCTAGATCGAAATGGCAGTTATATGCTGGCCTGAGGTTATTTTCCTTCCTTTCCCAGAGATCGATATTCCTCTGTAGTCCAACCCCTCCCCTTATATTAAGGACTTGCACTTTGGATCACAGGGAAGAAGCCTTTGTCACTTACTATAGGACCAGCTCTGGATTTTGAATATAATAAGCAAGAAAAGAAAAGAATATAATAAGTAAGAAAAGTAAGATTTCAAGGGGTTGGGAGCAGGTAGAATAGATGTTCACAGAGTGCTACAATTAGTTTATTTTACAAATCAGAGCCGTGTCCCAAATCCTTCAGAATTTGACTCTACTTTGTCCTAGAATTCATCCGTTGCTACAATTGTCGGAGCTTTGTGGGAATTTATTGTTAGAAATCTTTTTTAAGGAACTTAATATTTCAAGGGTATATGCTTGGGTGTGCTTAACCTGAACTTGACCTATAATACTCCCAGCACTGCTATATCTTACTGTATGCCCTACATGGACTATGATCTTATTTCTAATAGCTGAATAAGCTAATCCCTGTAAAGCCACATGAATACTATACAGTGTTAGAGTACAAGGAGGAATTAGGATGTTCTCAGTGGGCAAGTGCAATGAGGTACCTGCTGAGTCACTCAGCTAATCTATTTTTAATCCAATGAGCAAAAGTTCTATTTGGTGTGACCTTATCTGAATGATAGCAGAGTTGCTGTGGTTGTAAAAACTGGTCCTGCTTTGAAAACGTCGGAAATGTGCCTTTTACAGCACTCATTGACGAAATAATAATGCAACTTTTTTCATTAGGCGTTAATCTCTTCTTTGAGTTAGGACTCACATATGTGTTACCTTAATAAAGACAGACAGGCAGCTAAATTTCCAAATAGAAGAAGAAGCTTGGAAAAATGAGTTTATATTTCTTTTGTCTATTATTTTTATAGTAATAACTCTTCAAGATAATTACATGTTAAATATTTTGGAAATTTTATTCTCACCCTGATATACTTTCCTGCTGAATGTTTTTTCACTATATATATGATCCTGGTTGTAATAGTACAACCCTTTTCCAGAAATCTCTTGTGACTAGAAGGACCCAGGTCATCTTTAAAGGGTATTTCTCTAGTTACTCCACCCAGAATCATGGGAAAATTTCACTACTGGGCAGCCCAATTCTGTCCTTGCAAGCACACTTCAGAAGTATTTGTTACAAGTAATACAGAAAGGAGGAAAAATTAAAATGTATAAATAACTTATTGTAAGCCCCCACATCTACACAACGTGTGACTGAAAACCGCAATTTCACTAGCACAGTTCTGGTTCTAGCTGAGAACCTTTCTTGGGTGTAGCTCCTAAGTCCAAGGGGCTCATGGCTTCTTATGAGCTTCGCCTATGGAGCCTTAGTCTCCATCTGATTTCTTAGCTACCTCTCTGGTCATAACTCAGCTAAAGCTTCTTCTCTGGATCCTGGGAAGCTCTTCTCCTTTCTCTGTTCCCTTTTCCTCTGGGTTTCCTTCTGCTGTTGCCTGCACCTGGTGGCTTCCTGTTCCCACAGTTCTGCTGTACAAACTTTGCTCTAACAGTAACCTTGGGTAAATTACTTCACTTTTCCATGAATCCCATTTCCTTATTTTGTAAAGGGAGAGACTGGAACTAGATGACTAACATCCCTGAGAGTTCTCGAATTCAGACCATGATGTATATTAACTAGATGGTACAGTGATTAGAGTACTGGACCAAGAATTGGGAAGACTTGAATTCAAATCCTGCCTCAGACACTTACTAGCATGGTGACTCTGCACAAGTCATTTAACCTCTGTTTGTCTCAATTTCCTCATTTGTAAAATGGGAATAATAATAGCACTGACCTCCGGAGGTTATTGAGAGGATAAAAATGAGATAATACTTATAAAGTGCTTAGCAAACTCTAAAGCACTTTACAAATACTACCTATTATTATATGTGCTTGCTGACTTAGGGAGCTCTTTAATCTCTAATTTTGTTATCTTTTTGGTTATTTGGTAAAATTCTCAAATTCTCTGAAAATTGCTTTAACTCTTTTTTAAAAAAGCGTGAACATGAAGAATTCAGAGAAACATGTGGTAAGAGGATTGAAGAGTTCTTCAACACAAAGGGGGGACTTCTGTGGGCAATGGCAAAATCAAGGGTGGCCATCTTTCTGTGTGGTGAAGATGGGATGGAGGTCCAGTGGGTTATGGGAAGTGAGTAGGTTGAGGAACTGAGTGTTCAGGGAATTTGAGGGAATTCATTATGTATGCTGAAGTCCCCTAATTTGAAGACAGGAGTTGAGAAGGAGAGAAAATTTCTAAGTCATGTGCTGAACTCATTAAGAGAGGAAGGGGAGTGATCTGAAGGGCTACAAACAACAGCTATTGGGCAACTAGGTGGTGCAGTGGATGAAGCACCAACCCTGGAGTATGGAAGACCTAAGTTCAAATCTGGTCTTAGATACTTGACATTTACTAGCTGTGTGGTCCTGGGCAAGTCACTTAAACCTGATTGCCTTGTCAAAAAACAAAGCAAAAAGACAACTACCAGGATTTTGATTGGGTGATAGAGACAAATAGTATGAACCTCAAAGAAGTGGAGGTTACTTAGTGATGGACATAAGGACAGAACTCAACTTTCCCACCTCAACTAGTGAGCAGAAGGGAATTATTGAAGGTTCAGCCAATAGTGGAAAGGGTGGCCAGGGAGATTGCATCATCAGGAGGGAACCAGATTTCAATAATAGCTAGAGGATGAAAGGAGTGAGAGAGAAAAAGATTTATGATGAAGGGAAGTTGATTACCTATGGTACAGGTATTCCAGAGGGCAAAGTGGAAGGTTAAGGTGATGTTTAGTTGGAACTTTGGAGTAGAAGCCTTGAAGGAGATGAGAATAGGAAATTGATTGGTGGTAGATGGGAAAATAGGATTTCAATGATGACCTCATCAATAGGATGCACAGCGTATTGCAGGGTATGACAATGTAAGATGCTGTTCTTCTTCATAAGGGAGGCTGGAAATCAGTATGGAGACAAGAACAGCATGAGATGAAAGGCACATGGTCAGATGGTCAGATGGTTGGTCTGTTTCACTACTCCTCTTCCCTGTGAAGACTGGAGTTTGGAAAGGAAGTGGTGCAACAGGAGATAGAAGTTCCATTTCCCACCAATTTTCCTCATCCCTCTAGGGACAAGCACAGCAGGAAATGGAAGGCCTGAGGTCCAAGAAAAGATTGCTCCTCTTTGAATATAAGATCCTGCACACAGGGCTGGCAACAGGAGGTGGGAGTTACCTTGAGCTCCAGGCAATTCTCCAAGGCTTTTAATTATTGATGAACTGCCAATCTTCATCGATGGAAGAAACTTTCATAGCAAAGTTACCTATACCAATAAAATAATGGGTCCATACCCCCTAAAACCTGCCCCTATTCAAAGGCAGAAGAACCTAATAAGTAATGCATCTGGGTTTGCATTCTATCCTTGATAGCAAAACCAAAAAAGAGCTTTGTGAGAGCCCATGGTTATCTTCTATGATGTTAAAAATATCAAAGACCTGTGATTCCTTTGGGTTAGATCAAGGGTGAGGAACCTGTGACCTCAAGGCCATATGTGGCTTTCTAGGTCCTTGGGTGTGGCCCTTTGACTGAGTCCAAGTTTTGCAGAACATATCATTTTATTAAGGGGGTTTGTTCTGTGAAGTTTGGATTCAAAGAGCCACACCCAAGTACCTAGAGGGCTGCATGTTGTCTAGAGTCTAGGTTCCCCACCCCTGGTATAGACAGTCTCTACATTGCCACAGGTTGCAATTCCTTTGTGTCCTAAAATTTTATCAAGTACACTATTACCCTCTGTGACATCATCATTAATAGCCTAAGGATATTTACCCAGCATATGCTGCCAACTCTAACTTAGAGAAACCCATTCACAGATCTGTTAGACATGAATTAGTTAAACACACCTTGGATTTATCCTTATGACTTGCCTGTAACTCTCAAGGTAAGGACTTCCATATGTTTACCACCTAAATCACTCTGTATTCATAAACAAGGAAAGATATGACTTAGTCACTACTTGCTACCTGCACCCAAAAAGACATTCCTAAATTCAATCAATAAGGTACAATTATCAAACGCTTTGCTTACAACAGGCCATGCTTATGATAAGTGGGATATTTTCTACCTTTCAGGGATAAGTGTATATTTTATCTCCTGGCCTAGACTATAATTTCTAAGGACAAGGATTGTCTTTAAAAAACACACACACACACATACACCACTCCATGCGTACACTACTTTTTAAAAATATATACATTACAGTGCTTGGTACAGTGTCCTGCTGCGTTTGAATATTGATTACCTACTTGTTGAATGTCTCAATTTACTGGTAAAGGAGTCTTCAGAGTCAAGTTGTAACCATGGGTTCCCACTTTGGCCTGCCTCAGAGAAAAGAAGCCACATATAAAACTGCAACCCAAATACTGACCTTATCAAGACAAATGGCTTGACCAAACAACTTCTTGATTTTGAATGACCTACAGATGTTAGAGGCTGTGTGGTTATAAAACATAAAGGGAGCTGGAGTCTGTTCCAGATGCAATAATCTGAGGGCAAGCGGACCTCAGGTATCTTTGACTGGATCAAACAAATGGTACAGATCAGGCTAAATACAGAGATTGGTAGAATTCTTTTGAGTCAAGGGTTGTACTCATGGATATGTTAGTCACGCTAATCTGCTCCATCTATATTATACTACATAATCTCAACTGAGTTTTCACTGCAATGAGACAATCCTTATATACCTTCTAACCGATTTGATATGCCGTCTCAACCTTTTCATCCCTCTGAAAGCTTCCTGTAGAACTCCCCTACCCACCCTCTCATCTAAGAATCTCCTACATACTTGAGGCCATTTGCCAAAAGCTCTTTTTTCTCCCTCCCTCCTTTTTTCACATCACTCGGACATTTCTCCCATTATCTCTTCTTTCACTCTTGTCTAATTATTAATAATAATAATAACTAATGTTTATATCATGCTTTAAAGTTTGCAAAGCACATTACAAATATTGCATTTGATCTTCAGAACAAATCTGGAAAGTAGGTCTTATCTCCATTTTACAAATGAGGAAACTGAGGCAGAGAATGGTTAAATGATTTGCACAGAGGCTCACAGCTAGGAAGTATCTGAGCCTGGACTTGAAACTGGGTCTTCCTGAATCCAGTTGTAGCACTCTATGCACTGAGCCACCTATCTGCCTTTAATAGGTGATTTTTATTACCAAGGTTAAACCCTGCTAAATGTATAAATGATCCCATCTCCTCCCTCTCTTCACCAGCAAATTGCCCCCATTATTGCCCCCACTCTCTCTAATCTTCAATCTTTCCCTATCCACTGTTGCTTATAAATTTACCCATGTCACCCCATCCTTTAAAAAAATATCTTGCTTTGATTTAACTACTGGCCATTGTCCGATGTCTCTTCTCTCCTTTTCAGTTAATCCCTGAGAAAGATGCCTAAAGTAGACACCTCCTCTTCTCTTTTCACTTTCTCCTGACGTCTCCAGTCTGATTTCTGATCTCAATATTCAGCTGAAATCATTCCCTCCAAACTGACCAATGATCTTTTAATTGCAGAATATCATGGCTTTTTATCAACCCTCATGCTTTAACCCCCTTCAATTTTTTAAAATTAAATTTTATGTTTTTCAGTCAATGAAAATCCACCTTCTCTCTCTCCCGCTTTACTCCCCTACCCATTTTTGCTGCTCTGTTTGTTGCTCCTCACATGAGACACTCTATCTTCTAACTCGGCACTGGTTGGCCCCATGCCTTGAATTCTCCCTTTCCCTACCTCTGACTCCTAACTTCCCTGACTTCCTTCTAGACTCAGCTCAAATCTTATCTTTCTCATGAGGTATTGCCCAGTCTCCCCTGCTGCTAGTCCTTTCCCTCTGAGATCACCCCACCCCCCATTTATGTTGTATATATATTGTGTGTGTGCACTTGTTTTCATGTTGTCTCCCCCATTAGACCAGGAACTCCTAGAAAACGGAGACCATACTTTTCCTTTCTTTGTGTTTCCGGTAATTAGGACAGTGTCTGGCAAGAGTAAACATTCCATAAATGCTTGTTGACTGACAAAGGGACCAGCCAGCCTGTACCTTTACATGAAAAGCTAGGAGTTGACCTAATTTTGAAGTTGGAAAGAAGTTGAAAAATGATTTGGTCCTAACCCCTCATGTTACAGGTGAGGAAATAGGGCTGAGGATGGTGACCTGCCCAAGGTTATGAAGTCCTTTCAGGAAGTCTTAACTGATTTGTTGTGATTCTTCCTCAGGAAGATAGATTTCATCTGTACTATACTATTAGCATTATCTGTATTATACTGTCTACATTAAGACATTCCTTTGTGATTGTTCTAAAGTTACTTCATTGGTTCCTTCTAATTATAGACTACGTGAGGGCAAGGAGTCTTATAATTAGAAAGTGTCTTCTAATTCTTTCTGGATCCCTAAATAGCACCTAGTACAATGCCCTACATAGAGCAGGCACCCAGGGAATGTTGGTAAACTTATTCATGTTCTAGTTCCCTAGAAACAGCATCCAGCAGCAAACATCAGATGAGCAGGGGCTCTCTCTCTCTCTTTCTCTCTCTGACTCTCCTCTCCTCTCCTCTGTCTCTCTGTCTCTCTCTCTCTCTATCTATCTATCTCTCATCTATCTATCCATCATCTATCATCTAATCTCCTTGAGGCCTTTTTGTAACTGATTTTGTTGCCACTATACTTTGCACATATCAGCAGGACTTACTTTGACCCGCCCCCTTCCTGCCATCTCAGGCTTCTTATGCTTTACTGACCTCCATATATACTATAATTCAGCTGCATTGACCTATTTGCTGTTCTTTACATAGAATGTTCCATTTCCCAAATCCATGCATTTGCATTGGCTGTTCCCTATGACTGAAACTCTCTCACTTCTCACTTCTAATTCCTAGATTCCCTGTTTCCATAGAAGTATGTATGGAATGATTTTACACACACACACACACACACACACACACACACATACATATACATACATAAATACATATCTATATTTGTGTGTGTAATGGTAGCCATCTCTAGGATGAGGGGCAGGGAAGGCAGAAAAAAAGTTAAGAAAAAGTAAAAAGAGAAATTTACATGATAACTATTATATATTTAAAAGGACTAGCAGGTTGGGCATAATAAGTAGGTACTGCAATCATCTTTTTTTTTTATCATACTATGTTATGGAAATGTTTGTTTTATGCAATAAATTTAAAATAAACAGAACACTGAAAAAAACTCAATTAAAATCCCGTCTTCTGAAGGAGCCCTTTTCTGGTTTCCTGTCCCTCCCCCCGCCTTCCCTTAGACAATATTTTCCATTTATACTCTGTATAATTCGTATGTACGTAGTTGTTTGCATGTTGTCTCCCACATTAGGATGTGAGCTCTTGGAGTACAAAGACTACCTTTCTTTCTCTGTAACATTTAGTACATGCTTAGCAAATGCTTGTTGACTGACTGACAAATAAGACATATAAGCATAAGCCAGTTCTTCTGACTCCAAATTCAGCATTCTTTTCAGAGCACCCTTCCTAGTATTTCTTCAATGTTTTATCAATGCTGCTTTTCTCTTCTTTCCTTTTCTGCCTTAGCTCTTATTAGTAATAAAACTTCTTATATTAGCATACAAGTCCCTCAAGGACTTTACATGTCAACCTTGGAGAAGTTACTAATCCATGCTGCACCTCAGTTATCATCTCTGTGATCCATCCACTCCACTGGGTTATTGTAAGCATCTGGGGTGACCTAGGAGTCAGGATACCTGGATTCCTGATTTACAAACTGTCAACCAGTCCACTGTGTGATGTACACAGATGGCTACAACAGAGGCTTGGGTGTGAGGACGATTGTGAGGTTAGTAGAAACCAAGTGCTCAGGGATTCAGAGAAAGGAGGGAAAGAGAGAGAGAGAGAGAGAGAGAGAGAGAGAGAGAGAGAGAGAGAGAGAGAGAGAGAGAGAGAGAGAAGACATCCAGTTGTGAAGGAATTGTGGGATGTCTAAGCTGAGACTTGATGGATAAGTAAGATTTGAAGAGATACATGTAGAAGTCGAGAGAAACAAAGAGAAGATGATATTTATGGTTTTAGAATGATAAGAGATCTTAGAGAACATCTATCTCAACCCCTTATTTCCCAGAGGGAAAAACTTGAGTTTACAAAGACAGAAAGCAGCAGGCCTGGGAAGCAAACCAAGGTTCACCGACTCCAGGTTCAGAGAGCATTTTCTGTGAAATCACTTGACTAGCCAGGAGCAGGGGAGGGGAAGAAAAGTTTCCCTCAACTCCTCCTTCCCTGGAAGAAATGAAGAGCTGTGAATTCTCCCACTTTGGTGCAAATCCGTCCAGAGCCTCTCAGCTTCCACCAGCTTGGAGAGTCTGTCTGAATGTGTGTATCATTTCCTGGGAGCCTTTCAAAATTAGATGGCTTAAGTAACAAACCCCGAGAGAGATGACTTTTTATGTCCCACAGCAAGCAGGCTGCCCAATGATACTAGTCATATTTGAAGAACTAATATTTTTTCCTAGAAGCAAAAGATGAATCTATAGGTGGAGGATGAGGGAGTGTAACGAGTTAATAGGCAATAATGGAGACTGAAAAAAGAAAAGGAAAGGGAAGAAAAGTAGCATCAATAAAACATTTAGAAACACTCAGAAGGGTGCTCTGGAAAGAATGCTAAATTTGGAATCAGAGGAACTGGTTTAAAATCTTGGCTGGGCCACTTGCAAATCTCTTTGGGCCTTAACTCCTCACCTGTAAAATGAAGTGGGTTAAGCTTTTCACATATTAGCATGACATGGGTCTGACCTACCTCCGTCCTACCTTTGCAGTCTTTTTATACTTTACTTGCCACTGTATTCTACATGATCCTGCTACACTGGTCAACTTGCTGATATTGTTCAGTCATTTCAGTTGTGTCCGATTCATTGTGACGCTATTTGGGATTTTCTTGGCAAAGATACTGGAGTGGTTTGCCATTTCCTTCTCCAGCTCATTTTACTGATGAGGAAACTGAGGCAAAGAGGGTGACGTGACTTGCCTAGAGTCACATACTTAGTAAGTGTCTGAGGCTAGATTTGAACTCATGAAGATGAGTCTTCCTGCTTTCAGGATTGGCACTCTACACACTGCACCACCTAGCTGCCCATTCCTCACACAGAATGTTCCATCTCCCAACTCTATGCATTTGCCTTGACTGTCCTCCATGTCTGGAATTCTTTCCCT
Organism: Notamacropus eugenii; assembly: GCF_028372415.1. NCBI lineage: Eukaryota > Metazoa > Chordata > Mammalia > Diprotodontia > Macropodidae > Notamacropus > Notamacropus eugenii. The sequence continues at coordinate 665,690,979 of NC_092872.1, forward strand.
CCTCACCTCCAACTCCTGTCTTCCCTGATTTTCTTTAAAACTCAGCTAAAATTTCATTTCCTGCAGGATGCCTTTCCACATTCCCTGTCCCTCCTCCCACCCTACCAATGATTGTGCACTCAGTGCAGCCTCTGAAGCTAAGATACAACAAAATATGGATCAATTCTCTGCTGCCTGTGCTAATTTTGGCCTAATAATTAACACCAAAAAAACACAGGTGCTCCCTCAGCCACCACCACACCATCCATATGTGGAACCATCAATTACAACAAATGGAGAAGTTTTGAATGCTGTGGATAAGTTCACTTACCTTGGTAGTATACTTTCCAGGGAGGTACACATTGACAATGAGGTTGATGCACACATTGCCACAACTAGCTCAGTGTTTGGGAAGCTCTGAAGAAAAGTTTGAGAGAGAAGAGGTATTAGACTGATTACTAGATTGAAGGTCTACAGAGCCATTGTCCTGGCCTCATTGTTAAATGCCTGTGAAACATGGCCAGTCTACCAGCGCCATGCCAGGAAACTGAATCACTTCCATTTGAACTGTCTTAGGAAGATTCTGAGGATCACCTGGCAGGATAAGGTACCAGACACTGAAGTCCTTGCTTGAACTGAACTGCCAAGTATTCAAACTATGCTTCAGAGAGCACAACTCCAATGGGCTGACCACATTGTTCAAATACCAAATGTACACTTGCCAAAAAGGCTATTTTATGGAGAACTTGCATGGGGCAGGTGATCACATGGTGACCAGAAGAAGAGATACAAGGACACTCTCAAGGTCTCTCTCAAGAATTTTGGATTTGACTGTGCAACATGGGAGACATTGGCATAGGACCACTCAGCATGGCATGCCCATATAAGAAAAGATGCTGTGCTCTACGAATGAAACAAAATTGAGGCAGCACAAAATGAATTCAGGATGCATAATTTGGGATATTCACTCCAAAAATTCATACAGACTATCTGTGCCCAATCTGTGACAGAGCATTCCAAGCTCGTATTAGTCTGATCAGCCACAGTCGGACACACTGAAATTTCACTTTACAATGGTGATGTCATTCTGGTCCTCTTTGAAGATGAAGGACAACAACCAAGTCTTCCATTTATCCTGTATATATCTAGTATGGTTGTTTGAGTAATGGATATTGTTTCCTCCATTAGAATATGAACACTTTGAGCAGGAGGTAAAATGAAGAAATCTAAGGTTCTGTGCAACTCTTAAATCTATGACAGTATTATCTTAAATGAAAAAAATATTTAGAAGGAGACAAGTTGGTTACTCCAAAGTTAAATTTAGTAGACACTTTTAACATTACATAGTAGAAGTCCACATTTTCACATACAATGATTTTTGTTCCTGTTTGCACACTGAAAAGTGGATGCTGGTTTTGTTGTTGTCGTTGAGTTGTTGCAGTAAGTGATTGTTAAATTAATAATACCAAGAATTTTTTTTAAAGTCAAAGGTGCAACATTATGCTAATGGGAAGAAGCCAAACTGTAAAGGATTTCCTACGGAAAGGGTAGCTCATCTTCCTTCAGGCTTAGATGGCTCACCATGGACAGAACTTGGGCAATAAACAGTGAGCTAGTGTTTGCCCTAGTTATGAAGTCATCACCAGCTCTAGGGATAAATTAGAGCATGGCAAATGGCCGGCTCTCAATCATACCTTTGTGATTCAAGCCAACCATTCTGGTTTGTCCTTCATGCAGAGATAACATACCATTCTTGTTTAGCATTTGCAAGAAGACATTCATTTTTCATGTTCTACGCTAAATTCTTCTTATTGAGAAGAGGGTTGAATAGAAATTATGGCCCTTTTCTTTGAGGAGTTGGAAAGTCTTGTACATATATATACATATACTCCTCTATGCACATACATTAGTGTAATATCACCTTTTTTATCATCTATGCGTTCTTGTTATGTTATCCCATACTATTACAGTATTCGCTTTCTCATTTTCTATTCTTTCATTGAAATATGAATTCATGGAAATTCAAAGCTTTATAGGACCTGAAGTTATCTAGTTCAACCCACATAATAACCTATCTCCTGACTGAGTGCTGATGGAATGTATTCCCTTCCCACCTCTGCCTCTCAGATTCTCCTATTTCCTTCAAAACTCTGTTCAAGGGAAACCATTTACATGAAGTCCTTCTTAATCCTAGTGTCATCTCTGCATGAAATTCATCTTATATTTGTTTGCTCTCTGTCTCCGTCTCCCTGAATCTGTCTCTCTCTTACCTCCACCTTTGTCCTGTGTAGTCTCCTCTAATAGGATGTGTGTAGGGGCTGTTTAATATTTGTCTTTCATTGGTAGCAAATAACATGGTGCCTGAAATGGAGGAGGTTAGTCAATGTTTGTTGATTGTTTGATTTTTAAAAAATATTTTGTCAAAATTAACTTCACCATCAATAGGTACTCTAAATGTGAGATCCTCATCAGATGACTAACCAATGAATAAATTATTGGAGGAACTGAATCATATCAGTCTTGACATTCTCAGCTAAAAACCAGAAAATAGAAGGAAAGTGTAGCTAAATGGCTAACAGTTGTGGGTAGTTAAATAAAAGAATAAGTGAAGTTTATTTTACCCTACATCCAAAAGCAACAAGAAATATCATTACATGGGATTTTTGGTGATTGCATATTACAGTCCTCATGATAACCACTTGCAAAAAAATCATCATAAATATAATTAAAATTTATGTACAAACATCTCTTACACAAGATAATGTGGAAGAGAAATTCTATGAAGAACACAAGTAAGATGCTCCAGATTAAACTGACAAATATTTTAATACTGGTGACTTCAATGCAACTGTGGGTATAGGTTGAGATGCAACAATATGCGGTAAAAAACAGTTTAGGATTAAGAAATGAAAGAAGGGTCACACCTATATATCATATATGATTTTTTTTCCTAAGAGATTTGAGAATCACTGGACATGATAAATATTAACCAAAAAAAAAAAAATCACACAAAAATAAGTGATTATATCTTAACAGAAATGAAGTGACTGATTACCAATGTGGGAATCATTCCAATTTTAGTTGTCTTGTTTACTGTCAAACCACTGAATTATTTAAGCAAAGATCAAAGTCAATATTACATTAAAAGAAAGGATTAAAATGAGCAGATATGATATGCAATTAAAATACCTCCTACTTCTCATAAACCATTGATGCTGAAAAAAACACCAAGAAATGGACAAAACAACAGACATTGTTACATGCTATTATCATTTCATTCAGAAGTTTTCCAAATATGAAACAATCACCTCAATGACAGACCTCAAGGAGCCTGGAAATCGCCTCATCCAGCAAACACATGCAATGTGGTATAATGGAAAGAGCTTTGGATTTGTAGGCCAAGAATCAGGGTTTGAATCCTGGCTCTACTACTTTATAGCCCTGGACATTTTGCCCAGCTTCCTGGACCTTAGTTCCCTCATTTATAAAACAAGATTGGACTAGATGACCTATAAGTCCCCTCCCAGCACTCAGTTCTATGATCCTATTATCTTTGTCAAATTGAGAGAGCTGGCAGCCAAATATAAAACCAGTTGACAATGTAAATTAATCTATGAAATCTTATTAAAGAAAATGGTGGAAGATTATGAGCAGTATAGCCTCATAAAACAACAAAAGAAAGGAAACAAGAATAAGCATTAATTAAGCACCTACTACGTGCCAGGGACTGTACTAAGTGCTTTAAAAAATATTTCATTTGATCCTCTCAGGCAGAAAGGTGATATTATGATCCCCATTTTACAGCTGAGGAAACTGAGACAAAGAGAGATTAAATCACACAACTAGTAAATGTCTGAGACCAAATTTGAACTCAGGTCTTCCTGACTAGAAACTCAACTTTTTTATCCACCGTGCCATCTATTTAACTTCAATAAGATTCGGTAGAGGGAAAAACAAATTTACATAAAGCTTGAAAAGACAGGCACACAGATTGTTGGTGGAGCTATGAAATGCTATAACCATTTTGGAAAGCAATTTGGAATTATGTAAATAAAGGGACTAAAATATCCATGTGCTTTGAACCAGAGACTCCATTACTGAGCCTATGTGCCAAGAAAGCCATTTGATAAGAAAAACGTCCCTGTATGCATCAAAATATTTATAGCACTTTTTGTGATAACAAAGAATTGCAAAGAAAGTAGATAGATGCTCATTGATTGGGAATGGTTAAACAAATTATGAATGTAATGGAATATTATTGTGAGTAAGAAATGATGTGTGTGATAACTACATAGAAGGACAGAAAGATTTATATAAACTGATATGAAGTAAACAGAAGCAATAAAACAGTATATGCAGTAACTACTCTAATGTAAATGGAAAGAACAATGATACACCAAGTACAAGTAAATGTAGCAAAATTGCAAAGATCCAGTGAGACTCAAATGAACAGATTCGAGAAGACAGTCCCAATCTACACCTTCATGGAGATGGGAGGTCCATAAGTGTTATATATTGCAAATGTTTCTAGACTTTTTCAGTGTATGAATCACTTGTGCTCCCCCCCCAAAATACTTTCCATCATGTGGGATAGCTTTCTGGAAGGAGAAGGGGAGGTTTACATGGAATTCAATAATGATGTAAGAAACAAAAAATATCAATAAAATATAGATTTTAAATTTAAAAAGATAATGGGTTTTCAAAAATGATATTCTCTACTAGACTACAGTTTTACTTTCTCACAATTGACTAAACCATAACAAGAATACAAGTTCCAATCTATTTATTATTTAGCTATAAAAAAAGTTGTCATCTTAAAGGTTCTCCTCTAACAAAGAGTCATTCATAATAAGTTAAATAATGGTTGGTTGTTGTCCTGAGTCTTCAAAGAGGACCAAAATGACATCACTATTGTAAAGTGAAATTTTAGTGTGTCTGACTGTGGCTGATCAGACCAATACGAGCTGGGAATGCTCTATCACAGGTTGGGTACAGATAGTCCATATGAATTATTGGGGTGAATATCCCAAATTTGCACATCCTGCATTCATTTTGTGCTGTCTCAATTCTGTTTTTCTCAAAGACAAAAACAGCATCTTTTCTTATGTGGGCATGCCATGCTGAGTGGTCCTGTGCCAGTGTCTCCCATGTTGCACAGTCAAATCCAAAGTTATTGAGAGAGACCTTGAGAGTGTCCTTGTATCTCTTCTTCTGGTCACCATGTGATCACCTGCCCCATGCAAGTTCTCCATAAAATAGCCTTTTTGGCAAGTGTACATTTGGCATTTGACCAGTGTGGACAGCCCATTGGAGTTGTGCTCTCTGAAGCATAGTTTGAATACTTGGCAGTTCAGTTCAAGCAAGGACTTCAGTGTCTGGTACCTTATCCTGCCAGGTGATCCTCAGAATCTTCCTAAGACAGTTCAAATGGAAGTGATTCAGTTTCCTGGCATGGCGCTGGTAGACTGGCCATGTTTCACAGGCATACAACCATGAGGTCAGCACAATGGCTCTGTAGACCTTTGATCTAGTAATCAGTCTAATACCTCTTCTCTCCCAAACTTTTCTTCAGAGCCTCCCAAACATTGAGCTAGCTCTGGCAATGTGTGCATCAACCTCATTGTCAATGTGTACCTCCTTGGAAAGTATACTACCAAGGTAAGTGAACTTATCCACAGCATTCAAAACTTCTCCATTTGTTGTAATTGATGGTTCCACATATGGATGGTGTGGTGGTGGCTGATGGAGCACCTGTGTTTTCTTGGTGTTAATTATTAGGCCAAAATTAGCACAGGCAGCAGAGAATTGATCCATATTTTGTTGCATCTCAGCTTCAGAGGCTGCATTCAGTGCACAATCCTCTGCAAACAGAAAATCATGCACCAACACTCCCTCTAGGTTGGTCTTGGCTTGTAGCCTTTTCAAATTGAAGAACTTACCATCAGTACGATAGTTGACCTTGATGCTGTGTTCATCCTTATTGAAAGCATTTGTCAACATGGCTGAAAACATCATGCTAAAAAACATGGGAGCAAGCACACAGCCCTGTTTCACTCCATTGGTGAATGGGAAGGCACAAGGGCTTTGTCCATTATCCAGAACCCAGGTAAACATGCCATCACAAAATTGACATACAATATTGATGAACTTCTCCAGGCAACCAAATTTTGACATAATTTTCCATAAGCCCTCAAGATTAAAGGCCATAGTCAGATCTACAAATGTTGTGTACAGACCTCTGTTTTGCTAGTGGCATTTCTCCTGGAGTTGCTGGGCAGCGAACACCATATTGACTGTTCCTCTGCCCTTTCTGAAACAACATTGGCTCTCAGATATGTGCCTATCTTCCAAGTGAAGGATCAGTCTATTAAGGAGGACTCTAGCAAGAATCTTGCCAGTATGACTAAGAGAGAGGTCCCCCATGATTATTGCAGGACTACCTATTCCCTTTACCTTTATAGAGATGGACAATGGAGGTATCCTTGAACTCCTGGGGGATAATCTCCTCTTGCCATATAACCTGGAAAATTTCAGTCAACGTTTGTATGAGCAATGGTCCCCTACCTTGTAAATCTCAGCTGGAATAGAATCAGCACCAGGTGCTTTGCCACATGAGAGGAGCCTAATGGCCCTCAATACCTCATCTTCAGTTGGAAGTTCAGCTAAGAAGGGATTGACTTCAACCTGAGGTAAATGGTTAATGGCCTCAGCATTGACTGATGATGGTCTGTTGAGAACACTATGGAAGTGTTCAGCCCATCTCTCTAGGATCCTGTCCTTATTAGCAATCAATGTGGCTCCATTAGCACTGAGTAGTTGTGATGCATCATAGGTTTTTGGTCCATAAACAGCTTTCAGGAAATCATAAAAGTGCTTTCGATTGTTATTATCAGCAAAAAACTGAATTTCATCTGCCTTCTTTCTGAGCCAGGAATCCTGCATCTCTCTAAGCTTTGCTTGTACTTTACTTTCGATGGAATTAAATGCCGCCTTCTTAGAGATGGATGAACAATCCTTCTGGTAAATCCTGTGGAGTTCTCGTTTTTCATTTTGCAGCTTCTGAATTTCCCCATCATTTTCATCAAACCCGTCTTGGTGTTTGTGAGTGTTCTGACCCAGGTGAGAAAATGCAGTGCTGTACACCAAATCTCTGAATGCTGCCCACTCCTTTTCTGCTCCACTGTTGCCAACTGTGTGTTGTCTCAACTTTCCCTCCAAGTCAGCAGCAAACTGTTCATGCTCAGAGGAGAGCTCTAATTTGTTGACATTAATTCTTCTAGTAGTCATTTTGCCTTGGGGGTGGGACTTTTGATGAGTGCTAATATTTAGCTTAGAAAGGATAAGTCTATGATCAGTCCAGCATTCTGCACCACACATTGCCTTTGCCACTGTCACATCCTGTCTGTCTCTTCTCCTTACAATCACGTAATCTATTAGATGCCAGTGTTTGCTGCAAGGATGCATCCATGAAGTTTTATTGCATTTAGGTAAGCAGAAGACAGTGTTGGTGATGAGAAGGTCATGTGATGCATAAGTCTTCAGCAGTAAATGACCATTGCTGTTGCTGTTTCCAACTCCATTCCTCCCAAGGACTCCCCACCAAGTCTGGCAGTCTGAGCCTACTCTAGCATTAAAGTCACCCAGAATTATAAGCTTGTCCTTTTTTGGCACATTGATGATAAGGATCTCTAGGTCCTACAGAGGTAACTTTATTCAACCACCTTTAGGTTATTAATATCAAATGAAGCATGAAATAAGGAAGTGCATGCTTAGCAAAGGGTTTTGCCACTGTCATGGAGAATTTCCAGTGCGGAGTCCAAATAGTAGAGGGATTTCTTGTACATTGGAGAAGTCCTCCAGATGATCCTCTGAGCAGGTGACATTGCAATGACTGAACCAAGCCACAGAAGATCTGGGAATTTCTCACTAAGATCTATAATCACTCAAAAGAATTTAACCTAATTATCCATAAGAAAAGAATAAGTGATTGAGACTATTGTCCAAATGGTTCAATGTTGTTCAGTTGCATGGACAACCCACAGAGTTGCTCCATCAGGATCTCTCTTGGGTAAACACTGTGGACAGACAATGATCTGCTCCCAGAATTGAGTAGGAAGAAGAGAACAGGTTAGGATGTGCTTGAGAAAATGAAGAGTACTTTAATGGCCCTAAGCTACTTTCTGAATCAAAGGGCCATCTTTTTAACATCAATGTTCTTCCTGAAAGAAAATGTGACATAATGGATTGAGGAAAGGCCTCAGGATGATTTAGGTTAAACTCGCAAATACTGACTTTTTGACCCTTTACCTCTGAACACCCCAGGCAAATCTCTGAGATAATAAATTACTGAACAAACTACTCAATCACACTGGTGGAGGGAATTTTCTGACTGGAAGTTCCCAACACTAATGAAATAACAACTCACAATTTTTTTTCTTTCTGTATTTCTATAGAGCAGTGAATTATGGAATACTGCCATTTCTTAACAATTAAGGTTGAGAATTACTTCTTAACACAGATGTTCAAACAAGTTGTGGTATGTGAATATAATGGAATGCTATTGCACTAAAGAAATGATGAGCACAGTTCACCTTAAAAATGAAAGTTGGTTGTTAAATTTTTAGTGTGAGAATTTTATTGTTGTTATTTGGTGATTTTTTTCACTCTTGTCTGATTCTTTGTGACCCCATTTGGGATTTTCTTGACAAAGATACTCGAATGACTTGCCATTTCCTTCTCTAGCTCATTTTACAGATGAGGAAACTGAGACAAAAGGGTTTAAGTGATTTGCCCAGGGTTACACAGCTAGTAAATATCTGAGGCCAGATGTGAACTCAGAAAACAGAGTCATCTTGACTCTAGGCTCCATCCACTGTGCCACTTACATCTTGGGAATTCGGAAATGTTAGAAATCAGGACTTGATTTCTTGTTTTGTTGATTGTCTGCTCAAGAAAGTGATGGAGAAAATGTGAGAAAAAAAGATTACACTTGTGTGTCCTGAATAAAAAAAAAAAAGAAATGATGAGCAGACAGACTTCAGAAAAAACTAGAAAGACTTACATGAACTGATGCTGAATGAAGTGAGCAGAACCAGGAGAACATTGTACACTGTAACAGCCACAGTATTCGATGACTGACTTTCATAGACTTAGTTCTTCTCAGCAATGCAAGGACCTAAAACAACTCCAAAACAGTCATGATAGAAAATTCCATCCACATCCAGAGAATAAAATATGGAGTCTGAATGCAAATCAAAGCATACTATTTGCTCTATTTTTTGGTTTTTTTTCTTTCTCATGGTTTCTCCCATTCATTCTAATTCTTTTATACAACATGGCTAATGTGAAAATATGTTTAAGAAAATATATATGTAGAGCTTATATCAGATTGCATGCTGTCTTGGGGAGGGGCAGCAGAGGGAGGTGGAGAAAATTTAAAACTTCTGGAAGTGAATGTTCAAAACTAAAAACAAATAAATTTATTTTAAAAACCCACAAAACTGTTGAAAAAATGGAATGGATTATTTCATGAAGTAGTAAGTTTCTTGTCTTTAGAGTTCTTCCAATAGAAACTGACCTTTCATCTATCGAGTATATTAATAATAATAATAGCTAGCATTTATATAGCACTTACAATGTGCTAGGTACTGTGCTAAGTTCTTAAAAAAATATCTAATTTGACCTTCATGACAAGTTTGAGAAGTAGGTGCTATTATGATCCTCATTTTACAATTGAAGAAACCAAGGCAAACAGAGGTTAAGTAATTTGTCCAAGGTCACACAGTTAGTAAAGTATCTGAGACTGGATTTGAACTCAGATCTTTGGACTCTAGACCCAGCTCTTTATCCACTGGGCTACCTAGCTGATTCAGCCATATTGAGGAGGGAATTGATTCATTTGACATATAATGTTGCATAAACCCTACTTGGGTTGAAGTAGGGTAATCTAGTGACCTATATTAAGCCACTTGCTAATCAATCCACAAATATCTACTACATAACAGTGAGGTGCCTAGTACTACCATGTAGATTCAGAAGCAGAAGCAATTTAATTTCTAGTCTGAAATATATTTGTATGTACAAAATTCTTACCCCAGTAGAAGAATAAATGATGCATATTCACATACACGTATACACACGTATCCATAGAATAAGTCTTTTTTCTGATGTCTCATCAAGGCAGATGAGTGATTAATTACACATACCGAGAAAAGGACAAGATTTTATAATAATCTGGGTTGGGGATACCTTAAGCGTGCTTGAGGGAGGTCCCTAATAATGCCCAACATTTTCCACAGGACCAGCTCAGTTGAGATGCGTTTGAAATGGACAGGACCTTCTCCTTCTAAATGAGTAGCAAATAAGGGTGTATCTAAAGCTTCTATCATAAAGTGACCGTGGTACTTTGTACTCCCGAGGTCACAAATACAGAAGGGGCAAGAGCTCTAAAATTCCTTTCTTTCCCCCATTCTGATTCTATTTTCTCTTATCAGCCCTTCCTTGTTTCTCAGATTCAGTAGGCATATGGTGTGGCAACCACAGGATAAGCTTCTTTAGAGATCATCCTAGGGAGAGCCCCAAGTGAGGCATAAACCCTACTGATTACTGAAGGAAAGAATTGCCAAGCTGCAGGACTGTGGAATGGCAGCTGGCCTCTCCTTGAGAAGGAGAAACCTTTGGATCTTTGCAGCTATCGGTCAGCAGTGAACCTTCTAGTAAGCAATGGCATCCATGCAGAGCTCACTTTGGAGGCAATTCATTCTTGTAGTCAGAGAAACTTTTTTTAAGGGGCCAGTTTCCGTTCATTCATTGAAAGGAGAAATGAAATGCATGTTGTTCATCATTAAAGCCGTAGCAAGGTTATTACTCTAACCCACATCTATTGTATTTTCTTCTGATCTGGTTTTTTAATGTGCCATGGTATAGACTTTTTTTTCTGATCCTTTCCCCAGGAGATAACGTTATAATTTAATCATTCTCAGTACCATGATTTCCCATCCCCACCCCCTCAATTTAGTACAAAATTTTCTTCCCTGTTTTCATTTCCATGCCTTATTATTTTCTGCTGATTAATTCTTCCACTGATAACTTGCAAGTTCTTGTTTTGCTCAACTACACCTATTTTGTTGCCTTAAATTTTTTCTTTGTTCACAGTCCTTCCTCCTTGTTTCTTTTTAGTTATACAATTGTAGAACATTAACACTGACCTTGGATGCCATCTAATCCAACCCCTTCATTTTACATGTCACCTCTCATATGTATCCTTTGTCTAATAAACAGATGATTTGATTCATTAGGATCATATTTCTTGGCTCAATCTGAGATGAGGGAAAGAGATAGAGACAGAGAGTCAGAGGGAGAGAATCAGAGAGAGAAAGACACAGAGAGGATAATCTATCAGCCTCACTGATGTAGTTAAATAAAAAGGCTGGGGGCTTTAGAAATCAGGAGACCTCAGGTACAGTTCTGGCCCTGTCACAAACAAGCTGTGTGACCTTAAACAAAACTTACTTAATCTAGCTGAGCCTCAGTTTTTTTGTAAAAGAACAGAAATCTGTAAAATGAGGAGGTTAGATCAGATTAGCTCTCAGGTCTCCTTTTAGCTCCAAATTCTACGACTGTGTATGGGATAATTTTATCAGGGTTTTTCTGTATGTGGATAGTATATGATAGGCAAATAACCTGAACCATGTTCCATCCAAAGCTCAGTGATAATGAGCTTCTTCTGATGAAGTTAAACAGTATTTTCAAAGTATAATAATCCAACTCCGTCTCCCTACCAACTTGTCTCTTCAGAATTTGTTGAGGAAAGAGACAGAAAGTCAGAGAACATGTAAGCTATAGTGGGAGGAAACTAAAAGGGTAGAGTCTGAGTTGGAAGTGTTCGTTGGAGGATGTGGGCAGGATAAGGCGAGGGCGGGGAAAGGTGGGGGAGGCCCTGGAAATATTCAGAAGTAATAGTGCTGAAAGCAGTTAAGTGCCAGCAAAAGAGGAAGTGGTAGTGCTGGTGAAAACCAGAGCAAATGAACACTTTTGTCTGGGCCTGGGGCCCATTGGGAACATAACACGACATCTCTAGTGTTTGTGTCATTCATTCATTCATTCATTCAATAAATATTTATTAACCATCAATGTACAAAGAGTTGTTCCAGACTCAGGAAGAATGAGGGGGAAACAAGACTTGACTTCTTCCAGTCTTCTGACCAGAAGAGAATTTGTTGCATCCACCATCAACAATTGAGTAACGAGTCTTCTGTCTGTATCTGTGTTTGTGTCAGGAGGAGGGAGTATGTGTTGGTGGGGGAGGGGAGGTGGAGAGATGGGGATGGGGAGAGGGGGTATGGATAACTGCCATTCTTCCTCCTTAAGGCAAAAAAAAAGGGAAAGCCCTAACTGGTTGAATTTCAGTTTATACAAAGCATTAGTTTCATTCTGATCATTGCTGCATTTACTGTCCTTTAAACAGAGGTTGAGGCCTCCTCCCTCCTCCTCTTTGTCCCTGGGCTGAAGTCATGGTGCTTAATTTAGGCCGTCCTCATAATTTCTATCCACAACAAACTGATACCATCACAAGAAAAGCTCAGAGTCAAACTTTGCGGGAACAGAGAAGCAGAAACCCAAGAGAAAAAGAAAATAGGTTCAACTTCATTCCTCTCCCTCCCTCCCTCCCTTTTACCCCTCCCTCCCCTCATTGCCCAGTGGTTCTTTTGTTCTGGCCCAACTGTGGGAGCCTGTCTTTAATTTGTTTCAGAAGTGCCTCTCAGAACACAGGCTGGCGTGCATTTCTTTCTATGGTTAATTTTCGCCAATTCATGTTTTAGGAAGCAGATAAACACAGGTAACTTTTGGTACTGCTGATGGCCTCTTCCCTGGGCTAGAGCTCTTTTTATTTTCTTAAATACCCCACCCCCAAATGAATTACAGCCAAAGAGACAGAAGAGAGGCAAGGAACTACAGAGCTGACTGTCCTCATTACTTCTGTGAATTACCCGCTCTGCATTACGGGGACAGCATGCTAAATCAATAGAGAATTTAATAGTTAATTTCCAAAAATGAAGAGATGATTGAAGTAAAGTAGTCCATTACAATTCCTTGCACAGAGGGAAAGGAAGTCCCTTAAGCCCTTGGTCTTTTACAATTAGATTAGTTCCAGGAAGCTCATGCCCTACTTTACAGAATTTCCCACTTTCTTTCAGGGAAACCCAATAGCATCTCCTCCTTTATATATAAATGATCTTTATTTCTCTCTCTCTCTCTCTCATAAATTTAACTTTTTGTTGCTATTTGTTTTTGCATCACTTCTCTTTACAAAGCTATCCATTTTCCTCCCTTAGTCAGCAAACTTTTACTTATAACAAAGAAGAAAAAAGAAGAAAGAAAATTCAGTTCAGTAAAATAACCAACATACCAATCAAGTCTGACAGCAGAGGAAGTGTTCTACACCTACAGTCCCTCACCTCTGCAAAGCAGGGAGAGAGGTATATTTTTCCCTTTTCCTCTGGGGTCAAGCTTGGTCATTACAATTAAAGATCATAGGGTTCCATTTTGTGGGTATTTCCACTGACGTTGATGTAATTACTGCATCTACTGTTTGCCTGGTTCTGTTTATTTAACTTTGTATCCCTTCGTATAAATCTTCCCATACTTCTCTCTGTGTTGATCATAAGAAGTTGATCACTTCTTACAGCATAGTAATAATAATATTCCCTGCATTCCTATATCACAATTTGTTTAGCTATTTCCCAGTCAATGGACACCAACTTTGATGCCAGTTCTTTGTTACTGCAAAAAGTGTTGGCATTAACATTTGGTCTATGTGAGATCTTTCTTTATATCTCTGACCTCCTTGAGGCATATGCCCAGTAGTGCTATATTCGGTTCCAATGGTAGGACCATTTTAGTTATTTTTTTTCTTAGTATAAATTCCACATTGCTTTCCAAAAAGGCTGGAACAATTTGAAGCTCTTCTGACAATGTATTAGCGTTCTTGTTTCTGTGCACCCCTCCAATCATGATCATTCTTATTTTTTGAGATAAGTTTTATTTCTCTAATAAGGAAACTTTTGATGCCCTTGAGTCTTACCAAGGAACTACATTGCATAAAGTGGGAGGAAATGTGGTTTTAGGGGACTGAGAGTTTTTGATAGGCAAAAGTAGGTTGTGTATCCTTGAATTTTCTAGTTCTTTTTCAGGATCATGTCCCTATATCAGGAATAGACAGAAGAAGATGTCATTTGTGCTTCCTATTAATTAATGGCCTAGTTTAACTTTTATATTCTGAGCTTTGACTAAGATGAAGGCTATTTGTATCAAATGTACCAGTGATTCAATTCAATATGAATCAACATTTATTAAATACTTACAATGAGTGAGGCACTCTGCTAAGTGTTAGAGATACAAAGACAAGAATAAAACAGTCCTTTCCCTTTAGGGGCCGACATTTTAATGGGGGTGGGGAACAACATAGATGTAGAAAAGTAAACATAGAATTGATACAAGGCAACGTTCAGAGAGAAGTTCCTAGCAACTAGGAGAATCAGGATAGGTTTTCTGTAGGAGGTGTCACTTGAGCAGAGTCTGGAAGAAAGGTAGGGATTCTGTGAGTCAGAGTGGAAGAGGGAGTGCTTTCCAGGTATGGGGGACAGTTCATGCAAAGGTTTGGAGAGAGGAGATGGAATGTGATATATAATAACAAAAAAGTCCAGTTTGGTGGAAACATATAGTGAGAGAAGCAAAGAAGTATAGAATAAGGCTGATGAGGTAGGCTGGAGTCAGATTATGAAAGACTTTAAACAGGGAAGATTGATTCATAGTATGCTAGAAGGAGGAGGCCCCAGGGTGACAGAAGTTGGGATAATGGTTTTTTTAGAGGTCACTTAACAGTTCCTCCTCTTGGTAACCCCATCTGTTCTAACCATGAGAGAGTGTTGTCATTTCTAATTATTTTTTGAGGTAAGGCTGTAAGATCTGAGGAATCTATAAAATACTGAACAGGAGTCCTCCAATCCAATATTAGTCAGCCACCAAAAAGCAAAACAAAACAAAACCAACCAACCGATAAAAACCCTCTTACAATTTCTCTTTTCTTTTTTCTCAGTCTAGCTTATCAGTCTTTTTGGCATAGCCATCAACCGCTAGTGAGCTTGGTGACCTTTGACAAGGCAATTCACCTTGCTGGGTTTTAGTTTCCTCTTCTGTGAGAAGAGGAAGTTGGGTTAGATGGTCTATCTTGAAAGGTTCTTTCTAGCTGATTCTCAGTTGTATTTTTGCAGTTCTATTTCTTATCTGATCAACTTCTCAAGTTCTTACAACAACCACAAGGTCCAAGCTTCTGTATCAGGAAAGGTCACCAAGAAACATCAGGGCTCCCTGTTTGATAGGTTTGGTCTACTTAAGGATCCTGGGAGAATTTTACCTGCAATATGGAAATGGATAGAAAAGCTTATCATTCCTCTTCAAATGATCCCCTGTCCTCTTTACCCACTGAAGAGGGGGCAGAAGAACAGGCCTGAGTAAGAAGTCCATCCATTAGAAAACGTTTGTTAATGTGCCAGGACTTGTGCTAAGCACTAGGGATACAAAGACAACCTTTGGAGATTAGTCTAAGGTTGATGTAGTTAAAAGAGTCTCAGGCTTGAAGTAAGAATGAGCTGAGTTCATGTCTATTCTTAAATACTTTCTAGCTGTGTGACCCTGGGTGAGTCACTTAATCTGTTTGCCTTGGTTTCTTCATCTGTAAAATGTAAAAATAATAGCACCTACTTCCCGGGGTTGTTGTGATGCTCCAATGAGATAATAATTGTAAAGTCCTCAGCACAGAGCCTGGCATACAACAAGCACCATATAAATGTTAATTATGATTATTACTTGGACAAGAGAACTATAACTAGGGCAGGATGACTGTGGCTTTGTCCAGGACACTGAATTTATATGACATTGACAACAGTTTTTATGCTACTTAATTAGCAAAAATAATTAGCTAAAATGGGAGGCTTTACAAACCAAAGGAAGAGTTTTATATTTGATCTGGTAGGTAATAGGGAGCCAGTGGAGTTGATTGAATAGGGTGGAGGAGAAGGAAGGATATGATATGATCATATCTGCCCTTCAGGAAGATCAATTTGAGTAGAGGATGAACTGAACTGAGGGGAGAAGAGGTAGGGAAACCAACCAGCAGGGTTTTACAATAGTCCAGGTGTGAGGTGATAAAGGTCTGGATTAGGGTAGTGGCATTGGCAGAGGAGAGAAAGGGACATATATGGGAGATAGTTTGAAGGTAGAAATGACAAGCCTTGTCAACTAATTGGATATGGGAGGTGAGAGAAAATGAGCAGTTGAGGAGCAGGTGTTGAAATTTTGTCCTGGGGAACCCACAAATATTTTTTAATGATGACTGTGGATGATGGTCACAATTAGGATGATCGTCTAAAGTAAATAACTGCAGAGGGGGACTTTCACTGGGACCTAGGTTCCCATGTATATTCCAGTATAATTAATATAGACTTGCTTAAAATTGAAATGAATGACCTTCATTTACCTGGAATGGTTAAAGTGTTCATACTTCTTTTCTTGCTATATCTTTACTGGAAATGTCCCTGTGTAAAGCTGGTTGTTGTTGATTGGTTAAATGAAACTGGGGCACTAATCACAGTGAAGGAAATACACTGGAATTGGGGGCTTGAGCCAGCATCATTAAATATATCTTTATACCCTGGGGCAGGATAAAGGTCAAAGCAATTCACTCACCTGAATGAAGCCCTATTGTGCAGATTAGGGATCTATCCATGAGAGGGGCAAATGAACATTTCTGTTCATAGTCTGAGCTGTTGATTCTTTTTTGTACCAGCCAGGTTTCCTATGGGCCTAATGTTAATAAAATAGGTGAAAACAGGCAGATTAGCCCAAGGCATGTTTGTGTGGGGTGTTTTCTTCATCTAAAGGACAATAATACTTCCATACGGGAAGTAAAACCTCTATCACAGAAAAAGACAGATTCAGTCAATAGCAGAATCAAATTGGGAAAGACATGAATGGCAGCTGTGGAGGTAGAGGGAAAGAGGGTGGAGCTACAGCTGATGACGGCTTTGGTGTTGGAGCAGAGTGAAAACCTCAAGCGAGTTGTGGGACCATATCTCAAGGGAACCGTGAGAAACAGAACTGAGAATCAATGAGGCACAGTGAGCTGTCAGACAGCTGGAGTCTATACAGTAACAACCAGGAAAGATGTTCCAACAAAAATATCACCCTCCTTCAGCTTGTATAATGTCTTTTCTGGAGAAGTATTCCCTTCTTCCCTAATGTAGGAGGCTATGGGACTCCTAAAATATTCATTTTCATCTTAAGGCTGTGTCATATGAGGATCGATTGTAAGAACTGGGGATATTCAGTCTGGAAGACTCAGTGAGATAGTAACTGTCCTCAAATATTTGAAGATCTGTCCCCAAAGATTAGATGTGTTTTATTTAACCACAGTGGGCAAAACCTTGAGCAGTGAGCAGAAGTTGAAATAAGGAAAATTCAAGTTTGATGTCAGAAGAACCCTCCTTACAGTCAGTTGTCCAAAAGTATAATGGACCACCTCAAGAGGCAGTGGGTTTACCCTCCTTGAAGGTCTCCAAGCAACAAATGGATGACTACTTATTGGATGGATGACTACTATAATACTGTAGAGATTCTCTTAGTGTATGGATCATGCTGAATGGCTACTGAGATTCCTTCTAACTCTTGAATTCTGATTCTGTATACGGAGGCAGGGTTCAACCAATCAATAAGCGCTTATTAAGTGCCTACTATGTGCCTGGCACTGGGGATACAAAAAAAGGCAAAAGGTAATCCCTACCCTCAAGGAATCTACAATCTAATGGGGAAGACAACAGGAAAATGTATGCACAGCAAGCAATATACAAGATAAGTAGGAAATAATTAAGAGGGAAGGCACCAGAATTAGGAAGCGTTGGGAGAAGGGCTGAAAATAATTTTATTGCTTGATTTTTCTGTTCCTTACTTTCCTAGTCTGTCATAAATAAATGCTTTGTTATTTGATTTATGATTCCTTCCTGATCTGTTGGTAGAAAATGCATTGGATGAGGGTTTAATTAGACTTTCAGCCCACACACTGAACCCAAGTATTAGTTCATAATTAATTGGGTGAAATACCTGTTTGCCAGAGCTTGAGAGGCTCACAACCAGAGCTTCAGAACAGCAGGCCAAATAAGGCCTTTGCTAAGAAGAATTAGGTGATAATTTTAATGCTTTTGCCAAAGATCATTGCAAAGAAAAATTAAAAATGATCCCTTTTCCCTAGTAGGAAATGAGAAAGCATGAAGTGCTTAAAATTAAGAAGAAGGTGTTAAGATGGCAAATTAATACCAGAGTATCAAAAAGTTAAGTAGTCAAGAGATGAGAATAAATGCTAGGAGATTTCCACAGTTGGCAAGGGGGATTAGTTTAACATTATGGTAACAATGATGTTTACTGACAGACTTTTATAATATTTTGAGCCATGCTCTAAATGGTATCTTATATTGGTTATAAGTAGAAATTTAAAATTAAGGTATGGATTTAATTGAGAGCCTTTCCTTATACAAATACATAAATGTAGTTTATATACACACATATATATGTATACACACATTATATACAAATGGTGTGCTATATGCCTTCTTTCAGTTATCCACAGCAGAGAAAGGTTTAAGGCTTAACCCTGAGTATACACACCCTTAACTGGACCATAAGAAGGCACTACCATTTACCAAGTGGTAGCTACCCGAAGCATGAAGCATGGGACATTAATTAGCCTCTACAAAGCTTGTTTTTCAACTGAAAGCCTCATTAGTTATGAGAATTGTCACCAACACAATCCATACAGTTGCTCTGTTGGTCCCTCTGGAAGTGGGAAGGGTAGCCAGACCTGTCCCTGTACAACAGATGGTGCCATTTAAGGGTATAATCATCTCACTTGGGTTCCTACCGTTGAGCAGGGAAAGCTTTCCCCTTTGGTAAATTATTTCTGCCAGGTTCTCTGAATGATGCCCCACAAGGATATGTTCCCCTCCCATGAGAGAGCCATTTTTCTCTTAGAAGGAGTTTACCCATTCTGGTTCATCAGAGATTCAGTCTTAGTCTATATTATTAACTCCAGAGCAAAGAACATCTAAACAGTCATTAAAATTTATTATACCACTCTGCATCTGATAACTAAGACATGTTAAGTGAGAAGGTTTTCCCTAAAGTATAATTAGGCTATGTAAATTACTTAAGTATTTTAAAATCTGAAATAAAATGAAAAGGAGGATTCCTTCATGACACTCTGACATCTGGGATTGTATTTCCCCATGGGGAGGGGAGTTATACTCCTCACAACTCCATCATCTTCACCTCACCTGGGATGCTGGCTCAGAAGAAGAACCCCAGACCAAATACCACAGGAGTTGAATTTGCGCAGTTCTGAAAGGGACTCCAACTAGGATCTGGACTGGCATGAGGAGGGCTGGATCTAGGACCGAAATAGCTGCTTCATCATCAAAGCCTCCTGGCCAAGAGAAGGCTTTCATGAGAACTCAGCTCATTGTGTGAAAATTCAGATGACTGAACTATAATTAGCTCGGTTAGTCAACATTCTAATTCATAGGATTCTGGCTTTGATGTGCTCCTTTCTCATAGAATCAAAGCTAATGATTCTGTAATCATAATCGTGAGCTCAGTGCCAGCTTGAAACATGGGCTGCTCCCTGACCTCCTCTGCAAGATGAGGTTCCGGGGTGTTCTCTTCCAGCTTGGGCACTATCGCCAACCTGGCCCAGATGTACGAACTTTGCTATTTGCCTGGCATCATCAGAAGACATTTCCTTTGCCCCAAAGGTAAATACCCTTCTAATAGCAGGCTTCTCATGTTGGAAATTTAGTCAGGCCTATACGCTACTGCTTCTGGAGCTATCCCCTCTAGCATTTAGACACATATTACATTACTAATAATAATGATCACCATTATTTTATTATTGCTATTATTATTACAGAAGGCTTATCCTTAAGGAGACTGGACTTAGGGATCAATGCAGGCTACATAAGGAAATTTTAGAAACTGTAACATATCACTGCAGGCTGTAAAACTCTAGCACTACTGAATAAATAGAAAAACAATCTTGTGGCTAGAATTATATGTTGGGAGCTTGTTACAGTTCATATACTAACAAATAAAAATATATGTTTATTGATTGTTTGGTAGATGAAAAATCTCCATATTTTGAAAACAGACCTCAAAGAATTCAAACCAGGAATTCTTAACCTTTTCTTTTGTGCCATGAATCCCTTCGGTGATGATCTGGTGAAGCCTATTATAGAACAAATATTTCTCGAAACAAATTTTTTTAAATATATAATTAAACAGGATGACAAAATCAGCTATACTGAAATAAGGTTATTGAAATTATTTTGTTTTTAAATCAAGCTCACAGCCCTAGGTCCTGCCCCTTCCTCTCCCTCCTCCCAAGATAAAGAGCCCCAGAAATAAATGATACCAGATCCTGACCATTATCATTAACCAAACTACTACACAGGATCATCCAGATATAACCCTGATCCATGAAAGTTTAAGAGCAATGTTTAGGGGCACATAGTGATAGAGTACTGGCCCTGGAGTAGGAAAATCCAAGTTCAAATATGATCGGCCTCTGACACTTATGAGTTGTGTGACCCTGGGCAAGTCACTTAATGCCAAATGTCTCAAAAAAGGAAAAAGAATAATATTAAATAGATGTCACCCTCCCAAATACTCATGATCTCCAAGCTACATGAAATGAAAACCTTTCAAAATATAAAGACCCTACAGAAGATAAGAAAATCATATGGGAACAGGATGGAGCACATGTCTTTCCTACTGTTCCTTCTGGTCCTGGACTTGTACCAAGAAAGTACAAGGAAGATTATAGAGCATGAGGATATATATTCTACTACTTTTATTTAACTACCAAAAGTAATTATTTTATCCACCTGTGCACTAGTCAATAGAAAATCAAATATAAAAGAATAGTAGCGGAATAACAACTTGTCATAGGATCATTTCTGCCTGAAACCTATAGGGGATAAAATAATAAGAATGAGAAAATAATAATGATAACAATAACTCACATTTTTATAGTGCTTGTAAAACACTGCACAAGATTTGCAAAGTATGTTTGTCACAATAATACTATGTGGTAGGAAGTACAAGTATTAATAGGCCCATTTTACAGATAAGGAAACTAAGACTGAGGAGTTGGGTGAATTGTCCATGAAACTGAGCTAATTAGAGTCTAAGACAGAATCCCTGACCGATCCCATGCCCAATACTCTATTAACTATGCCATACTGCCCTTCCAGTTCACAAATAATACAGGCATGCTTTCTTGTCATTTATTGAAGCTGTCTTTATTTGTCTCACCTGTACTACTCAGGGCAGTAGATCTCTGGATGATGGTGAGTTTTAACAAGATGTGGCAACAAGATCAAGGTCATGGGGACTTCAAGGTATTTAGGGGGTGTGACACATGAAATGAAAGTATGGAGGTGAGAGACTTTGCCTGCTGGTGACAGACTTTTCCTTCCTAGGGTCTGCTAATGAATCAACTGCCCCTCCTCCAAGCCCTCTAAGTGAGTCACTGCCAGAAGACCCGATCAGGGCTTCCTGCCAATGATTATACTATGAAGGAAACAGCGCAGATGCTTCCATGTGAAGGAGGAGCTGAGTCCCAGGTCTAGAAGTCTTGAGTGACTGGTCCTACTGGAAAGATGACTCCAGCAACAGTAGCAAACTGTGTTACATATTCCTTTACCTGCTCTTAGGAGACCACCCATGGAGGCTAAGTAAACTGAACTGTGCATTTCCTAGAACTCGAGTTTAGAGCAGCCTACGTACTGTATAAAAATTGTCTTGTTCTATGAAAGTCTCAGGGCTCACAGCCATATGGTAGATATATCATATATTGCTTTACTGCCTTTATTGATTCTATACCAGAGTTAAATGCTGTGTGCAGTTAAAAAAAAAATCCTAAAAAACTAAAATAAAATCTTGGTATGACTGAAGTCCAAAGTGTGGTTAGTTATCTAGTCAGTTTTTTACTCTATAGAACCCACACCATGTGCTGGAGAAGGCCTAAGACAGGAGGGGGAAGGGGAAGGGAACCTTGCTGTTTTGGGGGCTATGGGTGGGGGGGTTCCATCTTGTGCTATTGACAGTCATTCTGAGTTCCCGCAAAGTACAGTTCATTATATTCTCTGTCTTTCCTTTTACTGTTATGTTTCTAACGTGTGCTGTTACTGTTTCTAATGTGTACTGTGTATATTATTACTGAACAGATCATAGAAAAATTATGTGGTTTATTTTTCACACATGGAATATCACACAAATCAGGTTTGTTTTTCACAAGTGTTACAACTAAAGCATTTACAAACAATTTTCATAATTCTGGAGTAGACCACTTTTTTGAAAAATTGTGCTGATTATTGATACTGTTTACTGTGTAAATATAATTCATTGTGTCATTTAAAAATATTCCATATAGATTTGAAGCATATCTGTCCATTCTTATGGATAGTTGACTCCATTATGCAAAGGTCAGGTGACTAGAGCTTTGTGAAATATAGTCATTTCAGAAAGAAGATAGTGTTTCTGTTAAGATGAGATTTGGAGCTAATTCTCTTTGGGGAAATCTCTACTATCTACATCCCTTGGATAAGTAGTTGCCATCCACAGATAAGAGGAACTGGGGGGATACAAGATCATTCTGCCCTCTTAAAACCGTAGAGATCTTGACTTCTCAGCACTTGTACCAGCTATGAGAATGAGCACAGAATTGGTCCAACTCCTGATCTTCCTGTTGAATAATATAAGGGAAGATTGGACCCATAGCCATGCAATCCTTTTAGTGGGCACAGTAGGCTTTGCAGGCTGCCAACAAACATGGAGCCTGCTTACAGACATGAGTAATGGAGGACTCTGTACCCCAACCTGGAGCATGTACGTATATTTTGTGCCTGTTTCCTGTTCACTTATTGGTCATCACCAATGACATAAGAAAATACCTCTTCACTGAGAAAGTGAGAATTTATATTCTGTTTCTTTTTCCTCATTTGCTCATTTTCCCAGCCAATTACTTGACTTTTGAGCTCTTTGTTAAGGGGAAGACTCTGGAAGCAGCCTCCATTTCAGCACTGGCTGCTGCCACCCTGGGGCTGGGTCCAGGGCTGGGTCAGTGTTGGGAATGGGTCTGGGTATGGACCATGCTTCCCTCTCAGCCAGGTGAGAGACTCTTCCCACTGACCTTCAAAGCTGTCTCTAATTTCTGTAGGTTGAGGAGTCTGGAAACTGCAGCAACCTCTAGCAATTCAGTCCCCTAAGGCCTGCTCCACCTCCATCTATTCATGCCAGCACACACCAAACTCCACTCCACTCCCAGCCCAGTATGACAGACCTTCCAGATTGTCTTGGGCTGGAAATCTGCTTCAAACCATCATTCTATGACTTCTGCTGTTCCAAAATTTATTCAGAGTCATTTTTTAACAAGATTTTTGAGGGGTTTGTTGGGAGAGCTCCAGCAGGTCTCTGCTTCTACTCTGCCATCTTGGCTCCACCTCTCCACCTTCCCCCATTTCAGGGATGGGATATCCATAAGTTCTATACATCACACATATTTTCAGACTTCTATGTATTAATCAGTTAGTTATGCTGGAGTTTTTTCTCTTTCTTTGTCTTAAACATAGTATTTGTTATATGGGATTACTCTCTGGGAAAGAAATGAGAGAAATACCGGGGGAAATTATGGTGAAGTGAAAAAAACACATCAATAAGAACGTATTGTAAGGCATACACACATACATGTAGCCTATATCATCAATAGAATTGTGGGTACAGTGGAAGCAGTGGAAACAGGATGCCAGTAGGAAGGAGAGTGAACAGGTAAGGAGTAGAAGAGAGAAATAGACGATGTTGGTATGGGCAGTTAACCAAGACACTGTCCTTTACTATTGTCTGCCACTTCTAATGGTCATAGCTGCCATTCTTCCTGAAGGGGTGCAAATGAAGGAAACCTTCAGACCCTTTGCACTGGAGCTCCTATCATTTTCCCCAAAGATGGCTATGGTGGCAAGAAATTGGAAACGCCAGTGCTCCAGCACTTATCTAATTCCAAGATCTATCCCAGATAAAAGTCATATTACAAATCTATATAACAGTTCTTATAGACAAATCATTAGAAAAAAATTTCAATTCCCTATACTCTCCTGACTCCCTCCCACAGAACCTCCAAAGACCATTTACTAGAGAAAGATTCTGCATTCCTGAGAATGAGATCTAGGCTGACATTTGTTTGCTGCTTACAGAGAGCAAAGAATCATTTACTTGTGGGAGAATGATAGGGAGAGGGAGGATTCTGAAGGATGAGAAGAGGGGAAGGGGAGCTGTATGCTGGAGATGCAGAAGGTATGTCTAGGAGAAGAGGAGATGGAAAGGTTTCCAGACTGTCTTGCTTGGTCTGACTTGGGATATATATACATATACCATCATCCCTGTTCCTCATTTTCTTCTGTAAGATCTTCAGATGAATATCATTTGAGTCTAGGTGTTATTCATTTTTCCTATAGCTGAATGAATCACTATTACAGATTGCCTGTTGCACCTAGAGCTGTAACTAAGGTGGGATAACTGGAGTTTTGTCCCAGAGTGCCAAATTTAGATGATTCTGGCAGCTTTTATAGTCCTACAGCACAGAAAAAAACAGAGTTGGGCTCCCAGTATGCAAGAGTAATCAACAAAAATAGGAAGCTACCAGATGGTCAGATGGGGTCAGCTCCTCCCCTTCCCCACTATGTTCCCTAACTATGTGGCTGCCTCATACTGTGCCTCAGTCTCCTATCTCATGTTACTTGCCCCAAATGCAGAAATTACTAACTGTAACTCTGACTTCCCCTTCCTCCATGACTTTGTTGCTCCATAGCCAGACTTTCAGCAAATGTATTTTATAGCTACCCAAAGACAGAGGTTTCTACATATTTCTTGATCTCCAGGGACTACAAATCATAAACATAGATCCTGTTCCTTTCTAACATGATGTGGTATAGCTAGTTTATCAGAGCTATATCAGTGTACATGAACCATGTGAAGCACTTTGCAAACTTTAAGGTGCTACAGAAGCACTAGTTACTATTATTAGGTTTTGCATTCGTTTTCTGTTTACATCTTTTTTTCCTAATTATTTCCTCAGCTCTTGGCCCTTGCCATCACTGACTCAATACAAAATTTGGTTAACTGACAGGACTTTGGAACATTTGTCACCTGAGCAGCACATGGGATATGACAGGAAAGAAGGTAAGAGGAGACCCAGAAATATCAGCCAGCTACTGAATTTCCCACCTCAGCCCTATCCTAGCCAAGCTTTTTAATGACATCATGCGAGAAGATTCATGCCTCGGGTGCCTATCTTAGGAAGTCCCGTTCTCTTTAATGTAAAAACATCTGTCCATTGGTCTGCCATTGTGGGAATTTACTCAACTTGTTGGAAGGTGGCTATTCTGTCCTAGTTGGATGGCCTCCTGTGCTAGAATTGATGGACTTTCAAAGTGTAGTTTAGTGCTTGCAGTTTCCTAGGCCTATGCTAATGTACTTTTTTGCCCTTGAAAACTTACACTGTTGTCCTTTCACTTATCTTTTGGGGTTCTTCAGGTTGCCTGACTTCCAAAACAACATGGGGAAATGATATCCTTTTGTCCAAGAGTGACAGGTTTAGCCATTAGATGTGCATTTGCCCTGATATATCTCCTGTCACATATCCCTGGTATCTTCTCCACTCCCACACTCAGTGTAGACATTGTTTGGACAGTTTCTGTTAGGTGTGTATTCTACTCTGACAAATAGAGAGATTTAAATGGAAGCCTTCTCTCTCTTTCTATATGGATATCATGATCTGCATAAATATACAGTCTTTTATAACACGGTCTTTTTCTGATGCCTTATTGTGTGGTTTAGAGACCACCCTGGGTTCTTGAAGGCTGGTGGGGTGCAAGCAGAAATGCTTTCAGGTAAGAGTCATATACCTTTCAAGGACCAGCTTAGCCAAACGCGAGGTGGCTCAGTGATAGAAGGTTGGTCACCTGAGCATCTATTTATTTTTTGCCCCCAGTGACTAAGATATCTCCTGCCGAAACATGGAGGGATTATGATTTGTGTGGTTGAGAGCAGAGAAGCCCCATGTTGATGAAAACATAGATCTTTTGAAGAAATGAGGTATAAACATACACTGACATAATGCACAATAATGCGTTGCTCCTTGTCTGAGTACACTCAAATTTTTTTTAACTTTTAAATTTTTCCTTAATTTGGATTCTTTTCAAATTAAAAAAATAAAAGTTTTATTAATATTTTCCTCAACAAACCTCCCAAAATAGAACCCATCCAAGCAGAACAAACTAGCACATTGACCAAGTCTGATGAAGTGGATCTTCTTAATTTATTACTTCTCTGTGTATATGTCAGTTTCCCCAGAAAAAAAGAAGCTCCTTGAGGTCAGGGACTATTTTAATTTTTGTTTCCATATCCCTTGCACCTTTCGGTGCCTGGCCTATAATAGATACTTAATTGAATTGGAAAGAATGGAATTGAATTCTATATGTGCAGTACACATATTACCTCTGCCACTCCTTCCACTTCCCTACCTCTTCTGAATTCTGCTTCCCCAGGACTCACAGTAGAAGAAAAAGGCTTTTCACCTTGCTATTGTGACCTTCCCCAAACAAAGCTGGGGTTGGGGGAGGAGGGGTGAGAAACAGGACTGGGGCATGTAGAAGTCTTACAAACACGATTAAGGGGAAACAAAAGGGCACAAGGTAACACCTAAAAATAGACAAAGTCACAACTTCTAGTTCAGGATGGCACCTTGCTTTGTTTGAGCTCTGGTAGCTCATAACAGTAAATACAAGATCAAAAGGAGTTAAATTTATGGTGGAGGCCAAAACAGGTAGTTTATAATTTATGAAGTTTTAAATGCATATATGAGGAGCAAAATTTCACAGCACGCTAAATGAAACTTGTGACACGCCCTGCGAGGACTACTGGTCCAGAAGCATTCCTCAAAACTTCTGCTAATGGGTCCCATAATCAAACCACACTCCAAAAGGCAAGAATATGGGAGAAAAGCAAAGGAGGGGAGGAATGTCTGAATAGTCCCTGACTCAAAGAAGGCAGAATCAACAATCCATTCAATCAATGACTGCCCACTCTTTTTAAACTTATGCTTCCAGGAGTAGACAATAAATTCCTGAAACACCCAGAAAGGCTACATCCTGGTTTGAGGTAAAACAAGGCAGCGTTACTCTACAATTTGCACCTGGAGGGGGGGCGGTCAATCTGTGTAATATATACTTACATACATTTTCTCTGATAGAATATAAGTTCCTTGAGGGCAGGGACTTTTTCCTTTATAATATTTGTACCACCAGCACATAGTAGGCAAATAAGTGGAACAATGGGTAGAAGCTGGACTTGGGTCAGGAAGACTTGAGCTTGATCAAATCTATCAAAGTATCAAACACTTACTAGCTAGGTAAACCTAGATAAAGCATTTAATCAGTTTCCTCAGCTGTAAAAGCAAGGGTGGTAATAACACCTACCTCTTAGGGCTATTGTGAAGATCAATCAAATTAAAGAATATTCATAAAGGGCTTTGCAAACTTTAAAGCATTTGCTATTATCAATATTAATTAATGCTAAATACTAATATCATTGTTGATTTTCTTGGAGTATTGAAGAGGACAAGATGAAGTTCTATGATACAATGAAATTCCTGTTGCTTGTCCTTTGTTCTCTAAGAGGACTATGATATTAGAAAGGTGATGCCATGACATGCAACTGAATTGGATTTAAGTGAGGGACAGATGTGCAAAGTCATCAACCTCACTTTCTCTTCCAGAGCCATCTGGGTTCAATGACAAGATATAGATCAGGACAATTGGAGATGATCCTGGATGCAATGGGAGACCTTGGTCTTTAAAAAGTCTTTAATTGGTCTTAGTTTGACTGAGACAGCACTCATTCAGTGATTAAAGCTAGATAAGAAATGAGGCAGAGAATGACTTTTTATCTAGTAAAAGAAAATTATTCTGAGAGTGGAAATGAAATGAAATATTCAGCAATCAAAAGAACCCTGGGAAAGTCAATTGCCAACTCCAAGAAATTGGACATTAGTATTAGGCAAAATAGAAGGATTCTAACTACTAAGGGGGAAAAAAACCTCCTCATTCAACAAAAATGCCTGGGAAAATTGGAAAATCTGACAGAAATTAAGTTTATATTAGCATCTTAGATCATTATAAAATAGTAAATTTCGAATGGATGTGAAACCATCATTCATTACTTATGGATGAAATATCAAATCATAAAAGATAACTGGAAAAATGGAGGAGCTTCCTTATACAACTATGACTGGACAAGAATTCTTTTTTTTAATAGTATTTTTTTAATTATATGTAAAGAAAGTTTTCAACATTCACTTTTACAAAAATTTGAGTCCCAAACTTTTTTCTCCCTACCACCCTTCCCCCCTCCCCAAGATGGCAAGCAATCTGATGTAGGTTATACATGTACAATTATATTAAATATATTTCCACATTAGTCATGTTGTAAAAGAAGAATCAGAACAAAATGGAAAAACCAACAACAACATCAAAAGGTGAAAATAGCATGTTTTGATCTGTATTCAGACTCCATAGTTCTTTCCTCAGATGTGGAAGATATTTTCCACCATTAATCTTTTGGAATTGTCTTAGATCATTGTATTTCTGAGAAGAACCAGTCTATCAAAACTGATCATCATACAACATTGCTGTTACTGTGTACAATGTTCTCCTGGTTCTGCTCACTTCACTCAGCATCAGTTCATGTAAATCTTTCTAAGTTTTTCTGATATCTGACTGCTCATCCTTTCTTATAATAGTATTCCCATTACAATCATGTACCACAACTTGTTCAGTTATTCCCCAACTGATGGGCACCTCCACAATTTCTAATTCTTTGCTGGGCAAAAATTCTTAACTAAACAAAGGATATAGATGATCAAAGAAGATAAAATTTTGATTACATAAAATTAAAATGTTTTGCACAAAATAAACTCAGCAGGAATTAAAACAGAAGTAATTAATTAGGAAAAATGTGTAGCAAATATCTGTGCTAAAGATCTGATATCTAAGACACATGTGGAATTGATACAAATATGCAAAAACAAGGACCATTTCTCAATAGACAAGTGGTCATTAGATAAAAACAGTCAGTTCTAAAAAAAAAAAAAAAAGTAAGTTATCTATAACTATGGAGCAGCTAAGTGGCACAGTGAATAGAATGGTAGACCTGTTGTCAGGAAGACTCATCTCCCTGAGTTCAAATCTGACCACAGACACTTACTAGCTGTGTGACCCTGGGCAAGTCACTCAACCCTTTTTGCCTCAGTTTCCTCATTTCTAAAATGAGCTGAAGAAGGAAATGGCAAACCACTCCAGTAAATGCAAGACTAAAAAAGTTTGTATTTTGTTCTGGAGGAAATCAGACAACCAATGAAGACTTGAGCAGGGGAGTGACATGATCATACCTGTATTAAAGATAGATTATTTTGGTAACTATGGGTAAAGGGATTGGAGGATAGAGAAATGGAAGAGGAGACAAATGAGTGGGCTATTACAATAGTCTTAGTGAGAGGTGATGGGGACCTTAACAAGAAGAATGGTCATGTGAGTGGATAAGAGAATGAATACAAGACAAGCAACTGACTAGATGTAGAGTGTGAGGGAAAGAGAAGGGGCAAACATGGTGACTAAGAGAACTGTGGTGACATCTACAGAAAAAAGGAAGTTGGATTTATGATGGATGTGATATATTCAGTTTGGGACATATTGAGTTTGAGGGGCCAGTGGGCACACAGGTGGTGATGTCTAATAGGCAGGTAAAGGCATGGGGCTTGAGCTCAGAAAAGTGCAAGATGAGAGCTGGTATAGACAGATTTTGGAGTCAGCTACTTGGGGATAATTGACTCATGGAAGCAGAGGAAATCACCAAGGGAAAGAGAGGGCCCAAGACAATCTTAGACAACACTCATGCTTAAGAGGGGGAACCTGCAGATTATACCATCAAAAAAATGCAAAAGACATGGTCAAAGAGATAGGAAGAGAGCCAGGAAAAAACAACATCGTGGAAGCCAAGGAAGGAGATGGTATCCAGATAGAAAGGGTGGTCAGCAGTGCCAAAAATGTTAAGAGGATGTCAAAGAGAAGAACTGATAGATACTTGTTTGACTTATCGATTGATTAGTGTATTAAAAGGGCTTTTCTATGCAGTATTACACATGTGCATACTCCACCTCTGCACACACATGTGAGTGTGTGTATGTGTGTATGTATGTGTGTCTGTGTCTGTGTGTGTGTGCAGGGACAAAGGAAGGGAAGGCGTTCTGTAACAAATGAGAAGGTAACATTTTCATAGGTTGCAGAGATCTTTATTACTTAATCTTGGTGTTCAGAACCAGATTCTTAGAATCCTTTTCTATCTAACTTTCTACTGCTCGGACTTAGTCTTAACATTGACTTAAATGGAGTTCCCTTATCGTAGATTAGGCTGGCAAGAACTATTATTCTCATCTCTCTGAAATTTGCTTCTCTAGACCCGTTACGCAGTTTGGTTCCCTGGGCTTCAGGCAAATTTTTTCCTTTTACATCCCCAACTCAATCATTATTGGAATAACTTACCCCAGTGCATACTATAGGAGGCATTCCAAGTGTGAAAAAGTCAATGCTAAAGGAAGGAAATGCAAGAGAGGTAAAGTGGATCCAGCAGCCCTGGTAAAAGCCTGGTTAGTTGAGCCTCTATTCTATGTGGAGATCCTCTACCAACACTAAGTAGGGATAGAGAAGGGCCCTCCTTCATCAATTCTTAATAAAATTATGTCATCACTTGTGAAGTTATTTCCCAAAGAGGACTATCAGGAACCTCTTTTATCAGATGCAACACCCTGCCCCCTTTCTGCCATGGGGCAAGAGGGATGACCAAAAATTCATTCAGGGTTAATCCCATAATTAAAATGCATCAAAAAGTCCTTTCAGTGCTAAGTCACCATATGACCAAGAACACGCATGATATTTTCAACCCCCAAAGCCCAAAGAATGAGTCACCTTGTCCTTAGAGTCCATAGAAGTTTCCAGCAGAGTTCTGGGCACATGCTCCCAAGAACTAACTGTATAGACTTATTCAGCTTTGATACATTTGTCTTTGTATAAATCATATTCCCTCAGTATAGAAGATAAAGTAATTTAAAAATCTTTGTAACTCCACCCCATAGAAGAATACCTTGTGTAAAATAGGTGCTTTAGAAATGTTAAATTAAAATTAAGATAGCACAAGTCTGATTGTTCTAAAGAAAGTTGAATGGTCTGTAACTGGGGATCCTGCTGCCAACCCAACATGCATTTGAATCCTGGATACTTTCAGCAAAACAAAGAAAGTGTGGTCTCATTATACTCCCTAAAGATACCTGAAATGTGTTGAATTAAATCAACTTTATTTTGGTTTACCTATAATTCAAATGGGTATTAGTGGAAGGGGTGTCTACACTGACAGATTTTCCATACTGATGAAATTATCATTTAGTACCAAAAGAAACTGACTGGACACTTTAAATGCTATATACTTGAATATTTTATCAAACTGATTCTTGACCATATTGATGTCAATACTCCCTCCAGTGTGTAGTTCACAACTCAGTCATATCTTCCTATCCTGGGAAACTGCATGAACTCTGCTCATACCCTCTTATAAATCCTCTACTGGGGCTCCATTTATCATGTTAGTGGCCTTCCACTCAATCCCTTGACATTATATGAGTATTAATGTAGTCTAGGTGGTATAGATCTATTATCTCTTTCTCTCGTTACATTACTGACCCACCTTCTTTTTCAGTCATTGTATCACCAATTATATTTTTGCACTGTTTTTTATACACTATTTTTCATGGTGTAGCACAGATGTGAGTATAGGACTGACCCACAACTGGCTCCAGGCTCTCTCTCCCTAGGCTGGGGTTGACTTGCTCAAACTACATACAACTAGAAGGTTAGAGTGATTCTTCAGAGTGAGTAAACATGTGACTACAAGAGTTTTAAAGGTAATCTTGGTGGAAGGGAGACATATGTTTACTACTTACAAAAGCTCTTAAGCCCCCTGAGATCCTAATTTAAACAGATAAGCTAAGATTACAGGTACCACTAATTCCTAACTAAGAAACATTTACCAAACAATAGGACAGAACCCAGAATAATAATAACATACCAGTCCACCCATATACACAAGTCACACGCTCCCATAAATGTACAGTCTTTCTTCCTCAATTGATAAATGGTCAAAGGATATGAATAGGCAGTTTTCACAGGAAGAAATTAAAGATATCTATAGTTATATGAAAAAATGCTCTAAATCAATATTGATTAGAGAGATGCAAATCAAAACAGCTCTGAGGTACCACATCACACCTATCAGATTGGCTAACATGACAGAACAGGAAGATGATAAATGTTGGAGAGGACGTGGGAGAGTTGGAACACTAATTCATTGTTGGTGGAGCTGTGAGCTGATCCAACTATTCTGGAGAGCAGTTTGGAACAATACCCAAAGGGCTACAAAAATATGCATACCCTTTGACCCAGCAATATCGCTTCTAGGACCGTATCCCCAAGAGATCATAAAAATGGGAAAGGGTCCCACATGTACAAAAATATTTATAGCAGCTCTCTTTGTGGTGGCCAAAAACTGGAAATCAAGGGATGCCCATCAATTGGGGAATGGCTGAATAAATTATGGTATATGAATGTAATGGAATACTATTATGCTATAAGGGATAATGAACAGAAAAACTTCAGAAAGGTCTGCAAAGACTTGTATGATCTGATGTTGAGTGAAAAGAGCAGAACCAGGAGAACTCTGAGTACAGCAACGACCACAGTGTGTGAGAGATTTTTCTGGTAGACTTGGAACTTCAGCAAGGGCTTAAAAAAATTCCCAATGGTCTTTTAAGGCAAAATGCCTTCTACATAGGGAGAAAGAACTATGAAATTCAATCACAGAATGTAGAAGATCATTTTCTTTTGTGTTACATTTTGGTTTGTTATAGGATTTCTCCCATTCATTTTAATTCTTCTAGACAGCAGGACTATGGTGAAAATGTATTTAATAGGAATGTATGTGTAGAACCTATATAAAATTTTATGCTATCTTGGGGAGGGAGGGAGAATGTAAAAGGGCAGGAGGGGGAAAAATCTAAGTTATATGATAGTGATTGTAGAACACTGAAAATAAATAAAATTAATATAAAAAAACAAAAATAAAAAAGTACAGAAAAAAATGTACAGTCTTTCAATGAAAAGTAGCTCCCTTAAACTTGGAATGTGTAAAGCTATTTAGGTCTCCTCTAAACTTGGAGAGGTTCCCCATCTGAGGCTATAGATGGCAATAAAAGGAAATGAAGGCAAAATTCTGAACGACTTATCCTCTCAAGTTGCAGATGGCACAAAGGAGCAAGGCAACCTTTTCCCGCAGTCAGTTCTTCAAACAACAAAGAATTCTGCGTTGTCTGAACAGCTGCCAGCATCAGAGCTTTCCTCCAATCAGATCAGCTCCCTGCATCCATCCACTCAGAGCCTGTCTGTCTCTTGTCAGCTGGTTTCAGCTCAAAGCACTTGCTATTATCTTCGTCTGTTTCCACTCTGCTTTTCTTGACTTCTCAGCTCCATTGGCTTCTGGCTTCCCTTTGAATCTTTTAATGTTGTTTTTTTTTAATGATGGCCTTTTAATTCTCAAAATTCTCTGTCTCTCTTCTTTCATATCCAAGCCTCCTCATATGTAAAGACCCATCTCTCTCACAGGTTGAAAAACCTCAAATCCGGGGGCGGAGCCAAGATGGCGGAGTAGAAAGACGCACATACACATAGCTCCGAACCCACAACCCATAGAATGGCTAGAGGGGACCAACTCACGGTGAATTCTGCACCCAGAGGCCACGGAATATTGGAGCGAGGGAGATTTCTGTTCCGGAGAGACCTGCAAACCTCTCACGGGGGGGTCTTTCGCGCTGCGGACTGGGCGCCGGGACTGGGAGCTGAGTGTAGCCCTGCAGCGGCCGCAACACCGTGAGGAAAAGATCCGAGCGGGCTACGGGGACGGGATATCCTGCGGCCACGCGGGTCCCTCCACCCACAGAGGGACCTGCAAACCTCTCGCAAAAGGTCCATCGCGCTGCAGACGCGGAGCCCAGCCCAGACCTGCGGCGGCTGCGCTCCGAGAGGTACAGATCCGAGCAGGCTTCAGAGACGGGATCTCCAGCGGCGGCACAAGCTCCTCCACCCACAGGTGACGAGAGTCGGTGAGAGAGTCTCTTTGGCGGGTCGAGAGGGGAGTGGGGTGCCCTCATGGCTCGGGCCCCCCCGGGAGATAGAAGCTGAGAGGCGGCTGCAGACAGGGGCTCCCCAAGCGGGCGGGAGCCTGGATCCATTGTGGAAGGTCTGTACATAAACCCCCTGAGGGAACTGTGCCTGAGAGGCAGCCCTGCCCCGACCTGACCATCTGAACTTAATTCTCACACTGAATAGCAGCCCTGCCCCCGCCAAAAGCCCTAAGGCGGGAAGCAGCATTTGAATCTCAGTCCCCAAACGCTGGCTGGGAGGACCAGGAGGTGAGGTGGGTGTGAGGAGAATATTCAGAGGTCAAGCCACTGGCTGGGGAGAATGTCCAGAAAAGGGAAAAGAAATAAAACTATTGAAGGGTACTTTCTCGGAGAAAAGACACTTCCTCCCTTCCTTTCTGACGAGGAAGAACAATGCTTACCATCAGGCAAAGACACAGAAATCAAGGATTCTGTGTCCCAGCCCACCCAATGGGCTCAGGCCATGGAAGAGCTCAAAAAGAATTTTGAAAATCAAGTTAGAGAGGTGGAGGAAAAACTGGGAAGAGAAATGAGAGGGATGAAAGAGAAGCATGAAAAGCAGATCAGCTCCCTGCTAAAGGAGAACCAAAAAAATGTTGAAGAAATTAACACCTTGAAAACTAGCCTAACTCAATTGGCAAAAGAGGTTCAAAAGGCCAATGAGGAGAAGAATGCTTTCAAAAGCAGAATTAGCCAAATGGAAAAGGAGATTCAAAAGCTCACTGAAGAAAATAGATCTTTCAAAACTGGAATGGCACAGATGGACGCTAAGGACTTTATGAGAAAGACAGATATCACAGAACATAGCGAGAAGATTCGAAAAATGGAAGATAATGTGAAATATCTTATTGGAAAAACAACTGACCTGGAAAATAGAATCAGGAGAGACAATGTAAAAATTCTGGGACTACCTGAAAACTATGATCAAAGGAAGAGCCTAGACATCATCTTCCATGAAATAATCAAGGAAAGCTGCCCTGAGATTCTAGAACCAGAGGGCAAAATAAATATTCAAGGAATCCGCAGAACACCGCATGAAAGAGATCCAAAAAGACAAACTCCTAGGAACATTGTGGCCAAATTCCAGAATTCCCAGGTGAAAGAGAAAATATTGCAAGCAGCTAGAAAGAAACAATTCAAGTATTGTGGAAATACAATCAGGATAACACAAGATCTAGCAGCTTCTACATTAAGGGATAGAAGGGCATGGAATAGGATATTCCAGAAATCAAAGGAACTAGGACTAAAACCAAGAATCACCTACCCAGCAAAACTGAGTATAATACTTCAGGAGAAAAAATTGTCTTTCAATGAAATAGAGGATTTTCAAATTTTCTTGATGAAAAGACCAGAGCTGAAAAGAAAATTTGACTTTCTAACACAAGAATGAAGAGAACCATGAAAAGGTGAACAGCAAAGAGATGTCATAAGGCACTTACAAAAGTTGAACTGTTTACATTCCTACATGGAAAGACAATATTTGTAACTCTTGAAACATTTCAGTATCTGGGTACTGGGTGGGAGTACACACACACACACACATGCACACACGCACACATGCACAGAGACAGAGTGCACAGAGTGAATTGAAGAGGATGGGATCATATCTTAAAAAAAAAAATGAAATCAAGCAGTGAGAGAGAAATATTGGGAGGGGAAAGGGAGAAGTTGAATGGGGCAAATTATCTCTCATAAAAGAGGCAAGCAAAAGACTTATTAGTGGAGAGATAAAGAGGGGAGGCAAGAGAAAAACATGAGGTCTATCTCATCACATTCCACTAAAGGAAAGAATAAAATGCACACTCATTTTGATAGGAAAACCTATCTCATAATACAGGAGAGTGGGGGACAGGAGCACAAGTAGGGTGGGGGGGAGGATGGAGGGGAGGGCATGGGGAGGAGAATGCAATCCGAGGTCGACACTCATGGGGAGGGAAAGGATCATAAGAGAATAGAAGTAATGGGGGACAGGATAGGATGGAGGGAAATATAGTTAGTCCTATACAACACAACTAGTATGGAAATCATTTGCAAAACTACACAGATTTGGCCTATATTGAATTGCTTGTCTTCCAAGGGGAAGTGGTGGAGAGGGAGGGAGCTAAAGAAGTTGGAACTCAAAGTGTTAGGATCAACTGTAATGTTCCTACCACTGGGAAATAAGAAATACAGGTTAAGGGGTCAAGAAAGCTATCGGGCCCTACAGGACAAAAGAGAAGACGGAGACAAGGGCAGGGAGGGAGGATAGAGGAGAGAGCAGATTGGTCACAGGGGCAATAAGAATGCTTGGGTTTGGGGGGGGGGAGGGGAGAAAAGGGGAGAAAATTTGTAACCCAAAATTTTGTGAAAATAAATGTTAAAAGTTAAATAAAAAAAAAAAAAAGAAAAACCTCAAATCCAAATTTTGTCATGTATGACACAAAGAGTCAAAATGCAATTTCCCAGCAGTCCTAAAAATAGTTCATTGATTCAAAGTTCTCCAACAATGAATTTCCAAACCCTAAAAAATATAAATTTGGTGCTGAAGGTTGAAGTAAAATTAAGGTAGCCCAAGTTGGATTTACTTTTATTGCAATTAATAAATTCAAGTTGTTTTCTGAAGTTTAGTCACTTGTCTCATCTCCTTCTTTCTTTTCTTTTTGCCTCTTTTTCTGCCTCTCACTATTTCCACATTCCCAATATTCCCTCAGAGTCACTCCTTTGAGTCTCTCAGCTTTGATTCTTCTCCTGGAATGCTCTCTTTTGAAGTTACCTTTCTGATATATGTAGCACATGTAAATTTGCATTTGGGAAAGAAAGCATGGCAACCATCTTTACCATGCATTTTTATCCTTGTGGAATAATTAGCCTTCATTCAGGTACTCTCAGAATTGGTTGTGTCTCTTCTCAAACTGCTTTTTCTCTGTGGTCCTCACATGTCAATTTTTTCCCTTTAATAAACAAAATGTCTACATAAGAAAAGAGCATTACCTTATAACTGGTAAAACACTACACTTATTTACACTTACCATGCATTTCTCCATTGCCCTTTGGATGACTCACCTTTTGATTCTTCAAAGAGGGTAGTGTTCTATAATTCATAGATATATAACATTAGAAGAATAGTGTTATTAAGAGGATGGGCTTTTGTATCAGGGAGAGGCTTGGAGTCATTGGAAATGCTGTGCAATTTCCCAAATGCATTTCCACCCACTCTCTTCCTCTTATTCAATTCCGGGCCCAATTATCAATCCAAGTTGTGTTTACTGATGAAAAAGCTTTATGGGCTTTTCCTAATATATCCTAGGCTAAGCAATAGGTGTTCTTCAGCCTCTCGGTTTTTTCCTACATAAGCAGGAAAGTTGAACTCATTTGTATGTTCTGGCTTTTATTTAGGAGACTTTGCATTGTTTCAGGTCTTTGATATAATCAGCACAATGCTGTCTACAAAGGAGAACATCCAGAGGACCTCCCCATCTCTGGGAAATCTCTCTTCTATTTGGACTCTGTGCTAGATATCTTTAGGCAAATACTTGTAGTGTGCATATGTTTCCTGTTTTATGACTCCTTCCGTATTAATAATGAAAGACTGTAGATGAGGGTGTACCAGTTTAACAACTCACTGAAAAAAATAACGTAAGAATATCATGCTTTCATTTATTTATTTATTTATCCACTCATTCATTCATGTGTTTAATATTTTATTTTTCTAGTTACATGTAAAAACAATTTTTAGCATTCATTTTTAAAACTTTCAGTTTCAAAATCTCTCCTTTTCTCCCTCCCTACCCCCTTTCATTGAGAAGGCAAGCAATTCAATATAGGTTATACATGTGTTGTCATGCAAAACATTTCCATATTAGTCATGTTGTGAAAGAAAACAAACCAAAAAAAAAGCCTCAAGAAAAATAAAGAAACCAAATAAGAAAAAATATACTTCATCTGATACCATTGGTTCTTTCTCCAGGGTTGAATTGCATTTTTTGTCATAAGTCCTTTGGAGCTGTCTTGGATCATTGTTTTGCTGAGAATAGCTAAGTCATTCACAACATTGCTGTTAATTTGTATGCAGTCCATTTCATTTAGCATCAATTCACACGTCTTTCTAGATTTTTCTGAGAGCATCATGTTCATCATTTTTTATAGCACAATAGTATTCCATCATAACCATATAGTACAATTTGTTCAGCTATTCCCCAATTGATGGGAATCCCATCAATTTCCAATTCTTTGCCATCAGAAAAGAGTTACTATAAATATTTTTGTACATCTAGGTTCTTTTCCTTTCTGTTTTTACCTCTTTGGGGATACAGACCTAGTAGTGGCATTACTAGGTCAAAGAGCATGCATGGTTTTATAACCTCTTGGGCATAGTTCCAAATTGCTCTACCGAATGGTTGAATCAGTTCACAGCTCTACAAACAATGCACTAATGTCTCGTATTTCCTCCAACATCACTTCCAACATTAGTCATTTACCTTTACTGTCCTATTAGTCAAAGTTATAGGTATGAGGCATTACCTCAGAATTGTTTTAATTTGCATTTCTCCAATCAAGAGTGAATTAGAGCATTTTTTCATAGGGTTATATTTTGCTTTGATTACTTCATCTGGAAACTGTCCATATCTTTTGATCATTTAGCAATTGAGGAATGGCTCTTACTTTTATAAATTTGACTCAGTTCTCTATATGTTTGAGAAATAGGTCTTTATCAGAGAAACTTGCTTCAAAATAATTTTCAGTTACTGTTCCTAACTGAATTTCCCTCCGTCTTATTTCCTCCCCTGTTTATTCTATTCTCTCTATTTTCTTTTCACCCTGCCCCTCCTCAAGAGTTTTTTTTTCTGATTACTCCGTCTCTCAATCTGCCCTCCCTCCTATCATGCCCCCCCATTCTTTTATCTCCTTTCCCTCCTACTTTTCTGAAGGGTAAAATAGATTTCTATACCCAATTGAGTGAGAATATTATACCCTCTTTGAATCAATTCTGATGAGAGTAAGGTTCACTCATTCCCCCTCATCTTTCCCCTCTGCTCCTCCATTATAAAAGCTTTTTCTTGCTTCTTTTATGTGAGATAATTTACCCCATTCTCTCTTCCTTTCCCTTTTTAACAGTACATTCTTCTTTCACCCCTTAATTTTGTTTTTTTAGATATCATACTTTCATATTCAACTCACACCAGTGACCTCTGTCTATACATGCTTCTTCTAACTGCCCTAATAATGAGAAAGTTCTTATGAGCTACAAGTATCATTTTCTCATGTAGGAATGTAAACAGTTTAACCTTATTAAGTCAGTTGTGATTTTTTTTTCCTGTTTGCCATTTTATGCTTCTCTTGAGTATTGTATTTGAAAGTCAGATTTTCTATACAGCTCTGGTCTTTTTGTCAGGAATGCTTGAAAGTTCTCTGCATTGAATGCTCATTTTTCCTTCCTGAATGATTATATTCAGTTTTGCTGGGTAGGTGATTCTTGGTTGTAATCCTAGCTCCTTTTCCCTCTGGAATATCATATTCCAAGTCCTCTGATCCTTTAATATAGAAGCTTCTAAATCTTGTATTATACTGACTGTGGCTCCATGATACTTGAATTATATCTTTTTGACTCCTTGCAGTATTTTCTCCTTGACCTGGGAGCTCTGGAATTTGGCTATAATATTCCTGGCAGTTTTCAATTTGGGATCTCTTTCAGGAGGTAAGCAGTGAATTCTTTCAATGTCTATTTTATGTTCTGGTTCTAGAATCTCAGGGCAGTTTTCCTTGATAATTTCCTGAAAGATGATGTCTAGACATTTTTTTTATCATGGCTTTCAGGTAGTCCAATACTCTCCTGGATCTATTTTCCAGGTCAACTGTTTTTCCAGTGAGATATTCCACATTGTCTTCTATTTTTTCATTCTTTTGGTTTTGTTTTATTATTTCTTGGTTTATCATAAAGTCATTAGCTTCCATTTGCTTAATTCTAATTTTTAAGGAATTATTTTCTTCATTGAACCTTTGTAACTCCTTTTCCATTTGGCCAGTTTTACTTTTTAAAGAGTCTTTTTCTTCAGTGAATTTTTGTGCCTCTTTTTCTATTTGGTCAGTTTTGCTTTTTAAGGCATTCTTTTCCTCATTGCCTTTTTGTACCTCTTTTGCCACTTGGTCTAGTCTATTTTTTAAGATGTTATTGTCTTCAGTATTTTTTGTGTCTCCTTTACCAAGCTATTCACTTGTTTTTCATGATTTTCTTGCATCATTCTCATTTCTTTTCCCAATTTTTCCTCTACCTCTCTTACTTGATTATCAAAATCATTTTTAAGCTCTTCCATAACTGGAGCCCAATTTGTATTTTTCTTGGAGGCTTTGGATGTAGGATGTTTGACTTTATTATTTTGTTTTGAGTGTGTGTTTTAATCTTCCTTGTCACCATAATAAGTTTCTACAGTCAGAGTTTTTTCTGTTGTTTGTTCGTTTTCCCAGCCTATTACTTGACTTGTAACTCTTTGTTAAAGTAGGGTTCTGGTTCCAAAGTGGAGGGCTCACTGTCCCAAGCTTCAGGGGTTTTGTACAGCTGTTTTCAAGGACACTTGCAGAAACCTGTAAGTTTTCAGTTCTTCTAAGGTGGTATGATCTAAGGAGAAATGTGTTTGCTACTCTCTTGACCTGTGCTGTGGTCTGTGAGTGAGCATAAGTACTCTTTTTCTGCCCTAGAAATGTCACGAAAGTTTGTGCTCCACTGTGGCCACAATCTCTGGTGGTCCTTCTCTGTCTGTGCCTGCCACCTAGGACTGCAAGTAGTATCTGAGTATAAGCAAAGCAACAGAGTTCTGCCTCAGTTCTAGCAGAGACTCCTGTAAACTGCTTCTGACCAGTTGTTCAACTCCTTTACTATCTGTGAGCTGAGAGTTCCAGAAGCAGCTGCTGCTTCTGTTGTTTCAGTGGCTCCCAAGGCCTGCTCCTGGTTTGCAGGGGTTAGGTCTGTGCTGGTGTGGCCTGCACTACACTGTGCTTGACTCTCACCCAAGTGAGACAGACCTTTCCTGTTGAACTTCTAAATTGTCTTTGGCTGGAAAATTATTTTACCTCATCCTTTTGAGGGTTCTTCTGTTTCAGAAATTGTTTTATGGCATTATTTAAAGGTGTTTGAAGGGCTTTTGATGAAAGCTCAGGTGAGTCACTGCCTTTTCTCCACCATCTTGGCTCTGCTCCTCCATGGCACACATTTAAAGTTTCATCTGCCTTATTTACATTGTCTCTATCACTTGCTTAAGTCTAGACAATCAACAAAATAATAAATCAAGCCCTGAGTTGTAGCATTTGCTGATTTCTGATGTATAAATGATCACACACAAAATTTATCCATCAGCTCTCCGAAGCTGGTATGAGCTGGCTCCAGCACATTCCTGATTGTAGAACACAACAATCTCTGTTGTTGCATCTTTCAAGGAATCTTCTGTGATTTTTAATATATGCATGGAGACATCTTGTTCTAGAGTATTTAAAGCAGAATTTTACACTGTTAAGTTACATACACACACACACATGTAGAGTCAACAAATAAGAAGTATTTGTATTATTATCACCTTTCATCAATTCTGTAATTAAAGATGTGATCTGCTTCAGATCATTGTGAAATTTGTCATTTCCTTTTCATAAATTCAACAAGGATACATGCAAAAGTTGTATACTTTATAGAAATGAAAAAGCAAGAATATGGATTGGTATTCATTGATGTCTTGTAATACACAATCCAAGAAACAAAGAAAAATGTACACTGGATATCAATCCAAATATTCTTTTCTACAGAGAGGGATCCATAGAAATCAGAAAAGTTAATGAATTCTGAGCCAAGAAGCTCCCTTTTACCACATCCACAAGCATGACCATGCTCATCCTTCTCAATGTGTGAGCTTTTACTCTCCTTATTCCTTAAGGCATTAGTTATGTG
The DNA here is from genome assembly GCF_028372415.1 of Notamacropus eugenii. Lineage (NCBI taxonomy): Eukaryota > Metazoa > Chordata > Mammalia > Diprotodontia > Macropodidae > Notamacropus > Notamacropus eugenii. Next base: position 665,733,344 of record NC_092872.1, read on the forward strand.
TAACCCTCATTTGGTAGTTACCATGTTTTTATCATGTACTGGTAGTTACCTTTATAGAGATTTACAGAATTTTGAACCTGTAAGGGACACTATGGATCACCTAATTGGATTTTGTAGGATCATAAGGTCATAGATTCAGACATGGAAGGGACCAAAGACACTATCCAATTCAACCTCCTTATTTTTATATTGGCACAAATAAGTTAAGTGACTTAATCAAGGCCACACAGAGAGGGTCTAAGACAGGATTGGAATGTAGGTCTTTTTGACTCCAAGTCCAGCTGTCCATACTACCTACTCCCTTATTTGACACATATCCTGAATGTCAAGTAGGACTCTTACTCCCTGAACTCTTAGCAACTGAGTCAGTTTCTATCTTAGGGAATTTCTCTTTAACGATCTGTTATGGCTCATGTTACCCAGAAGACAATACTAGGAACGTTTGGCTTTGACTCAACTCTAGCTCTCTCCTAGAGGACATAATTTCCCTGACGAGCAGAAAGCTCCTAAAAAGCATTTGAAAAGCATTTTAACATAAAACTTATTTAGGATACAGCATACAGTGAACAATTAGCAAGAGGGCAGTTGCTGCTACTGTGGGTTCCTTTTGGGGCCACAACTCATACTTTCATTTGCACAAGAAGCAAATGGCCAGCTTCAGATCCATTTAAATGGAGTAACAATGCATTCTCAACATATATAAAGAGCTTTATTGAAATCAAGGAACTTTGCCGACTAGCAGCCCTGTTTTATTGCCAACTCCTTTCTCTTTGGCAATTTAGGGGCAAACTATGGGGAAGAGTATTATGGGAGGGGGTGGAAACCTCCATCATAGCTCAGTAATCTCTCCTAGGGGTGGGGGATGGGAGGGAGAAAAATGTCAGGGAGTAGAGGTCAAATCCAGAGAAACCAATGAAAACCTTTTAAACAAGAGCAACCATCACAGGCACAAAAGGATAGACTGACTGTGTGACTCCCACAAGACATTCTGTCAACAATCAATCAATATTTATTTTGGACCTACTAAGGACCCAAAAGTATATTAAGTGTTTGGTGGGAGGGTGGGGCCATACAAATATAAGACATGGTTTCTGCTGCCCAAAATTCACTATTTATCTGGGAGATAAGACACATACACTGTCGTTATGACCCTGATGACTGTGCTTCTATGAATAACCCAACATTCTTCCTGATCATTTCCAAGTCCTCATATCCCTCCAAGGCCCCTCCATACTCAACATGATCCAGTGCTTTCTTTTGTCCTCTATTCTAAATTTACTTTTTGGTCATTTGGCCATGAATAGTCAGTACCATCTTCCCATTCCCTGCCTTTTAGGATCGACCAGTTTCCCTAACGTTCATAGACCTTACTTCCACAAATTAGATAGACTAAGGCATGTTCAAAAGCTGGATTCCTTTCACAATTAATTTCCTTGTATTCTACATGTTGCCTCTGTACCCATCTCTATAATATATGCACAGGAGCTATCTGTCAGTTTCCCTGGTTTCCTGTGGTCATTTCTTTGGAGTACAAGCTCCTCTTGAGTCCACCTCTTTGGATTTACTTTTGTGCAGCAGTTTAGGTCTCTGAGTTCAAAGATGCAAATGGAAAGGGGCTTTAGAACTCATCTAGACCAATCCTCTCATTTTACAGGTGAGGAAACTGAGGTTCAGATAAATACCTATGTCAACAGGTATTTATTAAGCACTTACTAGGTGCTAGGCACTGTTTTAAGTGCTAAAGAAGTAAAGGAAGGCAAAAACATAGTCCCTGCCCTCAAGGAGGCCACATTCTAATGGAGTTAGCCAAAATCACTCGGATGGCGGAAAACCCAGGTCCCTTGGTTGTGTGTGTGCGTGTGTGTGTAATTCCTGACAAATATCTGATGAGAACTATTATCATGATAATTTTTATTTTATTTGTAAATTCATTTTAACATCATTGTAATAATAACTGACAATTTATGTTGCACTTTAAGGTTTGCAAAGTACTTTGCCCTTAGGAAAGAGAGGTATCCCAGCACAGCATTAAGAATATGTGGTTGGCAGTCAGAACAACTTCATCCAGCTCTCTCTCAAACTGTGTAACCTTGGGAAACTCACTTTATTTCTTTGGGCTACCATTTTCTTACGTGTAAAATGTGGGGCAGGAATAGATGACCTCTAAGATCCCTTCCAGGTCTAATCACATGAACTGGGGATAGAGTCACTATGACTTCCCACTTCACTAGCGAACATGTATGTATACATATATGTATATTTATGCACACACATACATGTATGTATGTATACCCACACACGTGTACATACATGTTTTATTTCTGCATCTCCAAATGTGTTTTTTAGATTCTTCTTTTTTGAGGATTTGGGTGGATCAGCTTTCTGAGGCACTCTGCTGGAGTTACTTTCCGACACTCTACCCCTCTCCCAAACGACCACTCTAGAGTTATCAGAGGATGAACCCCTTATGATTTTCTGTGTTCACTTTCAGTGAGCCTGAGTAGCAGGTCCCTGTGGTGGATGACAGTCTTTTCATTTAGTTTCTTTGTGCCTTCGCCTTCCTCATCTGTAAAATGGGGATAATAACAGAGGTTTACAGTTGCTCAGATGAAATATGCCAGGTCAATAACCTATGATGTAGGATTTATGGCTCCAGAGCACTCCCTTCTAGTTCTAGGTAGGAAGGGACCTCTTAGCCACTGAAGTAGTTCCCCAAAGCTTAAAGAATCTTCCCACAACGAATCAGAAGGTTACTTTGGTCAAAGCAGCTTGGTTTCCTTTACCATCATAATCTTAAAGTGCAAATGTGAAGTTTAGGTTTCTGTTCTCCCTAGTGAGTATTATCTAAAAAAAAAAAGACTGAGTCACTTTGAGGGCTTTTTCAGTTTTTCTCAAAACTTTCTGCCCAACCCCCTCCCAGTGACAGACCCTCAGTCTCCCCACAGCCTTAGAACAGTGCAGAAAAAAGAAAACCCACAGAGGGCAGCTTCTCCTCTGCCGCCAAAGCCAAGGCCCAGATGTAATTCCAGTTGTTTTTCCAGGAAACACAACAGTAAAAACTCCAGTGTCAGAGTGGGTGCATGCCTGGATGCACACACATACACACACCCTCTCATTGTCTATTCAGGCCCTTAAAGAGGGCATTTCACCAAAAGGAATGGGAAATCATTGGCCCAATTAGCATCCTGTGATGTTAGATCTAAAAATGACTGCAGAGAAGGCCCGGTAAACAAGATTGCGTAAGCGCTGCTGGGCTGTGCAGCAGCTCCGGAGCGCCATCTTGAGGGCAGCCTGGGGAATTGTTTGTGAATCTCCCAACAGACTTACCTGTGGGGGCGGGCGGTTTCTGGGAGCTGGACTGGCAAGGAGGGAATTCAAAGCAGCTCCGACTGGAGGAAAGAGAGTGCGAAAAAATATCAGGACAGACAAATACACACGTAAAGGAGAATTAGACAAGCGTGGTATATTTCTGCTGTGGAAGCTTGGAGCCAAGCAAAGAAAAAAAGTGGCTGAAATTGTGTTCTGCCTAGTGCCAATTTAGCTAATATTGTTGGTTTACAAATCCAGTCCAGCTCCCAGGTCCTCTTACCTCCAGGACAGGGGGCTGGCCCTGCATGTGGGCCAAGCCTTTGAACCGTGAGGCCACTCAGCCAAAGGTCTCTCTGCGGTTTATCACCCTCTTTGAGGGGTGAGTCATTGGCAGGAATAATTCCAAACCAGAGACAGCTCTAAGGGTGATTTCTCTCCACTTTGGGATACCTCTGGAAGTGCAGAATTACTTTTGTTTGAGGCTAATGTAAAATGAGGTTCAGTGGACGTGGTAAGGGAAGGGCCTATCCCCCAAAGGCTTTCAGGGTGGCAGGAGAGAGACAGGGACTCAGTCTGTAACTATCACTTTTATTTTCCCTGGGATAATAAGAATTGAACTATAAGTGTAACCTTGACTTCACAACATGTAAGAGTTTTTACAATGGGCAGGTCTCCAAAGCTAGAATCCCAGCTCTTTTGTGATCAGCCAAGCACCTCCTTTCTCCCCAGAAGCATCATAATCGACAGAAGAGGGCAAGGGTTGTTGACAGGGAGGTAGACGTGTTTGGGGGAATTAATGACCTGGAAATCCTGCCAACAGGGACAAGGGGCAGGGAGGGTTTGTGCTCAGTGGCTTCTGGCTACTTCCTCCTCCCTTTATGACTGCAGGCCACAGGGAAAGAAGCATGCCAGCAGCCCTCAGCCTGGTCCTGTTTTTAGTTCACCAGCTTTCCAAATGGCTGTGAGGCATCAAGAGAAGGTTCTAACCAGAAACTGGCCTGGTATCGATCATGTCTAGACCCTCAATTAAGGGGAAGATTGAATTCAATTTCTTGGAGGCCTTAATTCTTCTACTTGGCGGCATAATTATTGGATCCTAGATTCAGAACTCAGGGACTTGAGAGATGTCCTAGCCCAACCCCTCATTTGATTTAATTTAATCTTTGAATGTTTTATTATGCCGTTTTAGACATCACTGTCATTTCCCAACATCTGTCCCCATAGAACTCTTATTAAAAAGTATAGTTAAGGAAAATAGACCAAGATATTGACCATGTATTAAAGCATATGTCTCATTCTAAACCAATGGTCCACCCTCTCTCTATCAAGAGGTTATAGGAATGTTTCATCTTTAGTCCTGGAGTAAAATTGATCAATATGTTTATGGATGTTTTTAGCCTTTTTCGTATCACTAGCTCTTGGCATGGTGCCGATCGCACGGTAAGTATTTAATAAATGCTCATTGGCTAATATACTTCAATATAGTTTCCCTGTATATTATTTTGGTCCCTGTATATTGTTCTATTAATTCTGCTTACTTTTCTCTGTATCTTTATAAAATTATTCTTCAGTCTATTAGCAGGGATTGCTTTTCTTTTTGCCTTTTTGTGTATTCTCACTATGCTTAGCACGGTGCTAGGCACATAATATGTATTTATTGACTTCTTCCCATTTTTCTTTGAATTTCTCCTCTCTATCATTTCTTATGGACCACAATATTTTTTTATATTCATATACCACAATTCATTCAGCCATTCCTGAAATGATCAATACTCAGTTTGTTTACAAGTTTTTATTACCACAAATGTGTCACTATGAGTATTTTGGCATATTTTGGACTTTTTTCCTCTGTCTTTGTCCTCTTTAAGTGTTCACTGGGGCAAAGGATATGACCAAGTTAGTGACATTTCTAGCATATTGTACTTCCAAATTGTTTTCAAAGATGATTAGAAGACAATAATGTATTAATATACCTATGTTCTCATAGATCCTCCAACATATGTATTTCCAACATTTATCATCTTTGTCAATTTGCAGGGAATGATGTGAAACTTCAGATTTGTTTTAATAAACATATTGTTGGTTTGGAAAATTTGTTCATATAATTAATGATTGCTAATCTGAAAACTGTTCATATCATTTCACCACTTATCTAATAGAGAATAGTTCATTTTCTTACATGGTTGTATCAGTTCCCTATATGTGCCTACATAGAGAATTGATTCCAACCTATTAAAGAAAGAATATATCAAAATAAAAGCATATTAGATCTTTATCAGTGATACTCAATGCAACTATTTTCCCCAATCAACAGTTTCCCTTCTTGTTCTAGTTTCATTGATTTTGTTTATTCAAAACTTTTTTAGTTTCATATAATCAAAATGGATCAAGCAAACTTGGCATAATGGATATAAGGACGGTCTTTTAGTCAGAGAGATCTGGGTCCACGTCTAGTTCCTTACACATAGCTCCCCCAGTAACTCTAAGAGTATGTTTAAAATAAGTTACTGAACAATTAAGTGAAAAGAATTTCCATACCAGAAAGTTCCCATAGCAATAAAATCGTGCTGCTGTTCCGTTGTTTCAGTCTTGCTGGATTCTTGGTGACCCCATTTAGGGTTTTCTTGGCAAAGATACTAGAGTGATTTATCACTTCCTTCTCCAGCTCATTTTACAGATGAGGAACTGAGGTGAACAGAGTTAAGTGACTTGCCCAGGGTCAGACAACTAGTAAGTATCTGAGGCCAGGTTTGAACTCGTGAAGATCGGTCTTCCAGGATCCCAAGCCCAGTGCTGTATTCACTGTACCACCTGCCTGTCTGAATAAAATCATAGATCCAGACAAAAATGATTAAAAATTGTCTATTTTTGTTTTTGAAGATTTCTTTGTTTCAAATCATTTTTTTTTTTACAGGTAAGAAAACTGAGCGCATCTGAGGGCAATGCTAAATACCTGTTTAGTTGATCCCACAAAAGGCTTTTGGGGGCAGCTAGGTGGCACAATGGGTAGAGTGCTGGGCCTGAAGGCTCATCTTCCTCAATTTAAATCTGGCCTCAGACACTTACTAACTGTGTGACCCTGAGCAAGTCACTTAACCCTATTTGCCTCAGTTTGCTCATCTGTAAAATGATCTAGAAAAGGAAGTGGCAACCCTCTCCAATATCTTTGCCAAGAAAATTCCAAATGGGGTCACAAAGAGTCAGAAATGACTGAACAACCACAGGCATTTTCTTCCCAGGAAGATCATGATGAGTGTGATGGTTATTGCTTTAAGTATTTATTTGTTAATATATATTTTGAGTTCTTTTGTGTCTTAAACATTATTTTTTCTAAGAAGAAATAAAAAATAAAATTTTACCTTATATCCATATTGTACATTGACTACCTATTCTGGAAAGGATCCTATGTTTGGGGGAGATACTAGAAATGGGACATAAGTAAGTCTGTTTTGGGAGATTTTTCTGTAGCTGTTCTAGGATGGAGGCAATGAAAGATAGAGAGACAGACAGAGAGACAGAGACAGGGACAAAGAGAGACAGATACACAGAAGGAGAGAGAGAGAGAGAGAGAGAGAGAGAGAGAGAGAGAGAGAGAGAGAGAGAGAGAGAGAGAGAGAGAGAGAGGAGAGAGAAATAGGGAGGGAAGGAGAGCGTAATGTAGTATAATCCTTGGGTCAGTACTGCCCCTAGAATAAAGTCACTTAACCTTTCTGGGTTTCAGTCTCTTCATCTACAGACTAAAGGGACTGAACTAAAATTTCTCTAAGATTCATTGTAAAGGTTTCTTTTTTTGTGTGTTGTTATTTGATTTATTAATATTCCCATAGAAGATTTCTATCAACTGATGCAGAATGAAATGAAGCAAAATTAGAACAATTTATAATTATTATAAAAATATAAATGAAAAGAACACTAATAGGAATCTGAACCCTGAGGAATTTAAAAAACAAACCAAAAAACCCCAACAGTAACAGACTCAGAGAAAAGATACTGAAACCTATCTCTGCATCTCTTAGCAAAGAAACAGATAGCTACAAGGGCAAAATGTTCCATATGTGGTCGGATGTGATAACTGTGTTGGTTGTTTTTGCTTGACTGTTTTCCTTTGTTACAAGGAAGGCTTCAATTTAAAGGGAGTGGGCAGGGAGATATTTCTAAAAATTACTATAATATGAAACCAAAAAGCATCAACAGAACTTACTTTAAACAAACACATTCCCATAGAATTGGTAGTCCATATTCAAGTTATATGCAACATAAAATTATATTGAATTTTCCATTTACTGCTTATGTGACCTCAGACAAAGCATAAAGATGTATTTGAGTCACGTTTTCTTGATCTGTGACATTAAGGGATGGACTAGCTCATAGGTGCATCGTTTTTAAGTTTAAAAGGACGTGTAGCTTGATCAGATCATTAAAGTTCTTTTCAGCTCTAAAATTCCATGATTCTGTACTTTGATTTTTGTGTTCTGTTCAACAAATACGTATTCAGCAACTATGATATAAGGTACTTGGTGCTAAGGATACAAAGATAATTAAAACACAGATCAACTTTCAAGACGCTTTAAAACTGAACGGTGGGGGCCAGGGTAGGGCGAGAGGGAAGACATACATAAATAGTTATCATATAAGGTAGAGTGTGATGAGGACAAAGAAAATCTAACATTAGGAGTCATTGATGGGCCCACGGGACTGAGGCACTGTATCTACTTCTTTTCTACCTAGGAAGGATCCATCTATTCTGGAACCACACTTAATCCAGACTGAGTTTAGTCCTGGGAGAGCCTGACTTCTAGCGAAAGGAATTAGGTTCTCTTTTCTCACACTCTCTGATTTATTACACACTCACCAGGGACAATTGCTTAAGGATTAGGGCTTGCCTTTTGTTTAGAATCTCCTCAAGGAGAAGAGTAGGAACATATTCAATGTACCATATGAATGGGACAGGTATTTATTTCTGATACACAAAAGAAATAGTAAACACAAACCATAAATGCCTATTAATAGAAAGACTTAAAACAGAACTTAGTCATTTTACTTACACTTATTCTTCTCCCAGGAGATTGATACTTAAACTTCATTAGAATATAAAGCTTTGGGACTGCTAAATGGGTATTGATACATTTTACCTCAGCTCTGAACTCTCCCTTCATAGTGCATATCTCCTGACCAACTTGGGCTGCTTCTCTTGTCATTGTCCATCTTCTCCAATAAAGAAACTTCTCTTGCAAGTGGTCAGGTTCATCCAATTGTCCTAGGGTCTCTGAAATGTCGGATTTTACAAGACTGATTCTAAACCTGGACATGTGCATATCAAGGTTAAGATGATGACTTCAAAGAAGCATGGGAAGATTTACTTGAACTGATGAACTGTGAAGGAAGTAGAAATGGGAAAAGAATACATACTGTGAAAACAATGTTAATGAAAAGAACAAAAAAAATGAAACCAAAAACTATGTAACTATAATAACCAAGCTTAACCCTGGAAGAGTTAAGAAATTGCATGTTCTTCCTTTCTTTGTAGATTTGAGACGTGGAGTATTGCATATATTGTCAAAATCAAATGATGTATTAATTTCTTTTTTTTAATTCTAATCTTTTTTTAGTCCTAATCTTCTCAACCTATTTGCTTCATTTAATACTTAATCACCATTTCTTCTTGAATCTTCTCTCCTCTTGAATTTTCTCCCTTCTTTGGACTTTCATTACACTATTTTTTCCTGGTTCTCTGCTTACATGTCTGATCATTCTTATCACAACCCTAATAGTCAGTTTTCCCCCAAAGTTCTGTCCTAGGCCCCTAACATATATATATGTATATGTATATATATGTGCATACATTTATACACATATATTTACATGTATGTGTGCATACATATGCATATGCATACACACACACACATACACACACACCTTTTCTCTCTTGGTGACCTCTTTAGCTACCATGAGTATAGTTATTATCTCTATGCCAACAACTCATAGATCTATATAACCAGCTCCAGTCTGTCCCTTGGGCTTTAGGACCACGACAACATTTCTTATTAGAAATTGTATGTCCAAGAGGCTTCGCAAATTCAACATGTCAAACACCCTACCCAGCCATCAACATCTCAACAGAATTTGCCTTACCTGCATGCAGGCACACTTTCAGGCCATTGGCCACCTACACTTACACTGTAGGGAGCTCCATAGAGGTGGTGATGGTGGGCTGGGGGAAGGTTATCTTATTTCCCCTGAGGTATCCTCCATGTGGTCATTCTTCCCCATCTACCCATTTCCTAGCCACATGCAGCTGCCTGATGTACTGGGACAACTTCATTCAAGGCTGAATTCCTCTAGAAAATAATAACCTACCTAAACTTACTGCTCCGTGATTCATACTTCTACTCCATCATACCCACCCCATCCCAGTGATTCTGAAACCCCAGCTACCATTGTTAAAGCTTCATTCTCCATCCCCCATTGACCATTCCCTTGTTCCTATCTCTTGCAATCCAACCAATCTCACTCTAAAACTCCCTTTCACTGTGCTCTCTAGAATGCCAGCTCATATAAGTAGTAAATTAACTTTTATCTTAAATCTTTTCCTCTCTTGTTTTCTCTGCCTTCTTGAACTCACTGAAATCTGACTCCCTCTTGATGAGACAGCTTTCTTGGCAACCCTTTCCAATTCTGGTTGCACTTTCACTCAAACCCTCAACTCATTGGTTTTGGTGTGTGTGTGGGTAACTCCCCATTGCCACTTCCAGTCTTTCCTCTGCCTTTCAGTAACCTCTTTTCCTTTGAGGTTTATTCAATTTATATTTATAACCCAATCGAGATTCTGGTGGCTACTGTCTAGTAACCTCCAGGACACTCTTTTTCCTTCCTTATCAAGTGTAATGCTTGACTCACAGTCCTTCCTCCTTAACTCTTGCCTTCATATTTGGGGACTTCATCTAATTAATTCTCCTTCAAGCACTCTTAACTTTTACTTCCTCATTTCAAATGAGCTACTTGTCTACCCCACCAGAGCTGTATATAAAGATAGTCATACCCTCAATCTTGCTAATGCACAATTGCTCCACATTCACAAACTTTGAAATTACTTTATCCGATAATAATCTGTTGTCATCCCTCCTTTTCCTCTTCCTTGCAACTAATACCAAACCCTGCCCAAAAGTGAACTCATATCTTTCTGCAAAAAACTCTCTACTCTTCTCTACTTCTCTTTTATTAGAGGGCATCACAATCCTCCCATTGACCCAGGCTAGTAACTGAAGGGTTATCTTGATTCTTCCTTCTCTATTAATCACCATATCCAATCAGTTGCCATTTGTACCTTTACAATAACTCTCAAATATACCCCCTTCCTCTGACATTGTCCCTTCCCTAATATGGGAGTATCACCTTTCACCTAGATCGTTGTAATACAGTGGTATCAAACTCACATAGAAACAGGATCCACTAAATTGTACCTAAGGATTCCTGCCTCATGTTGACTTAGAAAACCACATTATCTAGGTTCTAAATCCACTTTTATTTATTTTGTTAAACATTTCCCAATTACATTTTAATATGCTTCAGGTTGCACTTGGGAGTGTTGGAGGTACAGGAGAACCATGCATTTGATAGCTCTACTCTAATGGTTTGCTAGCTGGGTCTCCCTGCTTTTCCAGTCTATCCTCTATACTTTGACCAAACTGATCTTCCTTAAGCACAGATTTATAATCATGTCACTTCTCTACTCAATAAATTTCACTGGCTCTCGCTTTTCACAACCTTGCTGCAACCTATGTTTTTGGTTTCAGTGTGTTATTATCTCTCTGGTACTCTGTGATCCAACCAAACTGGCCTTCTCTCTGTCCTTCATGCCCAAAATTCCAACTCTCCTCTCTCTTTGTACTAGTTGTTCCCTATGCCTGGAATGCATTGCCTCCTTCCTGCTACCTCACAAATTCCATTCTTCCTTCAAGGCACAGCTCAAGCACTTCCTGCTTCATGAAACCTTTCCCAATCCCTGCCAACTGCTTGTGCCCTATTTCCCATACTACCTCATAGTTAACAACTTTGATTTATTCTCTTCATATTTATGCTGCATATGCTTAAGCATGCATTTTTTCCCCTTTAAGAGAAATCTAAAATCCTTGGACTAGGGCTTATTTCATCCACTGTATTTGCATACTCAGTGGCTAGTACAGTGCCTGAAATATAGTAGGCACTTAATAAATACTCGATTCTTTGATGGCAGGTTTCAAGGACTAATAACAGTTAAATGCCTGACTTTAGGAGTATTTGCATTTTCACAGTAATCAAAGAAGTTATCTAGAGGGAACAAACTAGGTTTTGACTTTAAGAGAGAGACGGGAAAGACTTGGAGGGAGCTTGCTTCTCAAGAGCCCTTGGAATCACATCAAGGAAGTGTCCCCTATGCTACCTAGGTATATCTAACTCTGCTAGACTTGGTTGGCTTCTCAGAGTTTTTTCTGAAGAGACTGATTATTCTGCAGGGCCTCAGGGACCCTCCCAGGCTTACACTGGCTGTCATTTCAGCTTCAGTTCCCCAATCCCCAATCCCCAGCATCTTTGTCCTGTTAGCCCCTTTCAACATGTTTAAGGAGCAAAAATATGCAAAACAGTGGGGATATAAGCCTCGGGAGCACTAGATAACAAAGCACTAATTGCCCCTAGAATGAACAGAGATGCAGCAGATAATTAATTCCAGGGAATGACTTCATGTCAGCTAAATATAGTAGAACAGTTGGTGCCTGGTGGCTTGTGTGCCATCAAGCACAGTCCAGGAGGATTCATGATGTAATTATCCATTCCTCTTGAGCTAGAACAGGAGAGCAAAGCAGAGGAGGTGGGGGAGGATTTTTCTGTGCCACCCAATAGTATAACAGCAGCACATACACAGAGTGTTAAGAAAAAGTTCCCAGCCAATAAAAGAATAATATTAACAATGTGTTCATCTCCTGGCTCGTTTAGAAAAAGAGCAATCTTTCATTCTGAATAAAAGTATGCAACTGTATGATGATTTATTCCCCCTTAGCTTGAGTGTGTGCCTAAAGAGTTATTAAAGTTGAAAGTCAAGATAATCTAAGTAAGGAAATTTTGGTGGCTGATCAGGAATAGGGATGGTCCGGAAATATGTGGGGGTTGGGGATTGACTGGATCTGGAGTCAAAGGAGCTGCATTTGAGTCTCATCTCTGAGTGACATTGGGGCAAATTATTTGAGTTTTGTGGGTCTTGTTTTTTCTGTGAAATGAGCGGATTTGATGATGACCTCCAAGGTCAGTTTCTGTTCTCAGTTCCATGATTCTAATGAGAAGGAAAGAGCGAATAAGGACAGAGGTTTACAATCCTTACTTTGACAAGCCTTTCATTGTTGTTTAATAGGCCTTTGCTGGTTCCTCCCCGATATTAGTCTCTTCTCCCTGGAGATTTCTTTCCATCTACTCTGTACATATCAAGGAGGTATCTAGTTATTTATATGTTGCCTCTGCCAGGAGTGTGCTGGAGCCAGCTCGTACCAACTCCTGAGAGCAGATAGTTAGATTTGGGGGGGTAAGAAATCGGCAAATGCAACAGCTCAAGGCTCAAATGATTGCTTTGTTGATTAGACTAGACTTAAGACAATGATGGAGAAGATAATAATGTGGATTAAATTTAAAAATGTGTTGTGTGTATGTTCCCCTGCCCCACCCCCAGTCAGTTGTTATACATTTACCTGCACTACTCCCTATTAGAACGTGAGGTTCCTTGAGGACAGGGACTGTATTTGCCTTTCTGTGTATTCCCAGTGCTTAGCATAGTGCTTGGCATATAGAAAGCACTTAATAAATGCTTATTAGCTGCCTGACCTAGTGACTAGGATTTTTCACTTTCAAATGACAATGTATATCTTTTTTCTACTTCCCTCCTTCCACTTCTCTCTCTCCCTCATCCCACAAGAGTCCCATTTTCCTTCTCTCTCTCTCTTTCTGTCTCTCTTTGTGTCTCTGTCTCTGTCTGTCTGTCTCTCTCTGTTTCTGTCTCTTTCTCCTCTCTATCTCTGTGTCTCTCTCTCATAAACAAGTCCTGGTGTGCTATTTTCTTCCTTAGGAGAAAACCTAGTTGAAGAACAATGTCTTCTTGATTCAGAAACCTTTCTCTAAATGAAATGTCTCTCTCTCTCCTCTCTCAGACTTTGCCTTTTCCTCCTGTGCCTTTCTCCCACTCAGAGGAAGAATGCTAATGAAATCACCAAGGGAGGTAGAGTCACAACCATGAACAGGAGGCGCCTGCTTGGATCAATCGGAAGGAAGCCTGTGTGGCTCCTTCAACTAGATAAACATTTCTTGAACACCTACTGTGTACAAGGTTTCCATTGGAAGGTTAGGAGGATAATTTCAGGTTCTTAGATAGGACAGGCTGACATTGAAAACAACCCTGAATCCCAACAGACTCCTGAGGTTTTCACTTGAACCAGTGAGATGATTCACCAAGGGAGGAGCTACTGATCTATATATAAACCCAAGTAAGCAAACTGCACAGGAATTCAGAATCAGGTCCAGAGTGAGGTCATAGAGTAGCAGCAGCAATAGAGCACCCAGCTTCGAGGAAATAAAAAGATCTCAGTCTGCAAGTGGGCTTTTGCACCAGTCACAGTCACCACCTCTTAGGGTACACACAGCTGGGAAACCATGATGTTCTGCTGTGAGCCTGGTACGCTGAGCCCTAGATCTGTGTTCCCACAGCATTTCCCTCCTGCACCCTTATGATTTCTAGGACTGGTCGCATGAAACTGATCTGATATCCCTAGGGTATTCTCTGATGACATGTGAGAGAGGTGGGAGATGACCTTTATAATTCATTCATTCTTTGGCATTACTCCACCCTGAACTTGCCTTTATAGAAGAGATAGGTATGGCTTAATCTTTCTAGAATCATGGGGTTATAGAATAGATATAGATCTAAAAAAACACATGCAGATACACACACATGCATATACATTTAAATATACTTGTATGTGTATAGATATATGTGATATGTACACGAGTGTAATTATTGTACAAATATACTATATATAGATACGTGCTTATATAAGTGGTGCCTACTGGCTGTGCCATCCTGGACAAATCATGTAAACTTTCAGTGTTCCAGGCTGTTCTCTAAACCTCTAAGTTCTAGAAGTTGCAGAACAGGTGGTGATATGCACTGGAAAGGGTAGTTCTTCACAATGAGGAACATCCCTACAGGGATGAAATCCCAGGCTAAGTATACATGCATATATACATATACATATACATATACACACATATATGTATGTATACACACAACATACAAACACACAGAGATATGTGTGGCTGTGTGTTCGTGTTCATATATGTATATGTGTGCACACGTGTATATACATACCACATGCTATATATGTATGCCTTTGTGCTCATATATGTGCCTGTGGATATACATACACATATGCCAGCTATTGTCATTAATATCATTGTTTTTGTCTCCAAGGTGAGATCCCTTTCAGCTTTACATCCTAAAACTCCATGAAATATAAATATTCATATACATACATGTGATAAATGTACATAAACACACACATACAGATACAAATATACATATACTTAAGGCAGTTACGTGGTGCAATGATTATTAGAGTACTGGACCTCAAGTCAGGAAGACCCAAGTTCAAACTGAACCTCAGACATTTACTAGCTGAGTGACTCTGGTCATGTCACTTGACCTTTGTCTGTCTCAGTTTCCTCATCTGTAAAATGGGTATAATCTCCCGGGGTTATTATGAGGATAAATGTCATATTTTTAAAGTGCATTATAAACCTTAAAGTGCCATATAAATGCTAGCTCTCTCTCTGTACATATACATACACACACACACACACACACACACACACACATATATATACATATATACATATAAATACCTGGTTTCCTTCAAGACTCAGATCAATACTATCTTCTACGTGAAACCTTTCATGTAATTATTGGTGCACTCTCCCCCACAATTACTTAGCCTTTGTTTTTATGTGCGTTGTATATATACTTCTAAGTATACTTGTATACTGTAAACATACATGTATTTGTATCTGATGTTCGAGCTACTGTGTATGTCCCTCATAGACGCTCCCTCACAGTTCCCTATCACTCCCCTCTGCTTTGTTGTTGTTTCGTCAATGAGTCATATCAGACTCTTTGTGACCACATTTGGGGTTTTCTTGGCAAAGATACTGGAGTAGTTTGTCATTTCCTTCTCCGGTTCATTTTGAAAATGAGGAAACTGAGGCAAGCAAGATTAAGTGATTTGCCTAGCATCACACAGCTAATAATTCTCCAAGGTAGGATTTGAACTCAGGTCCTCCTGAGTTCCAGGGCTGGCGCTCTATCCACCATGCCACCTAGCTTTCCCTCCCTTCTGCTTGGGTCCCACTAAAATCATACTCTTAAAACTCTTTGCCTTTCAAACTCAGTTTTTCAAAATTAGCTTTATTGTTATATTTTATTTTTATAGTTCCTGCATTTCTCATTATGCCCTCTTCATCCCTCTCTCAGAGAATCATCAATTATGGGGAGAAAAAAATAGTTCAGCAAGATAAATCAACACACCAACAAAGTCTGCTATTATATATGCAATGTTCCATACCCATTTCCCCCACCTATGCAAAGAAGCAGTTTTGCATTTTTCATTTTGATATACTCACTGCCTTATATATACAGTTCCTCTTGCATAGCAGTTACTTCATAAATATTTGATTGAATTCGAATTATCAGGACAGGTACAGGTGACAGTGATTCATTCTGATTAGCATTTCTTTCATTTTGTGTATTTCTAGTCTTTTCACACTTAACCATAGGACTTTCCAATCTTTATTGAAAACTAGAAAGATTTTATGCATAGTTCACAATCTTGGAGTCATCTCCAAGTCTTCACTTTCCCTCATTCCATATATCCAATCAATTTCCAAATCTGCCTATTCAGTCTTCATGACATCTGTCATATATGTCCCCACCAGTCCATTCATATGCTCCTCACTCTTTTTTCGACCCTCATCATTATTTGCAAGGACTACTGCAGTAACTACCTTTCACCTTCAAGTCTTTCCCTTCTCTCCATGTAGCTGCTAAAGTGAGTTTTTTTCAAACACAGGCTCTCCTCTTCAGTAAACTCCAATGACTTCCCTAATACTCCTAGTTATCAAATGTGAACCCCTCTGTTTCACATTTAAAGCCCTTCCAACCTACCTTTTTAGCATTACTATGCATTAATTCTCTTCTGGTATTCTATGATCTAATCCAAGAGTGGGGAGCTCACAGATCTCCCCCACCACTCCCACATCAAACTAGCCTATTGCTATTCCATGCCCACAATAATCTATCTTCCTCTTCCATGCCTTTGCATGGAGCAAAATGGGGGTTTCTCTTCCTGATCAAATGCAGTTTCTGATTTGTCTAACTGGGTTGTCTAAACCTAGTTCACCGCCCTGTTCTTCCAGTTCCAACTTTATTCTCAAGTTTCTTGATTGACTGGCTTCTGGTTTTTCACTTAATAGTATTAAGGCAACCTGAAGCAGAAGGGAGCACCTTGTTTTTAAGTACACTTTCTCAATATTCCAGATATGCCCATCCAAAATATGAGTGAGAAGTATACCTAGTTCTAACTGTGAAGAATTAAAAGATAAGTCCTCTCTAACACCTCACGTTCTTGGGATCTTTTTATTTATTTAGCTTTCCCATTTACTGTTTCCTCCAAAGTAAAGCAAATACTTCTTCACCTCCATTTCTGATGATGCTTAAAAAAAAAACAGCCTTGTATTAACACCAGAAACAGTATTGCTCCATCATCAATTATTTCACTGTGAAACCTACTGCCAATTCTTCTCCCTCAGTGTTTCCTTTTGAATTCTAAAGGTTGCAGCTTTGTAAAGGTTATGTTTCTTTTGTCTTAGATGACTATATATTATGTAGGGGTTAAAGCCTATCTGCAGAAATCTCATTATATCATAGACGCTAAAGCTGAAAGCGACCTTAGCAATCATCTGTTCTTATTTAGTTAAGCCACAGATCCTCTAAATGGACATTTCAGTCCTGCCCTTGTGAGTAGAACCATTTAAAGCAATTATAACCCATCAGGACTACTAGCTCTAATTTAAGATGAAAAAGAAATAAGTAAGCAAACGCATCCCTGGGCAAGTGAAAGAAAACACTATTAAGGCTTGCCCCAGATGAGCCTTTTAATTGTCTCCAAGCCCAAAGATTCGATGATTCCATGACCTTATCAACAAATAAATTGGGTGTCCACTATATGCAAGAGCATCCCACTAGCTGAATGAAATAAAGACGAGTCCAACCTCCCGCAAAGGCAGTCAGAAATCCCTGTCAGGAGATCATTTAGCCAACAACAAGGCTAATTTCATTTTCCCTCACCAAGAGACTTACCGTGAAATGCAAATAAGAAAATCAGTTTCAAAATAAGAATGATTCCTTCGGACAAACAAGTGACCTTCAAAGTTCACAGAAGAGACCCCTTCACTCAACTTTGGTAATTCCTTAATAAATGCTTGTTCCTGGGAGTCTGAAACTGCTTCCTGAGTCATCAGTGAGTTGGTCTATCAACAAGCATTTATTAAAGGCTTCATATGTGCCCAGCCCCATGCTAAGTGCTGGGGGATACAAAGAAAGGCAAAAACAGTCTCTGTTCTCAAGGAACTTATATTCTAATGAGGGAGATACTGGTAAAAACTGAAGTTGTTATTGTTTATGCTTAGTTTCTAAAGAGGACCCAGGACATCTCAGGGTTAGATATTGATTCCTAGGTGAAACGGATTTAAGTGAGGCAGAGTTGCCCAAAGTCATTAGCCTCTCCCTTCCTGAGCAAAGTCAAAATGACTGAAGATGGCCCAGGATGCAGTGACTTTGGCATCTTAGATATCTGACCAGACCCCAAAATCCTCCACAGCACCTGCTCCAGCCACCTTCATGGCTATTGGAACAAATTGTTCTCACCCACTGATACTGCAGAGGGAAGTTTTTACATGCTTGGTGTGGACAAGCCTGTAACTCATCAATGGGTTCAAGGTCTGTTGATAACCATCAACTTGGTTTAGTTCATCTGCTGAAAGCGTTTACCAGGGTGTGGCCACTGCACATGGTACAGCTTCTTGGATCTACAGGTGAGAGTTAAGTGCCAAGTAAAATACCAAAGGTGGATGAATGGCCCTTCCACTAGAAGTATTAGTCCTTCTTGAACACCCCCTCCACAAAATATAGGATATATACATTAAACTACATTAGCATTAATTAATTTCAACTCAGTTTATAAGGACACTCCCCTTAGTGGAATCAGGTAAGGAAAGGAATAAGCTTTGTTTTTCTCATGTTGAATATAAGCTTGCTTGACTCAAGTTCTAGTGAGAGTCAAGGAAAAGATTAAGAAAGGGGACAGACTGAAGCAACATGAAGGGATAATTTTTCAGACCCTCTCTCCCATTCTCCCCTCCCCACTCCACCCCCCCAAAAAAAGCCTGTTGTCTCTCTTTGGTGAAAACAACACCATTGCAGTCATGTGGAGTCAGCAGTCCCTGCCTCTCCTCTTTCTGACTCACTGCTGTTTGCTCTGATGGAGGAATAAGTCGGTCAGGAAGTCACTCTACTGCCATTCAAAAGACACCCATAAGACACCTGTGGAGCCCAAAGTGGTCATTTACAGAACTGCGTCACCCTCACCAGCTGAAATGTGAAATCACTGGAGAAAGTGAGCGCTGACCTAATTAGAGGAGCCAAAGAAAAGAACTGGAAAGTGAAGAGACCTGTTTGAATGGTCACTAAGACACTTCAGATCACCACTAGAAAAACTCCTTGCTGTGAAGGTTCCAAGACTTGGGATCAATCTCAGATGAGAATTCACAAACACCTTATTGTTTTGCACAGTCCTGAAATTGTTTAATAGATCACTCCTATCAGCATTGAACCAGGTGTAGAAGTTGAAGTCACTATTGCATGTGCCTAGTCAATCATCTCTTAATAAACTGATTGCAACTATTAAAAAAAAAACAAAACCCGACGTCTGTGGCAACTGGGAAGAAGTGGGGGTTTTTTTCCATTTACCACAAACCTAAGTCAAGTCCAGTCAGGCACTTACTGAAATTTCACCTAATGGGCTCAGGCTGCTATGTTTATTAAGATTAATCAATGTAAATCAATTAACTTGCACTAACTGGGTGGGCTCATTAAGTAACTTGGCCTCATTTCTTTCATTTGTAAATGAAAGGGTTTAGATGCTGTCTATTTTTCCCTTCAGCTCTAAAATTCTATGATTCAGAATAATATGGAATGGTCTCTGAAGGTGTGCAATTTTAGAATTCATTTATTAAGTGAGGTGTGGCTGAAAATGTGCTAAATTTGGAATCAGAGAACCTAGATTTAAACCCTAGCTTTGCCATTGACTGGCTATGACTTCAGATGGGTCCTCAGAAACTTACTAGTTGTGCAACCCTGGGTAAAGCACTTAACCCTGTTTGCCTCAGTTTCCTCATCTGTGAAATGAGCTGGAGAAGGAAATGGCAAACCACTCCAGTATCTTTGCCAAGAAAACTCCAAATAGCGGCATAAAGAGGTGGACGTTACTGAATGACTGAACAACGATAATAGCAAGTTATGTGACACTAAGGAAGTCACTTCTCTGGGGCCTCAGTTCCTCATTTATTTTTTTAAAAAAACCATGAGGACTGAACTAGAAGATCTCTATCATCTCTTCCACTTTTAAATTTATGGTACTAAGTATTTCTATTGTAATATCCCTGTCCCAGGCAGGATGGGTAGTTCCCAGAAGAATAATCCTTGACTACAGGGAGACATATGACTCCTGATTGGCTGAGACACCTCTGATTCCAGAATGCTGCAGTTGGTATGACATATTTAAGAAAACATTTCTGACAAGAAAATCAGAGAGGCAGTTTGAGAGAGATAGAGCAATCTTTCTTTGGTTGAGCTGAGATTTTATCTTGCTCCCCATCAGAAGAGTTCATTTACTCTTGTGAATTCTATCTTCTGCACTAATCTGTGTGCTTTTCTCACACAGCTTGTCTGGATAAATAAATTTGATCTCTATTCATGATTTTCTTTTGTGCAAACAAGAGTGTGCTGGGGAGGAGCTAAGCTGACTGAGAACAACCTGTTTCCCTCCTGGACTACAGTGGGATTTCTTTGTGCTAGAGAAATCAGGAAAATTGGCTTTTATCCTCAACCTTCAAAATAGTATTGTTCCCCTAGACTGCAAATGTCTGATATATCATAGGAAAATAATTCTAAACCAATACTCTTTTTGAAGACAGAGGAATGAAGAAGTGATCTCCCAGTCATGACTATCCTCCTATTCTCCAAAGAAAGGGAAATTATACTTTCCCTTGGAGACATGGAGTGAGGTATTCCAGATCTTATATATCTGTGCAGTGCAGGTGGCTATGGGTCCTGAATTAAGCAATTATAATCTGTATATGTTGGAGCTATTGTAGGATGTAAACTCCTTGAGGGCAAGACCCATGTCATTTTTATCTTTTGATAGTAGAGTGTAAAACACTGCTGTGCCCAAGGAAAATTTTTAGTAAATGTTTATTGAATTGATTTTTATCAAAGATCCAGCCCTATGAAGGGTGCCATGTGGTGCTACAAAAAGAATAACACATAATTTCTGCCCTTATGCTGCTTACTCATTTCAACATTCACTAAATTAACATTTATTAAGTGACTTCTTTGTGACAGGTGCAGTGTTGGGAACTAGAGATGGGAGACAATAATTAAATAGCCCCTGATCTCTTGAAGTTTACATTTTATTGGGAAGCTAAGTAGTTCCAAAAGTGAATACAAAATATATGCAAAGTAAAACCAAGTAATGTGGTTAAGATAATAGTAACTGAAAATCAGTTAAGATCTTGTATATGGAAATAATAATAATAATGTTATTGGTATTTTATGTATTTTATGTATACATATATATTTTTATAAATCATGTAGTATTTTGAGATTTGCTGTCATGACAAGGATTGTCAATCAATTAGAAAAATTTTAAAGGATTGCCTTATTGCAGTGAGGACCCATTTGAGATCATGTGACATAAATTTGAAGCAGACCCAGTTACCACAGTTTTATGATTTTTCTTCACCTTCATTCCTACCTTCAACCCATGTATAAGAGCTAAGGCAGTGGATGGTAGCAATATGCTTCTCAGTTTGCGGCTGGGAAAACTGAGGAAGCCTAGGTACAAGCCTTCAGAGAAGAGCAAAGCGGGGGAAGGGGTTAAGACTGAGGCTTTCCAGGGGAAGTCTTGGTATTCTGTTCTTCCACTCAACCCCTCCGGACCAAGCCTCCTTCCAGGACTCAGCGCAAGAGAAGACATTTTATACTTTCTAAATTACTCTTCATTATTAAAAAAAAAAGAAAGAAAGAAAGAAAAACAGGTGGCATAACAAATTTACACCTAACCTTATTAATTGTTTTGTGGCAGGAAGCATTTAATTGCCAATTTGCATTTTGGAATTTGATTAACAGCAAAATTATTTTCCAAGGATTCTGACCCTGTTCCCATCACCAAGCCAGTATACATTGTAACAATAAACTTCCATGACTCCCCCCATCCCTCGCTTTCCTCTGCACATCCTTTCCCCTTTCTCTCATTTATTTGTGTTATTCTGACAAATGACTATTAATTAGAGCATTTTTCTCCTTTCCCTTTCAAAAAGAGCTCATAGCATTCCAGTGTCAAGCCGGGATGTTACTATGCTCACAATCGCATCTAATTTGGGCAGGCTCCACAGGCAATTGGCAGTCACACTGATCTGTCTCATTTGGACCAGGTCATGGCTTTACTGCTAGGAGCTTGGGCCATCTGGGGGATGGGAGAGAAGGGAAGATACCTTGCTTGGGCATCCTGGCCTGGAAAAGACAAGCTGAGAAACTAAGTCCATTTTCAGGAAAATTACCAGGTCATAGAATTCAGAGAAGGGCCATTAAGATCCTACAGATTACTCACTTTATAGAAGAAGAAACTGCTACCCAGGAGAAGGGACATAGAATCATAGGCTGAGAGCTGAAAGGGACCATAGAAGTTGCTGAGTCCATTCCCCACATTTTCCTTTGAGTGAAGAAACTGAGACCCAGAGAGGTTAAGTGATTTGTCCTGTGTAACACAGTAAGTGTCTGAGGCAGGATTGAAACTGAAGTCTTCCTGCTTAAAGCCCCAGAATTCCATGCACTGCTCTATCCAAATTAGACAGAGTTTTCTTGTTTATGAATTTATCACCTCCCAGACAGGAGGGTTAATCAAAATGTGTATGGGTTTATTCTTCTGTGGGCCATACCTTTGCTCAAACTCGTCCTCCTGCCTAGAAATGAGTCCCCTTTTGGGTCCTCCTATCTGAATTTCACCCATCCTTCAATGTCCAAGTCAAACACTACCTCTCCATGAAGCTACCTACTGTCAGTACTCTTTGAGGAATACTCAGCAACACTGAGCCATCGTTTCACTGTGTGAGGACACACTTTAGTGAAGTGGCTAACTGGAGTTAGCATTTGGCATTAGGCAAAAATCTGAGATGGGCGATGGGCAGGTCCTGGATAAAATTATGTAAAATTCTCAGTTTGGGGCCCTCCTTCTTTCCCTGTCAGTTCTCCTACTAGTCCATGGCTCCTGTGCTGAGGCTCCCCTCAAATGAGACATTTGTGAAGTGCTTAGTGTAGTGCCTGTGCTGAGTAGGTATACAGTAAGTCCTTAATGAATCCTTATTTTCTTCCTCCTCTTCAGGGTCTCGCTCTTAAGCCACCATTCAGGTGACCTTCAAACAAAATGTTAATGATAACTAAAACTTCTTATAGGTATTTTCTGAGTTCCAACTAACTTGGGTCAAAAGGGTGCTGATATGGAGTAGGGGTAATTCCTTGGCAAGAGGGGAGAGGGGCATGATCACTTCCTCCCTGAGGTGGCCACCATCCTCATTCCCTTGTTTAGTCATGTCTGACCAGCATGCCATGGACAAAGTCCGTGGGGTTTTCTTGGCAAAGATACTAGAGTGGTTTATCATATCCTTCTCTAGCGTATCTCCATTTTTAAAGATGAGGAACTAAAGTAAATAGGGGTTAAGTGACTTGCCCAAGATCATACAGCTTAGAAAGCATCTGATTTCAGATTTGAACTCAGATCTTTCTGACTCCAGACCCAATACTCTATCCACTGCACCATCTAACTGCCCCTTGGCATTCCTTACCTTGAAGCAAGTCTTCCAGAGGCACAGTTCCAACCATCCCTGGAGGCTAGTGGCAATGGATCCCCATCTCTGGTGCTGCCTACCTTTTCTCCTACTCTTGTGAGGTTGAGGGCCAGGACTCTCTAGACAACACCAGACCCTTTCTGGCTCAGCTGCACCCACAAGGGAGTGTACTCCAGCTGACAATGAATTTGTCCCAGGTTCAGATTGGGTAAATAGCATCTTAACATAAGAGAGTAAAGTATGAAAGAATGAAACAACAATAATATAATAAAAAGTGGTGGGACTGATGTTTTTTTGTAGGAGTTCTACCCAACCTTCCCTGAAATCATATCTAGTACATGGCTCTAAAGCCAAAATGGAGAGTGCTAATTCAGCCACTTAATGGATCCAGGTCACCCATCAAAGGCCATAAGCAGGCCTCCTGGTCACTCTGCCCAATGACACAGCTAACAAGGGTTGGAGTTGGCACATTTGATATTCACAGAATCAACAGGCTCAAACCTGCATATAATCATGCAAACATAGATATACACACATAAAAGTCTGAATACTCAGGAACAGATACACACAGATATAAATGTGGACAAAGGAGAGGACCACCAGAACACCTAATGCAAAGCACTGATCTAGTCAGTAAGACCTGAATTCAAATCCTGCCCCGGGCAACTCATTTAACTTCTCTGGACCTCAGTTCCTTCAGTAAAATGAGGGGGCTGGATTCAATGGCCTCTAAGGTCCTTTTCAGTTTTAAATTTATGATCCTATCACCTGCCCATCTTGTGCCCCTGAAGCTCTTTTGCTGTGTTCAAAGTTGCCCCAATGCTCTGAAAAAGAGCCCAGGCCTCTCTCTGTCTCCTCATCTTCTCCAGGGCACTCCACTCCTTCCTGGTTTCCCAGCCCCATAGTTACATCCGGCAAAGGGGAGTGCTAATAACAACAGCCATTGTTTCCACCTGTTTCCACCGTGACTCGCTTCTTCTAAATGCCATTTTAGACTCTGTTGAACAGTGAAGGAAACATGCTGTGCAGGCTTGTGTGAAAAAAGGAGAAAAGAATGAGCAAGAGGATAGTTGGAGTGTGAAAAGGGGCGCATAACTAAGTGACTTCCCATTCCAATAGCCACACATGAGAAGTACATAATTGCTTTTAGCACAGTAGGATTGATGGAGATACAAAAGGTCAAATCAGGGATTCATTCCATAATATCTTTGCTAAGCAGCAACTTCAGATGTGGCAAAAGCATATTCATGACTTGAGTAGCTGGAGTGGCAGACTGGCTTTTCAGATGGAGGCCATGTGTTCTCTATTTGATGTGTGCCTGCCGCGGTGATTGGAGTCATGGGGAGAGAGTGACTTCTCAGTACTCAACAGACTTCTGGTCATGAATTGGACCAAATAGAATACTTGGTGGGCAGCTGAGATAACCATGCTAAGTGAATTCCATGTTCCTCCCTACCCACCCCTCAACATCGGATGTGAGGTGAGGAATAATGGTCAGATTAGTAACCTGACATTCAAGGCTTTCCACAATCTGTTCCCAACCTACCTTTTCACTTGTCTCTTGCCATTTTCTATAACGAATTTTTTGCTTCATCCAAGTTGATCTACTTACTGTCTTTTGAACACAATGTTAGTACTTCCACCTCTGCACCATTGTTTGCATGGGCCTCCCTTCTCCAAGTATGATAGGATGTAATGGGGGACATCCCCTACCAGATTCAGAGTTATAATATCTGGGTTGGGATCTCAGCTCAGTTTCTAGCTTTCTGTGGAAAAGTCACATCACTTCTCTAGCTAGATTTTCCTCATCTGCAGGGATAGGACCAGGTGATCTCTAAGGTCCTTTCCAGTTTTCAGTGATAATAAACATACACAATGCCCTCCCACATCTTTTTTGGCTGTTGAAAGTCTCCTATCCTTTAAGACATAGATTAAACCCCACCTCCTTCGTGAAGCTCTCTCTGACCTACCCCAGCCCACAGCGATCTCTTCTTGCTCTGAACTCCTGCAGTACTTCCTGTCTGTACAACATTTGTCCTTTAATCACATATTGTCTTGTATTTTTTAACATATAGAATTTTTCTCTGTAAGAAGAGGATAATAATGTTTTCCTTACGTTATAGGTTTATTGTGAGGTTGAGATGGGATAGTGATGCAGTTTGAAGGAGGTTCAGGGACCCCTCAAAGACTATATGTAAAAGAAAGTTATAAGCCATAAAGGATTGTACAAGTACAGGAGTTAACACCGCAGTGTATAGAGTGCTGGGCCTGGAGTCAAGAAGACCAAATCTTCCTGAGTTCAAATCTGGCCTCAGACATTCACTGGCTGTGTGACCCTAAGCGAGTCACTTGAGCCTGTCTGTCTCAGTTTCCTCGTCTGTCCAGCGAACTGAAGAAGGAGATGGCAAATCACGTTAGTGTCCTTGCCAAGCAAAAGTCACTGTCAAACATAACTGAAATAACTGAACAATAAAAAGCAACAAATACAGGCCAAAAGACCTTCCCTGCCCTTAAGGAGTTTATATTTTAATAGGATTAGACAGTATATAAAAGGGAGCCACAAAGTGTGGGGAGGGATGGGGAGGAAAGTGACCCACAAAAGGGCATCGAGGAAAAATCTAGAGAGCCAGGAGCAGAAGCAGAAGAGGGGTAAACCAGAAGGAAAAAGGGAATTCTCTGTTTTGTGGAAGGATGTCTCAGAGATGTTCCTTAGAATGACAAATAAAGGAGTTCCTGGAATGAGAGAATTGAGGGGAGCAAGATAGCAAGTAGTTAATTGATTGTCTCCACCTTGTGACTCAAATTTGGAGCTAGATCATTTCCTTCTCTAATAAGTTATGGGTGTAGTCCAACCTCTGTTCCATGAGAAAACTTTGTTCAGTTGTGGGAGTTGAGAGAAAACGTCCTTGCATTGTCTGAATGTAGATCTGCATGACTGGGAAGCCAGACCCACCTCCACCTGCTGCTTAGAGAACCCGAACTAAGGACCTCGGCCATGAGGACCAGAAACTTAGATTCAAAGAGCGATAGAAGAAGTTTTCTCACAATCCCTACGTCTTATCTGAAAACTGGCCTCATACTGATCAATCAGTTATTGTTTCCATAGTTCTTTGACTGTTCATAGACACTTGGGAGGAGAGGGACACCTCTTTTTCTGAATTCAGGGAACCATACCTGTTCACTCTTCCCCTCCCAACTTGGAAAGTGCCTCATCTTTCATCCAATTAGAAATCAGATTATCTTATATTGTATTGTTTCCTTTTAATTAATTGGCCTTATTTAGTTAATTGCTTTTAGTGTATAAAGCCTGTATCACTCTGTATTTGGGGTCCAGGCCCAAGCTGAGGGGGTCTGGTCCCACTTTGCTGGCCAATTGGCATACATTGCTTGATGAACTGGTATGCTTAGAAGATGAAACCTTTGTTTTCTCAGTCATTTCACCTTTCACCAGCCACAACAGGCAACAAGGAGCCAAGGGTCATTTGGGCATCTCACATTACAGGATTCATGATAGTTATTCACAAAAAGATCACCATGAAAATATTTGCATCTTTTGTATCAATGTCGGTTACAGAGGATAAAGAAGTGTTTAAGTTCTACAAAGAATTAGAGCCTCCAAATTAAATTAACATACACTTTGATACTCAGTGTTGTCAATGTAAAGATGGGGATAAGCAATAACAGTGATCACAGTAGAAATCATGAATAGATGCAAGAAAGGTCAAAGCTTTGTGGTACACAGAAACTTCATGCCTCTACATCATGAGCATTTTCTTTGAGAAAAGAAATCACTAGGCACTGAATGACATTCTTAAAATAAATGAAATTGATTCTATTTTAACAGAAAGAAAAAGATCCATTACTGAATTTAATCCTGAATCAGTAGTTTGTGTACAGTCGCACCAAGAATCATTAGAGCAAAGATCAAAATTAGTACAGAACTAGAACAAAGGAAAATGAGGAAAAATATGGTAAACAGTTGAAGTAACTTAATTCTAACCTATTCAAACAAGCTATTGTTAGTGAAAAATAGACAACAATGTAAATAACATTGATGCACTTAAAACAGTTCCACATAGAAGTTTAGCCTATCTGAATCAATTGACAGTATAGGGTGGGAGACAAAGGAGCAGGCATTTATTTAGCACCTACAATGTACCAAGTACTATGCTGCACATTTTATAAATGTTACCTCATTCGCTCTATAAAGAGACCAAAAGAGACTAAAAATGCCTTTATCAGCAAGTGCTTCACTTACTTGCCAGTCAGAGAGAGATGGAAGCCCACAGTAACACCACTTTAAAATGAAAACTTTTTTGTAAAAACTTACAGAGAAGGATGATGGAAGATGCTGCACAATATTGGTCCCATAAAGCAAGGAGAAGCAGTGGAAAGTAAAACTAGGTTGAACATTGCTTGCTGAGAGAACCAAAGTAGAGTCATTCTGAGAAAAAACAAAAGAAAAAAGATAGAAAAGATCTGCAGAGACTTTAAAAAATAGCTAATGGCTTCATCACCAAGAAAAACAACAGTAGAGCCATTATCCTCAAACTTTAACCTCACAGTCATGGATTTATAGAGGAAGAAGAAATTATACTAAAGGGAACCATGGGAACAGCATCTGAGTTAGACAATGCATATATTCAAGTGTATATACAAATGATGAGTGAGGAATAATTTATTCCACAAGGGATCAGAGGGAGAGAAAGATACCAAATTCTCAGCTCTTATTGGTACTTAAAAAAAAAAGTGATAGAGAGCACCAGTAAGTATTGATATTAGCCTGTGTAGAACTTTTTTGTGCAGATCATCTATACAAGTGCTGAAGATTTCCTTTATGAAAGATGTAGACAAAAGGCAGCCTTTTGCAAGCAGTATTCCACAATGAGCCACATCTTTACTATCACACAATGGACTGAAAGACAGAGAATATAAAACCCTCACCAGGCTTATTGTTTGTTGAACATGAAAAATATTTCATTCAACAAACACGTCCTTAAAGATTTTCTTCCAATTTATATATCTGTCATATATCTATAGATCATATTCAAGATTCCTTGAAAGATATTATAGAAATGGCCTTGTTTTGCAGCCCACAAATCATAAACATCAGGCAAGACATGCAACAAGGAAACATGTTCACCAAAAGTGTTTGCCAGTCTCATGGAGGAGACCAAGCACAAAGTCCAACTTGAAGATGAATTCCTTGTGGATGATGAGATCCTTCAGAAGATCCTATGTGTGAATGACGTTGTGTTGGTTGTAAGTCCTTGAACATTGTAGAGCCTCCTGGGCAAGATCTGTAACCACTCAAAAAAATTGGTCTAACAATTCACATAGGAAAAACCAAGGGGATGAAGACAGTCTAGTGCCCATATTATGGAATAGACTTGGATAGACAATCTACAAGGCTGAGTCATCATTACCTATACCTGTAAGAGACACTGAAAATGTACAATCAGATGAACCTAGAATTAAACTGGAGGAGAGCAGGACAGATTATTTTTAGGTCAGATCCAAAATTGTCCAGAAAACAAAGGCCCATATTTTTAATACTAATACTCTAACAATATTATTTCAAGACTATGGCACATAAGACTTAATAGTCTCCAAAGAAATGAAAATGAATATAATACTGGAGACAATCAAAAGATACATGGTGAGGGAGTGCAAGCTACAACATATAAAGAATAAGAAACAATAAAGCAGTACAGAATGTCATCAGGGAAATATAGAATCAAAAAAAGAAGGTGGACTGGCCCCACAGAAATAGAAAGGAATAATGAGTGGGCTGCCCAAATGGTCGCCTTCTATTCATTTATGACAGCTAGGGGCACAAAAGTCCTGGAGTGAGGAAGACCTAAGTACAAATCCAGCCTCAGAGACTTACTGTGTAACCTTGAACTTAACCTCTGTCTGCCTCAATTTCCTCAGCTGTAAAATGGGAATCATAATAGTACCAACAGACTCTTTACATATATCATCTCATTTGATCCTCACAACAACCCTGGGAGGTAGGAGCTCTTCTTATCCCCATTTTACAAGTGAGGAAACTGGAGCTGAGAGAAGTTAGATGAGGAACTTGTTCAGAGTCACAGAGCTAGTAATTGATGCAAGATTTGAACCCCAGTCTTCCTGACTCCGAGTTTAGTACGTCATCCACTGCACCAACTGGTCTCTCCTGGCTCTGAGTCCCTGTCCTTCTACTTCATTTCTCCCTTTGTCAAAAGGAGCTTGTGAACCACTTGGCCTTATCTGATCACACAACCTTGACCGGCCCAGCTGTTGCATCCATGCCTCTCATCACTATCTAACTGCTCTGACACACAGGGCTAGGATAAACCTTGACAGCTTAAATCCTCCGTCCCCCTTCTTTTAGGTAGCCCTAACCCTAATCCTATATTTGAGTGACCACTAATAGAAACATAGGATGAAGAGGGATTTGTTCACCACATCCAAATATACTAGACATCAGGGAGAGTTCCACCTTGAAGCTTGAGAAAGAATAATTTAAGATTGATAAAAGGAACCAGTATTTTATAAGTCAGATATAAATTTACAAAACTCATTGTCCAAGATACTACTAGTTGAAAATATAAATGAATTGTTAATCATGCAGATCAAATTTTTTTAAAAAAGTAAAATAAGAATTTATATAGCACCTGTAAAATATATATATATAAATTCCAGAAGAGCTTAGCTAAGATACTTCATAAGGAATTGGTCATATAATCTTGGGCCTCAATTTCCCCATCAACCAATCAACATTATTAAGTGCCCACTACCTGCTAGGCATTGTTTTAAGCTCTGGGGATACAAAAAGGTTCAAAAGGCAGTCTGTGCCCTCAAGAAGTTTATAATCTAATGGGGAGCTTACAATTATCAGTAAAATAGGAATAATGTACTACCTGTCCCCACTAGATTGTTGTATTGGAAATGCTTTATGAGCTGTTAAATGTTACAGAATGCAAGTTGTTGGGACTTCTTGTCCATGTCCTCTCACCCAGTTCGCATTGCCCTTTTCTCAAAGCAATTGGATAATCTTTGGAGGGAAAAAATGCAATGCTTAGGCCAAACTTTCATGGAACTATCAATTCAAATCCTCCTGGAATCCATTTATATTTTCAGCAAAAATTGCACAGCCAGTAAGCCAACTAGCATTTATTAAGGACCTACAATTTGCCAGGCAATGGGGACTCAAAGAAAGGCAAAGTGAAGAAAAACACACCCAATGTAGTGATTTTGACCATGACAGTGATTATAAAGACAGTAGTGACAATGATAAGGTTGGTAAAGAGGATGAAGGTGCTCAAGTCAAGTCAACTAACATTTATTAAGCACCTACTATATACCAAGCACTATACTAAATGTTAGTAATACAAAAAAACAGTCCTAAATTTGGGGTGACCTGAGAGGGAAGGTTAAGGATAATGAAGAAAGCCTTCTTGCAAAAAGTAAGATGTTAAGTGGGACTCAAAGGAAGTCAAGATGATAGGGACAGAGATGAAGAAGGAGAGGAATGAGAGACAACCAGTGAAAATGCTTGCCTATGGAGTTGGGAGTATTTTGTGTAAAAACAAGGAGACCAAGTACCACTGGCTTGCAGAGTATATGGGGGTAGTAAGGTATAAGAAGAATGGAAAACCAAGGAGAGGCTGGTTTATTAAGGACTTTGAAGGCTAAAACATAGTATTTTATATTTGATCCTGAAGATAAAAGGGAGCCACTGAAATTTATTAAATAGGAAGTGTGAGATATAGCCAGACTTGTGTTTTAGGAAGATCAATTTGACAACTGGGTGAGGGATGGATTAACAGAATTGGGAAACCTGTGGCCTCAAGGCCACATGTGGCCCTCTAGGTCCTTGTGTGTTGCCTTTTGACTGAGTCCAAGTTTTAAAGAACAAATCTTTTTCTTAAGGGGATTTGTTCTGTAAAGTTTGGATTCAGTCAAAGGACTGTATTTGAGAACCTAGAGGACCACATGTGACCTTGAGGCTGCAGGTTCCCCACCCCCGGATGAGGATATGATGCATTATTGGAGTATTACTTGAATTGATGAGATTATAACTTTATTAAAGGGTCAAAGTATTGTTACTTCAAAATTCAATACTTCAAGAATCTGTAATTTCATTGATGTGGACACTCTCTTGATTCTTCAAGTTTCTGTGACTGAAAAATTAATCACTGAGATCTCTAAGAAGGATTTCCCTAGATTACTTATTTGGCCCCTCATAATCATTTATTCAATTGAATATCTACTATAGACAAACAAGGCAGGTCTTTTGCCATGTACAAGATATTACAGGGGATATTGGGAAGAATAAGAATGTTCCCTGCCCTCAGAGAGCTTATAGTATGATCGGTAAGATAGATAAAGATATACACAAATAATTAAAATGTAAGTGAAGTGGAGAGTTGGTTTAGAGTGTATCCCATGGAGTTGGGCATTCATGCTTTGGCACTATGGGGAGGCATCTGTGTGCTCTACTCTTACTAAGGTCATGGTTGGACCTTTGTGTGCTAGATTGGATCAGTGACTGTTGTCAGCCAACTCAGACCAGTCCAGTGGTTCAGGCTTGGCATTAGAATGCAATGAAATATCCACGGACCATACAACATCTAATAAAAAGTGTTTACTTAGCAATACAAATGCAATGCATATACAGCCCTGATTCAAGTGAATAAAGTTCCTCTTTCCATTCACACTTGTCATATGCTGTAGAGCCCAGGTTAGAAAGAGGTATTGACTTCAAGGGCAATGAGGATTCTGTCAAGCCTGAGAAGTATTGACTCTTCACTGACTGGGTCTTTAATACTCCAAGAGAACAGGAAATGGCTCAAGCCTTAATCCCCCAGGCTAATCACCTCTTGAGGATGATTTTCCAGACTCTCTAAGTAGAAACTATCTCAGTTTACATGAAACAAATGTTCCATCTCCCTCAGCAAATGAGATTTTCTGGACCCTCTAGATCTTTGTTAGAAGTTTCCAATCCATTTTGGTACCTTGCCCCACCATGGGTGTCAAGGACATAGCCAAGGACCAGAGCATGTGTCCTTCTCCAAAGTAGGCATGTCCAGCTCCACGAGATGTGCTCCAACCCCCAACCCATCACAACACTTCTCTAGAAAAATATTCTCCCTGGCCTTCTCTCTGGTAGGGAAACCAAATTGCCCTTCTCTAACCTTGACCTACTCTCCAGCCTATGGTTTTGGTCACATAACCCCATTTTTTTCTCAAGTTTCCCTTGTTATCATCCTCATTCTCAATTGTTATGGTTTAAAAATATGGCTCATTATGTCTAATGGGGGAGAAGAAAGCAAAGGCATTCCCTTCCATTTTTGAAAGCAAAACCATATACTCTCTCCTGTGTTAAGCAACAAGTACTGTCAAATTGCAGTTTTTCTGAGAAAGTTGAAGCAATAAAACAAATAAAAAAAATATAATATATTGACATATATAACATATTATGTATGCATATATAATATATATTATAATAATACAATAAAATAAAACATTTTCTTCTCTGCAGGGAAAAATCTCCAAATATCACACATATCATCTGCAGGGGTGTTAAGTGCATTTTCAGGCTTCAGAAAATACACCCTGTGTCAGGTTCATAATTTTATTAGCCTATTGTATGGAATGAGTGGGTTTGTCAGCATCACCATTATTTCCAGCCTCCTTTGGGGATTTAATCACCTTCCAGTCTATTTGTGACTATGGTTTGCTATTTCAAATTACATTAAGCTAAAATTAGACTCACAACTTACACTCTGGGAAATAAACATGCAACGTGACTCAACAGAGTGGTGTAGCTACTTAAAGGTGGGGTGTCACTTCTGACAGATACAAAGGCAAACCCCTCCCTCTCCAACAAACTGTAAGTTATAGAAAGGATTCAGAACAACTGATTTCTATAAGATTTTTTCTATTTTTCTAAAAATGTTTTAGTGGTTTTTTAAAAAATTAGTCACTTCCCAATTTCCCCAGCCCCCAATAGAATTCTTCCTCACAACTGAGAGATATAGTTAAGTAAACCAAATTAAAACATTGGCTATTTCAAAGAACGAATGCCCCACTCAGCATCTGTAGTCCACTAAGTCTCTACTAGGAGAGAAAAAGGAAGGAGAAATGTTTCATCATCATCATGGAATCAAGATTGGGCATTGAATTGATCTGAATTCAAATGTCTTTCATTTTCTTGTATATATTTCTATTGGTTCTGTTTACTTGGTTTCAGATTTTTATCAAGGCTATAACCAGGTATAGGAAATATTAAGGAGAGGCACACATGTTTTTGCTGACCCTCTCTCCTTAGAATGCCCATTCTCCTATCTTCCATCTACCAAAACTCTATCTGTCTTTCAAGGCCCAAATCAGTGATCATCTTCTGCATGAAGTTTTCCTTGACTACCCAGACTATAGCCCTTTTCCTACTTCTTTGAATTACAGCATATATTGGATATGCTTCTCACTTGACAATGAATTATATAGAGTCTTGTATTTGTAGAAAATGTTAGTTCACCAAATAAATTAGAGATTAGAGATCATTGTCATGACCTTGGGATTTAAGGGGGGCTTTGAAGAAGACTTAGCCCAGCCATTAAGTTCAAAGCAACAGGCCCTTATTTTGTGGGGTTCAGGGAAAGTTGAGTGACTTAACTGGAAATTGTCAAAGCTTAATGTATGAAGAGTAAGGCAGGGGCAAGGGAAGAACACTAGGGTGTTCCCTACCTTCCTACCTTCCCAAATTGGAGTATTAGCCAACATCTCCATAACTGAATTGGGAAGGGAAGGGAAGGGAGATCTCTAAAAAGTCTAGCATGACCTCACAGGAAGGGAGGAACCAATTGGGGAGGGTATATAGTAGGTGCAAGTTTCCAGCATGAAAAGCTATAGGTGTAGAGGATTCCAGAAAAGGAAGGGCATAGAAGAGAAGAGAGGAGGTAGTGGTATCTAAAACAATGATAGTCTAAAAAAAAGAAGGCTAGTGAAAAAAGACCAAACTAGACAATTTGGGAAATACTGCTTGTGTATTCATTTTTGTAAGGGGTGTGTGTGTATGTGTGTGTGTTTTATCATTGTAGGTTGTGGGTACATCCACATGGGTTTGTCAAAATGAAACTTTCCAGGAGACATAAATAGAAGCTAAACAGAATATCCTCCACCCTTTTCCAAGGGAGACTTTGTTCCTACCAGGACAGGATCAGGAGACTGGGGCATGAGACTAATCTACACTGCTTTCCTCAGAGAGGGTAAACCAGGCTAGAATTATATCCATCTGCCCTGCTAAATATTGCTAATCTAGGGGAAATGTTTTAGTTTCAAGTCACTTTTCCTAGTTATTCTCCCTTAATGGGGAAGGAATACTCCAAGCTATATTGAAAGTCTTGGCTCCCTTCTCATCCAATGCTAGTTATACAAAGACCATCCATCAAACATAGTGAATAGTGGATAAATCCACTTATCCAAACTGATAGCAAATAGAAATCAGAAGAATAGTTCAGATTAGCACATACCAGATAAAAAAGAGAATGAATGATATCTCCCACTGAGAGCTAGATATTCCAACTCAACCAAAAAAGTGTTCCCAATCTCACCCAAGGGAAACTTCTCCCTAGGTTCTAATGCAGCAAGTTGAGAATAGAGGCAGTTCCTCTACGTGAAGGCCTTTTTTCCTGGAATCTTTCTCTCCCTTCAGGGGCTTATCCTTGGAGACATCTTGGAGCCACATGGGTATGTCCTCTCTTAAAGACGGAAAGTCAGAAGAAGAAAAAATAGCTCTCTTCTCTCCAAGTTCTCTTCGGTGCTGTGCCTCAGGCAGGCATGGGGTTTCGAGTAATCATTCTTTCCACCAGTGCGTGGAGTCTTATGGGAATGTCTGGGCTTGAGCCCCAGGTTACACTTTTTTGCTAAATCCAATGTCCTTTTTTCAATCTTCAATCTTTTCCTACCTCTCTGTAGCATTGATGTAGGTGACCTACTGGATCACTCTTATCCCTGGGCTTTTGTGACATTGCTTTCTCTTGGTTCTTCTACTCGTCTGGCTACTCCTTATCATTCTCCTTTGCAAAATCTTCATCTTCATCCCTAACCTGCTACCTACGCATAGGTATGTCCTAAAGTTCTGTCCTAGGTCCTATAGCTTCTTCTTTCTCTACACTCTTTCTTAGTGATTGCATCAGCTCTCATAATTCAACTATCATGTCTATGAAGATGACTTTCAAATCTACATATTCATCCATTATGCCTACTCAGTTCTTGTCCTACATCTCCAGCTGCCAATTGAACTTCAACTGGATGACTCATAAGCATTTCAAACTTAGCTTAACAAACTTAAAAGGGTCAAAACAGAACTCATTAACTTTTCCCATCCCTTTACTTAACTTCTCTATTACTTGTTGAGGATACTATCATCCTCCCAGTCACCCAGTTCCATAAACTTGGAATCATCCTTGACACCTCCCTCTTCCTCTACATAATTTCAGTTGCCAAGTCTTAATCACATCCCCTTCTCTCCCCTCACATAGCCACCACCCAAAGGATCAGGCATGAAAAATGCTATCCACCTCCAGAGAGAGAACTGATGAACTCTGAGTGCAGACTGAAGCATAGTTTTTCCACTTAATTTATTTTTCTTGGTTTTGTGTGTATGTTTTCTTTTGCATCATTGCTAATAGGGAAATGTTTCACATGACTTCATCTATATAATCTATATATTGCTTACCTTCTCAAGGGGTGGGAGAGAGGCAGAAGGGAGGGAAAGAATTTTGAACTCAAAATTTTTTTAAAAGCAAGTTTTAGAAAATATAGTTGGGAAATATTTAACAAGATATAATAAACTAAACCATTTAGTTTACCAGTTAAAACGGCACCCATTTTAAACAAGGTTCATTTGCTGCTGAAATAGATTACTTACATTTTAAGTGATTGTGTGTGACCTTCAGCTATACCTTTCTGGACCTCACTCTCCTCATCTGTAAAATGGCAGGATCAGACTAAGTGAGATATAGACTCTCTCAACACTAATATTCTGGGATTCTAGAATTCATGCCTACCTACCTATGCATTGTTACAGTGTAACTATGTCTTCTTTTCCCTTTCCTCTCACTCTCCATTCCAACAACAACTTCATGGTCAGATTTTGTAACATCTGAAGTCTCTATTTTTTTCTATGAATCATGATGAACGGGAGAGTATAAGAAGCAGGTGTGGGATGGTGTGGGGAGAGCTTTTCTAGGCAGCTAGGTAATACCATCAATAGAGAACTAGAACTAGGGTCAAGAAAGTCTGGGTTCAAATCTAACCTCTATCACTATCACTATGAGCGTTGGCTCACATCACTATGAATCTCTGCCTCAGTTTCCTCAACTGTAAAATGGAGATAATTGAGTTCTCATGAAGATAAAAGAAAATAATATTTGTAAAGAGTTTTGCAAACCTTAAAACACTATGTAAATTCTAGCTATTATTATCATTATCATCTACCATAAGAGACTATTATCTATTCTGATTTTTCGCATGTGAGCCAGTCATCAGGGTGATCATGAGGGTAGATCAATCAATAAGCAATTGTTAAACCCTTTCTACATGTCAGGCACTATGTTAGCAACAATCTCTGCTCTCAAGGAACTGATATTCTACTAGACAGATACAACATGTTCCCAGATGTAGTGCCAATATGATACCCACAGCCGCCACTATGGATATGAATGCATATTTCAAGGATAAATTCACAAAATATAAACTCTTTTCCTCAAAGATGAAACCAAGACATTTTATTCAAATATCAGAAATAGTAACAAAGTAACATCATAATAACAAAAAAATCTGTACATATTGTCAATGCAGGGAGCACAGCCAGCCCCAAACCTTCCCTACATTAGGCCTCCCCACAAACAAGCTCCCTTAGGCAAAATTACTCCCTCTCTTACTCATGCTAGCTGCTCTGCTCTGCTCTGCTTGCTCTCTTTCCCTGCTCGCCTCACTCTCTCTTCCTGCTGCATCCTTCTTGCTCCAGTCATTCAGCAAGCTCCTCTTACCATTGGCTCCATGTGACTCAGGCTGTGGGTGGGCAGGTCACATGGTCAGGGAAGATCTTCAAAATCCCTTACCATTACACCAGATCAGTACATACAGGCTAATAGCCCAAAAATATACACAGGGAAGACCAATGACTGGGCTCAGTAGTGGCCTCTTAAAACTTGAGGAACTCAAGCTGAGCCTTGAAAAGAAGTAGAGGTTCCAGGAAGCACAAGTCAGGAAGGGGGACATCCCTGGCATGGGAACCAATCTGTGAAAAAGCATAGAAAAAAAATAGGAGTTTCACAGAGCTCTTTGGAAGGGGAAGGCACAGCTAGAAAAGGAACTGGGGGGGATAAGGTTCATTTGGATACAGGAATTTGCTGGAGCCAGCCTGGGCTCTCTTTTTAAGTACCAATTATTAAATTTTCAATGTGGACATTTATACCTCCAAGACTGGTAAATGCTACAACTGTGAGAAAACTCCTTGCATCCATCTTTGGATCTCACCAGGTTTCTGGTCAGCATAACCTAGATCCTTGGTTATGGGTCTCTAAAGAGCAAGGAAAGGTGGTCCCATTTTCCAGGGCTAGGTTCAAACAATGCAATAAAGTTTTCTCCCAATTCCCACAATTGGATAAAGTTTTCTCACAAGACAGAATTCAGACTAGATCCATAATGGAATGAAAACTAAGGTAGTTCCAGAATTGAATCACAAAATGGAAGGTTGAAAACTAAAAATAAATAATTAATTTTTTGAAAAAAATGGGGAAAGTGTGGATCACACAATTCCCACAATTAACTACTTGCTGTATTAATTCCCTCAAATCTCTCACTATATGGATAGGTAAGAAGAAGCAGAAAGTCATGACCAGAGAACAGATCTTTGGTCTAAGCAGTCTATTAATCAGAATCACAGAGAATCTGAGTGAACACATAGTACAGAAGAGAAGAGAAATGAAATCCTAGATTGTAGTATCCTTATCTTTCCTTTTTTGCAAGTTTCATTTGAAGTTATAAAACATATAAGTATGTGCTTCCCCAGGGAGGGATTCCTGTGTCCAAATGAGTTGTCTAAACGAAGTTTATGGGTAACCATGAATGACTATCTCTGGAATCTGACCCATCCTTTCCAAGGAAGACTTTGATACCTGTGTGGAGGGCAGAAAGAGAAGGGCCATGAAACTGGCTACTCTTGTTCTTTTCTGAAACAGGATACTAGACTATGAGAAGGCAAAAGAATAAGCATTGATATGCTTATAAAGTGTCTACTATGTGTCAGGCACTGACTATGTATGCTAAGTGCTTTGCAAATGTTGTATCAATCTCACTCTCTAAATATCACTGGTCTAGGGCTAGAGCATATTTTTTAGGTTCAAAAGTAGCAAAGTGCTAGATTCTTTTGTCACTATATCTTAAAAGAGTGGGGTAACCTGGGCTCATACTCACAGGCTTGACTCCTTCCTACTAAATGCTGGTTACACAACAGACCATCACAAATAGTGACTATAGTAAATAAATCCATGTATCCAAGGTAGCAAACAAAAATCAGAGAGATCTCACAGATTAGAATCTACATGAGTGAACAATCTCTTTAAATGGGAGCGAACTGAGGTTTTGCTTAACTGAGAGGAAGGCCCCAAACTCACCCAAAGGGAAATATCCTCGAATCTCCAGGGAATGATCAATTAATCAATAAACATTTATGAAGCACATACTATGTGCCAGGCACTGTGCTAAGTATTGGAGACTAAAACAAACAAGACAAATTAGAAATTGGGGTCATCTTAAAGATGGTTTATATACTTGCTTTTCAATGTCTTTTTCCCCCATCCTTGAAAACAATCTGGAACAACACAGATCTCTCTTGAGAAGGAATAAAGAATTCTCTCATTTCCAAAACTTTCAAATCCTCACTTACCCTGACACAGACTCACATCACTGAGACATTGTTCTCTATGCCAATTAGGAGAATCTTATACAAAATGCTCTAGGCTCTTGTATGGGAACTGGTCAATGGGAGCCTGGTCCCTAAAATAGTCCCTGTAATACAAACATCCCCTCTTTAAGAATGATAACAGCATCCCTTTACACCAGGACCAATTTAGCAAGGACCTATGGTTCATTAGTGGGAAAAATTTCCCCTACTCAGATTTGCCCTTTGGAACCCCCCACCCCATAATTTAATAGTCTTGGAGAGTTTCTTGAGGTTCTAAGAGATTGACTGATATACCCATAGTCACACAGTCAGTCAATGTTAAAGGAAAAAATTAAAGCTGGGTCTTTTAGATTCCAAGCCTGGAGTTTTATCCTCTATATAAATAACCATTATATCCCCAGAAATTGCTATTTGAAGGAAGAAAGATATTAACTCTTAGAGTTAATTTTACCATATACCAGGAACAGAAGTAAGTACTTTGCAGAGTTGGATAGAACAGATGTATTCCTATTGGAATGGTGCTTAGCACAGTATAATTCCAACCTGACTGATCCATCAGGCTGACATGCACTGGTCCCTCTTCCCTTCTAAGTAATTTTACAAACTCCTGAAAGAAATGCCGAATTACTGTTTTACATGTAAATTCCTACTCATAGCTCACTGCTACTCACAAAGGGCTAAAAAAAAAAAAAATCCAGCCTCTGAAGCTTGAGAAGCAACAAAGTACAGATCAATTCTCTGCTCCCTTGCTAATTTTGACCTCATAATTAACACCAAGAAAACACAAATGCTCCATCAGCCACCACCACACCATCCATACGTGGAACCATCAGTTACAACAAATGGAGAAGTTTTGAATGCTGTGGATAAGTTCACTTACCTTGGTAGTGTACTTTTCAGGGACGTCCACATTGACAATGAGGTTGATGCACACATTGCCAGAGCTAGCTCAGTGTTTGGGAAGCTCCAAAGAAAAGTTTGGGAGAGAAGAGGTAGACTGACTACCAAACTGAAGGTCTACAAAGCCATTGTGCTGACCTCATTGTTGTATGCCTGTGAAACATGGACCAGCACCATGCCAGGAAATTGAATCGTTTCCATTTGAACTGTCTTAGGAAGATTCTGAGGATCACCTGGCAGGATAAGGTACCAGACACTGAAGTCTTTGCTCGAGCTGAACTGCCAAGCATTCAAACTATGCTTCAGAGAGCACAACTCCAATGGGCTGGCCACGTTGTTCAAATGCCAAATGTGCGCTTGCCAGAAAGACTATTTTATGGAGAAGAGATACAAGGACACTCTCAAGGTCTCTCTCAAGAACTTTGGAATTGACTGTGCAACATGGGAGACACTGGCACAGGACCACTCAGCATGGTGTGCCCATGTCAGAAAGGGTGCTCTATGAGCAAAGCAGAATTGAGACAGCACAAAGTAAACGTAGGATGCACAAATTTGGAATATCCACCCCAAATATTCACATGAAGTAACTGTGCCCAACCTGTGGTAGAACATTCCTATTTGATATTGGTCTGATCAGTCACAGTCAGACACTCTGAAATTTCACTTTGTCATGGTGATGTCATTTTGGTCCTCTTTGAGAATGAAGGACAACAACCAACCATACCAAGCTATTATTATTATTAAGATCAAACATAAAATCCTTTGGCATTTAAGCTCCAACCTATCTTTCTAGTCTTTTCATATTTTATTCCCCTTTATACATTCAACAAACCAGCTAAATGACCTAATGTCAGTCCTCAGATGTGGTGCTTCACCTCCCAATTCCATGACTCTGTATTAT
Organism: Notamacropus eugenii; assembly: GCF_028372415.1. Taxonomy (NCBI): domain Eukaryota; kingdom Metazoa; phylum Chordata; class Mammalia; order Diprotodontia; family Macropodidae; genus Notamacropus; species Notamacropus eugenii. The sequence goes on from NC_092872.1 coordinate 665,774,665, forward strand.
CTTCCCTTCTCATCTCACCCCTCTGGCTTCCCAGGCTCCCCTTCAAGACTCAGTTCAAATATCATCTTCTGCAAAGAGCCTTTCCTGGTCCTTCATTTCTGATGTCTTCTCTCTGAGATTACTTTTTCATTCACCTTGTATTTGTCTGATGCATACATGGTTGTTTTTTGTTGTTTCCCCCATTAAAACATGAACTTCTTAAGAGTGCTATCGCTGTGCTTGCTGTGTGTTACATGTATTGCTTCCTTAATAAATGTTTGTTGATTGACTGACTGCCCCAGGAAAAGGCAATCTGGGTGGACTGCAATCTGTAAAAATGGTGGAAGTATCCCAAATGATGAGATCACAAAGTCATTGGAGTAATAATGGAAGGATGAGTCTACCCTAAAGAGCCCTCAAGAGATCCAATCCTATCACTTCCAAGGGAGAAATGGAATCAAGGAAGTCTCGGCTTTCTTTTCTTAACTAATCTGTTCTTTTGAGCATTCTCAGGCTCTGGTTGTGGTTTCAGAATTTCAACTTCGTTTTAACTCCTGGTTCTCACTCTTCTCATCCCCTGACTCCATATCTTACAAATACATCCCATCTCCAGAAAGCCCCAGGTCATTTAAAGTTTATGCTTTAATTTGATTTACCTTAATCTTTTCCAACAAATGTCTTACACACACACACACGCACACACACACACACATACACATACACACACACCTCCCAGATATGGCTTTGCCATTAGGTGTCGTTCCCTTAGTGGTTATGGATTTTACATGTTACCGTATAACTCTGAGTTCCCATTTCTGTTTCAGAGATCTTAACAACAATAACTCACATTTACATGGTGGCATAAAGTTTTCAAAGCACATTTCTTGCTACAAATTTGTCAAGCTGATATTGTTGGTGTTATTGTTCCCTTTTAATAAATGAGGAAAGTGAGGCTAGGAAGTGTCTGAAGTAGTATTCAAACTTGGGTCTCCAGAATGGTATCTCCCTCAGCTACATTTACAGATGAGGATGTTTTTCTAAAAGGACCTCTGCGGGCAAGTGATGGATTGCCCCAAGTGGTGATGGTTTTTGTCCCTGCTCTCTCAAATCTATCTCCCTCTTTTTCTCTCTCCTTTCTTGCCTCAGGGATAACTTTAGCTAGTGATAAAGATGGAAAAGAGAACCCATAGACTGTTGACTGCTTTATTAGCTCACTTATCTAGTACCCAACATGCTTATAGAGGGGCAAGAAATTACATTATTCTACTATACCTTTCCCACTATTGACTCTTTTTTCCACTGCAGGAGATCAGGAGACAGGAATGAAAACTTTAATCTTGGTGCAGGAGGTTCAAGACAGCAATACAGCTCTCAATTAGGGGAAAGGATTGAATTACCACATAGTTTTAGGATTGATGTGATGGTTCAAATCTTGCCCTAGACAATTGCTAGTTGTATGACTCTGGACAAGTAATTTAACTTCTTTCAGCCACTGATTACTCATCTATAGGGGCAGTTAGGTGGTGCAGTGGGTAGAGCACCAGGGCAGAAGTCAGGAGGACTTGAGTTCAATTCTTACCTCAGACACTTGACACTTACTAGCTGTGTGGCCTTGGGCAAGTCACTTAACCCCAACTGCCTCATCTTGGGTCATCTCCAGTCATCCTGATGAATATCTGGTCACTGGATTCAGATGGCTCTGGAGGAGAAGTGAGGCTGGTGACCTGCACAGCCCTCCCTCACTCAAAACAAAGTCAAGTGCAAGTCATGTCATTATTTCTCTGATGGCATGGTCTTCTTTGGCAATGAAGGATGAACACACTCATCTATAAAATGGGACTTATATTAGCACCTAGTTAACAGGGTTATTTAACCTATCTTGACCTCATTTAGTTTCCTTATCTATAAAACAGGGATGTTGGAGAGACTTGGGGTCAAATTCTCCCTCTGCCACTTAGCTGCATGGTCATCAATAAGTCATTTTCATGAGGAATGCATAACCCTCACCCTTTCCCCCAAATGAATTTGGGTACCTACTTCTTGAGGGAGGAAGATGATGAGATTCAAATAGATTGGTCATTAATAAACCTATTACCTCAAGTATCCCTTAAAGCCACTTTAGGAGACAAGGAGATTCATGTAGATTGGTCAAAGAAAACTAACTTCTGGGGTTTATGCCCCAGGCAAATGGGCTGAACAACAATAATGATGTGCTTGGATATGACCAAGAATCTGAACTACCCCTGCCCCCTTGCCTATATGGCCCTGGTTACCTTATCTCCCTGCCCATGGCAAGTTTTCCTCTAAGAATCCCTAGTCTCATATCCCCAAGAGATCATAAAAATGGGAAAGGGTCCCACATGTACAAAAATATTTATAGCAGCACTCTATGTAGTTGCCAAAAACTGGAAGTCAAGGGGATGTCCATCAATTGGGGAATGGCTGAATAAATTATGGTATATGAATCTAATGGAGTACTATTGTGCCATAAGAAATGATGAACAAGAAGACTTCAGAGAGGCCTGGAAGGACTTATATGACCTGATGCTGAGTGAAAGGAGCAGAACCAGGAGAACTTTATGCACAGCAACAACCACAGTGTGTGAGAGTTTTTTCTGGTAGACTTAGATTTTTGTAATAACACAAGAACTTCTTACCAAAAAAAAAAAAAAAAATCCCAATGGAGGATCTCAAGGCAAAATGCCTGCCACACTCAGAGAGAGAAATATGGAAGTTACTCACATATTGTAGCAGATCATGTTTGTGTATGTGTATGTGTTTGTGTATCATGTTCTGATTTGTTATACGATTTCTTTCATTTATCTTAGTCTGACTACATAGCATGACTATAGTGAAAATATACTCAATAGGAAAGTATATGTAGAATCTATACAGAATTGTATGCAGTCGTGGGGAGGGAGGGGGGGAGTGGGGGGTAGGTGAGGGGGATAAAATCACAATTGTATGGCAGTGATTGTTAAACATTACAAAATAAAAAAAAAAAAAAAGAAAAGCCCCCCCCCCAAAAAAAAGAATCCCTAGTCTCTCCTGGCTAGCAGTCATCTCCCTTTATCAGGTGTGGGCACCTCCCATAAGGAGCCATCTCCCTTGGGAGAGCCCCCTTTCTCTTGGGTAACTGCCTCCCTTAGGGGGCTGCTACCCTCTCCCTCAAGGCAGAGGAGCCTGCTTGGTATGTTGTGTTACCCCAATAAATGCCTGAGTGAATTCTTTCGAGATGACCCTGTACCCTGACATTTTGGGGGGCCCTTGAATGTCAACAATTTATCATGTCTCAGCCTTACTTGCAGTTATAGCCTCAGAGGCAGCTAGGTAGCCCAGTGGATAGAACACTGAACCTGGAGTTAGGAAGATGTGAGTTCAGATTTTGCCTGACATTTGCTAGCCGTGTGACCCTGGACAAGTCACTTCATCTCTGTTTTGCCTTAATCCATTGGAGAAGGAATTGGCAAATCACCCTAAGACCTTTGCCAAGAAAACCTCATAGACAGCGTGGTTCATGAGGTCATGAAGAGTCAGAGACAAGTGAACAACATGTTATATCAGATAAGATAAAGGTCCCAGGAGACCTCCCTGTTCTATAGCCATGATCCTATGGACTTAGAAAACCCTACCTTACTTACTATATGACCTGTAATAGGTAAGTCCCTTCATCTCTCTAAGCCTTTGATCTGGCCTCTGTAAAGTGAAGCTAATATTCATACTCCTTATGCTAAAGAATTGTGAAGTAAGTGCCTTCATAACTGAGTCATTAATTAGGAAAAGGGAGCAAATGTGATATACTAGGTTTAGGGGCATATGACCTGGATCTGAATGCAGGTTCTGATATTGACTGTCTTGACCTGAGCTTCCCCACTCACCTCAAAGTTTTCTTATCTGTAACCCCAGAGAATAGGATCAACTTGATCTCTTAAGGTCCCCTCTGAGTTCTAAGTCCTATCTTTGGCTCTGTGATTCTACAAAAATGAAAGGCCCTAGATGGGATGGGGAGGGGACAAGAGAGAAGCAAAAGTTTCTAGAGTAACTTCAAGGTTTACATAAGGCTAAAAATAGAGAAACAAACATTTAAGATAGTGACCACTAGGTGGGGCATTGAATTGAGGGCTAGCCCTGGAATTAGGAAGACCCTGAGTTCAAACCCTTACCGAGACACTTAATAGCTGTGTGACGCTGGACAAGTAACTTAACTTCTTTCGAACTGAGATTGCTCATCTATAAAATGAAAATAATATTAACACCTACTTCCCAGGGTAACTTAACCTATCTTAGCCTCAGTTTCCTCATCTATAAAATGGGGATAATAATAATAGTGCAAAATGAAGCCCAGAAGACCTGAGTTCAAATCTATACTCTGACACTAGCTTGTGTGATGCTAGGCAAGTCATCTAAATTCTATGTGCCTCAGCTTCCTAGTCTGTAAAATGGAGAGAACAGTAGCAACTGCCTGATAGGATGGTTGTGAAAATCGAATGAGTTAACATATGTAAAGTAAACTTTAGAGCACTCTATAAATGCTGATTATCATTGTTGTTAATAGTATCTACCTCTCAGGGTTGTGGGGAGGGTAAAATGAAGTAACCTTTGTAAAGCGCTTTGTAAACCTTAAAACACTATATAAATGCTTGCTGTCATCAGGATATTTGGGAGAAAAAGCAGGACTCATTTCTCCTGAAGTGACATGGGCAGACTGTATTGCTATATCTTGGATCTACAGAGAACTTGCGCCATTTCTTCCTTGGGTTGGCAAGTCAAAGAAAAGTGGGCGTTGGATCTGTGTCGCTGCGCAGTCCCCAGCTCAGAGGTCCCACCTCCTCCCTGCTAAACGGAGGCTTTCAATGAGGCTTTTCTACCAATGTAGACTGAAGGCTTTCAGCAAAAACTAGACCTGGGGATTCTGGGACTTTCTAGAGCCCTAGATCAAAGGGTGAGAAGGCTGGGTAGGAGGTGAAACCTACACCTTGCAGCTGATCGAGCCAAAACCTGGTTCATGTTTATTTCTACCATTTCTGCTGTTGCTGCAGGAGGAAATTTGTCTACCTAGAAATAGTTCTGGGATTTTCCCCACCCAGGCACTCAGTTCCACCCTCCTTGGGCAAATTGGAAATTCACTCTGCCCAGAATAGGAATCACTCAGTACAACGGACAGAGGCTCCATCGCGAGGGTAAGCCTGCCATCTAGTGTTCTTCTTAGGGCTGTGCTGATGAAAAAAATACTGGTTTGGCAGCCTACACCCAGATTGCCTGCAGTATCCTGTGTGTGCAGAACTCTGGATATAGGGTATAAAGGAAAAGAAGACATGATCCTTGCTTTCATGGATTCTGATTTGATGAGAAGTGAAGAAACATGGCACCTACCCCAAGGGAACTCCTGTTCTGATGAGATTATGTAACACTGCCCTTAGGAGCTCCTGGAAAAACAGGGAAGAAAAAGATGGCAAAAGATGACCTCTTGCTAGAGATCACTTAGATATCAAAGAAATAATAATAATACTAACTAGCTCTTATGCAACATTTTAAAGTTTGCAAAAGCACCTTTATATGTGTCATTTCAGCTGATCATCTCTACAACCCTGTGAGTTAGGTGCATTTATTATCCCCATTGTGTGGATTAGGGAACTGAGGCTGAGAGAGTATAAAGGCTTGCCCAAACTCACATAGCTAGTAAGTGTCCCTGGGAATACAATGCCACCTAGCTGCCTAAAGGTAAAGACAACTGAACTGAGGTTAAATACAGCAGGAAAAGTTGATAAAGTATACTTCCCCTACTCTCATTTGAGAGATGTGAAAGTCAACTGAGAAGGGGGATATGAAATATTACCATGCTGCCTTTCTTGCCTGGCACAGATTTCTCCTCACCACTCCTCACCAAAAGAAAGGAATATTTATTGATTTAAGCTAAATCTAGCTACACAGGTTCACATAGAGTTGAAAAGGGGAAGGGAAAGGAATAGACATTTAGACATTGCCTACTATGCTCCAGGCACTGTGCTCTCTGGCACTTTCCTGGCCAGAGTGTGAGGAGGAGTCTTAGGGGATTAATTTAGTTTTTTAGTATGGAAGAGTAAGGCCAGAGAAAGGGACTCTACAAAAAAAGTAAATTTATTTGTATGAGGTAAGCAAGTTACAGCAGGACTGACCCTAAAAGAGGAAACTCCACTGACCATTAAAATCCTTAGGAGGCCTCACAATAAAAAAAAAAAAATCAGTTCAACAAACATCTATTAGGTGCCTACCTACAAAGCACCCTGCTAGGCATAGGGGAAGGAAGAAAGGAAGGAAGGAAGGAAGGAAGGAAGGAAGGAAGGAAGGAAGGAAGGAAGGAAGGAAGGAAGGAAGGAAGGGAGGGAGGGAGGGAGGGAGGGAGGGAGGGAGGAAGGGAGGAAGAAATAAACAGACGAATGTTCCTTGCCCTAAAGGAGGTTATATTTTGGGAGGTGAGAAGGGAGATAGAAGAGGTTAACATGCACACAAATAAGTAGATAAAAAGCGTGTGTGTATAATTTTCCATTTGCTCATAGTTTCTTCCCTTAGTCCTCATCTTCTATCACTCTGCCATCTTTTCCCACTAGTTCCTTCTTCACCCCATCTCACACAAAGAGGTAGCCCTTCTTGCCTTCTAAATGCACAAATGGTTCATTCCATCCATCTTCCCCAGCAGATTGCTGCCTCGATTATCCCTACTGTCTCACTCATCTTTAATCTCTCCCTAATTACTGGCTATTTCTCTGTTGCCTACCAAAGTGCTCATGCCTGTCTCATCTTAAAAAACAAAACAAAACAACCCTTGATCATCCATCCTACTAATCAATATCCTATACCTCTGTTTCCTTTTAAGGCTAAACTCCTTGGGAAAGCTGTGTGTGCTAGGTGTCTCTATTTCCTTTTCTCTCACTTTCTTCTAAACCCTCTGCAATTTGACTTCTGAACCCTCCATTCACCTGAAATCATTCTCCCAATGTTAAAAAATGACCTCTTAATAGCCAAATCTAATAACTTTTTCTCAGTCTCCATTCTTTTTATTTTTTTAAGCCAAGAAATCCATTTATTCAATCCTTATCCTTCTTGACCTCTCAGCAGTCTTCGACATTGCCAGTCACCCTTTTCTCCTGGATACTTTCTTCTCTCTAGGTTTTTTGTGATGTTGTTTTCTTCAGGTTCTTCTCTCACCTGAACAACCACTCTTTCTCAGTCTCTTTTCCTGAATCTCACTCCAGATCCAGTCCCCTAGGACTCTGTCCTGGACCCTCTTCCTTTTTTCTCTCTGTATTATCTCACTTGGTGATATCATCAACTCTCACAATTATCAACTATTTATCCAACTCTAACTTCTCTCTTCACTTCCAATCTCAGATGACTAGCTCCCTTTTATACATATCCAATCTGATGTCCCATAGACATCTCAAACTCAACAAGTCCAAAAAAAAGTCAGTTTTTCTTCTCAAGTCCTCCCTATTCCCAACTTCCTTCTTACAATCAAGAACACTACCGTCTTCCCAGTTACCCAAGTTTACAGCTTCAGTATCATCTTCAAATCCTCCTTTTTATACTCACTCATCTAATGCAGCTTACCAAGTCTTGTCATTTCTATCTTTATAATATCTCTTTATCTCACATAGCTGCCATGCTATCCAAGTCTTCATTCCTCATGCCCAGACTACTGCAAGAACCCTCTGGTAGGTCTCCATACCTCAATTTCTCTCCGCTTAAGTCTATACTCCACTCAACTACCAAAGCCATCTTCCTAACATGCAGATCTGACCATGTTACTCAGTGACTCCCTGCTACCTGAAGGATCAAATGTAAAATCCTCTGTTTGGCTTTTTAAAATCAATTGTTTTTTTTTTCCAATTAACAAAAGTCCATCTTTTCTCCTCCCAACTCCTTTTATCTGCAACTTGGCTTTTAAAACCCTTCAGAATCTGGACCCTTCCTACCTATCCAGACTTCTTATACTTTACATTCCCCTCCATATAATCTATGAGCCAGAAACAATGATCTCCGTGTTGTTCATCTTCCACCATACTCCCTTCACTTTTACTTACTTTTCATCCTGGCCTTTCTTGAAATCTCAGCTCAAAACCCACCTTTTGCAAGGGGTCTTACCTGGTCCTTTCTACTACTAATGCCTTATCTATGAGATTATTCCCATTTATAATATATATCTATATTTTATGTAGAGAGTATGTCATTGTTTGCCAGTTACTTCTCCCATTTGAATGTGAGCTCCTTGGGAGAGGGTGAGAGGGACCATATTTTTCCCCTTTCCTTGCATCCCCAGCATTAAGTGCCTAGCACATAGTCAGCATTTAATAAATACTTGTTGACTGACTAATTTCAAGAGTCAGAAATCAGGAAAGGATTCATGTATTTGGGGGGTAACTGAGTTATGTTAGGAAGGAAGCTAAGAATTCTATGAGGCAGAGGGAAGGAGACAATGCTTTCCAGGCATTAGGGACATTGATAATTTAGGTAGACTCATGCAGATTGGGAAAAGGCCTAGGCAGGAAAATTCTTTGACAAGTCAGTTAAAATCTAGACTAGAATGCTTAGGATCTCTGTATTCTCTAGGTTACTGTGGTTGGTCGGCCTTCAGGAAGACACAAGAAATACCCTGACAAAACTTGGGCTAACTTTATCCTCACAACATTCTGGACTCAAAGAGATAAATCACAGGACCTTGAAAACCTGCTGCAAGATCTCCAAAATGACTCAATCAACTTCTGCTTGAGAATGATGATTCCAAGGCAAAGTTTCAGTGACAACTGGAGTTGTGTCAGTAAAAAATTAGGGTATAGGCAAAGTTGTGATGTCTAACAACAGTGAACAGAGGCAGGCATACACACATCAACACACACCCTTGGACTCCAAAGTAAACTCATAAAAATAAGCATCCAAAGGCATAAAAACATAGCTATGCCCCACAGGGCAAACATTAAATCCCATTGACATGCACATCTATGCAGACACATTACAGATAGACACAGATTGGGCCAGGGACACTTTGCTACATGGGATTTACATATATGCTCCTACTTAGAAAAATGATTCCAAATATAAACAGATGAATTCATTTGCACTGGATGTGTGCTTTTGAATTTTATTTTTTAAAAATTCTGAAATTAAACAGCAAATAAAATAAGCATATTAGAACACAAGATTATTTGTGAAAATGTGAATCTCTATTACATACAGCTGGTTTTTGAAATATATGATAAATTCAACATATAATTTTCAAAGTTGTACTTTTTGTCTATGATTCTTTCTGGCCTTCAGTTCTCTTCCATGAATTTTAATGAGGAAAGTTAATTGTACAATGGCAGAAGCAATTTCTGATTATCTGTTGATAGGACGAAAAATACTTTGAGAAAAAATGATTTTTGTTGTTCAGTCAAATCTGACTCTTCATGACCCCATTTGGGGTTTTCTTGGTAAAGATACTGGAGTGACTTGCCATTTCCTTCTCCAGCTCATTTTACAAACTGAGGCAAACAGGATTAAGTGACTTATCCAGAGTCACACAGCTAGTAAGTATCTGAGGCTAGATTTGAACTCAGAAAGATGAGTCTTTCTGACTCCAGGCTCATCACTCTGTGCTCTGCACCACACAGCTACCCCAATACTTTCCTAAAGAGGTATTAGAATAGCTCTATTGACTTATAGATGGAGTTCAGAAGCCTTGAATGGGTCTCTCCAAAAAAGAGAGAGATGGTTAGAGACTTTAGACACTGTGGTGACCACATTTTAGTTCTTTTTTTGTCCCCCAGGACCTATGTGTGACCCACCTAAAGCGATGCTTTTTGGAGCATCTCAATCAGTTCCATCTGGGCTTGTGCCATGATTCAGTGTGGCCTAGCTATACTGCTAATAGATCTCTTGCCATCCTGGAAAGTTTTGGAAGCTCAACTCTGATGAAAAGGCTTTGTGTCCACTCCATTACTCTCATGCTTAATGGATGTGGAGATGAATGGAATGACACCTTGCAGACTGAAGGCTCCATCCAGTTTCCCTCCCAGGCTGGATTTCAGATCCTTATTTCTGCTGACATTATGCAGCTGTTGAATGAAGGTTTGGATCCTCCCACTCTCCTTTCCTCTCACCCAACCTCCAGCTCCCCACAATCCCCCAGAAGCAACTTTTGCTTTTGTTTTTGTTTTGGGCCACAGAAGTGTTTAGCAAGAACGAGCAGGCATGCCTTGTTTGAGTTGTGATCTAACACCAGCTGACAGGTAGGTTTCAGGGCTGTCTCTGGGGCTGTGGCCTGTTTAGTGGATTTACCACTCTAAACTCAATTACAGAGGACTTTCACGCTCGACAGAAGACTCCAGTCCCTTTTTGATAAAAACTCTGGCGAGTAAATAAGTCATGACGATGATAGGACCCTGCCATTTAATATTCATTGAAGTACACATGTTTGGAAATTGGAAGCAGGGTTTAATCCATTTTCATATTTATATCAACATGAAGCTTTACAAAAGATATCTCCCTTTTCTCTGGGAATCTCATCAATTTCTTGTTGAGGCAAGATAAAGATGGGTGCAAGTTTTATTCTTAGCCACTAAGAAGACACATTTTGAAGTGTGAGTTGTAGGTCTGCTTACTTTTAAATTAGAGGCATTTCTTTGATTCCATTTATAGTGGACAGAAGAAATCTATGCCAAGTAAAGCAGGGGCACCCTGTTGGTTCCCCCCTCTAGAAAATTCGTTCCCAGTTCAAACTTTAATGTTGTTGTAGGAGCTTTGTGGGAAACAGAGTAGGAGTAATGAAGGACCCAACCTGAGACATTACTAGTTAGAAGAGGTTTTCCAGTTACTTCAAGTCATGCCAGGCCATGGATTCCTCTGAGAAGGAATATGACACTGATAAATGGGAAACTTCTTGACTCAGGTCTGTGAGTGCTCTATCTGTCCACTGAAGGGAGCATGAAAGAGTTAATATAATAAGGAAGAGTTTTGAGTGTATGTTCTCTCTATTTTTTCGTGACTGAATGTTTAAGTGTGGCAGTATGGCTGATGGCATCTCCTTTAATAATGTAGCACACAGCCTCCTGAGGGGACAGCGTTTGATTTGGAAAATGAATATGGTGCACTCTAAATTCTTTTCCCTGAGGAAGTCTGACTAACTGATAAGTGCCATGAGCTAGCGTGGGGACTCATTCTGTCAAATCAAGCTTGCTGAGAAGGCACCATGTGGAATCTTCTCAAGTCTCCCAGAGGTAATACGAGCAGACACTTCTGACATTAGACAGTGCAGCAGTCCCTGCTTACAGGAAGAGTTCACCATCACACTACAAGGTGGTCTTTAGATGACAAGAATAAAGAAACCAGCACAAATTTGTTAATGTAACAACTTGGAAAAGTATGTTAAAAAAAAGCCACTCTGGCAAAAGACCATCAAATAAAGGGAGAAGTTATATCTACTTAGGAGTTTGTTTTGTTGTGTTGCTCTTTTCTTTTCTTTTGCACTCTTGGTACCCATTTTCCTACTGAGTTTTTTCTCATCCTTTCCAAGTTACCACACTCCAACCTAGGTCATCTTGGTCAAATACCTTCTGTTAGACAAGTGGTTCTTTGTCATTCCATAACGACTGTAGTCCTACTGCCTCCACATATCCACAAAATCAAGAATTTGTCTCCATTTTCTTGGCATCTGGACCCACTGTTGTCAAACTTAAATTGAAACTGGAGCCACTAAAGCATACATGAGCACTTCCAGGCCGTATATTGACATAGAAAACAACATTTTAACATTATTTATGTTTTATTTATTTTGCTAAATATGTCCCAGTTCTATTTTAATCTGATTCTGGCAGCACCTGGGAGTGTTGCTATCTTGGCTGTGGGTGTCTGATATTTCTGTTCATCTTTCCTCCCATCTTTCCTATTTCAGAAGATATGAGGAGATGGTGGCTTCTGAGTGAGATTTCTCCTCTGTGTGGGTATGGAACATGGGAAAGGCAAAAAGAGATGGGTGCCAACTACCAGAATAGGGGGCAAGGTATTACCTATTCAATCTCTGTTATCGCAGGTCACGCTATAGCAGCATAGAAATTCCAGGGCAAATTCTAGACTAAATGAATCAAATGGGACAACAAAAACACTTTGGAAACTAATGGTAATTAGATATAAGAGATTATTATCATTATTGGTCATTTTATTGGAATTGAGTAGTAACCAGTTTAAAAGCCTTGATTAATTCATTTTATTTTGTTGGCTCTGACCTGTGATATCATTGAGTTCCCTCTATCCATGCAGAGTAATGACTTTCTTCAACTCAAAGTCTGGGGAGGCTGAGAAGTTAAGTAACTCTTCTAGGGGCACTCTGGTAAAATGTCAAAGGTAGAACTCGAACCCAGTGCTTTCTGATTCTGAGGCTACCTTTATATCCTCTATTTTTTGCTTCTTAGTGATAACTATCATTTATAGCAATTATAATATACATATGAACATGTGTGAATTTTATATTATGTCATATTTGTAGATATATTATATTTTAGATTATATAATGCAAATATGCACCTTAAGGATTGAAAAGTGCTTTACTTATGATATCACATTTGATCTTCATAACCACCTTGTGAGATTGGTGCTATTGTTACTCCCATTTTGTAGATGAGGAAACTGAGGTAGAGAGAAAGAGATTAGGTGATTTTCCCAGGGTTTGATAGGTGTCTTAGACAAGATCTGATCTCAGGTCTTCTTAACTCCAAGTCTAGAGCTCCATTTTCTGTACCATCCTGTGCCCTTGCATGGCTTGACTGATTATTAGCTAATGTGGGTCATGGAGTTGTGCTAAATCTAATTAGTCCCATATATATATAACCTTCACATGCTATATTAAAGCTAACAAAAGAGTGTGATTTAACATTGAACACATATACCCACACACATACACAATGCAGTGACCAGTAACTGGAGTCAGAGAATTGACAGTGAAATATACTTATCTCCTCTCAGCAGGGAAGTGGTGGACTATAGATGTGGAATGGGGAGTACATTTATTTGGACGATGTGTTGGGTTTTGTTTTGGTTTTTTACTTAAATCTATTTAGTATAAAAGAGAAATCTGCTGGGAGAGATACCAGGAGGAAACGATAGTGATTTTAAAAAAACAAACATTAAATACTCAATTTAAAAAATAAAATAAAGAAGCTTAATTTTTTTTTTTTTAAATCAGCTAGGTGGAACAGTGACTAGAGTGCTGAACTTAGAGTCAGGAAGACCAGAATTCAAATCCAGCTTCAGACATTTTACTAGCTATGTGACCTGAAGCAAATCACTCAATCTGCTTGCTACAGTTTGCTCATCTGTTAAATGGGCTTAACTAGAGCCCCTACCTCTCAGGGTTGTTTTGAAGATAAAATGAGACAAAATTTGTAAAACAGCTTTGCAAACCTCAAAACACTATATAAATTCTAGTGATCATCATTATTAAAATGAAATATTATTTACTTTGGGCAAAATTGGTATGAATCAAATATTTTAAATAAAGAAAATTACAGGGGCTATAATGCTGAGTTCAAGAACAGCAAAGGATTACCAGCCTATCAGCTTTGGAAGGTAAAAGGATTATTAGGTCAAACTCAGCCTCTCCCAGGACTAAGCTATTCCTGTACCAACGGAAGCATATTCATTCTGCTCCAAAGCCCCTTAAATATAAAATACAAAGTGACCCACTTAGATCACCCATTCTTAAAGATGCATTTTCTTACTTTTAATTGGACCTTTACATTTAATGCACTAATTTGAGGCAGATTGTTAAGCCTATCAACAAATAGCAAATTAGCGTAATAGATTGTGTTAACGTTCTTCCCAAACCCATAGCTTGCTAATTAAGGAGTCTTAACATTTTGCCATGAAAATGCTCTGAATAGACCTTAAAAAAAAAAAACAACCCAAAATCCAGGGATTTGTCCTAGGATTGTTACTTTCTTGTTGTTTAACTTGGGGTGGATAATTGTCTGACAGATTATATCTATTATATGCATTTATTGCCATTATTTACATTAACCTCTGAGTCTCAGTTGATTCATCTACAATTAAGAATACTTCCCTATCTCAGAATTATTCTGAGGATCAAATGAGAACATATACACACACAGACAAATGTTTGTGTATATGTGTCTGTATATACACATAGGACAGCTCAGTCTTGAATTTTGTAGATCATATACTATATATGCACATATAAATTATATGTTTTGACAAGTACAAAGTGTTATTTAAATAGACACTAGTATATTTTTAAAAAAATACAAAAATGCAATGATTAACTTTGAGAGGAGGAGGTAAGTAATTTGAAGCCCAATTTATCACTCTTCCAGGTTTTTTGATGTGATAAAAAGTCCCTTAATTTGGACAGCAGCCATCAGTTAAATATTCACAGTATTAGGTTGAAAATTAAAGTGACATCATAGGGCACAGTCTACTAATTTGTTGATGGTTATTCATGGATGGTAACTGGTTAATGGACCTTACCTATGACACATACACTTACTATTATTATTGCTATTATTATCCCATGCTTGAGATCACTAGTAAGGAGAAAAAAATACAGTTACTGGATTTAATCCATCACTACATCTCCACATCCCTACATGGCAATTGGCATGTAAAGCAAGGAGCTTATTGAATTGAAGTCAGGCGAGTCCTGTCAGATGAGGAGAATCCATACTAATGATATACTCTAAAACACTTTTTGTTAGTTACATATATTCCTTTACTTTCATTTCACAAGAATAGCTCAGCTGTCAAAGCATTTCCAAGATTTCCATGGATTCAGCAAATACTGTGCGATCGAATTATTGCTCTGAGAAAAGCTACAATTAAAACACATTAATCATTGTAACAAAAGATCCTTATTGAAGCTGACAAAGATCCTGAAATCTGATGAATAATTAGCCTGGTTAATCTTTTTAAAAAAGAATTAAACTGCTAACAAGTTAAATCATTGTGATTTTCAAAATAAGCTTCCAAGGTAAGAAGAGACTGAAGATATTATTTTCATTATTTTTAAAAAGTGCTTTTTATTCTTTTTCCTCCATCTCTGGAGTTGCTCTGGGGTCCATGAAGCTGAAACAATGGAGTCAGGGACAGGCAGCTACTTTGGACAATGGTGATGATGGTGGTAGGGCTTCCATTAGGTTTTTGTTCTTCAAAATGCTTTCTCCTGAGTAGCAGTGAGAGTTATTTCCCATGTTGTGATTCCCTCAAAACATGGTTTTAAGTGAGATGGTATTGCTAAGAGCAGGAATAGGGAGGCAGTGTGGTCATGAAGAGTCGGACATGACACCAACAAAAACAACAAGAGGGTGAGATATGTCCCTAACACCAACAGTATAAATAGAAAACATTCTTGGAAAAGCAAAAATATAGATTATGAAAGCTGACTAGAGGTTAGGGAAAAACAGGGAGAGAAAAATTAACCCCTTTCCCATCTACTTTCCAGAATATTGCTCATTTTTTTTATTCTTGTCCTTGAATCAGTGAAGTCTGTTCTTTTATACAGTTATCTCATCTACATCACAACTTTCCGCATTAAGATTTTGATACATCATGGGTCAGCACAAGAAATTAAATGGGAATTTGGAGGGAGTTTTGTGGGAGTCACAGATGGCACATGAAAACAAGAAGATGACACAGAAAATGTTTAGAAACTCAGAAATGAATAAAATATATGTATACTATTGCATAATATCAACATATTTTATCTTTTTACTACATAATAATTCAGACTTCTTCTCTGGTGCGAAGGTCAAAAAGTTTTTAAGTGGATTTTCCAAATTGCTGAGGCACAGTTCCCCTAAATCTTGAAATGTGGAAAGAATCAGTATACTCTCATTTCAGTTTCCCTCCTTGGCCCTCCATTTTCCACTGGAAGAAGTCCTTATAAGTACTTAAAACTACTCTGGCACCAACAAGTGTCCCTGATGGTGGATCTTATGCTGAAGATCCAAACTGGATTTCCAGCATGCCAGTCACTCTCAGTGACCTTGCCTGCATTTGACATGCTATTATGACAAAGGTACTGGACTCCTTTTTCTCTTGCACATCAGTATATAAGATATATAATGAGGTTGCTCTTGTATAATTTCCCTGTATTCTTACATTTCTCTCCAGATGGATAGTTTAGCCTTGCTGACAGCAGCTTTCTTCTTTGCATTTTAATTACTGTGCAAGGTTTGCTATGCTGGAAAAGACCCCAAGAAAGACAAATATACAATGATAAGTCATGGGAAATAAGCCAAAAGGTGTCAGGCTAAAGCCTGAAGATTTTCTGCAACTCCATTCACTTTGCTTTACCTTAACGCATTGAGGTTGTCCATCAGTTATTCCCGACTCTTGCTATGTGACCAGCCTATCCTTTTTTCAACCATATACTTCTTTGAAGACATACTTTATCATTTTTCTGCATAATTCCTTGTTAATAATGTGTTCACCCACCCTGTGTCTCTCTGCTGCCCTTTAGGTGATTCTCAACTCCAATTAATTCTTCCAAAATTGTAGTGTTTCTTCAGAAGAATATTGATAGTAGCCATATAAAAAATATTCTAAAATCACTAAAAATTAGAGAAATGCAAGTTTTTTAAAATTCTGAAGTATCATCTCACATCTATCAAATTGACTAAGTTGACAAAAACAGAAAATGAAAAAATACTGAAGGTGCGATGGGGAAAACCAATACACTAATGTACTCTTGGAACTACATACTGGTCCACCCAGTCATTCTGGAAAACAATTTAGAACTATGCCCATAAAGCTCTGAAACTGTGTATACCCTTTGACTCAAGATACCACTAGTGTGTCTATAACCCAAAGAGATCAAAGAAAGAAAAATAATCCATAGCTATTCTTCATGGTGACAAACAACTGGAAATTGAGGAATGACTGAACAAGTTATAGTATCTGAATATAATGGAATAATATTGTGCTATATGAAATGATTAAGGGAATGGTTTTAGAAAAATCTGGGAAGATTTTATGAACTGATGCAAAGTGAAGTGAGCAGAACCAGGAGAACACTTTATACAATAACCATACTATAACGACAAAAAACTCCATTTTACCCTGAACATATCTTTATGAACATAGTTGTTTACATGTTATCTCCCCTAATAGAATGTGAATTCATCAAGGGCAAGAATTTTTTTGATCTAAAGAGGGAATTTATTTTACTTGTCTATTGTTGCTTTGTCATTTTTCAGTTGTGTCTGACTCTTCATGACCTAATTTAAGATTTTCTTAGGAAAGATACTGGAATAGTTTGTCATTTCCTTCTCCATCTCATTCTACAGATGAGGAAACTTAGGGGAAAAGAGTTAAGTGACTTGTGCAGGGTCACACAGCTAATAAATATCTGAGCCTGGATTTGAACTCAGCTCCCTCCTGACTTCAGGTCTGGTGCTCAACTCTCCCTGCTTTACTATACACTTGTCCCTTCCACATTGTCACTTTCCCCTTCTTGATTCTGATATATTGTGGGTCAGCATAAGAAAATACATGGGAAATTTGGGGAGTTTTGTGGAAGTCATAGATGACATGATGGCCAACAGACAACACAGAAAAACTTCAGAAATGCTAAATTATGGTATCTGAATATAATGCTATCAACATATTTGTCTTTTAATGACATAATAATTCAGACTTCTTCTCTGGTATGAAGGGAGGGCCAAAAATTTTATGCAGATTTTCCAGAACACAGGGACACTGCACCCCTAACCCCTGCAATGTGGAAGAGATAACTATACATATTCATAATGGGTTTTGCTTTTTTTGCTTTCTCAATGGTTAAGGGAAGGAAAGAATTTAAAACTGAAAAAAATAAAATTTACTGTAAAAAAAAAAGTATTGGTATTAAAATGATGGAGCTTCATTACTTGACGTCATTAAAAGGATATTGCAATTTTCCAGACAATTACTCAGACTTTCCTCATCCTATTCAATCTTGATCCTAATTAATCATCTAGTACAGACAAGATCTATAGGTTATCTATCCAAATCCATGGGGTATATAGACAACAAGCATTCTTCATCTACTGGATTTTTGCTCTGTGCTTATCCTGTCTACCTTCTATCATCCTGTAATTTTGATAGCCACTTCCCTTCTTGCCTGACCTTTGTTGGACAAGTATTGCTTGCATCCCTGCTGCACATACTGAAACCTACCTGTTAATAATAACCACTGGCATTTATGTAGAACTTTTAAGTTATAAAGTGACTTACCTAAAATCACACAGTGAGAAACAGAGCCACTGAGTCAGGACCTGAACCCAGGTCTTAGTATTCAACTTGTAGTGCTCTTTTCACTCCACCATCCTGCCTAGCAGTGGAAAGTCTACAAGGAGCACTCTGTAACCCATCAACCTCTCTCTACACTTTTTGACACCAAACTTCTTAGAAATGAAGCCTGTGTTCACTATTTCCACTTTGTCACCTGTTATTACTTGATAAGACCTTTCACATTAAATCAATATATACCCTGACCCTTGGTGACTTTAGCACAAAAAAAAAAATGAAAATGAGTGAATATAGCAAATATATACTCAAAAATATGGATGAGGAGTAAGGAATGAAAGAAGCCAAACACTTGATTGGCCATACCTATACATCATAGAAACTTTTTTTTATTTCATGAAAATGATTAAAAGGTACTAGACACAGTGAACAACAAATGGCATTACAAAAAATTAAACTGATCATATTTTTAAAGATAGGAAGTGATTCATTACTGATTCAGGAACGATTGTGAATAAGTTATTTATGTATGAGCAGACCACCAACTTGTTATACTCAAGATCAAAATTAACTCACATCTATTTATTAGGAGAGACAATCAGGGTTAACTTACTTGCCCAGGATCACGCAAGTAGTATCTGTCTGAGACCATATTTGAACTCAGATCCTCCTGCCTCTAGGGCCAGTGTACCACCCAGATCAAAATTTGTTCAAATTCAGAAGAAAAAATAAAAATGAGAAAAGAACCTTGCAAATTCCATATTTTAATGTTCCTGATAATTAAAACTGGGATATGGACACAATAAAAATTGGGATATGGACACTGATTATAATAATTCCAATTATAATAATACCATAAAGAAATTTACCAGTGTAGATCAATGGCCATAATGGGAAAAACCAAAAGAGCCTAAAATGTGCCTTAGACAGCAAAAACTTAACTTATTTGACAGGCAGAGAGTTATAGTCATTAGGGGCAATGCCAGTTTTAGAATATAAACTTATTTGTAAAACTTTACAAAGAAGAATAATGGATGATTATAAGCAACATTGCTTTATAGAACAGAGAGAAGACAGTGGAATATAAAATCAGTTTAACAAATGTTTGGCAAGAGACTTAATTAACCTAAGTCATAACTAGAATGACACAGGAAGGAAGGAGGCCAACCAACAGAAGGTAGATGGGAAAGACCTTGAAATTGTTTTTACAACAAACTTTTCATCAGCAAAGAAAAGGGAACCACCAAACAGATTCTATTGTTACAGCTCTGCATGTGCTTATAAAGGAAATAGAAATGGAACTAAAGAGAATACATTTGCAAAAATAAGCTGGATTAGACCAAATATACATAAAGGAGATGTATGTTAGAGTAACGTCATTGCAAGGACTTTAGAAATTGACTCACAAGGAAAGGAAGATACCATTAGTATGGGAGAATGAATTTCATCCTTTCTTAATACCAAAAAAGTTGATCAAGAGAAAAGCAACTGACCTATGTGCCCACTTTCCTATCTATATAGAATTTTTATGCAAATAAGCTATTCAGGCATCAAAGGGTCCATATTGAGAGTATTGGATACCAACAAGAAGGCTTTTGCAAATGATACTCTACAAAAGGCCATAGCTTACCATCATACAATTGACTGAAGATGCTAAGAATACAAGATAACTCTGCTTGGTAGTGGCTGTTGTCCTTCATTCTCAAATGACATCACTATGTTGGAGTCAAGGTACAATGAGTCTAACTATTACTGATCAGACCAATTCAAGTTTGGTGTTGACTTGCTAATGCCTTCCCTTTGAGATTACCTCTGATTTACCTTGAATATATCTTGTATGAACGTAGTTGTTTGCATTTTATGTCCCCTATTAGAATGTAAATTCATCAAAGGCAAGAACTCCTTTTGTCTTTAATTGTATCCCCAACACTTAGCACAGTACCTTCATATAGTATATGCTCAAAAAATGTTTACTGGTTGACTGACTAACTTACCGATTTGATTCAGCAGTGCAAAGTGCCTGAAGGATCATCTTCCAGCAAGGAATTTCCTGTACTCAAGAATCATTGAAAGATAAAGCAATAGAAAAATTAATTTACTCTTCGACCCTCTGGTTATTGATACTAGGTGAAGCATATGCCCTTCAGAGTCATTATCATGGAAGAAATTTAGCTTAGAGGTCAAATTGAGAGGAATTTCCTGCAGAAGGTGAAGTCCTTCAGAAGCTTCTCTTTGTAGATGGCATTGTTGCACCAAGCCCCAGAAAGTTGAAGGCCTTCTGAACAATTCGTAGCTGCTCAAAAGGATTTAATATCAATCAAGCAATCAAGAACTTCATGATTCCTTAATCTCCATTAGGAAGGCAATAATCTAAAATGTGATTTACATAAAATAAACTGTAATCTGGTTCACTGTAAAATGAAGAAGGTAATTTATCATGTTGAGGAGGGGTAGAAGGGAGTTTGGCCAATGAGCCCAGTCCCTTACAAGTGAAGAGTACCACTGATGCAATTTCCCATCATGGAAGAGGATGGGGATCATGCTTCCAGGAGAACTGTGATGATGCATGACCAAAGTGCTTTGGAAAAACTTTGAAGCATGTGTAGATTATTCTATAACTTCTTCTGGCCCGCTAACCATGTCTTGACTAGGAGCCTTTTTGATTGGCTACAGTAATGGAATAGAACTGGGAGTGCCTTCAAAAAAGTGTTAGTTGGCCTTAGCCTTCCTCTTAGTTGAACCCCTTTTCTTGGTTATTCTTCTTTTCCTGTGACTTCTTGCTGATTGACAGCATTCAGGGAGAGATAATGCTGTAGGAGGAGAGAGGCCATAGGCCTTCTCCTCACTGAGGCTGACATGGAACCCTCTTCTTTGTCTGCCTTGGGATTTACTCTTTCTTTTTAGGTAGAAAAACTTATTGACTGTGACCTTGTGAGTTTTTGGAAGGTCAAGAGAAGGAGTCATGTAGGAGCTCAGTAGTCAAATCCATGCCAAGTTTTACAGTCAGGCTGGCATTGATGACCCAGGCCCTCCTTCCGCGTCTCCCACCCCTCACCCAGTAGCTAAGGGTTCATCTAGCACATTCAGAAGTGAACTTGGGTGGACCAATGCTATGTAGAAATTGTGCTAAGTCTGAACCCACCCTCCCTTGATACTGAAGGAAGAGAGTGTGACCTCAAGGTATTAAAGGGACATGTTCTTAACATACCTCCAAAGTACACAACCCTTTGAAAAAAATAATTCATTGTTAACAAACTCAAAATATGGGTTTGAGCTGAGAGTAGTAAGAAAAGCTTCGATACTGACACCTCTTTAGGACCCTCAGTACCCTCTGGACTGGACTGCTGGAGGACAGAGGGGAAAACTCCAAAGCCTCTTTTTAAAGAGGGTTCACAGGTCAGCCAGCTCTACATTCCCCACCAGCTACACTCCTTGACCCCCACACTGGATACCTTCTTTCCTCCCAATCCCCTTCCAGCTTGCTTTTGGGTATTGTCTTCCCCCATTAGTTTATAAGCTCCTTGAGGGCAAGGACTGTCTTTCTTATTCTTATATGTATCCCTTGCCAAAGTGGTTGGCATGCCGTAGAAGCTTCATAAATGTTTATTGACTGAGAAAAGACACTCTATCCCCTTAGAATCCTAAGTGAAGCTGAAGTTTCCAGGCTCTGGAATAGTGAGCACAGAAAATATTCTCTACAATTCATAATAGCAGTTTGAAGGTCTTGCAGGAGTCTAGAAAAAGATGGAGCCAGACAGAATAACGCAATCAGGATTCATTTAGCATTTCTAAAAGTAATGTCTACTCTGGTTCTAAACAATCCATGCAGCTTTCCAGACAAAAACAACCTGGTGATGAAAATTTCCCTAAAGAACACTGAGCCCCCTTTTCTCTGATTTCCATAGTTTCACCAAAGCACTAATTTTATAATTTTAATTCCCAAGTATGCTAACCCCTCAAGTGGGAGTGCTCTGTATAGATGACAGATACAAGTGATTGAGCAGGGTGGAGTTACCAATTTAAATAAAGATGTTTTTAAAAATCAATCTCTTGTGAGTTATGTTAGTGTAAATTGGTCCCCCCCAGAGAATAATGAATCCTCGTGAACTGTTAAAATGTTAAAACTTGACAACCTGAGAATTGGACATTAGCTCAATGCTGACCCCACAAAGGAGCAAGCATCGAAAGAGGCCATGAAGCGTAGTAGAAAGTACGTTGAATGGGGAATTAGGAGACCTGGTTTTATTGCAGAATCACAGAATTTCAGAGGTATAAGGGATCCCAGAAATCATGAAGTATAGCCTATACTTGACCAAGAATCTTTGCTACAACATTTGCAACAAAAGATCATCCAGTCTCCTCCTGAAGACATCCCATGGGAGAACCTAAAAAGGAAGGGAATAGTTATTTATTAAGTACCTCCTATGTGCCAGGCCATAAGCTCTTCATAAATATTATCTCATTTGATCCTCACATACTCTATGATCCAGTGAGACTGGTTTCCATATTGTTCCTTGAACAAGATGCTCCATCTCCCAGCTCTGGTGATTTTCAGTGCTTGAAAACCTCTTCTGCCTCCTGGCTTCCAAGTCCAAGTTAAGATCCTACTTTCTGTAAGAAACTTTTCCTGATACTCTTTAATTCTAGTTCCTTCCTTCTCTTAATTATTTCCTAATTATTCTATATATGTATATCCATCTATCATCTATCTATCTATCCATCACTCATTGGATATAGTTATTTGTATATTGTTTCTCTCATTAGACAGTGAGCTTCTTGAGAGCAAAACCTGTCTTTTTGTACTACCAGCACTTAGCACAGTGCCTGGCACATAGTAGGTGCTGAATAAATGTCAATCAATAAAATTGACTGTTTTATCTAGAAGCAATAGTGAGCCACTGAAGATTTTTGAGTTGTAGAGTGACATGAACCAATCTATACTATAGGGCTATCAACGTGATAGATGTAGAGAGGATAATAAAAAGATTGGATTCAGGGAGACTTGGAAGATTGCTGGACTCATAGAAAGAAGCTCTTCACACTTTCTGGACTGTTCATATTGCCTACTTTGGAACCAGTAACTGAATCTCTTCTATTTTTCCTCTATTTGTGTAAAGTTCTAACCTTTAGTAGGAGACTACAGCAAAATTAGAAGACTATTATAAAGAATGGTGGGTGAATGGAGAGAAGGTGACAAATGTGAGAGATCTTGAGGATGGAGATACAACACCATCAAATACAAGGACAGAGGTTGACGTGGACGTTATGAACTTCGTTGACTGAAACAACAGTGGTACCTTTCATATAAATGGGAAAGTTAGAGGAAGATGTGGGTTTGGGAGGAATCTATTGAGTTCTGCTTTGGAAATGTTGAGCTAGAGATGCCTATGGAACATCCAGGTGGAGATGTCCAACACATGGTCGGAGTTGCAAAAATGGATTTCAGGAGAGAAAGCAGGATGGGATGCACAAATTTAGAGTTTGTCTATGAAATGATAAAGGGATTCTGAGATAAATCCATGGAAGTTGACAAGATTACCAAGAGGAGCGGTCTGAGCACAGGACTCTGGGGTGCAGCCACACATAGGATAGGAGGCACGGATGATGAAGGATAGAGGAAGCCAAGAATTATTGGTCAGAACGTAGGAAGAGAACCATGACAGAGTCCTGTTTTGGTTTTATCTTTCTATCTCCAGCCCCAAGCATAATACCTTACACATAGAAAATGTTTAAATATTGAATTTGTTGATGATAATAGTAGCATTTAGCATTTACACAATACTTTAAGGTTTACAAAATCTACAAATATTATCTCATTTTATCCTCATAACAACTCTGAGAGATAGGTGCTATTATCTTCCTTACAGATGAGGAAACTGAGGCAGATAGAGGTAAGTGGTTTACCTAGGCTCCCAGAGCTAGTAAGTATCAGAGACTAGATCTGAACTCCAGTCTTCCTGACTCAAAGCCTAGCACTTTATCAGTTCTGTCCTTTAACTGCCTCTACAAATCAGGACTCACCTTCAGTGACAGACATGACTTGTGCAGATCTTCCAGTACCTCCAAGTTAACCTGCTAAGATGGGACTGTGCCAGGGACTGTGCTAAACTCAGTTGATCCTCACAGTCTTGGGATGAAAATACTATTATTATCCCCACTTTACAGTTGAAGAAACTGAGGAAGACAAAAGCTAAGTGTCTTGTTCAGGTTCACACTCTATTAAGTGTCTGAGGCTGGATTTGAACTCAAGTCTTGACTCCAGGTCCAGTGCTCTATCCACTGTGCTACTTAACTGTCCCTTAAAAATATGTAAGGCCTAGATTCTGCCCTCAATAAGATAAACATGTTTACCTCTCAGGCATCAGAGGGTGATAGACCTAAGGCTGGAAGGTACCCTAAGTTGCCTTAGGTCATCTAATCTAAACCCTTCATTTTACAGATGAGGAAACAGACCTGGAATGCAAGTGGTAGTTTAAGTGGAGAGAGTGCTAGGCCTGGAGTCAAGAAGGCCTAAGTTCCAATTCAGTCTCAGATATTTACTAGCTCACTTAACCTCTGTTTGCCTCAGTTTCCTCAGCTATAAAATGGGGATAATAATAGCACCCACCTTACAGGGTTATTACAAAGATCAAATGAGATAATATTTGTAAAAGCACTTGTCACAATGCCCAGCACATAGTAAGTGCTATATAAATGCTTATTTCCTTCCCTTTCCCCTCCTCAAAGTCAAGGAGGGCTTGGAAGGGCTGGCATCAGACCCCCTATGGTCTGGTTCCAAATTCAGTGTTCTTATTGCTACAACCAGTCCATCAGTCAATGGACATTTCCTAAGCACCCAGCATGTGCCGGGCACTGCACTGAACCATCTTCCAAGCTACACACTTTATACCACAAACCAAATTTCTGCCCTGATTTAAATGCAAGTTCTGTGGCACAACAACATCACCCACCCCCTTCCATAGCAGAGCTTTGAACATGCATGTCAGGCTGAGTGAAGCCTGAAGCAAATTAAACAGCGAAGGAACAAACCCATCCAAAGAGGTGCTTCAGATGGAAACAGTGACGGGATATAATTAGGATACAGACTTTGATCACTCCATTCTATTGAAGACACCTCTGGTATACAGCAGTTATGTAAAGTACCTGTAACACTATTGTCAAGCGACGCCTTACAGAGGCACAAAGGGTAAAGTTAATTTTTTTAAAAGCCTCGAAAACTGCCATGATGAATACATCAAAATGCCAATAGCTCTTTCCTCACTCCTGCTGCATTGGAGAGAGTCCAGGTCCAGGGTGCTGATCTACCCATCCACTCCTCTCTGTCTTTGATTCAATCCAAGGGTGTTCTCTGGCCTCCTGGCCCAGCTGTCTAAGGATTAATGGTGGCCTTGTGTTGAAGCAGCCTTGTATACACATCGGTTTTTTCTAAAGAAGAAAGGGAAGGGTCAGAATCCTCTTAAGTAGGGCAGCTCCCTTCTAGATTTGAAGTGCTACAAACAGATGATGGGAAACTACCTGGAAATTAGGGGTTCATTACATAATGACAAGCCATCCCTGGAGGGGTAGGGGCATGCCGGCTCCTGAGAGCAGCTGCAGTACCAGCACAGGCATCCGCATTCCCTGGGCACTCAGCCAGTGGTGTTGACTGTTGACTGACCCGCCACACATCTTCACATGTCATTGCTCTTCAGATCAGTAAAGTTCTATTTTTCTCCAATCACAAAGCCTTGCAAAGAGCTGCTCCTTCCAGTTGCCCCAGGAAAGCCCAAGTCTGAGGTTTTTTTGTCTGGCTCCCTTTGTCCTTTTAGAGAGAGTGTCTACACTTGGGATCCATCCCATTGTAGAGCTGGAAGGGACTTTCTGATATTTTGGTTCAACCTCCTCATTTTGCAGGTAAAGAAACCATGGCCTTGTGACCACATTCTTTCCATTTCCACTCGATTCATTTGATCAGATTCAACAATGTAGGTATTGCTCATCTACTGAGTGCAAGGCACTGTGAGTGAATGCAGAGTGGGTGGCCTGTGTGAGTCTTTGTGATGTCTGAGTGAAATTGAGACATTTCAGAGCTGAAGCATGGCGTTGCCTTCATTTGAAAGGCTAGGGAAGAGAAAAGCTACATCTTTTCTTATTATTATTCTAAAGAATAACTACCTTCACCCCTTCACTCTCCCCTTTCCCTTTCCCTCTTCCCCTATAGCAAAGAAAGTTTGCTCCTTCCACTCTGGTTCCTATATAGAGAAGCTGCCTACCCCCAGGCTGAGGCTCATGGTCATTAGGTTTGCAAATGAGGATTGAGAAATCAAACAAAACTCCCCGAAATTGTCCCTTCCAAACCCCTGAGACATATTCCTGTTTGCCAACTCAATTGCTAACAGAGAGAAAAGCTGGGGGCCTTGGCCTGAGGAGAGCTGGCTGGCCCCCAGAATGTTCAGCTGGAATTTTCAACTGGTGAGTTGAGATGACCTCATTGGTCTTACGCCAATGGGCCTTTCATAGATGAGGCTCCTGTGCCCTGTGGCAGACTAGTTCCATGTCTTTTCCAAAATGGCTATACTGAGAAAGGGAAGATGCCTGTTTTCCTATTGCTTACCCCAAGCATCTCCAGTCTTTAGCTTTGAGAACCCCAAGGATGACAGTGTGTATACTGACAATGAAGAAATTCTTAAGTGGAGAAGGAGAAGGAAAGATTCTGTCCTCCTTTGGGAATTTCAGCAAACCAAGGAAAAAGGTTTATCAACAATCAATCAATCGATGTGTCTTTCTTTTGCACTTACTATGTGCCAGGTGCTGTACTAGGCACTGAGGATACAAATAAGATGAATGAAGTAATTTGTACTAAAAAAAAGTTTTCATTTTAGTATAAGAGATAATTAGTACATATAAAAACATATGTAGCAGAACTATAACATTAATAAATACAAAAAAAGCAGGTAAATACAAAGCAATTTATTAGGGAGTAGCAGTTGAGGAGTTAGGAAAGGTTTCATGGTGGACAAGATGGCGCCTAAGCTGCATGTAAGGAGTCAGAGGTAAGCAAGGGGTGCATTCCAGGTATGGGAGAACACCAAGTACAAAGGCATGGAGATGAGAGATGGACTGTCCTATGTAAGGGACAGAGAGAAGGCAAGTTTATCTAGAAAAAGAATGTGAGAATGATCAATGAGGCTGGAAATATTGGTTGAGGCCAGCTTTGCAAAGGCTTTAAAAACCAAACAGAGGACTTGATATTGTATTCTAGAGGCAATAGGAAGCCACTAGAATTGAGTCGGGGCGGGGGTGGGGGGGGTGGGGGGGGTGGGGGGGGTGGGGGGGGTGGGGGGGGTGGGGGGGTGGGGGGGGTGGGGGGGGTGTTATATGATCAGATCTGTACTTAAAGAGAATTACTTTGACAATAATGTGTAGAATGTCATAGATTAGGGATACTCGGGGCAGAGAGGCCAGTTTGTTATTGGTTGGGTTTTTTTAAATTTAGTATTTTATTTTCCCCCAATTACATGTAAAAACACTTTTCAACATTTGTTTTTAAAATTGTGTTCCAAATTCTCTCTCTCCCTCCTCATTCCCCTCATTGAGAAAACAAGCAATTTGATATAGGTTATACATACGTAGTCATGAAAAACATGTTTTTATATTAGTCATGTTGTAAAAGAAAACATAGACCAAAATAAAACCCAAGAAAAATAAACTTTAAAAAGTATAATTCGATCTGTATTCAAATTCCATTAGTTCTTTCTCTGGGAATGGATAGCATTCTTCATCATAAGTCCTTCAGAGTTGTTTTGGATCATCGTATTGCTGAAAATAGGAGAAGAGCTAAGTCATTCACAGTAGATCATCTTACAATATTACTGTTACAACGTACAATGTTCTCTTGGCTCTACTCATTTCACTTTGCATCAGTTCATGTAAGTCTTTCCAGGTTTTTCAGAGAACATCTAGCTCATCATTTTTTATAGTACAATAACATTCTATCATAATTGTACACCACAGGAGAAACCATAGGGGTAACAATGGGTGGCAGATGGAGAGAGAAGCTCACAGTCTCCAAGGGTATTGCAAAGAAAGCTGGGATGGGCCTGGATATATTCCTTCACTTGAGAGGCTGGTGAAGATGTAGGGTCTTGGTGGGGGAGTAACTGTGGTTCCTTGCCAATGAGAAGGGTCTTGGTGGGCTAGCAAGACTGCTGTAGGAACCCTAAGTCTCTTTCTTGCAAGTGGCTGCTAGAGGATGGGGGACTATGATATTAAGGAGTTGGGGTTGATGGTGGTACCCACACTGGCAGAAGGCTTTGGTTAGCAGTTACACCTGGGTTTAGGTTCAGCCTGGGGCCGATAAGGTTCAGGTGCTCTTGCTCTCCTCCTATGGATTAATTGGAAAAGGTATGGCGCTCACAAATGGCTTGAAAATAGAGCTACCAGGTAATGTTTCAAGATCGACTGAAGATCTTGATATACTGTTTGGGGACTCCTGTCCTAGTACATCAAATCTTGGGTTCTCTACTTGGCTTTCATGGCCCTCCACAATCTTACCACTCTTATTCAAGTCATGCCTTCTAATCTGAATGGTCCAGTGTCCTTACTGTTCTTATACATGCCTTGTTCATTCTCATCTCTATGCTTTTAATTATGTTTTTTTTTAAACCTCTGGAATGTTATTTGAAGATCACAGGTCATGGAATCATGAAGATAGAAGTGTTCCTGTCATGTTTCCTCCTTTCCCCTTTTATTTCATCCCTCCCCTCCCTCACCCTTACCTCTTCTGTACTTCTTTCCCTTCCTCTCCCCTCCCTTAATCCTCTCCTCATTCTCCTCTCATTCAAAACCTACCTTTCCTTCATGGTCCAATCTCTCTGTGAAGCCTTCCCTAATTATTTCAACCCTCAGAGATTTCCCTTTATTTCAAATTCTGGCAGCCCTTACGCACAAACCAATTTAGCACTCAATTATGGACAGACATAGTGTTTGATGTTATTTGACTTGTATTTGTCTGAGGTTGATGCCAGAGCTAGCTCAGTGCTTGAGAGGCTCCAAGGGAAATTGTGAGAGAGAAGAGGTATTAGACTGCCTACTAAACTGAAGCTCTACAGAGCCATTGTGTTGACTTCATTTTTGTATGCCTGTGAAATCTGGAAAGTATACCAACACTATGCCGGGAAACGGAATCATTTCTGCTTAAATTGTCTTAGGAAGATTCTGAAGATCACCTGGCAAGACAAGAATCTAGATACTGAGGTCCTTTCTTGAATTTTTAGTTCAAGAATTCAAAATCTGCCGCAGAGAGTGCAGTTCTGATAGACTGACCACACTGTTCAAATGCCAAACGTACATTTGCCTAAAAGACTATTTTATAGAGAAGTCACACAAAGCAAACACTCACAAGGAGGTCAAAAGAAATGATACAAGAACACTCTCAAGGTGTCTCTAAACAACTTTGAAACGAACTGTGAGACATGGGAGATACTGGCACAAAGATCGTCCAGCATGGCATGACTGCATCAAAGAAGGTTGCTGTACTCTATGAATAAAGCAGAATTGCAGTAGCTCCAAATAAATGTGAGAGGTGCAAATTTAGAGACATCTCTACTCCAAATGTGCATGTGGACTAATTTGTGCCCGACCTGTGGTAGAGCTTTCCAAGACTGTATTGGCTTGATCAGCCACAGTTGGACACACTGTACCTTGACCCTGAAACAGGGATGTCATTTTGATCCTCTCTTCAAGCATGAAGGACAACAACCTACACCGTCTGTCACTACTACTAAAAAAAAGTGGCCATCTGATCCAAGTCATAAGGGCATTCATTGGTGTATCTGTAAATTCTTTTAAGAAAATGATCATAGAGACTTTAAAGAGAATACAGTAAGACAAATCTGTTGTGCTAGGGAGACATATGGACAAGCAGAATCACAGGTCTAAATTCTGGAACTCTGAGTATGCCCAAAGATCTTTGAAATTCAGTGCAAAGTGTTGGAGAAAATTTCCATGCTTTTTATAGCCGATGAAAAATTTGACATTTTTTTCCTGACATTTTCCCCCCATGTATTTTATTTTTTTTTCAGAAAGGGCAGAATTTCTTTTAAAGAGGAGAGGAAAAAGAAGATATACAAAATATCAGTTTTAAGTGTTATTTTTGTTCCTGAAAAGGCTTCTCATAGACTTAAAAAGAGGGCTTTTTTCCTTTGGAGATTTATTTTGATAGAATTCTCTGAGCCTTGTCAGGGAGAGCAAAATTTTTGTAAGCCTCACATACCAGTAAAATGCCAAATTATATGCTGTAAGTTTTTTGTTTTATTATACCTGGGTCCAGTCAAAGAGAGAAAAGATTTTGAATCTAGAACTATTAGTATCTGAAGACAAAAGAGAGCATTCATCACCACCCAGCCATTACCCAGAGGCTTGTGTTCTCCCCAACCCTGCAGGCTACAGCTGGGAAGTGATCAAATCCAAGGAGCATTTCTTCTTTTCTTGGGATCCCAGAGGAGTTTACAAACGTGATACATTTGTTCAGCATTCTCACTGAGCCTTCAGGTCAGCTCAAGAGGTCTGAAAGGAATGGGACTGAGTCTAAGAGAATCATGTTGAAGGAAAATGAAAATCAAGCAGACTTCCCAGAACACTGTTACTGTGCTATTCTAGATCAGGGATACTTAGAATCCAGGGACCCCCAAGGGACTGTGGAGATATTTCCTGGGGGTTCATGAATTTGAATGAGAAAAAAATTACATTTTCATTTTGATTTGTTTCCTTTCTAAGCCTATGTATTTTGTTTTATGTATTTAAAAATATTATTCTGAGAAGGCATCTGTCCATAGAGAGCCATGGCCCCCAAAAGCTTAAAAGTCTCTGGTTTAGACAATTACTAAGGCACAAAAAAAGGATCTTGGTGTCAAATCCCTGCCTTTTAAAGTGAGGGTGATGGGGACAGAAAGAAGGAAATTAGCCCCTGTGCTGAGCACTTTACAAATACTACCTCATTTGATCCGCACGACAAACCTGGGAGGTAGGTGCTATTATTATCATCATTTTACAGTTGAGGAACTTGAGACAGACCGGGTAAAGTGACTTGCCCAGGGTCACACAGCTACAAAATATCTGAGATCAGATTCGAACTGAGGTTCAAACTTCCTGACTTTCTTGACTCATTCATACCCTGGCATTCTGTTAATTGTATTATCCAGCTGCCTGGGCAATTAATAGACATGGAGAAAAAGAACACCCCTGAGTATAGAGAACATGGTCCAAACTGTAATGCAAAAGAGTAAATAGGGTGTTGGGATGAGTTTGTGGAGTGAGCATATCCATGGGTGTGGGCAGGATGTGGGAAAGGAGATCACGGCAGGGTCCAGAACCAGGAAGTTAGCACAGAACAGGTCAGAGAACACACTACAATGGGGAGTAGTAGGCAGGCAGCTTCTATTCCTGAGACAACATTATTTTACCATAATGGTGTACTTGACACACTGCTTTCTTACACCATTGTGTTGGCATTGTTGTGGGCTGGACACAGAGTAAGAAGTCTTGAGAAGCAATCCTCCTGTTTTACCCAGCCCTGGACACACCATTCATGCATAAAACCCAATTCCAAATATGGGATCCAAGCCAAAGTTAGGCAAGGGAAGTAGGATGATGTAGAGGAAGATCATGGTGATGTGAAGAGGCTTGGAAATCAAGCCTAGGAAAAAAGATGAAAGGTACTAGGCCCCTCAGTGTCATCCTCAACTTCTTTCACTTATGATACTTATCTACTCAGTCTCCAAATCTTGTCATTTCTATCTCCACAATATCTTGGCAAAGATACAGGAGTGGTTTGCCATTTCCTTCTCCAGCTCATTTTCTAGATGAGGAAACTGAGGCAAACCAGGTTAAGTGACTTACCCAAGGTCATACAACTAATAAGTATCTGAGGCCAGA
This sequence comes from Notamacropus eugenii, assembly GCF_028372415.1. NCBI lineage: Eukaryota > Metazoa > Chordata > Mammalia > Diprotodontia > Macropodidae > Notamacropus > Notamacropus eugenii. Next base: position 665,806,807 of record NC_092872.1, read on the forward strand.
TTTTAACTCAGATCTTCCTAACTCTAAGCCTGGCACTCTATCCACTGTACCACCTAGGTGCCCCCCGTATATGAACCCTTCTCATCACCCACATAACCACACCCTCCTTGAGGCCCTCATGACCTTCTTGCCAGGACTGTGTCTCCTAACTGACTTCCCTGACTGAAATGTCTTACCACTTGAATCTACCTTCTACTCAGCTGCCAAAGTGACTTTGCTAAAGGACAGGTCTGACTCTTCTGAGGAAAAAGATTCAATGGCTTACTATTACCTGTAGGAGTAAATATAAACTCCTCTGTTTGGCATTTAAAGCTTTCTAGAGCTTCATATTTCTTTTCTCCACGCATACTATGGAAAACTGGCCTTTAATGCTCTTCATACACAGAATTTCATCTCCTTTGACATTATACTGATTGTCTCTTATGCCCAGAATGTACTCTATCCTCACCTCCACCTCCTGGAATCTTTGTCCTCCTTCAAGGCCCAGTTCAACCACTACCTTCTACCTTAGCCCAATTGCTGAGATGATTTGACTGGGGTATAGCTGCTGCGCATGGTATAACTTCTTGGAGTCACAGGTGAGAGTTGGGTGAATCAGGTGAACACCAAAGGTGAATAAGCAGCCCTCACACCAGAAATGCCGGTCTTACTGAAAAAAGTAAAGTATAGATTGTAAAACACTGAAAACAAATAAAATAGTTAAAAATAATTATTTTTATCGTTTGCAACAATAATAGTAGCTGATACTTTTCTAGTGGTTTCTTATTTCATAGACACTATCTTATATCAGACTATGTATGTGAAAGCTATTGTTACTATTTATTTTATTCAATAAATATGCACCAAGTATCAAAAAAAAGTAAAGTATAATGTGGATTGTATCCTGACTTTGATAGGAGGTGTCCCATTCCAGAAGATCCAGGGGGCTCCACTAATCATCCCTTATTACACAAATTTGATATAGAATTATAATTGGGGCATTTATATGCCAGTAAAATGTTAAAGAGGAAGACTCACTAGCAAGGACTGAATCAAGCAATGAAGGAAAGTCTATTTCCATTTCTGGGATCCATTTCTATCTTTCCCTCCTCTGATCTGCGCTGTTTTCTTAACTAACCTCCATCGTGAGTCTTGAATGTTGATGAGATAATGCTTAGTCCAATCCCAAGCATTTCCTTTGAATAATTAACCTGGCACAATCCCAACCCCCTTAGAGTCCTCTTTTCCTGATGACTAAACAAAAGGTCTAACTTGGCCAGAACCACCAAAACTCTTTGCCTTTTGATTTGGTTTGGAGCAATATGACATCTTTCCCTTTCTAGTTAACCTATAGTTGTTGTATCTCTGGGGGGAAGGATGCTGAGTGGTATTTGCAGCTGAAGGTAGACGGGGATAACTCATCAAAAAGAAGCTAGGCTAGAAGCTGGGACACCCCTGAAGGAAGCTCAGTCTAGCTGCTCTAAGAGGGAGAATCAGAAATCCTGGTCTCATTCCATTGTTGCTCTGAAACATTCCCATCCCACATATCCATTCATTGCCAGTGTCATCTGGTTCATCTAGCTCTTCTGGACTATATCCAACTGATCAAGAGTTTTATTTTAATTTGCATTCTGTATATTCTCATTTCTTTCTTCCTCCTCTTCTCTCTACCCTGTAGTATTAAATCTTGCCGCTGAATGTAACTCACACCACCCTACCAGAAGTTTACCAGTCTGTTGGAATCAACCCCTAAATTTTAAAATGAGGGGAAAATTCTGTGAGCATGCCAAGACTTTCTAATACTCATCTATATGTATTCTGACTTTGTGTTTCAAATCATTTCACTGATTTCTTTCAAGATAGATTTTTATTAAGATCTTTTGTTTTTATAATACTTAGCTTTCCCCTGTCTCTCCTTCTTCTCCCTCCCAAGAAGTCATTTCTTATGACAGAAACTAAAAAGAAAAATGGACAAAGAAATTCAGAAAAACTGACCACTATATAAAAAAAAAATCTGACATCATGTGCTCCCACCTCTCCCATCACTACCATTACCACATCTACAAGGAGTTCAGTATCTCATTTCTTAGACAAAACTTTCCCTTAAAAAAAAAAAAGATCTTTAAAAAAAAGATCGCATTTTCTCAACTTGATTTTAGACATGCCAACAGAAGCCCCACCTTTTAATCTGCCTGAAGGCTTCATTAGGTATGACTTTGAACCTCTACTGCATAGAGAGAAAATCAAGTAGCAGCTGGTTTGTTTGAATTCTGTGGTGATTCCTGCTGGCACTGCAAAGCTTCCTGAATTCACAGGGGACTTAGAAGGCACTGGGATGGCAGAGATTGTTGTGGCAGAAACAACCCGAAAGTGTCCTGAGATTGAAACTCAGACATATTAACATCAGTCCAATGGACACTAATGACTCGGACTTTAAAATGCCAGAGGCTCTGACTGCCAGCTAAAACAAAGAAAAAACACATTCTCCATCTCCAAAGACCTTAGATCTTTCCAAACTCCCTGGGCAAATTCAGCCATAATGTATTTCTGCAGTGATGCTGGGCAGCTCATTCATGCCGCTGGGGGAATCATTGCCTGGAGCTGCTGCAGGCAGTGAAATCAGTATAGCTAAATAAAACAGCAGCTGAAAAACCTTTGAGAGGTTAAGCTAGTAATGATGCATCCAATAATGCAAAGCAATCAAACCCAAACAGTTTCTAAGCAGGAGGCGGATCTTAGGGGCTCTGGGTAAAGGCACCATCATCAACCAACTGGTTTCCAAACAAGTTTCGTAATTTTCCATTGACAGACAATTAGAAAGTATTTTCAGTCTGGATAAATAATGTTGCCCCAGCATGGACATTTCTAGAAAATGAATAAAGGAGAGGAGGGAGAGCAATAGCCTACTGGCAGCTTTTATAAAAGGAAGTCTTTTAAAAAGCTATTCAGAGCTCTAGGTATAGAATGTTCTTAGATCAATTTGTCATTAGTAAATGAGGAATGGGTTTTAAATCAAGCAGATCAATATTAACAATAATACATAACAACAACAATAATTTTGATGTTCGCTAAAAAGGAAGTGTCTTGTTAAATATCCAAAATAGCAAAAGTGGTAAGGGAACTTCACCATTCCATTCGCCATTGAATCTCAAACTTGAAAATTCTCTCCAAAGTGGTATTTCAAGCCCAATACAAGCTATAGTGCATCCAATTTGCTGGTCCCTGTGTTAATTAACAATTACACTGAGCACCTATAGTGTGTCCAGCATTGAGTCAGGAGTTAGGAGAGGGTGGGGAGAAGACAGAAATGTCAACGACATGGTCCCTAACCTCGGGCACTTTATGATTTAAAGAGCGGGGTAAACATATATATATATATTTATATATACACATATATATGTGAGATAATTAGAGGAAATACTAAGTGCTAATTGGGTGTAGTCAGGGAAGATTTCATGGAGGAAAAATGTCGTCTGGGTTTTGAGGAATGTGTAAATTTCTGGCAAGCTGAAGAGAAGTAATCCCAGGGAGGGTAAGCAAACAGAGCTCTGAATGGGCATGGAGACCTACACCATCATGGCTGTTTTGTTATCGTTGCTTGTCTTTGTTCTCAAAGAAGAGCATGACATCAAGGAGGGGATGCTATGACATATAAGTGAATTGGATTTAAGTGAGAGAAGGTTGTGCAAAGAGGCACAGGTGTACTGGAATACAGATTATAAACTCCTAAAATTCCACGATAAATGTTAGGGTATTTTTTCTTGATTCCTTTACTACCATGGTTGGTTGCTGTCCTTCGTTTTCAAAGAGAATCAAAGTGACATCACTATATTAGAGGCAAATTACTATGCTTCCGACTGTGACTGATTAGACCAACAGGAGCTCAGAATGTTCTATCGCAGGTTGGGCACAAATAGTCCATGTGAGGTTGCTACTGTTTGTCCTTTGTTCTACAAGGGGACCATGACAACAGGGAGGTGATGCTATGACGTACAGGTGAACTGGATTTAAGTGAGGGAGGGCTGTTCAAAGTCACCAGCCTTACTTTTTTCACCAGAGTCATCTGGGTCCAGTGGCCACATATAGATCAGGATGACTGGAGATGGCCCAGGATGTTGTGCGGACCTTGGCCTTTTTAAGCTAAGATCCTTAACAGGTCTCATTTTGACTGAGACAAGGCCCATTCAGTGAGTAAGGCTTAATAAGAATTGAGGCAGAGAATGGCTTCTTTACCTAGTCAAAAACTTACAAAATATATAAATAAAAATAAAAATTTTAAAAATCACTCTAGGAGGGGAAGACCCTCAGGATTTCTGGTCAAAATCATCATATGCTTCTGGCACATCATCATATACTTACACTTTAATCTCATTCAAGTAACATTTCAAATCTTTTTCTAATTTTATAGGAAAATAGGTCCTCAAAAGGGTATACTTCCAGAGATTTTCTTTTTTTTCCTTAAATTGATTAATTTATTTGTTTTCAGTTTTCAACAATCACTTCCATAAGTTCCAAATTGAATAATGTGATTAAAGAAAATCTTTCCCACCCACTGATGGACCTGTCCATTGTGGGAAGCTTAATTAGAGGAGTTGTTTTGTAGGAGAACCCAGATGTCAGTGCTTCCCTCTCTGGTAATTATGGTCAAACTGTTGGATCTGTCTGTTGAATTGTGATGTATGTATTGATTATGGTCAGGCAGAGGAAGCCTTGTCTGCTGACTTTTGATTTCTCTCTATTTTCTTAGAAGTTTAGAGTGCTGACTCCCCTGAACTAGGTGAATGATATTTGTGCTTGATTAAAGTGATTGTTAACCTTTCAAAAGTTGCCTTTTCTTTTACGAATGCAGATCTAACAACCTGTGATAACAGGCCCCACTATGTTTGTTGGGGTGCTTACTGATACAATATTTTTATAATATATTTTATATATAATAAATTATAACAATATTATTATTAATATGATCTCCTTGAGCCTCACAACAACCCTAGGAGGTAGTTGCTCTTATTATTCCCATTTTACAGATGAGGAAAACGAGGCAGACAGAAATTGAGTGACTTGCCCAAAGTCACACAGCCGATAAGGGCTTGGGATAACATGTGAACTCAAGTCTTTGGAACTTTAAGCTCTATTTCCCACCCCATTTGACAGAATTGAGTCAGCACTACAAGAACAGCACCCAGTAGCTGACCACAGTTTCACCGAGTACCCTTACAGGACATTTGCTGATAATGAATAATGAGGGAAGAGCAGAACCTACTACTGATGATAAAATATAGGACAATTTTGTGAAGTCTTGTGGTATTCATTTGCTTTCAGAGTAATCCAAGTCCAGTAATCCAGTATTTTATTGTTCAGTTGTTTTTTTAGTTAGGTCCGATCTTCATGATCTTATTTGAGGTTTTCTTGGCAAAGATACTTGCATGGTTTTCCATTTTCTTCTGCTCGTTTCACAGACGAGAAAACTGAGACAAACAGGGTTAAGCAACTTGCCCAAAGTCATACAGCTTGTAAGTGTCTGAGACCAGATTTGAACTCAAGAATATGAGTCTTCCTGACTCCAGGACCCACACTATCCTCTACACCAACTAGCTGCCTCTCATAACAAATACTTTCTCAATATATAGATGTGGTAAATGTTATCCCTGCATAGTTAAAAAATGAAAACAAAACCCAATATAAAACAGCCCAATAAACAATATTTATTGGCAACTCTAGGATAGCCAGTGGGATCTAGGATTGGTACAAAGTACAGAAGATATGAAAGCTGCCCAGAATCCTTCCCCCAGGTATTTCTAGGCTTTCACCTAGGCCTGCACACTCCACTAGAACTAAACATTTTCTGGCACTACACCAGCCATCAATACGATATAGGCAGCAGTGTCCATGTGACAGCATCAGGATGGTCTGGTAGCAGTAATGAAATCTCAGACCATTTCCTTTAGTTCACATAGAGAAAAGAGTCTATCTCTGATAAAACTTTGCAACAAAGTTTCATTTCAAGGTTAGCCTAGAAAGTTTGTAATTGTGGATTGGCTAGTTATATGTGACTGAGCTGCTGGATAGTCTTTTTTCTGAACTCATAATTGATTTTTCAGGCAAACAGCCTTGGCACACAGTCAATAGTCTCAGTGGCTTCAGAAAGAAACAGTTGTTATCAGAGGTGAGAGGGTAGAAGAAGGACTAAAATGGGCAGATTTATTTATTTATTTATTTTAATGGTCTACAATCACTACCATAAAACTTAGATTTTTACCCCCCCCACCTATCCTCCCCACCCCCCTCCCTCCCCATGACAGTATACAGTTCTATATAGGATCTACATATACTTTCCTACTGAATACGTTTTCACTATAGTCATGCTGTGTAGATGAACTAAATAAATGGAAGAAATCATATAACAAATCAAAACATAATACACACACACACACACACACACACATACACGCACACACATACAAAAACATGATCTGCTACATTCTGCGAATGAATTCCATAGTTCTTTCTCTGAGTGTGGAAGGCATTTTGCCTTAGAAAACCATTGGGAATTTTTTTTTTTAAGTTCTTGCATTATTATGAAGTTCCAAGTCTACCAGAAAAAACTTTCACACACTGTGGTCGTTGCTGTGCACAAAGTTCTCCTGCTTCTGCTCCTTTCACTCAGCATCAGATCATATAAGTTCTTCCAGGCCTCTCTGAAGTCTTCCTGTTCATCATTTCTTATACCACAATAGTATTCTATTACATTCATATACCATAACGTGTTCAGCCATTCCCCAATTGATGGGCATCCCCTTGATTTCCAGTTTTTGGCCACCACAAAGAGAGCTGCTATAAATATTTTTGTATATGTGGGACCCTTTCCCATTTGTCCTAGAAGCGGTATTGCTGAGTCAAAGGGTATGCACATAAAATGGGCAGATTTTTTAACCTTTTCTCTTGGTTGCAACTTTGGAGGTTTAGCATAGAGTGTTCAGTCTCACTGATGAAATTTTACTTTGTCACTATTCTGCAGTGCTGAGCTTAGGAATGAACCATAATATCGAGTATTTGTTTGCTGTTGTTGTGTTCATCTTTCATTGCTAAAGCAGACCATGCCATCAAAGAAATGATGACATGATTTGCACTTGACTTTGATTTGAGGGAGGGAGGGCTGTGCAAGGTTACCAGCCTTCCTTCTCCTCTGGAGCTATCTGGATCGTTATTCATCAGAATGACTGGAGACAGCCCAGGATGCAATGGGAGACCTTGGTTCCTTCAGGCCAAGGTCTATTCAGGTGCTCACTTAGGGTGAGATAACAACGTCCATTCAGGGAATAGGCCTGTTTAAGTAGTAGTCAGGGGATGGCCCCTTTAATGAGGCAAAGAAAAATAACTAAACTAGGCTGGGAGGGAGACAGCAACAGTTACTATTGATAATCACTCTTAAGTCAACAGGTTTTAAGAAGAAAATAGTTCTTAATTGGAGCTTGGGCAGGGGTCTAGAGTGGTATAATCTATGGGCTTCACAGTACGGTAGGTTTAACGTTTTGGGAAAGGAAAGGGAAAGAAAGGGGAGGGAAAGGGAGGGGAGGGGAGGAAAAGGGGAAGGGAAAGGGGAAGGGAAAGGGGAAGGAAAAGGGGAAGGGAAGGGGAAGGGGAGGGGTAGGGGAAGGAAAGGATCTGGCCAGTAAACCCCAAGTTAACTGGGCATCCTATGGCCATCCAAATTTACCTTCCTTTGGATAGGAGAAGGAAGGGGGGGCAGGGAGACAGACAGGAGAGGAGGAGCTGAGTTACCTACCTAGCTGGGTCCCCATTCAGGCAGCTGGTTCTACTCAGATTGTTGTGTTTGTCCTTCGTTGACAAAGAAGACCATGCCATCAGAGAGATGACTTACACTTGACTATCAAAAACAGTCCTCACACACTGTGGCTGTTACTGTGTATAATGTTCTTCTGGCTCTGCTCACTTCACTCAGCATCAGTTCATATAAGTCTTTCCAGGTTCTTCTGAAGTCTGCCTGTTCATTATTTCTTATAGCACAATAGTATTCCATTACATTCATATATCACAACTTGTTCAGCATCCCCTCAATTTCCACTTCTTGGCCACCACAAAGAGAATTGCTATAAATATTTTTGTACATGTAGGACCCTTTCCCATTTTTAAGATCTCTTTGGGATACAGCCCTAGAAGCAATATTGTTTTTTTAAAAAGATGGGTAGAGGGACCACAAGCAACGATAGAGATGAGTTAATTGAGAAGAAGTTAGGGAATGGGAGAAATGGAAGGATATGAGACTATGAGAAAGGCATTTTAGAGTTCTAGACAGAGAAGGTGGAGGAGTTCTAAGAAATAATGAGCTACAAACTTTGGTCCAATTAGGATATAGCTAAAATGGAAACTGGGGAGGAAGTCACTGGAGTTGAGATTGAAGAGCATGAGGTCAGTTAAACATGGATCGTCCCTATGGCACAGGTCATCATTGGGTAGGGGTTGAACCAGGTGACTCCTAAGGTCCTTTTAAAATTGTAAGGATAAGTATAGTGGCTATGATGGCAAAACAAATGAAAGAAAATCATATATTTAAGAGTTTAAAGTGTAAATAATATAATAATTATTACCAATTAACATTTAAAGAAAGTATATATTTAAAGCATTATACCTCAGAAGACTAGAGATCTTACCTATATTCAAAACATATCTTTGGGATTTATTACAACACATTTTTCTTCATGTATCTTTGCAAAGTTTAAGTAGAACATGTTAAAATTTTCCTCCAAAAAATAAACTGAAATTGCAGAAGAGTTACTGGGTTGAGTTATTTAAAATTATACTACAATGGGATAAGTGGTTTTTATGTGCATGGAGAACTCCTTCCACTAACTTAGAAAAGTCATGCTTAAGTCACTAAGGAAGCAGTATGGCAGCTAGGTGGTACAGGGAATAGAGTGCCACGCCTGGGGTCAGAAAGACTCATCTTCGTGAGTTCAAATATGTCCTCAGATACTTAGCTATGTGTCACTTAACTCTGTTTGCCTCAGTTTCCTCATCTGTAAAATGAGCTGGAAAATAAAATGGCAAACCACTCTAGTATCTTTGTCAAGAAAACCCCAAATGGGAGTACTAAGAGTTGGACATAACTGAAATGACAGAAAAACAACAAGAGGCAGTAAAATGTAGAGATGATATTGAGGTATTAAAATGTTAACAACACAAACTTACTCTCTGACACTTAAACTACTTTAAATTCGTTGATTTTTGAAAGAAAGAATTCTGTCATTTTTATATTAATATAGAAGTTTTGATGGAAAGATCATTAAGTCATTACCTGCTGGCTAGAGATAATCAGAATAAAAATTCATTTTACTCAATTCATTCAGCAAGGATTTATTAGTATTTCAGAGACAGAAGAACTATCTGATTGCTATATCCCCTATTTTTCAACTGAGGAAAAGTCAGGTGAGTTTTCAGTTTCCGGAAAAGTGAAGTGAGATGTAATATTGCAAAGGAATCTGTAGCAAGGCTGAGATTAGAACCCAGTGCTCCCAAGTCATAGGGCAGTATCTTTTCTGCTACGTTATGCTGTGTTAAACATCTTTCTAGTTCCTGTAAAAAATTGTTTTTCATTACATACAAACCAACAGGGAAGTTAATGATGGTCTGTAATTTTGAAATATAAGAAACACACCACACATTCTAGAAATTAAACATGGTCACACTGTGAATACTTATTAAAATTTATTTTTGGCCATCACAATGAATATAACCATTTCCTTTCTAGGTTAGAGTGGCTGCTTGTGCTACATACTGAAATGCCAGCAACGTGCAACTGCTCCTCAATTGATTTATCCAAACATTATCTGCCCTATGAGAAACACTTAAATTTCCAGTGTTCACACACTGAAACCTTGGGAAAATATCAGGACCAAGTTCCCAATTCTGGCACTTATTTTCTTTTATTAAAAGACCATGCTATTGTCTTACAAATTTTCAAGCTTATGAAAAAAAAGTAACTTGTTTAATAGACATTACTCTAGGGTGTCACAATAATGAGCATATTAAAAAAAACATTAACTCTCCTTTTGTTAAGAGAATCATGGGGATATGTGTACAAATTTTTAAAAAGAATCTAAGGAGCTTAAATAGTTTATTTTTAAATAACTTGCAATTACATAAATGAACTAAACTGGATATGAAAAATATAGTCGCATTTGGAACAAGGTAGTGATTCATTAGACTTCCTCCATAATCTGACAAACATTCAATTCAATGTTTAAAATTTATTATAGCTTTGTTGTGCAAAACAGAAAGAAAGCAGGATGTTGACATCTAAGACATTTAATTCTTCCCCTTGTTCCTGTGGTTTTGGTGGGGAGGACACATAGGGAAAGTTCTAGGAGAAAATGGAAAAGCAAAAAATATAGTTGTGGATTCTCATCTCTAATCTTTGATTTCCTGGATGGGACATGACTTGTTCTTAGGTAAAAGGGGGAGTTCTTGGGGAAAACTAAAATAAGATTAATTTCCATTGTCTTCCTTGGACAGCGTGCTGGAGATCTTTCACTTAGTAATCTTGAAGTTAAAAGTAAATCCCTGATGATCTTGATAAATTTCTGATTCAAAAAAGAGAATGTCCTTTGCAGAAGATGAGAAGATGAGAGCTATTATTGGCTAAGAATAAAGGCAAAAGTCTTTTCTGTAAAGTGTTAGTAATGACAACACAAGCTAATTGGATATGTTTGAATTGGTCTTGGATAGAAGGATCAATTGTCTTTGTGGTATTGGCCCTTGGTGACACAAGGAATCTCAGAAGTATCAGATACAAAAACCAGAGAGGGATTCTGCTCTCATGAGAGCAGATGATTGGTCTTTTTAGTTTAGCCTTTAGAAAACACAGAGCAAGATTATAAGAAAAGTGAAACTCTAATGGTCTCAATTTTCCAACCTTAAAAAAAAAAGAGAGAGAATTCAAAGATCTCAGGGGCAGTCAAAAGATCAAATGGCAGAAAAGAAGACTGTATACTGCTAAAATGCACTCCCTGACTTTGACCCTGAGGATCCAAGGAAGTGTAATTCCTGGCTCCAGATTTCATTATTCTAGATTCTCAATTTGTCTGTCAATTATTAGCATCCAGTGTAGAGACACTCAAAAAAGATAACTCCACAAACCTCTACTCATTGTGAGTAAATTTAATAGCAAACAAAAGTTCCACGAACAATGACATTATTGAGTAACACAATTATTTTTATCATCGGTTCAAGCTTTGTGAGAATCTGATAACCATTTATAACCTTCAAGAATTCAAGAGGAATGTGGAGAATTTAGAGGGGGGAGGGAAGTCAAAGGAGAACCACAGAGGGGATTTTTAACAGCATGGAGGATGGAGCCTAGGAATAAACCTAAAGAGAACTTGGATTATCTATCCCAGAAAAAGTGTAAAGGTGCATCAAGTGATTGATTTTCATAGAGTTTTGATTCTAAGTAAAATCTGATCAATGAAATTAAAAATATAAAGAAGTAATTAAAAGAGAGAACTAACTTGTTTCACATTTACCAGAAGGAATTTTCAAGCCGAAATTTATCATGTGTTAGATGGCAGCACCTACTGGTAAAGTGTGATATTGTAGTCCAAATATATTGGACCAAGAATTTTCTAAGTTTTGAAGTTACAAAATTTTAGTATCTATTTTCTAATTGTAAAATGTTCATCAAATGCTAAATTTTGATGATAATATAAGACAAATGATAATAAAACACAATGTCTTAATTTTAGGCAGGGATCCATGATAAAAGAACATATCATGGTATGAATTAATATTTTAGTGAATCATGACTTTGGAAATGTGGGACTCTCTCTTGGAGCAGAGTTCTAGCAATCCAGCCATGCCTTCTTCTCCTGTGCATTTGTCCTTCCATAAATCCTTCATATGGATTTGAGGTGTTTTTTAGTTTGGTGGAGATCAGAGCAACTCTTTCTGAGGAGTTGTCTGACCCATTTCACAGGAAAGAAGATGGTGTAGGGGAACCTTGGTTGTTTTTCCATTATCTACAGAGCCACCTGAGGGGGCAGGGACTTTGTCGGTCTTTCCATGAGGTAGTTGGAATAATAAAAGCTAGAGAGGGATTAGTTGGGGCTATGTACAAAAGCTGTCCCTCTTTATTGGGTAAGTCTTCCTGGAATCTCCATCTAAGAAACTGCTGAACTGATTAGCCCTCTCCTTACTAGGGCTGGCACTGATTCATTACAGGCATCTGTGAGGTGTGACACCTGCTTCTGGTAGGCAGGTTTATGACAAAGAAGTTATTTCAGGATTATGCCCTATTGGTCTTTCAGAGGGTGGTGTTTTTTCCTATTAGTCCACTGGGCAAAAATAGTTATCCTGCCCTTAGAGGGATTTGCCCACCACAAAGTGACGTCATTTCATCATGGCCCTCATATCAAGGGAGGCAACAGAATCATTCCCCAAACTCTCCCGTTCTTTCTTATCTAGCCTTAATCACTGAATGGGCACTGCCTCAGTCGAACCTCATGAGACCTGTTAAACACTTTAACTTAAAAAAAGCCAAGGTCCCCCACTGCATCCAGGGCCATCTCCAGACCCAGATGGCTGCAGGAGGGGGAGGGGAGTGAGGCTGGTGACTTTGCACAATTCTCCCTCACTTAAATCCAATTCACCTGCATGCCATGGTATCACCGCCCTGATGTCATGATCCTCTTCAAGAACAACAAACAACAAAAGGGTCGATCTTGTGGTTTAGTCCATTGGGCTTTTGATATTTCAGATGGGCACTGACAGTCCCCATAAACAACTGTGTGCAAGGTGAGTGGTAATGTCTATATATATCAGGGTTCCCAGCCCTCCTCATGTAGGCTAGACTAGTTCTTTCTTTAAACAAAGAAGCTGTCTCTAAGACTTTATTGGCTCAGGGGGGCCAAGGCTTAAGCCTTGTAGCAGTTATTATAGCCTAAGGTTATCATCAAAAGACATAAAAAGATCCACCTAGGTGGAGTCAATACTGTTAGGGGACCTCTAAGTCACCACACTGCTCTTCTGACCAGATAGCTTTCCATATGGCTTTTGGTAACTGCTGAATGTTTCATTTTGTTCTAGGGTCAGAACTAAATTATTAGAAAACCAATGTGGGTCAGACCTTCAGTTAGAGCTAGAAGAAACTTGGCAATCAAGTTCAATTCCCTCATTTTACAGATAAGGAAATTGAGTCACAGAAAGACAGTGTGAGAAATGATGCTCCTCTATTCCAATCAGTATTAATCAGTTTGAGATTTTACAAAAATCATATAGGGATAATTAGAGTTCTTATAGGTTCTTTATAATGTAATGTTCACTACTTGTTTCCCAGTAACAAAGCTCAGGTTGTATTTGTCCTTTGTTCTAGAAGAGGACCATGACATCAAGATGATGACATGACTTGGAGTTGATTCTGATTGGAGTAAGGGAAAGCTGTGCAAGGTCACTGGCCTCACTTTCTTCTCCTGAGCCCTCTGGGTCCAGTGGCCAGATATTCATCAGGAAGGCTGGAGATGTCCCAGAAAGCAATGGGAGACTCTGGTCATTTTAAGTTAAGGTCTTATCAGATTCTCACTTTGAGTGAGATATACCCATTCAATGAATAGAATTCTTTAAGTAATTACTCCAGGGATGGCCCTTTTAATAAAAAAAAAAAATCAAACTGGGAGGGCAAGACCCTCAGGGTTCTTGTATAAAGGAGAAACAATTATTTAGTATTTGTACTAGTGTGAAGCTCACTTGCACAACCACAAGAATGCTGACAGAGATATCTCCATCCTGTTTTACTCAAAATTCTATGTCCAAACCCAACAGGGGTGGGATACCTTGATTCTTTATAAAGTCCCCCAATTTATTTTTGTACTTTGGGACTATTCTTTCCTGTCCAACATCAGCAGGTGACCATCTTATTACTACTTAGTCAGTGGAGATGCCTCATGCTTCACCTAACCTGTGACTCCCTCTACACCACCCCCCTTCCAGGCTCATGTCATTTTTGGCCCTCAAAAGCAAGGTTTACCACCTGTTGAGATTCTATATTTTACCATGCCTCTTTTGCATATTTGGGTATCAAACCCTATAAAAACAAGGTCCTGGGGACCAAAGGCATCTCAGATTGTGAGAAAGATCTGAGGTCCACTTCATTAGAGGGACCATTGACTCAGAGCTCTGTCTCAGTGGTTTTTCTTGCAGATTGGTCAATTTTAATCTCCACAATAGTTCATGTTTAAGGTGGAATACGAACTCAAGTCTTCCTGACACCAAGAACCATCCCCACTATCCTGATTCTTAATGACAACACATGACTATTAAATTTCTCTGACAGTTTCTTTTTTAGGTGACTTCCTCCCTACCAGGCTCCAACAGTTGTAACCACCTCACAACCTGGTAAGGATCCATCTCTTCCCCTAAAAGCTCATGTATTGCTAGTTAGTCTACTTTAATGGGCAAACATACACAATTGTTTATACTGGGAGATTTAAAACAAAACAAAAAAAATACAAAAAAAAAAACCCCAACAACCTAATCCACCCTGGAAACACTTTTGGCAGACTGATGGCTGCTGAGCTCCAATTTTTTTTTAGGCAATTAGGTTTAAGTGACTCATCCAGGGTCCCTCCCCAGTAAGTGTTGGAGGCCTGATTTGAAGTCAGGTTTTCCTGACTTCAGGGCTGGTGCTGTCCACTGTGCCCGGAGCTCCAGTTGTGTACACCTTTCTTGCAACGTGAGAAGATGTCAGTGAACCTTACAAAACAATGATCTCTGTAAGTGAGGGTCCACCCCTAAGCTTAGCAAAAGGGGGTGACAGAGATGGAACTAGTGCTTTCTAGAGGAAGTCAAAACTTGTTCATGAATACTGACAACAATGCTACTAATTGCCAGTGTCCATGATACTTCTCAGAGCTGCTATTGCAACACTGCCCAGTCTAAGGAACCTTTATGCTGATGTCCACCGTCACTGTTTCCAGCAGGGTTGAACATCACTGGCTTGTTACAGGCTGTCACTGGAATAATCTCCCCATGTATCATAGTCCCCCAAACTTGACTGAGCAGATTACATCCTAGATTTTCTATGGGCTGATCTCCCAAGCCATGGCCTTCACATGGGCCATCTTCTGGTCTAGAGTTTCTATTCCTGTGACTCTGTTTGGTCTAGTCAACATTTATGATATACTAGTGGACATAAATGCCCTCAGAAAGTAAGGCCTCTTTCAGGTTTCTCCTATACACTGTGCCAATAAGAGGGAGAGTTGAGATAGGCAGCTCAGAAAAGGACAGTGATGTTATACTGGCTTTCTCAAGTGAAAGCAAATTGCTTTTGATTAGTTTCAATGACATATATGGGGGGAAAAAGGCTTTAACAAGGTTGACAACCCCAATCTAGTCCATCACAGCAGTGAGGTTGGTAGGATTTCCTTAGCAAACTGGCATGACAGCTTTCTTCAAAGCTGTCAAGTCCTCATTGGCCTTATAGGGTTACTGTAAGGGAAACTGGTATAGAAAACTATTCCAGCCTCTTTAATTTCCATCACTATAGAGGAAATAGCTTGTCCCTCTCCAAGACTAGTATTATTTGGAGTCAAATTCACAGGATGGCTTGGGCCAACTACAAGTTTCCATTTGTCCCTACGCACAATAGCAAAGCATGACATAAATGTTGATACTAGTTTCATGATGCCATCTCCTTCAGATCTGTCCCCCCAAATGCCCCATGGAAACGAGGGTGTTCCGATGAACCCATTGGACTTCATCTGATACAATATGACTGTGCCCAATGGCTCCTTACATACAAGTGGGGCAGAGGCCTTATGTAATGACTGAGCCTTGAGCAGGGCTGAAAGGCCTTTATTGCCCCAATACCAGCATTACTATAGTCATTTATTTCTTGATCAATTGTGTTTCAGGAGCCAAAACCAAAACCCTTTATGAGAGAGAGAGAGTACATCTACCTGTGCTTACTGAGCTGAGCACCTATTAGCAGAGATAGGCATATTTACTTGGATAGCCACTCTTGCTGGACTCATCCTCTGCTCAGATTTCATCTGTTCATTTGCCTACACTTGTATGGTGGGAGAACAGGGGAAGTCCCCATTAAGACTTCCCACCCATGATGCAGGGCTTTGACCTGAAGGTGGGCTCTAATTGCTACCTTTCCCCAACCTGCTGGTCACAGGGAGTTGGAGGGAGATCCAGTTTACCCATCTCTTTTGGAAATTACATCCTCTTGTTTTACAGCTAGGATAGCCTACAAGGCAGGGACCCCAGTAGATATTACTCATACCATAGCTTGCTCCCAAGGTGGTTAACAGAGTTTGACTATACATGGAGCATTCCCCACCCATCTCTGCAAAGGGAGGGAGGTGCATTTTCTCAACTTGTCCCCTGGGCCAAGCTTCTTGATCATTATAATGACTGGTCAGTTTCATTTATTGTAGTTCCTTTTCCAGTGTTGTAGTACTTGTTCATTAGTTCATCATCTTCTGTGTCCTTGCCTGGGGTGCTCTACCCAGGGGAAGGAACACTTCCATGACCAAAAGCTACCTTTTTTCTCCTTTGAGTTTAATGGCTACATTTCTTGCTCAAAAACCAAAGCCTTAAGTCCAATTCACTATAGAGTTCATAGATTGGATAACAGATCCCCACCCATCTAGCACAGAGTGAATATAAATACTAAATAGTAACTTTCTTTTTTACCCAGGAACCCTGTGAGTCTTGCCCTCCAAGTTTTTTTTTTTTTTATTAAAGGAGTCATCCCTTGAGTATCTACTTAAAGAAGCCTATTCATTGAATGGGTGTATCTCACTCAAAGTGAGAATCTGATAAGACCTTAGCCTAAAATGGCCAGGGCCCCACATTGCATCCTAGGCCAACTCCAGTTATCTTGATGAATATCTGACCCCTGGACCAGATGGCTCTGGAGAAGGGAGGTGACCTTGCACAACCCTCCCTCACTCAAATCAAAGTCAACTGCAAGTCATGACATTATCTTGATGTCATGGTCCTCTTGGAGAACGAAGGACAAACACAACAAGAAGTCCTTGTTCATAAATACTGTATATTGTTTTCCTTGATCTACTTCATTCTGTATCAGTTTCTTTTCTTATTGTGCTCCTCTGAATTCTTCATATTCATCCTTTCTTATGGTACAGAAATATTTCATTACATTCATATACTACAATTTATTAGCCATTCTTCAGTCAATGGCCATTTACTTTGCATCTAGTTGTACCACAATAAATGCTGCCATGACAGAGGGATCTCTAGGTCAATCCTTGCCCTAGAAAGACTGTTCTTTCTCCTTTTCATTAAAATTAAAATGTCAAGTATATCCCTCTACTTTTCCCAGAAAAGCTATCATCTTATGCATCTTTAGAGTTCAGGCCAGACAGCATCCTAAGCACCAACTACTATCTAAAGTCATATATACTTCCCTTCCCTGGTTTCCCCTTAACCAAATTCTCTATTTCTTATACCACTTCAATGAGGACAAATTTTCCTCAACAACTGCTTCTCTACTTTCAAAAGGTAGTTTGAAATGATGGAAAAAGTATTTGACTTTGAGTTAGAAACCTAGATTTTAGTCCAGATTCTGCTGTTGACTAACAAGGAATGACCCTGAGCAAGATATTTGACCTCTGGATTGTTCCTTTAATGCTGTGAGGGGTGAGAATAGGGCAATGAACTAGGCAGCTAGGTGGTGAAGTTAACAGAGTGCTGGCCTTAGAATTCATAAAGACCTGAATTCTGTCCTGCCTCAGCATGTGCCATATAAATCCTGGCTGCTGTGAATTATTATCATTCCCTTTCAACTAGTTCCAAACCTACAGTCCAGAATACAAATGGATTTTTAGTCCTGTCTAAATATTTAGTCCTGTGATTTTCTTCTCCTGAATAGTAGCTAATTAGTGGCTCTCTGTTATTTTCTCCAGGATCAAATTTTAAAAAAAAATTCTGTTATTCAAAGCCCTTCATACTAACCCTATACCTTTCTAGTCTTACACCCTACTCCCTGACATGAAAAAGTGGCACTGGCCTTCTGAGTGTCCTACAAAACAAGACACTCCATCATCTGTTGGTTATCGTGAGCCTCTCCTTCCTCATCTCTGCCTCCTGATTTCCTTCCTTCAATTCCCAGCTAAAACCTTATCTTCTACAGGAAGCCTTTTCCAACCTCCCTTAATTCTAGCACCTTCCCTCTGTTAATTTGCTATTTATCCTGCATATAACTTATTTGTACGTATTCGTTTGCTGTGTCTCCCCCACTAGATTGTGAGGTCCTTGCAGACAGGTAAAATCATTCTTCCCCCTTTTGTATCCCTAGTGCTTAGCACTGAGCCTATCACACAGCAGGTGCTTAATAGATGTTTAGTGACTGCCTGATTCACCTAGTACTTTACCTATGTAATCTCTGTTCACTCTAGTGGTTCTCCAAAGGCATTTAAAAATGCTTTGAATCTATCCTTCCAGAAAGGCTCTTAGTTCTTAAGTCTGGAGTTTCGGATTTCTTATCCCTTCCTCAACATTCTCTGGATGCCCACCCCCAACCCCCCTGCCCATTCCTTCTTCCCCAAGGTCCAAAACCTAAAACAAAACCCTAGCTGATCACTTTATCCTCACTTTAAAATAAGACAACAAGGCAAGCTTTAAGCTTCTGCAGGAACAATCTAGATTTTGGTGACTGTATTTTCCAACATAAGGACATGTGGTCTGACAAAAACTTCATTAAAGTCCACTTCTTAATTTGTTTTCTGCTAGGAAATTTGGGAGATGGATTTGAGCCAATTTAATTTTTGTTAAGTCGTTTTTAGTCCTGTCTCTTTGCGATCCCATCTGGGGTTTTGTTCCTTCTTCAGTTCATTTTACACATGAGGAAACTGAGGCAAACAGGGCTAACTGACTTGTCCAGGGTCACACAATCAGTGAGGCCACCATTAGAACTCAGGAAGATGAGCCCAAACTCTACAGACTGTACCACGTAGCTGCCTCCAATTTGTTTTACAGAAGTTTCTATGGATTATGTTGAGAAGGCAAAGGTAACCCCCTGCAATACCTTTGCCAAGAAAACTCCAAATGGGGTCACAAACAGACGAACTGAAACAACAAAAGAGAGACTGGGAGATCCTTGAGGACAGGGCCTGTCTTCTGCCTCTAGTAGACGTTTAATGGTTACTGAATGGAGAAGACATTTCCTAGCAGACCCAATGATGTCCAAAAAGAAAAATTCCTGATACAGACCCTGACACCAGGAGCCTCTTTCCTTTTAACTTTAATAACATTTTAAAAAATTCTGATTTCCAAATTCTCCCCCTCCTGTCAGCCCTTCCCGCACCCACTGAGATGGCAAACGTGTAGCCACGCAAAACAACCCTACGTGCATGCGAGTACACGCGTGGACATCCCTTTCTTAAACGTTAGAGCGGAGGCAAGCGCGGTTCGAGCTCTAGGATGCCCCAGGGCAAGGGCTTTCCCCCTCCTCCTTGGATCTCAGCACAGGGCCTGGCACCGTAGGTACCAGCTAGCTAGCACGAGCGCTTGGTAAACTCCTGACTGCATAGCGGTGCCCAGGGCTGGCGTTCCCATCCCGCCTCTGCCACCGGCCGCTTGCACGCGCTTAACCTCCCTCAGCCTCAGCGTCCTCACGAGCACAAGGAGGACTTTGACTCCTACCCAGCTGTCCATCAACCACCTCCACGCTCCCGACGCTCACAGTGGGGGGCGAGGGACTGGCACAAGGTCACGGGATGCTCCCTTCAGGGTCACAGCCAGGCTTCTCTTCACCCACGGCGAGCCAGAAACTTGTGGCCGTGGGAGCCTCACAAATAAAAGGGCAGTCACATGATACGGGACTCTCAAAGTTTACCGAACGCTCTCCTAATTACTCTGGGTGGGAGGAAATTTTGTAGAGGAAGGGGAGAGTGAGAAAAGGCTGCCTCCTCCGTGGTCCCCACCGGTCAGGCACGACCGGATTTCCCCGGGTTGGCAGGCCGTCCGGCCCCCAGCAGCCACCTCGAAAGAGCCAACCCCTTCCGACCGTACCATTCACACGCCCGTAAGGGAGAGGGGAGGACGGATCGTAGCTCCGACCAAAAAGAGCCGCGCGACCTACCTCGGTCAGCCAGCAGGAAAAAGGGGGCATGGTCACGGAAGAAAGGACTTCCGAATTCCTCTCCTCTAGTCTCCACCCCATGTTTCGATAGGCTCCCTTCCTCGCCCTCCCAGCGCCCCTCCCCCCGGCTGTGAACCGTTGGTCTCGGCCGCGCCGGCTCGCGTTTGGTCACGTGCTCCTCCTGTCCTCTGCGAACCTGCCGGAGTGAACTACCGGGGGACGGAGACATGGCAGCTCTACTAAGACCCGCTCGCTGGCTCCTCCGTAGGGGGACCGACTTCGCCCCGCTCCTCCCGCTCCCCCTGCGCCACCTCACGGGTAGGGCGGGCCTCCCGCGAGCTGCCGTCGCCACCCTAGCGCGCCCCAGGCCTCTGGCTAGGTGAGTGCGGGGTCAGGTCGTTCTCCCCTGCTGGGTTCCCGTAGTCTCCCACGGGAGAACTCCGTGGCTCGAGCCGAGGGTGAACAGGCCTAGGTTGGTGCCGGCGCATTCTGCCTTCGTGACTCGGCGTGGGGGCGCCTGCCGCCCCGCGGACCTTGGCCGGTGTTGGGCCTCTGCGCCTTCGGGAAGGTCAAACCGCCACATGGTTTCCCTCCGGTGCTGCCTGGCCACGCCCCCTCCTCGCACCGCGCTTCTCCGCGCTCTCCCTCGGCGGATGGACCGGACTGCCCTGGGGGCTCCTTGCCTGCCCGGCGGGACCCGCGCGCCCTCCCGGACGCCCCGGGATGCCAGTCCTCGTGCGGGGCTCTTGTGGCTAAGGGGACTGTGGGAGGACCCGAAGGGGAGGTGGATGGGGGGGAGGGAGCCACTTTTCGGGGCTCCTCCCCTTCTTGGGGCTCACGGCGCCGGGCGCGGAACCACGTGCGTGCGGGCGCCCGAAAGCTTCCGGGAGAGCGCTATCTCTTTAAATCTTTCAGGAAATGCGCCGCACGTGGGTATTGTCGGAGGCGTGAGGTGGGTATTGGGGAGCTCTGCGTCCTGGGAGCGGGGGCCCCCGTGGGAAGGGGTAGTCCTGACTCCAGACTGCAGACCCCGCACGCTGCCTGGCAGTTGAGGACTTTGATCCTATCCGCTTCCCGGGAGGTGTGGGGTTGATACACTTTACGTGGCGTGTGTATATAAAGTTCTGGGGATGCACAAAGAAGCAGAAGAGCGCCCGGTCTAATCTGGTGGAACAGCAAGCAAATCTAAGTACAGACGAGTTATATATGGGATAGATAGGAAATAATTACAAGAGGGAAGGCCCTAGAAGTGAAGGTCTAGAATTAAGACTTGTACTTGGGGATTGTAGTTGGGTGCTTAAAGAAAGCCAGGAAGACAGTAGGCAGAAATAAGGGAGAGCATCCAGGGGGACAGCCAGTATGCAAATAAGTCTTTTCCTGTCTCTTTAGTCTTAGTGCCTCCCTTCTGCTATCTAAAGCTAAATGTTATGTTTTCTCCCTTATTGGTGATCTCCTGAGAACAGGAATGCTTTTGCCCTTCTCAGTTATCCCCATGGCTCACTGGAGGACTTCTCTAGGGGGCAGGAAAACGTCTTTTCAGGTTACCTAACCCATACTAGCTGTATAAACCTGTGCAAATCACTTAGCCTTTCTTTCAGTGTCCCCAAACAACTTTTTTGTTTCAAAGAACGCTTTGGCAGTCTGTGGATCCCTTTGAAGAATAACTTTTTCAATGCATGAAACAAAATAATAAGATTACAAGGAAACCAGTGGTATTGAAATAGTTACTTTT
Source organism: Notamacropus eugenii (assembly GCF_028372415.1). Lineage (NCBI taxonomy): Eukaryota > Metazoa > Chordata > Mammalia > Diprotodontia > Macropodidae > Notamacropus > Notamacropus eugenii. The sequence goes on from NC_092872.1 coordinate 665,828,640, forward strand.
TTTTTTTAAGGAATTATCAGACCCTAGGTTAAGAATTCCTGTTCTGAGAATATAAAGTGCTGATAAACTTACTGATGAGATCAAATCTACACTGGCACAGATTAATATAAGACTAAAAATCCTAGCACTAAGGCTAGATTTGGACCCACATGTTCCTGAAGTCCCATCTCTCTTCTTCTCACTTTACCACACTGCCTCTATAGATGGAATCATATAGAATACACAACAATATTTGTTTTTAAATACATGGAGTCGTTTTTAGTTTTTAAAGAAATCCTTATGTTGAATATTTTTGTCCTTTTTGAGGAATACCCTATGAGACCTTTAAGTGTTTCTTAAAACTTGTGTTTACATTCTTAATATCTATCTCTTTTTCTGTTCAACTTACACAATTATAAGGGAAGGTAAGCAAAGAGATAGGATTAGCATCTCCACTATACCATTAGTTAATTCAGAATTAAAGTGCTCTTCCTCTGTGTTTTCTCTGGTAAAGTTCTTTTTTTAATTTTATTTTTCTTTATTTCATTAAATATTTCCCAGTTACCTCTAAAAAAGCAAATTTAACAGTCTTTTTTGAAAATTTTGAGTTAGAGTTCCCTCCCTCACCCCTTCTCAAGAAGTCAGGCAATATGATTTCAGTTATACATATGAGGACATGCAAAACTTATTTCCATATTAGCCATATTGCAAAAGAAAATGCAGAATAAAACAATAAAAATAAAGAAATTTTAAAAGTATGCTTCATTTTGCATTCACAGTTCATCAGTTCTCTGAAGGTGGATCATTTGTTTCATAGTGGGTCCTTTGAAATTGTCTTGATCAGAGTACTAAATCTTTCACAATTGATTATCCTTACAATATTAGTCCTGCTGTATACAGTATTTTGGTTCTGCTCACATCACTTTGCATGAGTTCGTATAAGTTTTTCTGAAGCCATCCTCCTTGACATTTCTTACACTGCAATAGTATTCCATCATAATCGTATATCAAAACTTGTTTAATCATTACTCAATTAATGGGCATCCCCTCACTTTCCAATTCTTTGTCACTACCAAGTGCTTTTTATAAACAAATAGACCTCTTTCAGCTCTTAAGAGCATAGGATGTAGGACAGAGAAGCATTTATTAACTATGTACTATGGTCAATCTTGTAGTGTAAAACCTTGGGGATAAACATAGGAGCAAGAAAGACAATCCATGCCCTCAAGATGCTTAGCTTCTGATGGGAGGAGACTCCCATATAGAAGAGTGTTGAAAGAGGGAGCTGTAGAGTGCTGCATTTGCATCATGGTGGATGGAATTGGCCTAGATGGCCAGTTTTCTGGGACTTAAGCCAAATAAAGAGGAGTGGCTTCTTAAAGGGAGAGTTCAAGGTTTGCTGGGAGGGAAATAAGGATGATGGACAGAGTGCAAGCAACAAGGTGTGGAGATGGAAATGGACGTGACTATAGAGGTAATCCTCACATGTTACAGATGAAAGAACTGAGAACAAACATGAGTGAGGTAACTTGTCTAAGAATGCATACTGGTCACGTCTGGATTCATCACTAGGTTCTTTTACTTCAAAATCCAGTGCTATTTTCATTGAACCACACCCTAACGTTTTGTGGTAGTATATACCCTTATAATCCCAGCTATAGGGGAGGCTGAGGCTAACAGATCTCTGGAGCAACAGAGTTCTAGGCATTATGCATCACTGTGGTAAGCACCTGGGAATAGGAGGGAGTTAGTTGGCCCTGGCCAGAGATGGAGCAGATCTGGAGTAAGAGCTGGCCCATGAATAGTAGCCCCTGTACTTTCATCCTAAGTGACGTATAGAGAGCATGTCCTAATTTTAAGAAACATGGGATAGAGGACTTGGCCAATGATTTCATAGGTATAGGAAACTCACTTTACCTGTACAGATAGGTTCTTCTCTGCAACTTAGTCTTAGTTATCTAGAGCAGTTGTGTCAGATGCAAATGTAATTAGGAAATATTTGACAAAATAAATAAAATACAATTAAACAAATAACAATACTTATTAAAATTAAGACAGTGTGATGCTGGCAGATTTAGACACCACTGATCTTGGTATCAACCTCAGATAGGTTCCTGATGGCCACATATTGACTTAGAAAACCACAAGTTAATATTAATTTATGTTTTATTGTATTTCTCTTTATTTTGTTAAAGATTTCCCAGTTACGTTTTAATCTGGCTCTGGGTGCACTGGAGAATGGGCCAAAGATTGAACAACTTGTCCAGGGTCTGCAGCCAGTATGGATGAGAATCAGAACTTCAGTCCAGGTCTTCTTGGTTTTTGAGGCAAGCCCTCTATCCATTACATATTCCCTTGCTTTTGGAAGGAAATCTAGTCATTGGAGTGGAAACTGGCAGCTGCTACCAAGCAGGAAAGGCTTAGAGTGCTGCTCTGCAGTAATGATGGACCAAAGCAGCGATGGAGGAGAGGCTCAGCACCAGAAGGTTGATAGGAAGTTGACTGGTTTTTGGCCACTCATAAAACTGTCTTCTATTTTCAGTTTCTACAATACCTGTTTGGTTGAAGTTGTGATCATTTGAAGTATTTCTACATAAAGCTAATTCATAGGGAAATACATATTATTGCAGCCTTTGGCATAACTTGTGTATATGTGTGCCCTGGAGGATTGTGTTTTTCAGCTCAGTTTTTTAAATAACAGGTGATCAGTGCCAGAGGAGTTACAATGTTAGTACTGCTGATGACTCTCAGGATGCATATACTTATTCAGTTCTGTCTGGATTCAGATCTCCAGTCACCTACTGGGCTTCTCAAATTAGATCTCCTGCATATATCTTAAACGCAAACTTAGCATGTGTAAAACTGAACTTATTCTTTCCCTTGTCCTCCCTCGTCCTTGGCACCTTCTACCCCCAAAGCCTCTCCTCTTCCTATCTACCTGGTATTACAGAGAATATCACCATTTCTCCATTCACCCAGGCTTGAAATCTAAGTGTCATCCTCAGCTTCTCACTCTTTAACCCCCCATATCCAGTCAGTGTGTCTCTTCCTCTGACATTGCCACTTCCCTGGTGCAGGCTCTATTACTTTCACACGTGGACTATTGCAGTAGCTTTCTGGAGTTTATATTTGATCTGTTTGTAATGGGGAGGTGAGAACTTCAAGAAGGCTTTTCCCTGCTCTAGCCCATCCTCTACTCAGCTACCAAAGTGAGCTTCCTAACTTGTAGTTCTGGCCACATCACCCTCTTTATAAACCCCAGAAGCTCCCTATTAGCTCCTTTTCCTACCTTTCCAGTTCTTTGCCACAATACACTATGGTTGAGTGACACTGGTCTTCTTACTGTTAGCCTGTCGCCTGACTGGGTCTTTTGATTGGCTGACCCCCAAGACTGGAACTCTCTTCCTGTCTCCTGGCTTCCTTTAAATCCCTGCCAAAATCTCACCTTCTGCTACTAGTCTAATGTTCCAACTTAATGCTAGTGCATTTCCCTCTTGATTATCTGCAGTTTATCCTTTTTCTGTCTTGTTTGAACATAGTTGTTTTCCTTTTGTCTTCCCCATTAGACTGAGCTCTTTGAGAGCAGCAACTGGGTTATTGTTTTTGCCTTACTTTGTTTCCCCACTACTTAGCACTGTGCCTGGCACATAGTAGGTGCTTAATACATTTATGTTGACTAGTAACAAATTTTGTTACTAGCTTGTATAGAGAGTAAATTTCTAAAAATTGGAAGTTGGCCCTTTGGTATTGACTTTTCTAGTCTGTTTTTGCCCTTTAGAAAGTTGTTTGTTTAATTAGGAGAGGTAAAGAAAGATCTAGACTGAATGAACACATGAGTACAGGTTTTGACTTTTTATGACAGTAATAATTGTTTTAGTAACATACTCGTGTGCGACTGTTATGAAGGATTTTTTTTTTTAATGTGCTGCTTATATTCTGCAGTCTTTTCATATTTTGGAAGGTAACAGTTAACAACATGATTCAATCTTATCTAGCTTAATGAATGAAAAAATACTTGGTTTATTATCTGGACCAAATGTTAATTCCAAAATGTATCCTCAGATTTCAGTGCCTATGAGTCAGTCACAGACTTTGTTGGAAGGGCTCTCAAGACCCCGTCCTTCCTTGGACAAGACTGCTCAACAAGTGGTCATCCAGGAGTATTTGAAGATCTTTAAGGATTGTTAAGAAGGCTTTTATTCTGTGGGACCAAAATACTTCTTTTTGTCCCTGGAAATAGCTCCTTTCCACTTCTCAGTTATTCTCTTTGGCCTAGAGCCTTCAGCGATGACTAGGTTATCTTGAGTGCTCTCATCTTCCTTGTGAGGCTTACTTTCCTGCACCTGTTTCAGCGACTTGGTTTTCTTCCTAATGTTTTTTGGATGTCAGAGCAGCACTTGGGCATTCCATCACTCAGTCTTCCTGCTTGACATGCCCATCTCCTTTTCTGATCATGTATGTACTTGAGAGAACAGAATCGTTTTGGAATAGCCATTGGACAATCTCGTAGGGAGTTAGATAATCAGGACTAAATACAGTAGAATGATCCCTGTGTAGCTGTGAGGACCTAGTTGAGGTTAGATAGCATGAAGTTTTAGTGATGCCAACCAATGAAGTTTAGTTTAGGCAATTAAATACCTGTCATGTACCAGGCAGGCATGTTATAGGCTCTAGGCTGCTAAGACAAAAATGAACCAGTCTGCCCCCCAGTGCATGATGGCAGGTGCTGGAGCCCTGCGTTTGAGGAATAGTAACAATGCCAGTTTGACTGGACTGCAGAGCATACCAAGGGAAGATAGCACCAAGACTGGAAAGGTTTATTTATCTGTTTGTATTGGTGGGGTTTTGGAGTTGGTGCAGTAGAGGAGTGAAATGTTAGACCTTCACTTTAGGGGACTATGGAGGATGGAGGATAACAGCTACTTCCATAGTCCATTCGAGGTGATGAAGACCCGATATGGCTGTGTAGGTAGATATGTATGTGAGAAGGGAGATAACATGGAGAGAGAAACAGCAAACTGTAGCAATTGCCTGAAATAGGAGGTTTGAGTGAAGGTATGGGCTTGAAAATGACACCAAAGATGCCATCCAGGGTGACAAGAAGGATGATAGCACCCTTTGTAGAAGCTGACAAGTTTAAATAAGGGTAGGTTTTGACGGAAAGATGATGAGTTATGTTTTGGACGTGTTGAATTTGACATGCCTCAGGACATCCAATTAGAAATGTCTGATTGTTCATGTGTCACTGAGCCCAGGAAGAAGCTAGAAGTGGAACTTGTAGTATTTCTAAGTCATTTGGGAGTAGAACTGAGATCAAGTATATGGCAGGGTGACCCAATTTGGATTACTAGAAGGTTAAAATGAAAGAAAGACAGTGGGGGATTAGAAGAACAGAAAGAACTAGGGGTTCAAAGGCAGAACACCAAGCATTACAATGTCCAACTCTCAGACCACAGCAGAGTGGTCAGGGTAGTGCTGGAAAAGGTGTGCTGCACAAGGAGAATAGTCTGAGATTGAAGTTAACATTGAAGGCAAAGAGCAGATTTGGGAGAAATGAGGAGGGAGACTTGGAGGGACACCTTGCAGAGCTCACCCCTTATAGGTGTGGGGTGGTAGTTTCAGGTGAAATTTAAAAAATCTATGATGTGTTCTAAGGTGTAATCACTTAGGTTATGTAGAAGAAAATAGGTGCTGGGGGAGGGTTAGAGATTAAATAGATAAGGTTGAGAATTAGATTTAGGACTGCAGGAGGTTGGGATTTATAAACTAGAGTACATAGGCAGGAGTTTACATGTGAAGAGGACTTTACATTAGCAACTTAACTGTGAAAACAAGGAAAATAAACTGGAGAGCTAGAGCTAGTACTATGTATTGAAAAAAGGCTTAAACTAGGATTCTGAATCTTGTTCCCAGAATGGGGTCTGAGCAGTAGAGAGAATTTTGTTACCTGCTAATGTTTATTATCTTTTTTGTACAGTAACAAATTAAAAATTACATTTAAATTCAATAGCATGTTTCTTTGTTAAAAGAAAGGAGAAAAAACGAATTCCAGTATGCTAAAGGAAGTTAATTTCAACAGATTAAACTTATTTTGATAGATCTGTGACAATTAATGACAATCTTAGCACATTAATGACAATTTAAAAGATGAAAAGTACTTTCTTACCCACGTCCTATCCTAAATCCTCCATAACAGGTTCGCTCAACATGCTAATGTCTTTCCTCTAGATCTGTCGTATGAGTGGATTTTCTGGTTTCTTGAATAAGTTCCTACCTTGGCCCACTTCTTTTGTAATCATTAACTTTCTGATATTCTTTATGCTGCTCCTGTGCAGTTACAATTGTGTTTAAAGGCATCCCACCTCTAAACAGGGTTCCCAAAGAAGCAATTGAATGCTAAGTGAAATTCAGAGTGAGGTGAGATGGAGGGGATCAGGATGTTTAGCAGGAGACTCGAGGTGCAACAATTAGTGAGTTGAGAAACAGGGTACGTAGATATTGAGAGATCTGCAGTGTGAGAGTTTAATGAAACACCAGTATGGTGACTAGGAGGAGTACTTGATCAGGAGAGAAGGATAACAAGGTTCACAACCTTTTGGGCCAGCATCTGACTGGCCAGTCCCTTCCCTTTCTTGCTAGGAGTTTGGGGATATCAGGGAGAGAGGGGAAATGGAATTTCTCCCTTTTCCTTCTCAAGTAATCCAAAAGTGTCAGCAGGACTAGTATGACTTCTGAGACTTTTCTCCCCCCAAGTTTCTTTAAAGACTCTAAACCTTTTTCCTAAAAGTAGAGAAATACAGATGCCTGAAGTAACACTTTTGTGTGAGGGGCTCTACATTCCCTCTCTAAAATCTCCAACTGACTCTCATGCAGCTTTTGCTTGAAGACCTCCAGTTAGGGGGGAACTCACTGCTTCTAAAGAACCCCATTCTCTTTCAGGGTATCTCTAATTATTTGTTTTATTTATTTTTAGATTTCGACATTCATTTCCACAAAATTTTGAGTTCTAATTTTTTTCCCATCTCTCTCATCCCCCCCACCCCATAACACCTTGCATTCTGATTACCCCTTCCCTCAATGAGCCCTCCCTTCTATCACAACCCACCCTTCCCTTCTATCACACCTCACCCTTCCTTTATCCCCATCTTCTCTCTTTTCTTGTAGGGAAAGATAGATTTCTATACCCCTGTATTTCTTATTTCCCAGTTATATGCAGTAACAATTCTCAACATTTGTTACTACTACTTTGAATTCCAACTTCTCTCCCTTCCTCCCTCCTCACCCATCCCCATTGAGAAGGCAAGCAATTCAGTACAGGCTATATATGTGTTGTTTTGCAAAAGACTTCCATAATAGTTATGTTGTGTAAGACTAACTGTATTTCCCTCCATCATATCCTGTCCCCATTTATTCTGTTCTCTCATTTGACCTGTCCCTCCCCAAAAGTGTTTACTTCTAATTACTCCCTCCTCCCATTTGCCCTCCCTTCTGTTATCCCCCTCACCCACTTGTCCCCTTCTCCCCTACTTTCCTGTAGTGTTAGCTAGATTTTCATACCAAATTTAGTGAGCATGTTATTCCCTCCTTAAGCCAAATGTGAAGAGGGTAAGCTTCACTTTTCCCCTCTCACCTCCTCCCTTTTCTCCTCCATTGAAAAAGATTTTTCTTATCTCTTTTAAGTGATAATTTTCCCCATTCCATTTCTCCCTTTCTTCTCCCAATATATTCCTCTCTCTCCCCTTAATTTTATTTTTTATAGATACCATCCCTTCTGATTCAGCTCAACCTGGGGGGTGTGTGTGTGTGTGTGTGTGTGTGTGTGTGTGTGTGTGTGTGTGTGTGTGTGTGTGTGTGTGTGTGTGTGTGTGTGTGTGTATGATCCCTCTAACCTGCCCAAATACTGAGGAAAGTCTCAAGAGTTACAAATCTTATCTCTCCATATAGCAATGTTTCAGCTTTAGAAAGTTCAGCTTTAGAAAATCCTTTATGATATCTCTTTCCTGTTTACCTTTTCATGCTTCTCTTGATTCTTGTGTTTGAAAGTCAAATTTTCTATTCAGCTCTGGCCTTTTCATCAAGAATGCTTGAAAGTCCTCTATCATTGAATGACCATTTTTTCCCCTGAAGTATTATACTCAGTTTTGCTGGGTAGATGATTCTTGGTTTTAATCCCAGTTCCTTTGACTTCTGGAATATCCTATTCCAAGCCCTTCGATTCCTTAATGTTGAAGCTGCCAGATCCTGTGTTATCCTGATTGTTTTTTCATAATACTCAAATTATTTCTTTCTGGCTGCTTGCAATATTTTCTCCTTGACCTTGGAACTCTGAAATTTGGCCACAGTATTCCTAGGAGTTTCTCTTTTTGGGTCTCTTTCAGGAGATTATCAGTGGATTCTTTCAATATTTATTTTGCCCTCTGGTTCTAGAATATCAGGGCAGTTTTCCTTGATAATTTCATGAAAGATATTGTCTAGGCTCTTTTTTTGATCATGGCTTTCAGGTATTCTCATAATTCTTATATTGTCTCTCCTGGATCTATTTTCTAAGTCAGTTGTTTTTCAAGTGAGATATTTCACATTATCTTCTATTTTTTCATTCCTTTGGTTTTGTTTTTTAACTTCTTGGTTTATCATATAGTCATTAGCTTCCCTGAACTCTGCTCTCGTTTTTAAAGAACTGTTTTCTTCAGTGAACTTTTTTCCATTTGGCTAATTCTGCTTTTTAAAGCCTTCTTCTCATTGGCTTTTTGGACCTCTTTTTTTCCAGTTGAGTTAGCCTATTTTTAAAGGTGTAATTTTCCTCAGCATTTTTTTGGTTCTCCTTTAGCAAGCTGTTGACTCGCTTTTCAAGCTCTTCCATGGCCTAAACCCATTGCATATTCATTTTGGAGGTACTGGATGCAGAAGCCTTGACTACCTCTGACCGCATGCTGTGTTCTTCCTGATCCGAAAGCATGGAAGGAAATACCTGTTCACCAAGAACGGAACCTTCTATGGTCTTATTTTTTTTCCCTTTTTTGGGCATTTTCCTAGCCATTTACTTGACTTCTGAATTCTTTGTCAAGAGGAGGGTCCTAGTGCTCCTCTTCCCCACAAGACCATGCTCAGGGCTGAGGCTGAGATCAATTGCTTTAGACCAGGGCCTAAAGACCAAGTGCTTCACAAATGGACATGCCCTACTGCCCCAGCCACCTGGTGCCAGTGCTAGGGTCCCTTCTTGCCTAGTTGGAAAAGCCCTTTTACTGACTTTTGAAGTTTTCTTCAGCACTTGTGGATTGAGGGACCTAAAACCCTCCTTGCTGGGAATTCTGCCCCAGAGGCCTGCTCTGGTCCTGATCTTCCTGGTGCCATGCGGCGAGGGCTGGGCTCTGCTCAGTGTCCCATGGGATAAACCTTTCCTCTCTGCCTTCCAGGTTACCTTTGGCTGGAAATCTCTTTCATTGTCGTTCTGTGGCTTCTGCTTCTCTAGAATTTGTTGACAGTCATTTTTTGCAGGTATTTTATGGGCTGTGGGGGAGGAGCTAGCGTATGTGGGTCTTTCTGCTCCGCCATCTTGGCTTTGCCTCCTGTCTAATTGTTCAGATGTCTCTGATGACAGACCATTCAGTTTCATTTACCTTTTGTTAGATTTTTTTTTTTTAAATATGTCTCCTTGTAACTTCTCCATTGTTCCTGGTTCTACCCTCTAATTTCAAGCAGTACAGGTCTAAGCAAGTGATCTTGTCCCTACCAAGGCTTCTCTTTTGTAGGCTAAACTTTCCCAGTTACTTCAGCTCATCCTTATCTCTCTTGGTCTAGAGGTATCACTCACCAGCTTAGTCATCTTCCTTTGGGTAATCTAACTTATCCACATTTTTCCTCAGATGTTCCTCATTGAAAATAATACTTCAGATGTACTGTGATAAAGGTAGAGGAATCTTGTGGTCTAAGATTGTTGTTGTTGACTCATTGAGCTTACAGTAAAATATGAAGTTCTTTTTCAGGCAAACTGCTCTGTTAGTAGGCTCCAGACCAGACTGCTTCCCATCTCATCGAGCTGTCTACCCAGGCCACCTTGCCATCACTCATCCCTCTCCTACACCTAGAAACAAATGGATCCTGTAGACTTCTTTGCTTCACAGAGGATTATGCCACTTGTTTGTTATAGCTTCTTTTATTCTGAGAAAGCTTAGTCCTTTAAAATATCCTTGTAGTTCTCAATACCCCTGTGAGGTCAGGGAGTACTATATATTACTTTCATTGTTGTATTTGAGAAAAATGAATCATGGGTATTTTAGCTTGGTGAAACCTAGTTGAGCTATTTATAGCTTAATGGAATTCACCTTTTTAACCTCTAACCAAATTTTATGGACCTCCTTTATTTTTCCCTTGAAGTTATTAAGTATTTTGTCATCAAAGCTTCTATAAACAATTTTTGCATCTTTTTCTTTTTTTTTTGACTTTTGTAAGTCTCAAGGTCATAGCAGTATCTTTTGGCCCTGGGCACTTTTCTGGATACCACATTACATAACTTGAGGACCCCATATGATTCTTTTATCATCGCTTTGGCTTGTGCTTGAGAGGTTGACCTAGTTGCTGTACTCTTAAGAGAAATACTATTGAAATGCAGCTTTACAAAGAATATTTAACCCTGAGTGCATACTCAGGAAGGCTTATAGAGCCGCTTTCTGGAAAACCTATAATAGTTAACATGACTTTCATTTACCATATGGAGACAGGTTTCTTGACTGATTTTAGTGAAAACTGGATCCTCTTTGTGCCACAGTTAAGTTTCCCTTTTTAATCGTAGCTGACATTTATATAGCACTTTACAATCTGTGGTGCACTTTACATGCAGTACTTCGTTAGATCCTCATAACTCTAGCCTTATTAGGGATATGATTATCTCCATTAGACCGTTAAATGTGTGTCTCAGAGAATTGAAAACCTGCCCATTGTTACAAAGCTAGTATCAGAATTGGGATTCAAGCTCTGCTCTAATTTCTTAAGACTTTTGCAATGAACACATAGGATGTTTTGTTATGTTTTAATTGGAAAATAACATTAATTTGCATTTGTAAAGTCAAGTAAAGAGGCTTACCCATCCTATTTTTTCCATTGCATGAATTCTACTAAGTTTCTTTTTAATCAGAGACATTACTTTATTCAGCTCAATGGAGATGAATATCTGATTACATATCATCTTTGACCTTAGGTTCTTTCAGGTGTCTGAGAACATCAGTTTGCCACATACCTATAGAAGTAAAGCATCTTTTAAAAAAATCTTTTTAAAGTTTTGTTAAATATTTCCCAATTACATTAAAAAATTTCAACATCCATTTTGAAAAATTTTGAGTTTAAAATTCTAACCTTTCAGAAGGCAAGCAGTATGATATTGATTATACATATGAAATTATGCAAAATATTTCCATCAAAATAAAGACACATGCGTGTGCACATACATGAACAATAATGAAAAAATGTGCTTCAGTCTGTACTCACAGTTCTTCAGTTCTCTCTGGAGGTAGATGGCATTTTTCCTCATGGGTCCTTTGGAGTTGTCTTGGATCATTCTCTTGATCAGAGTGGCTAAGTCTTACACAGATAATCATTACAATATTGTTATTATTGTTCTCCCGGTTCTGCTCACTTCACTTGCATCAGTTCACCAAGTCTTCCCAGGTTTTTTAGAAACCATCCTCTGTCATTTTTTACAAAACAGCAGTAGTTCATCACTGTTGCATAGTACATCTTGTTCAGCCACTCCTCCATTGATGGTCATCCCCTCAGTTTCCATTTCTTTGCCACCACAAAAAGAGCTGCTATAAATATTTTTGTACCGGTAGGTCCTTTTTCTTTTCTTTGAAATACAGACCTAGTAGTAGTATTGTTCAGTCAAAGGACACATGCACAGTTTTATAGCCCTTTGGCTATAGTTCTTAATTATTCTCCAGGATGGTTGTACCAGTTTACAACTCGAACAACAGTGCATTAGTGTCCCTATTTTTAAAGGAAAGTTTCTTGAAAGTCTCATAGGAATAGAATATTAGCTCCTTGAGGACAAGAAGTCTTTGCTTATTTTTGTCTTTGTAGTCCCTTCTCCTAGTGTGGTACCTGGCACATAGCACCTGGCACATAGCAGACACCCAGTAATTGTTTAATTTAACCTGTTATCAGAAGTGGTGAGTGTATTGATGCTTTAAAAGCATGTGTCAAAATGTACCATCTTTACAAATATTGTTAATGTTTTTCCATACAAATTGTAAGCTTATAGAGTTTGTCCCCTTGTAAAGGGGCATTGGAGAGGAGTTCAGATGAGACTATGTATTTGCTCTGTGTGAACAATTCACATTTATACAGTACTTGAAAAGCATTTTCTTCACAACTGTCCAGTGAGTAACAAGCATTATTATCCTCATTTTTACCAGTGAGAAAACAGGACTGTGAGAGGCTAAGTGACTTGCACACATTTCAGGCAGTATTTAAAACCAGGTCTTTTGACTGCTTCATCTACTGACCACCCTGCTTCTTACTGTGTTATTCTGGGACAGAAGATGACTAAGACTCCAGTTCCTCTTGCCAAGAAATTTATTTGGTAGTAGATACAAGATAGGTTCTTAGTAAGACTAGTACCCAGTGGAAATGTGCTGCATGTGTAAGAAAGGTACAAATGAAGAGGATTGGAGGTGTCTAAGAGATTTGGAGATTATTTATGACTTGAGAGAAAGACTAGGAAATTGGGGAAAACTTCATGAAAGAGATGATACTGGAGTTGTCTCTTAAAAGGTTGGATTCTGTATATGTAAGGGAGTATGATTAGAGAATAAACCCCAGGAAGAGGGTGTGGTGTGGCAAGTGGACAGAAACAGGAAGCTACTAGAAGACTTCAAGGATGATGAATAATTTGGTTTATTGAGAGCATAGTATCTCTTAAAGCTAATGGATGAGATAAGGCTGAAAAGAGATTGGAGCCAGATTATGTAAGGCAAAGATTGCCTCAAAGGCAGGCATTTAAATTTTTTTGAGCAAGAGAAAGAGATGAACCAATTTAGGCATTAGAAAAATTACTCTGGAGGCAACTTACGGAGTTATTGGAGCAAAGCAGTAATAGTAGGGATACTTGTTAGAAGGCTGTTTTAATAGGCCAGGTGACAGATGATTAGGGTCCAAATTAGTGCTGGCAATGGAAATGAAAAGGTGTACAGTTGTGAAAACATTGTAGAGTGTGAATTGCCATCACTTGGCAACTGATTGGGTCAGGAAAAGACAAAGATGACTGAATTTGTGAAGTGTGCAGGGTCAGTAATGGTGCCGTAACTAAAATAGGAAAGTTAAGGACAGATGTCAAGGTGGGAAGGGGGTGGGGGAATGACTTTGTTTTGGGGATAGCCTTTAAGATATTTGAAATATATATCATAAATGAAATGAGATAAACATGCAGAGTAAGAAAAGTATCTGCTGTTTTGTCAAACAAATCTGTACATGGGGGTCCCTTTGGGCCACATACTGACTTAGAAAACTTCATATTTACATAATCTGTGTTCATTGTATTTTTATACCCAAAATATTTCCCAGTTACATTTTAATTTGGTTCTAGTTAGCATCTTTGGGTGTAGAGCACAAATGTCCTAGATGTGGAATCAGAAGACCTGGGTTTGAGTTCTTGGTTTGCCATTCATGGGACTTTCCCCACTCCTGGCCCCAGTTTCTTTCTACTGTAAAATGAAGAGGCCAAGCTAAAAAATCATAAGATTCTATGTTTAGAGCTGGAGGAGACCTCAGAAGCTTTATCTAGTCTAGCCTCCAAATAGTATAGAAAAGAAACTGAGGCCTCGGAATAGTGAATGACTTGATCAAGAGTGACCCCAAATCCTGACTTACTTCAGAGCAAGTACTCTTTGGATTGTTGCTTTAAACTCCTTGCCTTCTTACGCATTTAGGAAACAGAAGTTAAAGGGAAAATATTATGGTGTAGAAATAAAAAGCAACGATAAAACTACTTAAAAGTAAAATTCCTTCTCAGTTTACCATTTCAGAAACTAGAATCTCATCCCTACACTCCTTTTCCCTCTGCAGCCCAGAGTTGGGTCCATTCTCTATTCTCGATCACACAGGAGTGTGTGTGTTGGTCCTTCATTGCTGAAGAAGACCATGCCATCAGAGAAATGGTGGCATGACTTGCACTTGACTTTGTTCTGAGTGAGCGAGGGCTGTGCAGGTCACCAGCCTCACTTCTCCTCCAGAGAGAGCCATCTGAATCCAGGGACCAGATATTCATCAGGATGACCGGAGATGACCCAGGATGACACAGTTGGGGTTAAGTGACTTGCCCAAGGTCACACAGCTAGTGAGTGTCAAGTGTCTGGAGTGAGATTTGACCTCAGGTCCTCCTGACTCCTGCACTGGTGCTCTATCCACTGCACCACCTAGCTGCCTACGCAGGAGAATAGGGAAGATACAGAGATCCCAGGTGTTCTTAGCAGTATGTGCATAGAATGTTTATGTGCATAGGATGTTGCTGTGTTTTTCCTTCCTGTATAGCTATGTATAATACTTTCATTTGTCCTTGTGTATACATTCTACATATATTCTATATTCTACAGCTGTTAAGATGATGAATTATTTTAGAGGTGCTTTATGTATTAGGAAATATCTTTGTTTTAAAGAATTTTTGTATTTTGGTTTTCCTAAAGCTTATTACTACAATCTAAATGAATAGAATCTTGAATAATTTTTTGGGGAGGGTCCCTTAGGCTGGGTGAAATTGTCTCATTTTTAGTACACAAAAAAGGAATCAAAGAAAAATGTACAATTAGCAATTTTAAAAACCTGAATAACCCTGAAACACAATGCGTAGTTATTAGTTTTGTTTATAAAATGATTTGTTAATCTGTGCTCAGGATAAGTTGGAAGTTAAAGGCTAAAATTTGGCACCTGTACTCTGAAGAAGCAGAGAGGCAGACAAACTATCACAGATTCCTATTAGAGGAGTAAAAGTTTTTGGCACACTTCAGATGTTCATGAGCTAAGAAAAACTTGGGTATTGAGAGATAGTGAATGGCTTTTGACTCACTGAGGAATAAGAAACTTGGGCAAACGCAGTTTTTCACAATCACTCGAGTTGTCCAATAAATATTAATAAGCCCTCCTGGGTGTATTTTCTCACTTTTGCCTTTTTAAAAAAGCTGTTACAAATTAAATGTCTTTTAGACCAGTTCATTTGAACCAGTTGCATTGGAACACTTTGGACACATAAGTAAATTTTATGGTTTAAATACTCCTTTAAAACTTTATTGTTGTATTTCTTATTTTGGTGGGCTGAAAAAGACTAACTAGATATCTGGCTAATCTTTGATTTGGATGTTAGCTAATCAATGTTTTTTATTTAACAGATCACTTATCAATGATGCCAGTTTGTATTCAACTGTGGCTCAGAAAAAGAGTGTTCATCAAGAAGAATCTGTTTCCACATACAAAAAACAGATAGACCAGTTTGATTGGGCATTGACAAGGCTAGATAATTCCGTCCGAAGAACTGGCCGTATCACTAAAACCCTTCTACAGGACATTTTTCATGAGATATGCAGATCAGGTAATAAGAATTTTTGTTCCCTAAGTTGACTTTTGCCATAGGTAGTTCTTTTTGGAAAAGCTTATTGTAATGCAAATAATTTGGCATTTTGAATTTCCTCTTCAAATTCCTTAGATATTTGTAACATGTATAAAAAATATTTTGGCATCAATTGGATTTTTTCCTATTGGACTAGAATTTGTAATAAAGTCCAGTAAATAAATTGTTTTGGAAAATACTAATGTCATATACTTAACACACTTTTTATGATATCAGGTTGTGGTTTTGTTTTTAAGAAGCCATTTCCGGTTTATTTGAAGTTAACTCTCTGAATTCCTCAAGTTACAAGCTCAGCAGAAATAAGCATGTAAATGTAGTTTTTGTTAATGTTTCAACAAGTATTTATTAAGTACATTTATTAAATATGTGCAAGGCACAGTGCTGAGTGCTTCATTGGATCCTCATGATAACCCTGGGAGAGAAGCATTATTACTGTCCTTATTGTTCCTAAGGCAGACAGAGGTAAGTGACTTGTCTAGGGTTATTACCCAGCCCATAAGTATCTGAGGCCAGATTTGAACTCTCATCTTCCTTAGTCAAGTCCAGGCACTCTATCCATTGTGCTATCTAGCTACCTCCTTATATTGTGAATTTGTTTGGATGAAAATAGCTGTATTATTTCCTGTGGTTTTAAAAATTTTTTTCTAAATTTATTATTAATATCTCTTGGTTTTATGTCATCCACATTTTTTAATAACTCCCTTCCTCATCTACAGAAAAATCCCTTATGACAAAGAATTTAAAAAGAGGGAGAAACAGTTCAGCAAAAATAACCAGAGTATATGTAATACTATACAAATAAGGGAAGAACATATTATTTTTCACCTCTTCTCAAGGCCAATCTTTGTCATTAAAACTGTGTTTTGTTGTTTTGAAAGAAATCAGATGATTTTCTAAGTGGAGAATTTTTACACTTCATCCAGTCCAGCAAGCATTTATTTATTATATTTTCCACAGTTACATGTTAAAAGAAAAACTTTTTAGCATTTAAGGTTTTTTGTTTTTTGCTTTTTTAAAGTTTTGAGTTAGTTTATATCCCTTCCTTTCCTCCATCTTCCCTGAGATGATAAGCAATCAGATATAGGTTATACATGTACAATCATGTAAAACATTTTCATGTTAGTCATTTTGTGCAAGAAGACGGAAATAAAAAAATACAGTGAAAATAGCATGCTTCAGTCTGTATTCAGACAAAATCAGTTTTTTTCTTTGAAGGCTGATGATATACTTTATCATTATTCTTTTGGGATTGTCTTGGATCATCGTATTGCTGAGAAGAACTAAGTCATTGGTATTGCCATATATAGCGTTCTCCTGGTTCTGCTCATGTCACTTTGTATCAGTTCATGTAAGTCCTTCCAGATTTTCTGAAATCATCCTGCTTGTCATTTCTTATGGCATAATAATATTCCATTACAATCATATACCACAGCTTGTTTAGTCATTCCCCAGTTGATGGAGATTTCAAATTCCAATTCTTAGCCACTATAAATATTTTTGTACAAGTAGGTCCTTCCCCCTACCCCCCCTTTTTTTGATGTCTTTAAGATATAGACCTAGCAGTGTTATTACTAGATCAGAGAGCATGCACAGTTTTATAGCCCTTTGGGCATAGTTCCAAATTGCTTTCTGGAATCATTGGATCAGTTCACAGCTTCAGCAGTGTGTTGACATCCCAATTTTCCACATCTACTTCAGCATTTGTCATTTTCCTTTTTTGTTGTATTAGCCAATCTGATAAGTGTGAAGTGGTACCTCAGAGTTGTTTTAATTTGTATTTCTTTAATCAGTAGTGATTTAGAGCATTTTTTTCTTATGACTGTAAGATAGCTTTGATTTCTTTGTGTGAAAGGACTTTTTTATGAAAGATACTTACAACAATCATTATTAAATGCCTACTCTGTTATTGGAGATACCTGTCAAACAGCTTGTTAAGTGTATTGGACCTCAGGAGAGAGACCAAGATTAGATATATACGTCTAGGTACCATGGGACCATTGGATGATGATGAACTTACTGAGGAAGGGTATAGAAGAGAAGAGAAGCCAGGAGAAACTCTTCAGATCTCCTAAGAGGCACCTAAAGTTGGAGAGTAGGTCATGAATGATTTGTGTTATAGAGTAGACCAAGAAGGATAATGGCCCAAGACAGGAGAAGAGGGTAAGGACATTTATGGAATATCTTCTACTTCTAGAGCAGGTGTGTTAGATGCTGGATGACATGAGAGATTTACATGAGAGCCAAGGAAGAGAGGATGCATGACAAATTGCTATACAGAATGACATCTATGAACCCTAGTACCTTAGTGGCTTAGAATTTGCATTTATAGAACAAGATTATCTCCTAAGATAAGAACACTTATCCATATCGTAGGATTTATTCTACAAAGGATACCAAAGGAGAAAGCACCTATAGTAGATATCCTATAATTGGGCTCTACGTAGAAAATTCTTCGTATTTTTTTAAAACAGATCTACCTAAAGGTGACTTTTGTCTTTATTAGAAAGTTATGTATGTAATTTAGGGATTAAAGAGAAATCAGTTCCTTAAATCTGCAAGTATATACTTTTAATCTCATATTTGTGTACTCCTTGTTACTTGCTTTTACTTAAGTTCTTCTGGAAGAAAAAGTTCCCTTTTTTCTTCCAGACTTTACTGGGCTTTTATTTACCTATAAAAAAATCTATTTTCTAACCATTTGGACTATATGGAAACTGGCCACACTGTAAAACTTTAAGTGAAGGTCATGGAGATGTAAAATAGCTAGAGTTAATATAGTGCTTTCAGGTTTACAAAGTGCTGATTCTCACAACAGAAACAGAGGCTGAGGATGGTTAATAATTTTATTGATGTGAGCTTTCCTGACTCCAGCCCCAGGATTCTGTGCCTCCTCTAGCTGCCTGGGAACCAGGATGAAAGGGAAGGTTACAGAACATGACACATGTTAGAAGATCCTAAATTGCTGTGTAGCTTGGTTAATTTAAGTTCTGCTTGTGCTGATTGTGATAGCTCTTTCTTAAGGAAAGTCAGAAGCACTGAAAATGGGATTTCCTATGTTTTTATTGGAGGCACAGTTTCAAAGTCCTAGACTATAATGGAAATAGGGAATCTTTTTTTTTTAATGAAATAGTAAAAAATTAAAAGTAACTATCTGTGACATTTAGCAAAGAACTTTATGCGGTATATTTTTGCTTTTTGACATCACCATAACATTAACGAAAAATTTCATGGACCAGAAGATTTGTGGGAATTTTCAAGTTCATGGGTAAAATTTTGTTTTTTTTTTTGAATTGATATAGTAATTGAACATTTTTTTTCTATCACTATTTTATTAATTTTGTTAAACTTAACATTTATTACAGGAAATCCAAGTAGTAACCTGGCTTTGCTTTTGCTGCGTAGCTGTGGGTCTCTCTTACCTGAACTAAAACCTTCAGAACGAACAGAATTTGTCCACAGGATATGGGACAAACTACAGCAGTTGGGTATGATTATTTTATTGTATAATTCACACATGGAATCTTATAGGTATTGTAATGCATTTTTTTCCTTTTCTTTGGCTTAAAGAAGGTGATTCATTAAACGTGACATACTTATTTAGATTTTATGACAGGATGTTCAGTTCACAGTTATCTGAATCTTACTTTTCATTTAGGGAGTTATAGTGACATCTAGGGGCATTCATAGTAAAATGGAAAGAAAATTAGATATTGAATCACTTTTGCATCATATTGCCTATCACTTCTGAATATGAAATAAACTTTTTCACTTGATGAGTGAAACTACTTCCTGGAAACATTAGGTTTTGGAATAACCTGGACAAATATGAATGTATTATAATTTGGAGAAATTATTTTCAGAGAATTATAATTTTCTGAAATTAGGACTAGCACTGTACAGTACTGTAGTAAGTAAGTAAGAGAACTTTATCCTTCAGACATGTTGAAAAATTAACTCAGTGGGGCCTGTTCAGCTTCTGTATAATTCTAAAGTGATAAATATTTGGGACTTTTGAGGTTTCTAGGGGAGTGGGTCTCAACCATCTTTGAATATGAGAAGAACTCTTTAAATTGCAAAGAAATTTCAGACCTCCCACAAGACAGTAGTTGTACTATTAATATCCATTGATTGAGGAAATTCACAGTGATAAAAAACTACTAGGAACTCAGCAACATGTTTACATGAATTTGCGTTTTATTTTTCACGATAACATCTAATATTTGAAAAATGGTTCTAGCTACATGTGTGTTAGGCATTTATAGTATAATCACAAATTCTCATATGAAAGGGACTTCAGAGATCTTCTCTTCTGATCTCTGAATAAAAACCTTTTCTATGTTGTAACCTACAAATGGTCAAGCCAGCCTTTGCTTGAATATTTCTCAGTTGAGGGAACCCACTATCTCATAAGGTGACCCATTCCACTCTTGGAATGTTGTAATTGTTAGGAAGGCTTCATCAGGTCTAGATTAGACATGTTTTATCTTTCACCTTCTTCCACATAAAAGCCCTTCAAATATTTGAGCACAGGAAACATTCCTAAGTCTTCACATTTCCTTCCACCAGTCCTCACGTGGATGATCTTGAGTCTCTTTACCTTCCAGGTATCTTTGCTTTGGTTTTTCTCTAGAAACCAAACACATGCAAGATGTAGTCTGACCAGGACAGAGCGTAACAGGGATTATCAGTTCTCTTAACACAAACTCTGTACCTTCCTCTTTGAATACAGTTCCAGAGGACATCAGCTTCTTTGACTGCTTTGTCCTCTTGTTAAGTCAAGTTGATCTTGATTGTGATCAACTAGAACCCTAGGTCTTTATCAGTACAGTGGTTCCATGTTATTCTTACCAAGTTGGTTTTTTAATCGAAGCCTAACATCTGATTTAAATTAATCTCTATAAAATTTCATTTTAATATACTTGTGACCACCAGTGCCTTCTGACATTTTAGGATCCTGACAGGATTCAGGTGAAAGGGATGAGGGAAAGGAGAGGGAGAAGAGAGAGAAGGAAAAAAACAAGAGGGAAAAGGTAAGGCTATGCATATATATGGCAAGAGCATCCTTGACCTTTGACTGTGGATTCCCTCCTTTCTACTGAGGCTAGGGACTTTCTTTAGTTATTATTAAGCAAACTTCAAAACTTGATGTGACCAAAAAGAACCTCTATTCTCATTCTGAGTATCACTGATAAGAACTCAACCAGAAGAACTGGTTTTGGGGTAGAAATAATGTGAATGTTGAGGAGAAGTGCCCATTTAATCTTAGAATTTGTAATAAAGAGAGAGAACTCTGACATATACTCTAAATTTTTTAGCAGTAGATTTCAAGGGATTGAGAGCAGGGGTTCCTAACTCTTTGTATAAATGGTACCTTTTGGCAGACTGATAAATCCAATGAATCCTTTTTAAGAATAATTTTTTAAAAATTCATAATCGAAGGAAATGCCAAATTTCAGTAAAAAGTTAGTGAAAATAAAGATGTAATTTTCTTTTGCATCCATTTCACAGATCTCTTCATTTTAAGTATCTGTGCATCCCAGATTAAGAACCCTGAGTTGATAAATCGGGATAGTTAACACATTAAATAACAGAATCGGAAAATATCTCAACATACTGGAATATTGGTCTAAGATGGAATGTAATAAAGATAAGTGTAAAGTCTTACTCTTGGGTTCGGAAAATCAGTTACACAACTAACTACAAGATATGGTGGCCAAACCAATTTATAGCATCTTCAACTTCATAAAGAATTTCTGGACTAGAGAGATAACAGTTGTGTACTCCTTTGGCCAGATAGCATCTGGAATATTGTGTTCATTCCTGGACTACATTATAGAAAACTTAAACGTTGCAGGACATTTATAAGCTCGAAGGGAGCATGGATGGTGAGAGGAAGTTGGAGAAGCTAGGGATATTTGTAGTCAGAAGAGGAAGAAGGAATTTCAGCAGGAAGGAGCATGAAAACTTTCTTTAAGTCTTTTAAGGGCTATCATATGGAAGGTAGGAGGTGTTTAGGGAGAAAGATGATAAGGTTCATATTGAACATGTTGAATTTAAGATGTGTATGGGACACCTGTTTCGAGGTGTCTGAAAGGCAACTGGAGGTGGGAGACTGGAGGTCAACTGGGGGGTGGAATGAGATGAGAGATCATCAGCATACAGTTGGTAATGAAGTCCATGGGAACTAAGGAGATCACTAAGTGAAGCCGCACAGTGGGAGAAGAAGGTTCAAGACCCTGTGGAATACCTATGTTTAGAGGAGGTGAGCTGGGATGGGAACTTAGACATTTTAATATAGGAAGAGCAGGAAAAAAGGATTATATGTGGAAAAATTGACCGTTCATAGATAATATTTAAAAGTATGTGTTAAAGTTTAACACAATAGTAACAAAACTGACCTGTGGTCTTTGTTCTCTTCTGCTTTCAGTTATCTGTTTATTAAAAAATATCTATTTCATGGATGCTTTTTTTTGCATCAGTGTCTCTACCAACTTCATCAGTAAATGCCCTCCCTTGTAATTGGTATAATGAAAATCAACAAGTCCCCATGTCCAAGAAATATAATGAAAATCAACAAGTCCCCATGTCCAAGAAAGTATTCCTCATTCTGAAGTCTAGTTTGTCACCTCTTCTGCCCAAATTTTCAGTCTTCTGAAGTCACAAATGGGGTATTGTCATGATCATAGTTCTTAAGTCTTTCAGGATTTTCTCTTACATTATTATACTCACCATATGTGTTGTCCTGGTTGTGCTCACTTCATTCTGCATCAGTTCATGTAGGTTATCCCAAGTTTTCTCTGAATTTGACATTTTTGTAATTTCTTATAGCACAGTAGTATTCTGTTATATATTTACAAGAAGGATTACTTTTTCTGTTTGGTAGCAATGGGTAAAAGTTGCAGAGGCAAATTTAAGTTCTCCTGAGGCCATTTCTAGAACCATCTGTTTTAGGAGGTAGTCAGTTCCCTTCAAAGGCCGTGTTCAGGGGAGTGCTAGTAAACTGTTTATTGGATATGTTTTAGGACAGATAGCAGATCTTTTTTTTTTTGACTGAGGCCCTGTGAGTCTGGGAAGAAATGCAAAACAGGCCCTACAAATTTCAGCTGTGACTGAACTAAGGAGCATTTTCATGTGTATGTTTTGTGGACCAAATTTTTACCCCTCTAAGTTATACTTGAATGTGTTCATAATGGTTAGTAGCATTTTCTAATGGGATGGACTGTAAGAAGTCTACTGCTGGAATACCTAAGTATGAGAAGGCTAATCACTTTATCAGTTATTAATAAGCATCAGTTAAGCACCTACTGTGTCAGGTACTGGGAAACAATCCCTGTTAATAGGGAGTTTACATTCTAATGGAGGAGACAACAAGGATATACTTAAGGACATACAGAATAGATACCATTTACTTCTTAGTAATTGCTTGCTAAAAGGCTTAGGTAGCATGTAGGTCTAGCAGATACTTCGTATAGGCGGGCTCAGCTCTCCTTAAGATGCTGAGGTGATAATTCTACATTCAAATTCACAAGTGATATTGTTGCCCATGTATGCTGTGTTTGTAATTTTTGTGAGAGGGAGGTTCTTATGTTATTCCAGTTTGTGTGAGAATGATACAGTTCAGATAATTTATCCTTTTTTTTTTTTCATTTTCAGGTGTGGTGTATGATATAAGCCACTATAATGCTTTGCTTAAAGTATATCTTCAGAATGAACATCAATTCTCACCAACTGATTTTTTGGCGAAAATGGAGGGAGCAAATATTCAGCCCAATCGAGTGAGTAGTCTCTTGTAGGGAAGTACATAATAAAACCCCTTCCCACTTTTCCCCCCAAATTAAAAAAAAAAATCAATTTTTCCATTTTCTTGACAGGTTACATACCAGCGACTGATTGCTGCTTATTGTAATAAAGGAGACATTGAAGGTGCCAGGTATGACTTCACATATTCGTGTGATAGAGCTTTGTTTAAATTGGGGGGAGGGGAGAGAAATCACATAAAATTACTATTAAAACTATGCAGTTTGAATTGGAAAACAAATCCAAGAACAGTTTACTCAAAAATCTTTGGTAATATGACAGACAGTCTAATACCTAAGGAAAATCAAATGTTAGTCTCTAATAAGCATTTTGGCCAGAAGTTGTATATTCATTTTTGAGGCTAGTGTTTTATAGGATGGGGAACTTGTAGACTCGAAGTCACATGTAGCCCTCTAGGTCCTGAAGTGTGGCCCTTCGACTGAATCCAAACTTCATAGAACAAATCCCTGTAATAACAGGATTTGTTCTGTAAAACTTGAGGACTTAGAAGGCCCCATGTGGCCTTGAGGCTTCAGGTTCCCCATTCCTGGTTTAGGGTTCTCCATCTATTTCATTGTAATTTGTTGTTTAAGAAGAAAACTTAGCTACTTGGGAGATTGCATTTGTCCCTGGACTGTACATTTTAAATGCCATCCCATGCAAGCCACTTGTATTTTTTTTTTTAATTATTGATATCTTGCTTTGCTAATACTCTTCTTTCCAAACATATCCCTCTTTCACTGGTGCCCAGAGATCCTGTCTTTGTGAACTAATAAAGTAATGTGAAAAATCTACCAGCGTACTGCCCCTTCTGATAACTATAGTTATTTCCCATCCTAGGCCTTTACCTCTCTCTCAACTTTGACTTTCTCAACTTTTTCCATTTTTCAGGATGATTGTACTGTTCACTTGCTATTCTTTCTATTTTCGTTGTTGTCATTGTTTATGTTGCTTCCTGGTTTTGCCTCTTGTACTTGGCATCAAGATGAAAGAGGTCTGGTTACCAGTAGCTCATCTCTCAAACAAAAGTGGCTCTGGAGTCTGAGGACATGGATATGAGTCCTACCTCAGACACTGATTACCTGTTGGACCACAGGCTCGTTATAGTTACTTCACCTCCCAAGCCGTCTGTGGAGTTGAGGGGGTTGGGACTCTTTGCATTCCTTTCATGAGCTGCTTGTTTACTAATACAGAAAACCCTTCTCCTCATCCTCAGTTTTCACTAAATTGGTCCTCTACTGTTGACTAGTAGTTTTGACTAGTAAAACATATCGCTTTAGAAATATTTTTATATTATCATGTAAGAAGTTTTTAAAGGATTAATCCTAACTGTGGCAAAGGCCACCATTATTGTATTATAATTTTTCTGATTAACATCATTTCTCTTACTTTCAGTAAGATTCTTGGATTTATGAAGACAAAGGATCTTCCAGTCACAGAAATAGTATTCAGTACCCTTGTTACAGGGCATGCAAGAAATGGGTAATATAAAATAGTTTGTTTTAATTGTTTAATGACATAAAAATCCTAAACCTTGACTCTTCGTCTTCCTAAAGTCTGAATTATATGAGAGAATGCATACATCATTTCTATTACGTTTGGCCTACTTCCATTAAATTTGACTTAATCTTAATACAGAATTAATTTCTTTTTCAAATATTAAGATTTGCCCAATTTATCCATATGAGATAATTAATTAGTTTGTTCCTGAAAATGTTAAAAAAGGAGCTTAAGTGGTGATATTATTCTCAGAAAAGGTTAATTTGGTGCCAAGAGTAATTTATCAAGTTAATCAATCCTATTTGAATATCCCCTTAATCATTTGATCATTTGTGAAAGTTCATTAAAATAATGAGATTTTTATATTTCAGAAACCTAGGACTGTGATTATATACATTTAAACTTTAGAACTTTGTATTGATACATACAGGTTATTTTAAATCTCATATGTTACCACCTTAGATAATAAAACAATTTTAGATCAACATAAAGCAGACTTGTTTAAATAGGGATGTCTTTTAAAAACCTTTCAAATAATTTACAGGGATATGCAGAATGCAGAAAATATTCTTTCAGTGATGAGAGAAGCAGGAATTGAGCCTGGTCCAGATACTTATTTAGCATTATTGAATGCATATGCTGAGAAAGGCGACATTGATCATGTTAAACAGGTATGATTTATGTGGTATTATGCATTGAAGAGGTTTTTTGAAAACATCTAACATTAAATTGCTAATACTTCAACAAGGCTTGAAAGTAAAAGAGGAATTTAATCCTCTTTTGCCTTCTGAAACTTTCTCTAGTGGTCAGAATTATTTAGGGAGTATTGCGTATTATTTAGCAACTTAATGTTATTTTAATAGCTAATGGATGTATACCTGAAATTAAATATGTTCTTTTTAATGCAATAGCTACATTTTTATCTTTAGAAATGGTGATTGTTTTAGTTTTGGAAAAGAAAACCTTTTCATTTAAAGTATGAACGATGCCTTAACATTTATCATCTTGGAATTGTCTACAGACTTTGGAAATGATGGAGAAGACTGATAACTACCTTATGGACAGAGATTTAATGCAAATTGTCTTTAGCTTCAGCAAGGCTGGATATCCTCAGTATGTCTCCGAAATTTTGGAACGTATGAAATTTGAAAGAAGATATATTCCAGGTTGATTTTTAAAAGATATATTATAGTTGATAAAAATAGGAGTCATATCTTTTAAGGTTATGGGAAGAAACATTTTCTTAAAAATATCTGAATCTAAACTATAGTTAATGGCATAGGAATCTAGAAGTCCTTTGAAGCCAACATATAAAAGTAGCTTCAATTTTAAATGAACTTACATTCAGATACATTTTTGTGTGGATGTTTTAGAAACGTTTTCTTTGACTTCTAAAAGTAGTTTTTTAAAAAAGGTAGTGTGTATGATCCATATCTTTGAATTGTTATGTTTTTTGGGTGATAATGAGTTTTTCAATAGTGTAAATTGCTATTGAATGCAAGAATATAGCTCAAAGTAAGAGATAACTTGAGTAGTAGCTGAAGTGTATAATGTTATTTAATTTATAGCAAGTCATTATCTATGTTTATTTTCTAGATGTGATGAACCTCTGTCTGAGTTTAGTGACGGAAAGATTGGAAGACGTAGCAATGCAAATTTTAGTGTCATGTCCAAAATCACTCCTGGAGAACACACAGGAAAATGCTTCTAATTTAAACAACTTTGGCAATTTCTTTTTACAACATTGTGTCACCATGAATACGGTACTCAGTTCATTCTTTACTTCCTGAAACTTGCTATTTAGAACAGAATTACAGAGAAAAATATTGACTTTAAGAAAATTTTGAAGCTCTGAGGACTTTGTGATGAGACTGTGACATTACAGATAGAGACTTTCCTTCACACTGTTTTTGAAAAAATATTGGGATATTTGCAGAAGGTGACAGAAGGCTGACAAAATGTATTCATTATTTTCTTCTAGCCCTTCAACAAGTTGGAAGAATTTTGTGAGAAGTTAAAAGAAGAGAAGCTGCATGTTGCCCCTTTACAGTTCACATTGTACTGCGCCCTGAAAGCCAAGAAAACTGGTATTCCATTCTTAAATTGAAAACAAGTGTAATAGATTTTATCCTGGAATAGTCTATAATATTCCCTCTCTTTTTCCAGCTTTGGCAACTGACCTCATGAAGGCAATGAAAGAACAGAAAACTCCTATCAGACCACACTATTTTTGGCCATTGCTAACTGGACATCAGAAGGACAAAAATATTCAAGGTTAGCTATTTTATTTCCTTATTTGCTAAAAGGCATAATAATGTAGGAACTCACTTTGAAAAGGTTATCACTGCTTGGAGCATCTGTGCAAGCCTAATTAAATTCTTTGGTGATAACTGTGCAGAGTAGAAGAATTTCTTTTGGATGTGTGGGGAATGTTTACTGTGATAAATATTTTTAAGAATAGAATGTTGTATGGTTTTAAATTTCATATATTTTACTTACTAGTCTTTAATTTTTGAATCCAGATGCATAATGAAAACATAATGACAAAATACTATGAATCATTAACTTTTAAAATGAGGTCTTTCCGTTCTTGCTATTATAGAGTCTATAAAATTAAATATTAATAGATGCTTTCAAAGTAAAGCCACATCCCAAGTTTAGGTTTCACTAAAACAACTGAGAAGCTTAATAGTTTTCTTTGTGAAACATCTTTTTTTCCTTTTAACTGATGAGCTAAATTTGAGCTTCGTTACAGTAATAGAAAAGGCAGGGAAACTCCTATTGCCAGATTGAGTGATCGTGACCTGACAGCGCGCTGATTGAAGGGCAGAAATGGAGTCTTTCGGGCCCTTAAGTGCGTCTGAGCATTTAGCACACTTTCCCTCTTACACATGGGATGTCTGTGGGCCATGAATAAGAATGGAACAAATATTAAATTTTAGAGTACAGTGTCTAATTCTTTGGTTTGCGTTATTGGTAATTCAGAAAGAGTAGTCTCATAAAAAGATGCTTTTAACAGAAGTACTTTCCCCTTGGGGAAACAAAAAATGGTCTTTTCCCTCTTATCTCACAGTATAATGTACTCTAGAATGAGATGCAGAGTTGTTAGTATGACATTGGGTGACAAACAAAACGCACAAACACAAAAAAAGTGCTTTTAGCAGACTGTTCGTATTGCAATTTTATCTTAAATATACAGTTGTATTCAGGTTTAGAAGAAATGCTGAAACAAGTATTCCCTAATTGTTTCTGACTGTAAAAGTCTCTAAATCCTTTTTAGAAAGATCTTTGTGAAAACATTATGCAGTTTTATTAACTCTTTGCTTATCTTCTAGTTCTGAAACTCCAAGGTCAGCTATAATCTCATGTTTCTGAAATAGAAAGTTAGTATCATTCTGTAAAAACTTTGGTTCATATATTACTCTCTAAAACAACCACTTTTTAAAAACAACTTTTAAATGTTTTTGCTTTTATGATTGTCAAATCCTAAAATATATTTGATAACTGTCGTTGAAATGTTTAGGTGGTTAGGCAGTGAAGTCTTTGCTTTTCTGAACAAAACCTAAATTCCTTAGATATGTTACTAAATTCACCTCTGGTAGGTGAGTGGATAAATACTATCAGGGACCTAATTTTTTTGTCAGAGATCACTTTTCTTCATTTGTAGTTTATGCTAGTATCCCCTAAAAGAGGTTTTCTTGTATCCAGGCCCAATTAAATCTGAAATCAAAGGTCTGACCTTACTGGCAATGAACCCACTTATTGCTTAGTGGAGAGCTCTCAGTAATTACTCAGTGGAGAACTAAATTTTTAAGGACTTCGTTGAGGTTTAGTGAGATTAAGTGGCTTTCCTGTGATCCCACAGCTATAAACGTCAAAAGCAAAATATGAACACACGTGTCCCTGGCTCTCTAGACTAGGTTATAAAATCGTAGAATCATATAATTGGAAGGGACTCTAGCTGTCATCTAATTCAAGTGCTTTGTTTCATAGATGAGAAAAGTTTGATCCTTTCCTCTTTCCACACGCACCACCCTTTACTCCCCTGCCGATAATTCCTATGGTTCTCAGTGATGTCGTCTTTAGAACTGTAGATTTCTCTTTTGAGAGGTTCCTCTGTGTGTGCGTATGTGTGCATGTGTGCTTTTTTTTTCCTTTATTTTTACCAGTGACAGGATCTGTAACTACACTTTTCCTTAATATTAGAGAAAATTCATTTTAAGTAACATAGTAAAGAGATTTTTCTTGGCGATAAGTGTTGTTCTTTGCTCTGTTAAACTTCCTGAAACCAAATGTGCACGTGTGCATACACATACATGGAAATCGACAGAAATAATGAAATGTGATGCAACTTTGGTTGAGGTAAGGGTATACATCTGAGTAGAAAACTAAAAAAAAAAATACTGTGGAAAAGTAGCTTTGAATTTCCAGATAAAATGTCAAGGTTGCCAAGAAACTGATTACACATATCCAACTGAAGCCTAAGCAAATTTCAAAGAACTGTTTTTTTCACCTCCAGCTTCAGACAGGTCATAGTGATTTTTCTTAGTAGTTTTGTCCTCTGTAGCACAAATGCAAAAATCCCCATAAGCCTACCTTATTTCACTGTTCAGAACTCTAAATATCCATCAAGTTTTTGAGAATGGATAAAAACTAAAAACAACCAAACTAATTTAGGATTGGGATGCATTATGAATGCATAAATGAATATCAAAGGTGAGAACTTAATGACATAGAGAATTATTATTACATACTTGAAGATAGAAATTTCTTTGAAGCTCGGGAATTGACCTTTACAGAAAGTGAAGAACAGTGCTTGATGATGATGATTGCAATTTTAGGACCAGGTTGTTACTGCCATAAATTACAAAAGGGTTATCCTTAAGGAGTTCAAACTGAACAATCAGTGTAAATGAATGCAAGGAAATGGTTAGAAACTTTGCACCACAAGCTGTAAAAATTGAGCACCTACCAATAAATGACCTGATAGCTAGAACTGTACACCATAAGTTCATTGTCTTTCACAAACTTACAAATCTCCATACTAAAAATGCAGACCTAAAAGTATTTTGGAAAGCTCAATTAGTAGCTGTTTTGGAATTATAGCAGTATCTAACCACATTATTGCCAGTGATTACCTGAATATTATATTGAGTCACAAGTCTTAAGAACATCACTTTAAATATTACTCACATTCATTGCTATATACAGCAGAGGAGAGCAGAGAGTCCTATATAAATAAGATGAGCACATTATCAGTTATCCTGCTGATATGGACTTGTATCAATTTCTGCTCCTGGAATTGTGTGAATGAACTCAACATACTTGTGAATACAAAAAATAATTATTTCATCTACCCTTGCAGTAGTCTGTCAGACATGAAATATGCAGGCACAATAGGACAGTTACTTGTCCCAGCACCATTTCTATCTTAATCTCATCAAGAAAAGTGAGAATGAGACCAAACCGGCAGCATCCAGTTCATCTGAGAGTTCATAGTTTGCAAATTTCTTACATGCGAAATCTTAGTTGTACAAATCACACCCTTTTTTCAAATTTGCTTTAAAAGTATTTTGGTAGGCATTGAAAACTCATTAATTATATTTTCTGCGTCTGCTTTGAATCACTTTCAATGACCCTTTTAAGGAGATACGTTTTTGATTCTAAAAAAGAGGTTTTCCCCAAATTGCTAAAGGGATGAAATGTTATATAGGTGGAAAAGCACCTGTGAGATGAAAATGAAGAAGTTGAAATCACATGTCTAATATAAAAGTAGACTTATTTTTTAAATTTACTAAAGGCCAGTTTCTTGTCATTCCAGAAATAGCAGGAGTTACACTTTATTGCAGAATTTATTGAGAGTATGCTTTAAGCTATGAGTATAATAAAACTTAAATGCTTTCAATTGGTTTTTGTTGTTGATAGTTTATGGTTATGCTGATCCATTAGCCATACTATGTCCCTTGATCACATTTATCTTAGAAACAAAAACGACTGACTACAAAAGACTTAAATCAGATGTAGGTGATAGAAATATGAGCTCCTTGGAGTAGCGACTTTCTGTTGAGATTGTAATTTTTTGTTTTTGTGTATCCAGATTCTTTTTAATTTTTGTTTCCTCTTCTTAAATGTTTCTGATGGTTAACTCCTTGTGATTTTCAAGAATTAATTAATTCCTCTATGATGATTTGAACTTGTACATATTCAGGAGTATCTAGGAACATAAATTTTATTATTTACAAATTAAATTACTACTTACAGTGTACACAAGAATCACTGATAGTTTCTGGATTTTTTTTTTTAAGATCTTAAGGAAACTGCAAATAAAGTCATAATTTGTAATAGATCTCAATTGTGTTGTTTGTTTGTATTCATGAGTTATCGTTGTCAGAATAAATACCAGTATCCTAAAGTTAAGACAGTTTTCTCTTGTGTTTTTTAGCCACAGAGTTATATGGACTTTTGTGCTTATG